>NC_092720.1:197355204-198008282 GCF_047496885.1 Scyliorhinus torazame
TCGCCTGACCATGTTTCCTGTTTTCTCTCCAGGTCAATTCTGACTGTAGTACAGCGTATGGCCACACGAGGCTGATGTAGATGCCGTTGCCTCTCTGTGCCACAATGCAGTTTGCAGTCAGAACCCTGTTGAGTGGCATATCCTGCGACTGTGTTCAGCGTCAATATCTGTATTATTTCTTGACTTCAGTGTGTCACTTTTATCATTCTTTCAGTTAACCTGGACATACAGCCTCCGCCAGCCCTGCCACCCCCTACGTTTCTCCCCTTCCACTTCCGAATTGTCTCTCCGCGCCGGGGCTCTTGTCCTTCACCTTCCCCGGCTCTATCCAACCCCCTCTTCCCAGGTACCCGTCCCCAAACATCCATCTCTGCCGTGTGGCCCACATGTACTCCATCGGCTGAATCGGTTCCTCTACCGCAAGGACTTTTGTATCTACCTTTATCGGGGCTTGAATTGTTCGCCAAAGATGGCATTAGCTGGCGACTAAACCACACTCATCTAAACGGGAGCCGGTAAAATGTTGCAGGTGGATGGGATGGAATGTGTCTGCACGTTTTTGCACATTGGTCAGCTGAGCTGTGCCCAGCATTGTTTATTTTAGCATGTTTTCAGTCTGTTACATCGTTACCTGGGAAACGGTGTCTAGTGACATTCTGTCTGCCCGTGGTTTTAGTTCAACCGTTAGGGTTTGTGAAGTTGAAGTTTTGAGTTTGATTTCCTATCCGAGGCCATGTTAGCTTTTGAACGCGTGGACATGGCAATACTGGGCAATATTGAGCCTGTTAATCTTTCCAGCGCTTGCACCACAATTTTCCAAATGCTAACAATGGGTGTGAAGCAATAAGACAATCAAATAACCCTGAGTTACACCCTTTAGCAAGATGTCAGGGTGGAGCTGTCAGTTCAGGTGAAACAGCTGCTCGATTTACAATTTTTAGATTCAATACTACAGAAGTGCCAACGGTGAATGTAACGTTCTTAGAAGTAATTATGGAGAAACCTTTGTGAATGTGGCGTGGATCGCGATAGTCGGCCATTCTGTAAACATGGATAGCTGGAAAAAACGTTTGAAAAACACATGAGTGTGATGATATGCATAAAGCAGGTTTGTACATAATTTTAAGCACGACCTCCGACCAGTAAGTGGCAGTGAGGCAGTCCACCCTTCTCTGTGCCTCGAGGCATTTGGGAGTAGGCCATACTGTAGGATAGACGCATTTTGCAGTAGTTCCACAATAGTTAGTTAAGTGTTAGTAGTTCATTTTTTTAAATCCTAGTTATCTTATCACGCAGTTGTTCTACAATAAATTATTTAAACTAAATGTTATGGAGTCAATCATTCACTTCGGCCAGTCTACAGAATGTGACAGTTGGCATTGTTGCTTCACAGTACCAGGGACCCGGATTCGATTCCCGGCTTGGGTCATTGTCTGTGCGGAGTCTGCACGTTCTCCCCGTGTCTGCATGAGCTTCCTCCGGGTGCTCCGGTTTCCTCCCACAAGACCCGAAAGACATGCTTGTTAGGTGAATTGGTCATTCTGAATTCTCCCTCTCTGTACCCGAACAGGCGCCGGAGTGTGACGACTAGGAGATTTTAACAGTAACTTCATTGCAGTGTTAATGTAAGCCTACGTGTGACAATATTGAATTCTTTACCCGTCAGTCTGGCCTCAATAAAACTCGAGATGGATTTGTAGGTATAGTATTATTTATTTTTAACCAACTTGCAAGGCTGCCTCGCTCCACAGAGATTCAGAACACACAAGCGGTCTCCTGGAGCTCCGAGTGCTATCGGAGACAAAGAAATCTTTACAAATCTCATTCAAATGGCATCAAGTTTCACATACAAGATTCCCATAGGTCATCCTATACACCTCCTGACCTGGCCATATATCCTGATAGGCTCACTTCGCATTTCTTAACCCTGGGCCTCTTGTTACCCAGCATCCTATTCCCCATCCTTGCCATGCTTTCTGAATCCCTTTGTCCTTTGTTTGTGAACTCACTACTATCAGAATAGCTCACATCTTTAGATTATTATAGATCACAGAAAGTTAATACTCAAATAGGAAAACAAATGATATTTTAGCCTTTATTATAAGTTGTTGCAGTAAAAATTCAAAAGGGTCTTGCTACAACCATAAAGAACTTTGGCGAGACCACACCTGGAATATGGGGCGCAATCTAACGAAATGGTAACTAAGTCCCAGCGAGCGCGTTTACCCACATGTTTCCCAGTGCTCACAGGGCCAAGAAACGCAAAGACTATTAAATGCGACTTGTATTTGCCTCAATGGGGAATGTGGGGCCAAGGCCGCTCTTAGCCTCGTTTTGTACACTGTGGAGCTTTGTTTGCAGGAACTCCTCAGTGTAGTGAGAGATCGGGACGCCATTTTTAAATAGTGTCCCTATCTCCGAGGCCCCGAAGGGACACCCCAAATCCCCCCGAGCTCCAAAGCACTATGGGAGGGTCTCTGCCCCCTCCCCACATCCTGTCCAACACCCGCACAGGGCACCCCCCAGCCGATTCACACCCGTGCACCTTGGCAGTGCCAACCTGCCACCCTGGAATCCAGGTGGCACTGCCAAGGTACCAAGCTGGCACTGCCAGTGTGCCAAGCTGGCAGTGCCAGTGTGCTGGGTGGCACCAGCAGTGCCAGGATACCACTCTGCCCAAAGGCCATGCACTTGGGGAGTCTCCAATCCCCTCAGAGACCCACACAATTGCTGTTCTGCCTGGTCCCAATTTGTGGAGACCAGTTTTTGTTTTGTTTTTTATTCAGAAAAATATACTTTATTCATAAAATTTATCATAAGCATTACAGAACATTTCGAATTGTCTTGACTGTACATTTCCGGCAGAGTTACACATTGCCTTGGCTTTCTTCCATTCAATTTTGATAATATTATACACATATCACTCTTTACATTACAATTACTTCTGAAATATTTACATTGTCATGTTTATTTTTATACATTGGAGTGTTAATGACCCAGACCGAGGGGGGTTTACACTGTTACCCACCCCTCGGTGTACATTTGCTGGTAAGACCTTACACAGTGGTCTTTCCCCATTGCGCCTTGGCAGCAGCTGCTTGAGTGCGTCCCTCAGCACGTAGTCCTGGACCTTGGAATGTGCCAGTCTGCAACACTCGGTAGAGGACAATTCTTTGCACTGGAAGATCAGCAAGTTTCGGGCAGACCAAAGAGCGTCTTTCACCGAGTTGATGACCTTCCAGCAGCAGTTGATATTTGTCTTGGTGTGTGTCCCTGGATACAGTCCGTAGTGCACAGAGTCCTGTGTCACAGAGCTGCTCGGGATGAACCTTGACAAATACCACTGCATCTCTCTCCAGACCTTCTTTGCAAAGGCACATTCCACAAGGAGGTGTGTGACCATCTCATTTCCCCCACAGCCACTCCGAGGGCAGCGTGCATTGGCGCAGAGCCTTCGGGTGTGCATGAAGAATCTGACAGGGAGGGCCCATCTCACCACCAGCCAAGCTAGGTCTTGGTGCTTGTTTGAAAGTTCTGGTGATGAGGCGTTCTGCCAGATGACTCTGGCAGTCTGCTCAGGGAACCATCCAACGTCCTCCACGGTCTCCTTTTCCCTGAGGGCCTCAAGGACATTACGTGCTGACCACTGCTTCATTGCCTTGTGGTCAAAGGTGTTTTTCTTCAAAACCTTTTCCACGAAGGACAGGTGGTACGGTACGGTCCAACTACTTGGAGCGTTCCGCGGCAATGAGGCCAGGCCCTACCTTCATAACGCCGGGGACAGGTAGAACCTCAGTATGTAGTGACACTTGGTGTTTGCATACTGGGGGTCCACGCACAGCTTGATGCAGCTGGACACAAAGGTGGCCAACAGGATGAGGGAGGCGTTGGGTACGTTCCGCCCTCCCTTCTCCAGAGGTTTGTACATGGTGTCCCTTCGGACATGGTGCATCTTGGATCTCCAGATGAATTTGAAGATGGCCCAGGTGACTGCTGTGGCGTAGGGTCGGGTGATGGGCCAGGCCTGCGCCACGTACAGTAGCACCGAGAGTACCTCACACCTGATGACCAGGGTTTTGCCCGCAATGGAGAGGGAGCGTTGCTCCCACCAGCCCAGTTTCTGCCTTACCTTTGCTATGCGCTCCTCCCAGCTTTTGGTGCATGCCCCAGCAGCTCCGAACCATATCCCCAGCACCTTCAGGTAATCTGACCTGACAGTGAAGGGGACAAAGGACCAGTCAGCCAGTTCCCAAAGAACATGGCCTCGCTCTTGCCACGGTTTACCTTGGCTCCCGAGGCCAGTTCAAACTGGTAGCAGGTGGTCAAGAGCCTGTGTACAGTCGCAGGATCCGAGCAGAAGACGGCAACGTCGTCCATGTACAGGGGGGCCTTGACTTGCATGCCTCCACTGCCTGGGATCGTCACTCCTCTTATACCCGGATCCTTCCTGATGGACTCGGCAAAAGGTTCTATGCAGCACACAAACAGGGCAGAGGAGAGAGGGCAGCCCTGCCTGACTCCAGATTTGATCTGGAACTTTTCTGATTCCCACCCATTGATTGAGAATGCGCTATCGATGTTTGTGTAGAGCAGTTTGATCCAATTGCGAATTCCCTCCCCAAACCCCATTTTGGAGAGCACATCCATCATGTAGATGTGCAATATTCTGTCAAAAGCCTTCTCCTGGTCAAGGCTGATGAGGCAGGTGTCCACCCTCCTGTCCTGCATGTAGGCGATCGTATCCCTGAGTAGCGCGAGGCTATCAGAGATCTTCCTGCCGGGTACAGCACAGGTCTGGTCAGGGTGGATCACCGACTCCAGAGCAGACCTGACCCGATTGGCGATGACCTTGGCTAGAATTTTGTAATCCACATTCAACAGTGAAATGGGTCGCCAATTTCGAATTTCTTCCCTTTCCCCCTTCTGCGTGTAGATGAGGGTGATGATGCCTTTCCTCATGGACTCTGACATGCTGCCTTTCAGAAGCATACTCTCGTACACTTCCAGCAGGTCTGGGCCGATCCAGTCCCACAGAGCCGAATACAACTCAACCGGTAAGCCGTCGCTTCCGGGAGTTTTACTCGTCTCGAAGGACTTGACGGCCTTTGTCAGCTTATCCAGAGTTAGTGGTTTGTCCAGGTTTTCCAGCTCGCTGTCGCCTATGACCTCCGCGATAGTCGACAGGAAAGTCTGGAAACAGTGCTATCTGTTGGCTTCAGGTCATACAGTCCGGCATAAAAGGATTGGCTGATCCTCAGGATGTCAGACTGCGATGAATTTACAGAGCCATCTTCTTCCTTCAGGCTGCTGATCACAGAGGTCTCTCTGTGCACCTTTTGGAAGAAGAAGCGTGAGCACTTTTCGTCCTGCTCCACGGAGCGGACTCTAGAACGGAAGATAACCTTGGAGGCCTCCGAGGTGTAGAGTGAGGCTTGCTGGCTCTTCACCTCTTGGAGATCCTCCTTGACATCCACCCCCATCGACTGCAGCTGGAGCAAATTTTGCATACTTTTCTGGAGCCTGGACATGACCCTTCGTCTCTCCCTCACCTTTTGAACGCCCTTGAGGATGAAAAACCTCTTGATATTCCCCTTGATTGCTTCCCACCAGAGATGTGGGGCCTCAAAGAGGGGTTTCACGGTTCTCCAACCTTTGTAATCCCTCCTGAGTTCCTCGAGGTTCTCAGGGGTCAACAGTTTTACATTTAGCTTCCATGTCCCCCTGCCCGCCCCCTGGTTTTCCTGCAGGTGGCAGTCGGCCAGTAGGAGGCAGTGGTCAGAGAAGAACACCGGCCTTACATCGGTGGACCTGACCGTGAAAGCACGGGACACAAAGAAGAAGCCTATCCTGGAGCGGACGGACCCGTCTGGCCGTGACCATGTGTATCTACGCTGCGCTCCGTCTGCAGGGTTGCTGCAGACGTCGAGCAGCTTGGCGTCTTTTACCGTTTCCATCAGGTGTCTGGACGTAGCGTCTAGTTTGCTGTCGGCTCTGCCGGATCGTCCAGCCGCATCGATGATGCAGTTGAAGTCACCGCCCAGGATGACCGGCTTGGAGGTGGCCAACAGCAGCGGGAGTCGCTGAAGGACTGCCAGCCGCTCACTTTTTACAGCCGGGGCGTACACATTAATAAGTCTGAGAGGTGTGTTTTTGTATTTGACGTCTGCTACGAGGAGGCGCCCGCCCACCACCTCCTTAACTTCGGAGATGGTGAAGTTGCCTCCCCGCAGCAGAATACCCAGGCCGGACGAACGACAGTCGTTTCCTCCTGACCAGATGGATGGCCCGTGGGACCACCAGCTCGACCAGCGCCTGTAGTTGCTGAGATGCGGAATTCCGCACTCCTGCAGGAACAGTAGGTCAGCTTTCACATTTGTGGAGACCAGTTTTTGTTTTTTTCCCCAAAAAATATACTTTATTCATAACATTTATCATAAGCATGACAGAAACATTTCGAATTGTCTTGACTGTACATTTCCGGCAGAGTTACACATTGTCTTGACTTTCTTCCATTCAATTTTGATATTATTATTCACATATCACTCTTTACATTACAATTCCTTCTTAAATATTTACATTGTGATGTTTCTTTTATACATTGGAGTGTTAATGACCCAGACCGAGGGGGGCACTGTTACCCACCCCTCGGTGTACATTTGCTGGAAAGACCTTACACAGTGGTCTTTCCCCATTACGCCTTGGCGGCAGCTGCCCCAAGCTTGAGTGCGTCCCTCAGCACGTAGTCCTGGACCTTGGAATGTGCCAGTCTGCAACACTCGGTCAAGGACAATTCTTTGCACTGGAAGATCAGCAAGTTTCAGGCAGACCAAAGAGCGTCTTTCACCGAGTTGATGACCTTCCAGCAGCAGTTGATATTTGTCTCGGTGTCTGTCCCTGGAAACAGTCCGTAGAGCACAGAGTCCTGTGTCACAGATCTGTTCGGGATAAACCTTGACAAATACCACTGCATCTCTCTCCAGACCTTCTTTGCAAAGGCACATTCCACAAGGAGGTGTGTGACCGTCTCATTTCCCCCACAGCCACTCCGAGGGCAGCATGCATTGGCGCAGAGCCTTCGGGTGTGCATGAAGAATCTGACAGGGAGGGCCCTTGTCACCACCAGCCAAGCTAGGTCTTGGTGCTTGTTTGAAAGTTCTGGTGATGAGGCGTTCTGCCAGGTGACTCTGGCAGTCTGCTCAGGGAACCATCCAACGTCCTCCACGGTCTCCTTTTCCTTGAGGGCCTCGAGGACATTACGTGCTGCCACTGCTTCATTGCCTTGTGGTCAAAGGTGTTTTTCTTCAAAAACTTTTCCACGAAGGACAGGTGGTACGGGACGGTCCAACTACTTGGAGCATTCCGCGGCAATGAGGCCAGGCCCATCCTTCATAACATCGGGGACAGGTAGAACCTCAGTATGTAGTGACACTTGGTGTTTGCATACTGGGGGTCCAGGCACAGCTTGATGCACCTGGACACAAAGGTGGCCAACAGGATGAGGGAGGCATTGGGTACATTCCACCCTCCCTTCTCCAGAGGTTTGTACATGGTGTCCCTTCGGACACGGTCCATCTAGGATCTCCAGATGAATTTGAAGATGGCTCGGGTGACTGCAGCAGCGTAGGGTCGGGTTATGGGCCAGACCTTCGCCATGTGCAGTAACACCGAGAGTACCTTTGCTGGTGAGACCTTACACAGTGGTCTTTCCCCATTGCGCCTTGGCGGAAGCTGCCCCAAGCTTGAGTGTGGAGACCAGTACTGAACGGCGCTCGCCCGACGTCTCCGACGAGAGGGAGATTGATTTCACACCTCGGGAAGTCAGGAATCTGCACATTAAAATGAGACTAGCTGTCTCGCTTTAATGTGCAGATTTGCTAAAAAGTGATCTCGGACACAGTGGGCAGAATACACATTGTAACGTCTCGCGAGATCGCATTAGATTTCACGAGACGTTGCGAGCTGGGTGGATCCCGGGAGCAGGGTCTCCCGGCTTTTATCGGCCATGCTGCGTCGGGATGAGCTGACTTTCATGCGCAGTTTGGCAATTAGACCGGGCCCTATGTCTTTACCTCTGAATCTCTAACCTGATATAACAATGGGATGTGTTATTTTTGTCAACTAGATACGTGCGCGAATGATTCTGTCATAACCCCCACGAGGACCACGAGGAAACAATGATTGATTTCCCCGTGGGACTCGTGGACTACAAATTCCCCAGGTAGGGGGCGGAGGCCAACCACCTGGGCCTCATTACGAGCTGGGTATAAAAACAGGCCAAACTCATGGCCTGGTGAAACAATCCCTCCCAACTAGGGGGACACTGGGAGTGAGATGCTGAATTACGCAGACTATTGTGAATTGTAAATAAATCCTTCTTTCTTTATGTCAGCCTTCCTCTGACTCATCTTAGATTCTTCACAAAATATTTTAACTTGTGTGAGTCAGGTATTGCAGTTATTTCCTGTATTCCTTGTAGCTTTTGTGTACACAGTTGCTGAATCTCACTGTTTCAACATATTGTCCGACTTCTTTTTTACTTATCTTTAATAACAGGCAGGAAAGCTTGTGTAACAACTGATGGGAATTTGAATTATGAAAAAGTAATTGTTATTCCAGCACAATGCACATCTCAGATCATTGGATCTGTCTGTGGAAACTTATGACTTCTTAGAGTGTCCAATTCTTTTTTTTTTCCAATTAAGGGGCAATTTAGTGTGGCCAAACCACCTACCCTGCACATCTTTTGGGTTGTGGGGGGATGAGACCCACACAGACACTGGCGGACAGGAGAATCCTACCAATGTCTCACCTCCCCGCGTATAAACACAACTGAAATAGTGCATGTGAAGGAAAAGAATCTTCTCTACCTCCCGCCCGGGGAGAATGTGCAAACTCCACACGGATGGTAACCCGGGGCCGGGATTGAACCCGGGTCCTCAGTGCCGTGAGACAGCAGTGCTAACCACTCCGCCACCGTGTCGCCCTGGAAACCTCTGACTTCTGACATAAACACGCACAGCGGGAGTTGGAGACAGGTTGAATTATAAGATGAATATCATTCAAAACAAAATGATGCGAGATTTGCAAGTCCCAAAGCCTTGGCCCGAAATTCATACTGGGCCCTCTACCAGGCAGGAGGTAGAGAAGATTCTTTTCCTTCACATGCACCATTTCAGTTGTGTTTATACTCTGACAGGTGAGACATTGGCCGGAATTCTCCGTTCCGCCAGCCTGTCGATGGGATTTCCCAATGTGGCCACCCCATGCCACCCAAAATCCGGTGGGTGAACTGCCAATGGAGAAACCCACACAATGTTCTTGACAGGAAACTCTGCTTGTTTGACTATGCTGAAGGAAACAGGAAGGTTGATTGAATGATTCGGAGTGTATAAGATTACAAAAGATTTATGCTACACTCTCAGGATATTTGACCCAAGCAGTTCATTCTGGACATTTATGCTCCATTTGGTAGCCTCCCGTCTTTCCTCATCTAAGTTTACCATTGTAATGCTCTTATTTATTCCCTTGCTCGGATGCTTTCTAACTTCATTTTAAATATACCTATGCAATTCAGTTCTCAAGGTTAATCAACGATAGGCAATGCAGATCTAGCCAGCGATGTCCACATCCTATAAATGAATAAATAAAAATGAAACCTCAACCAATACCTGTGGTTGTGAGATCCATATTCAAACCACTCTCTGGGTAAAGCTGATTCTTCTGAATTCTGCATTGGATATTTTAATGACTACCTTACTTGATGGCCTCAAGTTCTATTAGTCCCACAAGAGGAAACATTCTTTCTCTATCCTCTTGATCAAAACTTCTCAGAATTCTCAGACCTCCATGAGGATAGCCTTTTGTTTCCAGCTTATTCATCCTTCCTGATTTAGCAGAATAATATTGGGTCGGCATGACAATTGACGACAGAGCTTTTTGATTTCCACCAAAAAAACACAACGTAGAATTTACTGGAACTTAAAGAAGATTATTCTTTACTTTTATACTCTGTGCCCTTATTTGTGCATCTCAAGATACTATTGCCCTTTTATGGGCTTATTGTCTCACATTCGGGCTTTCCATATGTTATGTAATTGAATCCCGAGGTTTCTGTGTTGTTCTGCATCATTCAATATCTTTCCATTACATACATAACTCCCATTCCTGGTCTTCCTACTATTAGTTGTTATAAATACAATTCACTGTTGTTACAAACAAAGGTGGAATTATAACTAGATGGGAAGATTCCAGAATAGAACCCTTCGAATTTAAAAAAACCAAGGAGGAACAGAGTCACAGGACCACTAATTAGCTTTAAGAACAATAAATTCCCCTTCCCCCCATAGCTTCACAAATACACACAGATTATAAGTTTAACATGGATTACAAAGTTAGCAGTTTCAAATTCCTAGGGGTGCACATCTCCAAAAATCTGTCCTGGTCCACCCACGTCGACGCTACCACCAAGAAAGCACAACAGCGCCTATACTTCCTCAGGAAACTAAGAAAATTCGGCATGTCCACATTAACTCTTACCAACTTTTACAGATGCACCATAGAAAGCATCCTATCTGGCTGCATCACAGCCTGGTATGGCAACTGCTCGGTCCAGGACCGCAAGAACCTTCAGAGAGTCGTAAACACCGCCCAGACCATCACATGAACCTGCCTCCCATCCACTGACTCCATTTACACCTCCCGCTGCCTGGGGAAAGCGGGCAGTATAATCAAAGACCCCTCCCACCCGGCTTACTCACTCTTCCAACTTCTTCCATCGGGCAGGAGATACGAAAGTCTGAGAACACGCACGAACAGACTCAAAAACAGCTTCTTCCCCACTGTTACCAGACTCCTAAATGATCCTCTTATGGACTGACTTCATTAACACTACACCCTGTATGCTTCATCCGATGCCGGTGTTTATGTAGTTACATTGTATACCTTGTGTTGCCCTATTATGTATTTTCTTCTATTCCCTTTTCTTCTCATGTACTTAATGATCTGTTGAGCTGCTTGCAGAAAAATACTTTTCACTGTACCTCGGTACACATGACAATAAACAAATCCAATCCAATCCAAAACAATTTCAAGCTACAACAATGGTCTCAGTTTCACAAAGTCCCTTTAATCACAAGAGTTGGCTGTGATCAGGTACACTCTACAAACTGAACCCAAGTGAATGCCTGTACTTTTCCTCAGAATCCCCCAAGACAAATTTCATATGAGAGGTTCCAAACTCCACTCCCCAAAAAACTTGTTTTAAAATCTTCTTTCACAGCAATGCTTTGCATCAGCAGTTTCCATTCCAAAATCCAGTCCATATTTTCAAAATGACGATTTTCAACTCCACTTTTAACAATAAGTCCAGTATCCAGGTTTTATACCTCCCTCTTCAGGATTTCTTTGTCTTGACTGCTGTACAAACTATCCAAAATTGCTTTAACTCGATTCCCAGACTTTTAAAAATGGCATCAAAGTTCTGATTTACATCTGAAGTCTACTTTCCCACTTCATCTCTGGTTACTGCAGCTGTCTCTTACACTCTCAGCAAGTCTTCTTTCCTTGAATTCTCCTCTGAACAATACTGTTCTCTTAACTTCAGTCTTCTTAAGACATTCATTCTGTCCCAGTTCCCTAGTTATCTGGACTGTATCTGGTTATTTGGAATGTCTGCCTCTTTGCAGCTCCGTTCTCCTCTCCAGCTTCGCTTGGCAACGTTGAGAGATGTTCACTCTCTGGTATTCGGTCTACAACTGCCAAGAAATTCAGTTGGCGACATTGAAACGTTGTGAGATGGACCATTGTTAAAGCTATCCGAGCAGGAGAGACATTTAGAGAGAATTCCAAGACAGAAACGTCATGGTGAAGATTGGAAACTGTTGGGGGAAAGACAGAGGGCGAGATTCTCCATTGCCCAATGGTGATATCGTAATCGACGATAGGGCGGAGAATCGAGTCCGACGCCGAAATCGGGGCAGGCGCCAGTTTGATGCTCTGCCCCCTTCGAAATGGCATCATCGTGCCGCGCGCCGTTGCAATGCCGTTGGCACGTCATCGGCCGACCCTCCTGTGATGCTCCGCCCCCGATAGGCTGAGTTCCCGATTGCACGGGACACGTGTGGTCTCAGCTTCCGTGAGGGCTGGGGGGTGGGGGGCTGGTGGGGGGTGAGCTGTGGTGTCACGGATGGCGGGTCAGGTCTGCGCACAGCCAGCGCCATGTTGTGTGGCGCGACCGTTGAAGGCCAACAGCTGTGCGCATGCCAGGGACCTGGCCATTCTCCGGCTGTTTTTGGCATGGAAGCTGGGGGTTGCACCCAGCGTCGGTGCTAGTCCCTCATTGGTCCCAGAATTGCTGAGGGGTCGTGCCAATTATTTGGGCATAAAAGACCACACATGCTCCGCTGGCATCAAGCTGAAATGGAGAATCCAGCCCGTTTACTTCGTAGTGTGGGGTGTTCAACTATAGTTTGTCTGTTAAATCACATGAACTCATTCTTACCCTGAATATTAGATTGTAAGATACATAATGTAGATTGTTTTATCTTGCAGAACTCGGACAGTAAATTTTGTTTTTGTTTGTTCAAAACCCATGGAGTCTTGTGGCTTATTCCAAAGCAGGTGTCTTGAATATCAAACTTTGAACAGCTTTAAACAAAACTTTACTGGTCCCGAACGAGAACTCCCATCATGTTCTGCGGTCTGGCCAAGGATTGTGATGTAGCTATTGACCAGTCAGGAGCACTCCTGAGTCTGGCTGAGCGGAGTGCTCAAGTCCCATTCCAGAACTTGGGCATGATCTGAGCTGACGCCCCAGTGCAGTTCCGTCCGGGAAGTGCTGCACTGCCCGAGGTGCCTCCTTTCTGAAGACAATTTAAACCAAGCTGGAGCGAAGTTGGAGGGAGATGGGAAAGTGAAACCGTGTCAAGCTCAAGCCAGAAACAAATGCTCAGAGCACAAGATCTAGTGCTGCCAGTGGTCATGCTCAACCTTTCAGGTCACACTTAGCTTGCGACATACAAATTTTAAAGCAGTAAGTAATTTAGTGCAAGGATAAACCCCTGACAGTGCATTTTTACAATGCTGAGTCAATGGGTGGAGTTCTCCCAGTTCTTGGCTATGGGCAATAACAGACAGGAAAAGTGACATTTAGCCCATTGGCGGTGATGGTGGGTTTTCACACTGTAGTGTTAGGCACTGCCAAAAAAGAAATTCTGCCCAGGATTCACGCCACCTCCATGATGGGCAGCCCCTGATTTCCCCCGTCCTGCCGTCAGGGTGCATTATTAGTCAGGGTCCTCCATTTAAATGACCTCCCGGCGCTCCCCAGCCACCTCTTCTTGGTCCAGGGCAGAGATTGGCTGCAAGAAAGGAAGACCTCAGATTCTCAGAAGCCTCCCTCACCAGACTGCTGGATGCAGTGGAGGAGTGTTTTGACGTCCTGTACCCAAGCGCAGAGAGGAGACCATCCAGCCCGTACACCAACCCAGCCATGGGAGGGGTGGCAGTGGTGGTAAGCTCCCACATCCTTCAGAGGGGCAATGAGAATCCAGAAAAGAATGAATGATCTCCTCCATTCTGTCAGGGTGAGCCGCTCTTCCAATCACTCTCAACTCACACACCCATCACAAATCCATCGGGATCTCACTCACTACGAGCTCAAGAGACACCATCACTCGCTCTCCCACTCACATGTTCATCTCCCCTGGGGGTCATCTCCTTATTATACTGCTGCTCCCACCCACCTTCCACACATGCCAGGCATCCTACCATCTGCCCTGGCACGTATCCTGCTTACATTGTCCCCATCTGTTTGCATGCAGGCAGGCTTATGATAAAAGGGAGAGATCCCAGATGGGCGGAAGAGCCTGAGTTAAAAGTCCTCTCAGAAATCGAGAAGCCCTCCAACTGGCCAGGGGGAACTTGACCGCTCCTGTGCTGAGGGGGAGGTGGGCGGCAACAAACCGAGTGGGGATCCAGAACACCATCATCCATCACCAAACGAACATGAGTCCTGTCTCCTTTTTCTGAAGGCCCCTACCATGCACCAATGACATCTCCTTTCTCTCACAGGCACATCAGGGGAGCAGCCCAGACAGTCCACCAGCCAAGGGCAAGAGAGCTCCGACACCAGTGAAGATGACTTCTCAGACGGTGGAATTGATGAACCGTCACAGATTTCACCCACGCCCTCCACCGGCACAGAGACACACACCACAGTGGGGCCACTTTAGAGAGGCCTCTGAGTCTCAAAATGGTGAGCATTTCCCTCTCTCTGATCCACAGCAGGTGGAGACAGGGATGTCCCAGGTTGCAAGCACGCAGAGGATTGCTGGAGGCCAGGAACCTGCTGAAGCCCAGTCGCATAACATGCCTCTGGACATGGTTATACTTCAGTTGCTGGAGCTACAAAGGCAAAGTTGGGGACGTCAGGAAGAGATGTCAGCTACACGCCTCGAGTTCAAAGACAGAATGAAGGAGTTCTGCCTCCTTCTGTCCGTGAAGATAATGTTGACGCTCCAAAGCAACCAGGTGAGGGTGGTGACCACAGTAACAACATTAATGCAAGACCTCGGCACTGCTGCAGGACATGGATTCCATGGTGCAGGACATGTACTCCATGATGCATGAACTTGATGGCATCACAAGTGCCAATGCCAAAGTGTTATGGGCCAGGGTTTAGAGAACACCAAAGTATATCATGGAGTTCACCTGACCCACAACTTTTAATAGATTTTCGTTATGGGGAGCACAAGGGCCCACTTTACAGGTGTGATACAACAGAGATCTAAAGTATTTTTAAAACAAAACAATGTTTATTCTATGAATCCAGTTAACATTTTATAAACCCACAGTAAACATCTTACCAACTACCAACACTGATAACTCCCCAAAAAGATACAGTGCTCTATAGGTAATCCATAGTAACTTTCCTCACAACACCCATAAGGCAAAACACTTTTTAACAAAGACAGTAGGTTTGAATTCTCTGCAGAGAACAGTTATCGCTTTTAAATTATCAAGTGATCTAAACACCTTGTTTAACATGCAGAGAGAGACAAGTCTACATCTGCTTGGTTTGAATGCAGCTCTCCAACTGAAAGCAAAACTAAAACACGAAGCCAAAACGAAAGTAAAAAGCAGAATCACATTCCAGCTCCACCTACACAATGACATCACTGCAGCCATTTGATAAAACACATTTTTCATAAAGGGACTCTCACATGACACAAAGGATGACAGGGGTTCCTGAGGTCACGCCTGTTGCCCCAGTATCCCAAAGAGGAAGGCAGGAGTCCTTAGGCACCATAGGGAGGAGGAGCAGCTGCTCCATAGCTCAGGGCTATCAGACACGGTTATCCATCAGGACACCTAAGCCTGACCATCAAAATTCCCTCTTCCTGTGACCGCCTCAGTTCCAGCTCCACAGGCTGAAGAGGGCAGCACTACCACACAGCAGGATCCCAATATCAGGCCGGGGCCTTCCAGGTCATGGCTCTCTAGATGATGCCCGCCAAGGTCATCACAGGCAATATGGTGTGGCAGACAGCAGGCTGAAATGTGCCGTTCCTGCATCTCCTCCTCAGGTAATTGCTTCCCCCATTGAAACACCAGGTTGTGAAGGACACAACAGATGACCATGATGCGCACCATTTTCTGAGGACTGTACTGCAGGGTCAGTCCAGGCACCAGAGCCCCATTTTCAGCATCCCGATGGTCTGCTCCACCAAAATGCGAGCAGCAGAACGAGCCTCATTGAATCTAATCTCAGCTTCACTCTGTGGCCTCCACACAGGCGCCATCAGCAATGTCCTCTGAGGAGTGAACCCTGTAGCCACTGTTAAAGATGCCAAGGATCTGACAGTGGCTCAGGATGTTTGAGCTGTGTACATTCTCCAGGAACTGAGCACACATCTGGAGGATGTTCATCATGGGCCACAGACCAGCTGAATATTGAAGGAGCTGTTCCCATTAATGAACCGTACTCCTTGACCTCACGTGAGTGCAGTTGATGGCTCCCTGCGCCTGTGGAAAGCCAGAAATCTGGGCAATCCCATGGCTCTTCCATCCTCGCAAACCTTGTTCCGGTTGAAATTGATGTAGTTGTGTGGTTCCTCTGAGTGACCGCTCTCTCGGGTTACACCTGTGGCAGCAGAGCTGGCACTGCCACCCCTTCCTCCTCAGGACTCTTCTCATGCCTCTGGAGAGCCAGGTGCCTCGGTTGGTGTTTGTGCACCACTCCATGCGCCAGACGAATGACAGCCAGTGCCACAGGTTGCCTCATGCAAATCACGACAAAACTATAGAGGGAATTGATTTCTTTCCAGCTGAACACTTAGATGTAAAATAGAGCCACTTCTTGCAATTAGGGCGCGGCGCGGTAGCACAGTGGCTTCACAGCGCCAGGGACCCGGGTTCGATTTCCTGCTTGGGTCACTTGTGAGGAGTCTGCACGTTCTCCCTCTGGGTTTTCTCCGGGTGCTCCGGCTTCCTCTCACAGTCCAACGATGTGCAGGTTAGATGGATTGGTCACGCTAAAATTGCCCCTCGTGTCCAAAAGTTAGGTGGGGTTGTTGGGTTACGGGGATAGGGTGGAGATGTGGGCTTGGGTAGGGTGCTCTTTCAGGGTCCAGTAGAGACTCGGTGGGCCGAATGGCCTCCTTTTGCACTGTAAATTCTATGACATTCTATGATTTTTCCCACACTGAACATGCTTCCTTGATCTTCCTGTGGTGTCCCTCCAGTATCCCAGCCTTTATCTTTCTGTTCCCCACCCCGGTAAGATTTCCTTTCTTTATCTCATACCCGTAAGATTTGAACTGCTTTTCAATAGAGTGTAAAGACTCCAATCTCCCATCAATCGTTGTGAGCCAATGATTATCCACATCAGAGCTTCTGCACTTATTAATAGCTATCATGTAAAAACACCTTTGTAATTTTTGTTAGGACTTTTTCAGCAGTAAATGGCTTTGTGGGATGCAAACCTCTTCTGGTGCATAGCCTAAGCCTTGGACTTGTTTCAGCTGAGATAAGGAAGGATATGACTGCGCTAGAGAGGGTGCCGAGGAGATTCAACTGGATGTTGACTGGGCTGGAGGTTTCCGTTATGATGCGAGGCTGGAGTTGCTCTCCTTAGAGCTGAGAAGGCTGAAGGTGTACCTGATTGAGGTGCACAGAATTATGAGGGTCATAGATAGAGTAGATAGGAATAAATGTTTCCCCCTCAGTTGAGGAGTCAATAACCAGGGGGCATAGATTTCAGGTAAGGGCAGGAGATTTGGAGGGGAAACATTTTCACCCAAGAGTGGTGGGAATCTGGAACTCACCGCTTGAAAGGGCGGCAAAGATGGGAACCCTCCCAACATTCATGAATCATTTAGATATGCACTTTAAATGCCACAGCACACAAGGCTACAGACCAAGTCCAGGAACATGGGATTAGAATAGATAGGTGCCGGATGGCCAGTGCAGAAATGATGGCCCAAAGTCTCTTTCTGTGCTGTAAAACTCTATGACTCCATGAATGGATTTTTCTCAGTGTCTACTCTCTGGAACTGCAAATATTCTCTCTTTCCACCAGAATTGTGGTGGGAAATTTGTGAAAACTCCCAAGAGGTGTAAATGACCAAAAATGCACATGAAGAAAACGCCCCACAGAATTTCAAGGCCACAATTCTCAATAGGGAAGAAGAAGAATAAAGGAAGTTGAAGTCATAAGTGAGACAGAATGTGTGAGGTAGGGAAGGTAACCCCGAATTGATGTGGTCAAAGAGGGTGGGGTTAGATTTCTGAAGCGAAGAAAAACTCGGAGACTCCGCGATAATTCTGGAGGTTTGGCGATCGTAGTCAATCTCTCTGGAACTGCAGATGGTAGAGTAAAGAAGAGCAATGTAGGTTACAGGAAGATATAGATGGGTTGGTCAGATGGGCAGAGCAGTGGCAGATGATATTTAACCCTGATAAGTGTGAGGTGATGCACTTTGAAAGAAGAAATAGGACAAGGGAGTATGTAATGAATGGCAGGACACTGGGACAGGTGGATCTTGGGGTAATTGTTCACGGGTCCCTGAAGGCAGCAGAGCAGGTGAATAGGATATTTAAGAAGGGAAATGGGACACATACTTTTATCAGTCATGGCATAGAATATAAGAGCAAGGAGGTTATGAGGAAACCGTACAGATGTTGGTTAGGCTACAGCTGGAGTACTGGGTGTAGTTCTGATCATCTCACTACAGGAAGGAGATGATTGAACTGGAGGGGTGATAGTGGAGATTCACCAGGATGTTGCCTGGGAAGGAGCATCTGAGCTATAAGGAGGGACTGGATAGGCTTGGATTTCTTTTTTTAGAGCAAAGAAGGCTGAGGGGAGATATGATTGAGTTGCATAAGATTATCAGGGGTTTGGAGAAGGTAAATAGAAAGCAGTTGTTCCCTTGGTTGAGGGGTCAATTACAAGGGGGCATAGTTTTAGAGTAGGGAGTAGGAGATTCTGAGGGGATTTGGGAAAAATATTTTTCACTCAGAGGATGGTGAGAATCTGGAAGGCACGGCTTGGGAAAATAGTGGAGGCGGAAAATGTCACAACCTTTAAAAAGCACTTGAAACACCATCACATTCAAAGATATGGGACAAATGCTGGTAAATGGGATTAGGGTGAGATTAGGGCTAGTTATTGTCGGTGCAGATCCGATGGGCCGAAGAGCCTTTTCTGCGTGTACGATTCTAGGACACTTCACCTCCTTAATCTAGTATTGACAAACTCGGGTGATGCGGTGGTTAGCACTGCTGCCTACGGTGCTGAGGAACCTGGATCGATCCCGGCCCCGGGTCAGTGTCTTTTTTGTAAATTTAGAGTACCTAATTCATTTTTTCCAATTAAGGGGCAATTTAGCGTGGCCAGTCCACCTACCCAGCACATCTTTGGGTTGTGCGGGTGAAACCCAAGCAAACACGGGGAGAATGTGCAAATTCCACAGGGCCAGTGACCCAGAGCCGGGATCGAACCTGGGACCTCGGCGCTGTGAGGCTGCAGTGCTGCCCACTGCGTCACCGTGCTGCCCTCACCCGGGTCACTCTCCGAGTTTGCACATTGTCCCCTTGCCTGCGTGGGTTTCACCCCCACAACCCATAGATGTGCAGGGTGGTGGATTGACCACGTTAAATTGTCCCTTAATTGGAAAAAAAAATAACTGGGTACTCTAAAATAAATAATTTTTTTAGAAAGTATTGGCAAACTCACCCCACATCTCTTGCAATCACTGCTGATATGTAAGTGGGTAAGACTGTAGTTAAGGACAGTGTTGAAACTCAGAGCAGTGAGCCCAGCAGCAACTCAGCTACATTGGAACAGTGCTCAAAGATCAAAGGTAGAGAGATTACAATCAGGGCGGCACCTTGACAGATAACTGGAATGATCTGCGCCAGGCATAGAACATAGAACATAGAAAATACAGCACAGAACAGGCCCTTCGGCCCACGATGTTGTGCCGAACCTTTGTCCTAGATTAATCATAGATTATCATTGAATTTACAGTGCAGAAGGGGGCCATTCGGTCCTTTGAGTCTGCACCGGCTCTTGGAAAGAGCACCCTACCCAAACTCAACACCTCCACCCAACACCAAGGGCAATTTTGGACATTAAGGGCAATTTATCATTGGCCAATTCACCTAACCTGCACATCTTTGGACTGTGGGAGGAAACCGGAGCACCTGGAGGAAACCCACGCAGACACGGGGAGGACGTGCAGACTCCGCACAGACAGTGACCCAAGCCGGCATCGAACCTGGGACCCTGGAGCTGTGAAGCAATTGTGCTATCCACAATGCTACCGTGCTGCCCTTAAGAACAAATAAATCTACACTATATCATTTTACCGTAATCCATGTACCTATCCAATAGCTGCTTGAAGATCCCTAATGTTTCCGACTCAACTACTTCCACAGGCAGTGCATTCCATGCCCCCACTACTCTCTGGGTAAAGAACCTACCTCTGATATCCCTCCTATATCTTCCACCTTTCACCTTAAATTTATGTCCCCTTGTAATGGTTTGTTCCACCCGGGGAAAAAGTCTCTGACTGTCTATTCTATCTATTCCCCTGATCATCTTATAAACCTCTATCAAGTCGCCCCTCATCCTTCTCCGTTCTAATGAGAAAAGGCCTAGCACCCTCAACCTTTCCTCGTAAGACCTACTCTCCATTCCAGGCAACATCCTGGTAAATCTTCTTTGCACCTTTTCCAAAGCTTCCACATCCTTCCTAAAATGAGGCGACCAGAACAGTACACGGTACTCCAAATGTGGCCTTACCAAGGTTTTGTACAGCTGCATCATCACCTCACAGCTCTTAAATTCAATCCCTCTGTTAATGAACGCGAGCACACCATAGGCCTTCTTCACAGCTCTATCCACTTGAGTGGCAACTTTCAAAGGTGTATGAATATAGACCCCAAGATCTCTCTGCTCCTCCACATTGCCAAGAACTCTACCGTTAACCCTGTATTCCGCATTCATATTTGTCCTTCCAAAATGGACAACCTCACACTTTTCAGGGTTAAACTCCATCTGCCACTTCTCAGCCCAGCTCTGCATATCTATGTTTCTTTGCAGCCGACAACAGCCCTCCTTACTATCCACAACTCCACCAATCTTCGTATCGTCTGCAAATTTACTGACCCACCCTTCAACTCCCTCATCCAAGTCATTAATGAAAATCACAAACAGCAGAGGACCCAGAACTGATCCCTGCGGTACGCCACTGGTAACTGGGATCTAGGCTGAATATTTGCCATCCACCACCACTCTCTGACTTCTATCGGTTAGCCAGTTTGTTATCCAACTAGCCAAATTTCCCACTATCCCATGCCTCCCTTACTTTCTGCAGAAGCCTACCATGGGGAACCTTATCAAATGCCTTACTAAAATCCATGTACACTACATCCACTGCTTTACCTTCATCCACATGCTTGGTCACCTCCTCAAAGAATTCAATAAGACTTGTAAGGCAAGACCTACCCCTCACAAATCCGTGCTGACTATCCCTAATCAAGCAGTGTCTTTCCAGATGCTCAGAAATCCTATCCTTCAGTACCCTTTCCATTACTTTGCCTACCACCGAAGTAAGACTAACTGGCCTGTAATTCCCAGGGTTATCCCTAGTCCCTTTTTTGAACAGGGGCACGACATTCACCACTCTCCAATCCCCTGGTACCACCCCTGTTGACAGTGAGGACGAAAATATCATTGCCAACGGCTCTGCAATTTCATCTCTTGCTTCCCATAGAATCCTTGGATATATCCCGTCAGGCCCGGGGGACTTGTCTATACTCAAGTTTTTCAAAATGCCCAACACATCTTCCTTCCTATCAAGTATTTCCTCGAGCTTACCAATCTGTTTCATACTGTCCTCTCCAACAATATCGCCCCTCTCATTTGTAAATACAGAAGAAAAGTACTCGTTCAAGACCTCTCCTATCTCATCAGACTCAATACACAATCTCCCGCTACTGTCCTTGATCGGACCTACCCTCACTCTAGTCATTCTCATATTTCTCACATATGTGTAAAAGGCCTTGGGGTTTTCCTTGATCCTACCCGCCAAAGATTGTTCATGCCCTCTCTTAGCTCTCCTAATCCCTTTCTTCAGTTCCCTCCTGGCTATCTTGTATCCCTCCAATGCCCTGTCTGAACCTTGTTTCCTCAGCCTCACATAAGTCTCCTTTTTCCTCTTAACAAGACATTCAACCTCTCTTGTCAACCATGGTTCCCTCACTCGACCATCTCTTCCCTGCCTGACAGGGACATACATATCAAGGACACGTAGCACCTGTTCCTTGAACAAGTTCCACATTTCACTTGTGTCCTTCCCTGCCAGCCTATGTTCCCAACTTATGCACTTTTTAAAATTTTTTATATCAAGTTTATTTTACCCTGAGTCACATTTGTGAGATAGCCACAGAATACAAGAATTGATGTGCAAAAAGTTGGAAACGCTGCCGAGAAAATTTAATCAGATTTTATAATAAAAAGTTTAAATATACATCTTTACATAAACAATTATCAAAAGTATGTTTTATTAAACTCAATTCACACTAGTCACAAAAACAGAAAGGATCCAGAATCAGCCAATGAATAATTCTAATCTTTTACAAATAAAAGAGAATAAATAAAATAAAATAAAACATGATTTATTTCTTCAAGCTGTACATCAGTGACAGAAGGAATTGGAGGTTGCCAGGTGACAGTCTGTTGTTTTTCCAAGGTTGCTTAGTGACAGCACTCCAAAATGTCAGCTTTGGGTCACCCATTTATGCTTTAGTGATATATCCTTCTTGTATGTTTTGTTCACATCTATTTTAATGAGAGTCCTTGCCTGGG
Source organism: Scyliorhinus torazame (assembly GCF_047496885.1). Taxonomy (NCBI): domain Eukaryota; kingdom Metazoa; phylum Chordata; class Chondrichthyes; order Carcharhiniformes; family Scyliorhinidae; genus Scyliorhinus; species Scyliorhinus torazame. The sequence continues at coordinate 197,377,580 of NC_092720.1, forward strand.
CTAGCTCTAGGCCACCTAACCTGCTGCTCTCGTTCATTAAACCCGATATGTATTCCAAATATGTTCCAGGGACCAATCGTACCACCTGGCACAGCCCTTTTTCCTTATCATTGAGCTTCTCTGTTCAATGGGGGTGCATTTCTTCGACCTGCTCCATCTGCTGTCGGAATGGCGAGTGCGGCTGGATTTAATCCTGAATCAATTGCTGCTTGCTTGTGTAACCACTGCTGGCAGGCGTTGGAGTCCTGGAGACACTGGAGAACATCGGTGAGCATGCTGCGTTTTAGACTTTCCTCCTCGCGATGCACCTTCAAACAGTCATATACTTTGGCACCACGGAAAGTGAAGATTCCTGCCTGCCTGTATTCTTGCAACCGTTTGATTGCCTTCCGAAGTTCAAAATCCAGTGTATGACTTTCAATAAATTTATCATGCTCTGGAGGTCCCAGTAGTCTTGCAAAGTGTCTCATAGCTTCATAGAGTTCCTGAACTTCTTTCGGATATCGTCTTTCAAGGCAGATTAGAATCACTCCTTCAGGAAAATGTTACACACTCCCATCCTCCCCCACCAACAAGCCTGGAATTTTAGCAAATAGAAATCATAGATTATCATAGAAATTACAGTGCAGAAGGAGACCATTCAGCCCATCGAGTCTGCACCGGCTCTTGGAAAGAGCACCCTACCCAAGGTCAACACCTCCACCCTATCCCCATAACCCAGTAACCCCACCCAACACTAAGGGCAATTTTGGACACTAAGGGCAATTTATCACGGCCAATCCACCTAACCTGCACATCTTTGGACTGTGGGAGGAAACCGGAGCACCGGAGGAAACCCGCGCACACACGGGGAGGATGTGCAGACTCCGCACAGACAGTGACCCAAGGCGGAATCGAACCTGGAACCCTGGAGCTGTGAAGCAATTGTGCTATCGAGCGGTGTGCCGTGGAAGTTCCTGTTTTCTAAAATTCCCTCGAGTTGCAATCTGGAGACATGAAACGGAACAAAAGTTGATTCCACTCCGGCCTGTTCAAACGTGCACGGGGAGAGGATGTTGTTTCTGTCAGTTCAAAAAATGCAGTAGTGGAGGTCGATACCAGTTTGTCAGTATCATTGTGAACCTTAGAGAAACAATGTTTGTTCAGCTTCCAATCATGGGTGTGTTTAAAAACACATAACTTTCAGTTCCCAGCAAAGATTTTTTAAATCAGCACTCATCCAAGGTCATCCTGCAAACACAAGAATAATATTGGCAATTCTAATGAGGAACTCTTTTTTTTGTTCCTTTACTGTCAAATTGGAACCTAGCTATGGGTGCTGTTCTCTCTGTGCGGCATTGGGGTCCAAGTCTGGCCTGTGGTAGACAGAATGTCAAACTCGCTGCCACTTGTAGTGGCCGCAACATGCACTCAAGGGCAAATTTGACGCATACGCAAGGGAGAAGGGGATAGAAATGAAATCTTAGAATACCCACAGTGCAGAAGGAGGCCATTCGGCCCATCGAATCTGCACTGACCCAGAGCACTGCACCCAAACCCACTACCCTGCCCTATCCCAATAACTCCATAGCCTTTGGATACTGTGGGGAAACTTAGCTTGGCCAATCCAGCTAACCTGCACATCTTTGGACTGTGGGAGGAAACCGGAGGTAACCCACGCAGACACGGGGAGAATGTGCAAACTCCACAGGGCTGACACCCAAGGTCGGAATTGAACCCGGGTCCCTGGCGCTGTGATGCAGCAGTGCTGACCACTGTGCCACCATGCTGCTGAAACAAACTAAGGTGGGAGGAGGATCATATGCAGCATATCCATCGGTACAGACCAGTTGGGATGAATGATTCTCTCCTCCCGCCACTTGTCAATGGGATTTCCCAATGTACCCACCCCACGCTGCTGCAAACTCCACTGGCAGGGATGCGCTGCCAGGGGGAAAAGTGAATCCCGATGACCGGAAATTCCGGCCATAATCATGTGGAGAAAAATGAAAAGGCATTAAATAAATTAAGCAATTTCTTCACATTTTCTTTATTTAGCAGTTTTAAAAGATATTGGAGACGGAAAAAAGGTCTGTTTGACTGGGTGGAGGCAGAAATAATGTCCCGTAATACGTGCAACCAGATCTTCATGCTGACAGTCTCGCACACATTACTCTGTGCATGGATGGCGATCACCATCATTGTCACATCAGTGTCTGTGTCCACAGTCTGCATGTCTGCAGCAGGAAATGGTTCAAGCTGTTCAAGCAGGCGTCAGCAGAGGTCAAAATTCTGGTAAACTAAGGAAAATGGAAAACTTGCCATTTGAGATTTCTACATTGGAAACAGACCTCAAAGCCATTGGATTGAAGAGGTAAGAGCTTACTCTCCACGTGAGGTCGATTTAGATCCGCATGCCTGAACATGAAAGTTGGCACAAGCATGCCTGAACATGAAACTTGGCACAAGCTTGACTACTCATTGCAAAACTCCACTGACTAATGTGGTAATGATTCATTCCCAGAGCATAAACATTTTACTGCTCTTCAACCCTGCCACTCTGGCTCAAACTGGCTGACACTTTCTCTAACGGACACAAACTCACAGACTCCTCACTGCTGTAGACCCTGCATTGACTGTTTGGGTAAATTGCACATCATGATTCCGGTGTTATTTTCAGAGGCTATAAAATTTGTCTCTTCATGGGCCACAGATGTGTATAAAACTTCACCCTTATAGGGTTAAAACACTCTTCAATATTGTAGATCCTGACTCTAACTTTACAGTTTCATTCCTGCAATTTTGACTATAATTGGGCTACAGTCCATTCCTGTAGCCTTGGGCGAAATTCTCCGTTATCGGCGCAAAGTCCGCCGATCGGCGCAAAAAACGGCGCAAATCTGACTTGCGTCATGCCGGAAAAATCGTTGCAAAGTCTCCGGCCCGAAATGGGCTAGCAGCGACGTGACGGGATCCGCGCTTGCGCACGTGGTTCACGCCGTGCAGCGTCATACACGCCGCACGGCGTGACAGCTCATAAGGACGCGCTGCTCCCCCCCAGCCGACCGGAACAACCGACCGGAACACCCGACTGGATGGCTGGCCGCCGCTCAGCCCCGAGGTTCCAGTCATGGGATGTGGAGGCGCTCCTGGACGCAGTGGAGCAGAGGAGGGAGGTCCTGTATCCCGGGCACGGCCGCAGAGTTGCCCCACGCCACAGCCGGCGTCTGTGGAGGGAGGTGGCAGAGGCCGCAACCGCTGCGGCCCTGACACCATGGACAGGCACCCAGTGCCACAAGACAGTGTGAGCTCCCCCCCCCCGCCCGATATCCATATCCCCCTCACCCATATCCCCCCTCCCCATATCCCCCCTCACCCATATCCCCCCCACCCCCATATCCCCTCCCCCATATCCCCATATCCCCCCTCCCCCATATCCCCCCTCCCCCATATCCCCCCTCCCCCATATCCCCCCTCCCCCATATCCCCATATCCCCCCTCCCCCATATCCCCCCTCTCCCATATCCCCCCTCCCCCATATCCCCCCTCCTCCATATCCCCCATATCCCCAAGTGAATCCAGCCCTAACCTTAACCTCTGCAATACACGCGCAACCGATGGCGTGCATTCATATACCTGCCTAACACTGTTGCCTTTTACCCCTGCCACCACCCCCCACAGGAGAAGCGTGCACACAACAATAGGGAGCATGTGAGGACTGGAGGAGGCCCCGCTGATGAGAGGCCACTGACCGAACACGAGGAAAGGGCCCTGGAACTGGCTGGCGGACCTGAGGACCGGGAGGTTGCTGATGCAGAGGTCGGGGGCGTACTAGCAAGTGAGCCACCGACAGCCCGTCCCCATATCCCCCCTCCCCTATATCCCCCTCCCCCATATCACCTGATCACTGCCTGCGTGTCTAACCATGCATGCTTCATTGTGTATCGCAGGACCAAACGTCGAGGCACCCATCCCCGCAGATGCAGACCGCCCGCAGGATGCCCCTCGGAGGCCACGGGAGACAGAGAGACCCGGACCCTCTGGCATGCGACGCCCGCAGGATGCCCCACGGAGGCCATGGGAGACGGAGAGACCCGGACCCTCTGGCATGCGACGCCCGCAGGATGCCCCTCGCACACCACGGGAGACGGAGAGACCCGGACCCTCCGGCATGCGACGCCCGCAGGATGCCCCTCGCACACCACGGGAGACGGAGAGACCCGGACCCTCCGGCATCCGACGCCCGCAGGATGTCCCTTGGAGACCACGGGAGACGGAGAGACCTGGAGCGACAGGGAGACGACGCCCCCGTCACGTGCGGGTGCGACGACGCAGACGTGTGCCACCCAGCGACGAGAGGCTCAGCCACAGGCCCCCGTCACAGCCGAGCCAGGACACCACTACCCAGGACACCACTACCCAGGTCACCACTACCCAGGACACCACTACCCGGGACACCCCTACCCGGGACACCCCTACCCGGGACAGCACTACCCGGGACAGCACTACCCAGGAAGACGAAATACCGGACAGTGATTCAGAGTGGATTGGAAGAGACGAACCCCCACTCCAAAGTGCCATGGACTCAGAGTGGGACGAAGAGCACGACACAACGCCACTGCTGTCACCAACACCCTCCACCATCGCAGAAACACTCACCTCGGTTGGGTACTTTAGTGATGAGGCGTCTGGTACACTCACTGGTGCGCACAACACAGCCGTCCCGGTACAGCAGGTGGAGGTAGGAGCAGCAGAGGGGCCGGGCGGTCGGAGGGCAGCCCAGCCCAAGCGAACATCTGCCGCCCAGATGGATCCCGGGTTCCTGGAGTTTCCACACCCATACATAGATCCGATGCAACCACCGACCCGGAGACGAGCGAAGAGGGTGACGGCCGGCTTGCGGCGGCTGCAGTCGCAGGTGGAGGAGTCCACCCACATCCAGGAGCTGGGAGTGGTGCCGGTCATGCGTGCCACCCAGGCCGACACCGCACGGGTGGTGTCCGCGGTGGAGGCAATGGGTGCGACGGTGTCAGACATGGGGAACGGTTTGCGAGGCCTGGGGCTTTCCGTGCAGGCGGCGTCTGTGGCCCAGGACATGGCTGCCCTCTCACAGGAGGCCATGAGCCAGCGCCAGATGCCAGAGGCGCTCAACGCCATGGCCCAGTAAAGGAAACTTTAAATTATAGGATCTTAACCTGTCGAACTACACCAAGTTTGGGAAACTTAGTTGATGAATCAAGTCCTGGCGCAATACGACAAGTTGTAAGATTTGTACTATTTGTAGACTGTGTTAAGTTGTTCGATTCCTTGTATTATTCGACTGTGTAAAGTTGAAGGAATTTATATCATCTCTGCTATTCGGTTATCAGTAGCACTTTGCGAATACTGGAACTCAGCAGAAATTTGCAGTATAAACTCCTCAGGTGCCAAAAAGAATTGTTTTATTTGTAGTCGCTTGATTACAATTTGAAAGTCATTTAAAAGGCAATTCGTAGACAATTCGAAGCTTTCAGAGAATTACAGACATTATCTTTCTTTGCTTAGGCAGACAGCTCGAAAGTAACTTTTTAAAGGTCAAAGTCTGGCAATGAAACATGAAGAGAGAGAGAAAGCTAATCTTCAGCTAAACTCAAACTCAAAGTCAAAAGTGGACTAACATCACTGACACAGACTGTTAAACTGACAACCCCCAAAAGACATAAACTAAAATGGAGACTAGAATCAAAGGCAAAAAACACTAAACTAACAGAAAGACAACACAGCACAACACACCCCCAAAGACAATACACCACAGACAACACACTAAAAACTAAACCTAACCTAAAACAAAACTTACTAAGACAATACTCACAAAGACAACAAAACCCAACCTAACCTAAAATGGCTGGGAGAAACTTTTTAGTAATACACTTTCATATCTGTCTTAAGTCGTCTAATCACACCCCAATATAATCCTAATTGGTTTGGGTTAGACTCAAACACATTTGATTTGATGGCAAGCCGTCCATCTTCAATGTGCAACATCAGCTTTTCTGGCCCAGCTGTTATCTGCATTGTGAACAATGTTGCTGTGTATTCAGTCCCTGTCCTTGACAATTAGCACAAGCAGTGTCAAATTATCTTGCTGTTTTAATGTCACACTGTCTTTGAAAATATGCATTTGCCAGAACAACGGACTTCAGTAAAAGTGAATTATGCTGTATAAATGGGTATTAAAAACTGGGGCTCAACATTTATGCTTAAACAGCTATCTTTTACCTATACGAGTTGTATTTGAAATACTTGGCTTCTACAGTCGGCCCTTTGATAAATCGAAAAATTGAGATATATCAGAAAAGATTAAAATACATCATTAATGCTATAGGATAGGTAAAAGCGCAAAGAATCATTGCAGTTTTAAACAATAAAATGGAATTAACATTGCAACAGGCATTTCAAAATAATTATTATAATTAATAAATTAATCAAATTTGATCACATTGGTAATTAATAATAACTTCTTGTAAAATGATTATACAATAAAAGTTGAACATATGATCTAGTAATAAATGGTAAAATGATTATCAAAATTGATGTCAAGTCTTTGACATCTTCTGGATTATACACAAAAGCTTGTTGAAAGGGTTAATTTTCTTGCAGAGACAAAAAGAGGCGTATAGCTTGGAATGATGCCATTTGCATCTTTAAACTTTTTTTTGTCACTCAAATGGACTGGGAGTAAAAGTTGGATTGCTGCCAAATTCCCGTTATCAAATTTCTTTGAACGATCTGTTCTTTTGGCTTTTAATCAAAGATTGTTGTTTTTTTTTAAAAAACAGCTTCCACATTGTTTGAAGTTTTAATTTCCAGGCTAATTTTAAACATTTATTTTAAAATATCAAATACAATAACTTATTAAATATATAACTGAACCAATCTTGTGCTGTATCTTGATTTTCTGTAGATGAATTTGTCGATTCTGTTAAAGGAAACACAGCTAACAAGATATGTTAATTTCTTTCAATTAATAAAGCAACGTTCAGAATAATTACAGTTTTCTTAAGTTGACAGTTCTTGGCAACTTTTTAGCGATACATTGAGGTTTCTTTAGCTGCTTTGATGGCAGCCGTTGTGTTCTGAGTAAGTTCCCTTTTTCCTTTGGAAATTTTCTGTCCCAAGTAAACATCTTTCTGGGCAATTTGTGCTTTGTGAAAGCTAGCTTTGTGACTGTTAGTACTGAGGTGGTTCAAGACCATCCGTAAATCTTTGTCATGATCATCTTTATTGATAGAGGTTATCAGAACATCATCTTCATATTTGATAATGGTGGAAGGCCGAACAGGCAGTTGCCTGAGATGATTCTGTAGAGTCATGTGGTAAACAGTTGGGCTATTATGATACTGTTGTTGATTAACTGTAAAAGCAAACCATGGTTGTAGTTGCTTAGCCAGTGTTGCTGACCAGAAGCCAAACTGGGTGTGTCTTGTTGGTACGTGTTACATGGTTGACCACGAGGTGGAGATGTATTGTAGAGTTCTTGGCATTGTAGAGGAGCAGAGAGACCTTGGGGTCTATGTTCATACATCTTTGAAAGTTGCCACTCAAGTGGATAGAGCTGTGAAGAAGGCCTATGGTGTGCTCGCGTTCATTAACAGAGGGATTGAATTTAAGAGCCGTGAGGTGATGATGCAGCTGTACAAAACTTTGGTAAGGCCACATTTGGAGTACTGTGTACAGTTCTGGTCGCCTCATTTTAGGAAGGATGTGGAAGCTCTGGAAAAGGTGCAAAGAAGATTTACCAGGATGTTGCCTGGAATGGAGAGTAGGTCTTACGAGGAAAGGTTGAGGGTGCTAGGCCTTTTCTCATTAGAGCGGAGAAGGATGAGGGGCGACTTGATAGAGGTTTATAAGATGATCAGGGGAATAGATAGAGTAGACAGTCAGAGACTTTTTCCCCAGGTGGAACACACCATTACAAGGGGACATAAATTTAAGGTGAAAGGTGGAAGATATAGGAGGGATATCAGAGGTAGGTTCTTTACCCAGAGAGTAATGGGGGCATGGAATGCACTGCCTGTGGAAGTAGTTGAGTCGGAAACATTAGTGACCTTCAAGCAGCTGTTGGATAGGTACATGGATTACGGGAAAATGATATAGTGTAGATTTATTTGTTCTTAAGGGCAGCACGGTAGCATTGTGGATAGCACAATTGCTTTACAGATCCATGGTCCCAGGTTCGATTCCGGCTTGGGTCATTGTCTGTGCGGAGTCTGCACGTCCTCCCCGTGTCTGCGTGGGTTTCCTCCGGGTGCTCCGGTTTCCTCCCACATTCCAAAGATGTGCGGGTTAGGTGAATTGGCCAATGATAAATTGCCCTTAATGTCCAAATTGCCCTTGGTGTTGGGTGGAGGTGTTGAGTTTGGGTAGGGTGCTCTTTCCAAGAGCTGGTGCAGACTCAGGGGGCCGAATGGCCTCCTTCTGCACTGTAGATTCAATGATAATCTATGATTAATCTAGGACAAAGGTTCGGCACAACATCGTGGGCCGAAGGGCCTGTTCTGTGCTGTATTTTCTATGTTCTATGTTCTATGTTCTATGAACATTGTCTACTTCATTATCATCTCTTGAATCTATCCGTTGTTTTTGATAGCATTTTGCCATCCAGTGTCCTACTCTACCACAGGAAAGACATTGTGGTATTTTCTTACGTGATTTTAATGGAGCAAGGGTACATGTTTGCCCTGGCGCTGGTGGTGAAATTGTAGTTACTGCTGATATTCCTGCAGGTGCTGCAACAGCCGTCACTGGAGCAGCAGGTAACATGGGCTGTATTTGAGCAACAGGCTGCATTTGAGCAGCTGCAGTGTTAAAAGTTGCCTGATTGTGCAAACCACGATCTATCTGAATGCATCGGACAACTATGTCTCGGTATGTGCCAGCTGTGGCCCAAGCTGGTAAAACCAAATTCAAGGCAGCAGAAACTCCAGGTTTAACACCGGTTATAAAAGCCGTTTTTAATGGACTTAAAGTGCTTGCATCCCATGTGTCATTTTCCTGGTCGAGTGTCATCCCTGAATATTCCATCCAAGTACGTAAAAATCTTTCCTCAAAATCCTGAATATCTTCATCATTTTTTTGAAAGCAAGCTGTGATCTTAGACCAATTGGTCCTCGGGGGGCGAAATTGTAATAGCCAATTCTTGATTGTTAGCCAACCAGCTTCTAAATTTTGCAAATCGTCTCCAAGGGCAACTTCTACTTCATTTCTAAGGGTTGAACTTATACGAGTACCTAGCATGATAGTCAGAATTTGTACTCCATCAAATGGGTGGAGACTGTAAATGGCTTGTAATCTGTGAATTCCATCCCATGTGGTCTTACCACCCTTTTTAGGGTGTGGAAGACCCTTGGACCATTCGTCAATTTTAGAAGGATCAATTTGTTCATGAACCCATTGGTGGTCAAATATGTTTCTAGTGATAGTTTCACCATCTTCTTCTATTTTTTTGCTTCCAACTCTAACCCGTTTGCGTTTTAAAGGGGCTAGTCGAATTGCTTTAGTATTTTGTATTGTAGGAACACTAGCTTCGTCTGATTCATCCGACAGAGAAAATGATTTATGTTTAACAATTGATCTTGGCTGTGCAATTGCCGATTGTGCCACTAGGTGGGTGGCTTGGACTGCTTTCTGAGTTTGTTCAATCTTTTGTACAGAAAGCATGTTTGTCAAAGAATTGCAATGTTCAGTCACGCTGGTTATATTTCTTTCTAAAACACATCTTTCTTTCACTAACTTGCAATTTTCAAGTTCAATTCGCTCAGTTTTTAATTGCAATTGTCGGTATTTTGACTCCACTTCAAAGACTTGATTTTGGAATTCTGTTATTTGAAAAGATAACTGTTGGAGCTCAGAGGTTTTGTTTCGCAAATCTGTTTTAATTTCATCATAATGCTCAAGTTTGGATTTTGCATCTTGCAATTCTTCAACAACTGCAATTAGTTGCTTTTTAGTGGACCTATACTCATCATCACTTCGCTCAGTAGTTAATTGCAACTGTTGGTATTTTGACTCCACTTTAAAAACTTGGATTTGAAATTGCTGGAGTTCAGAGGTTTTGTTTTGCAAATCTGTTCTAATTTCATCATAATGCTCAAGTTTGGATTTTGCAACTTGCAAATCTGTTTTAATTTCATCAGAATGCTCAAGTTTGGATTTTGCATCTTGCAAATCTGTTTCAAGTTTGGATTTTGCATCTTGCAATTCTGTTTTAATTTCATCAGAATGCTCAAGTTTGGATTTTGCATCTTGCAAATCTGTTTCAAGTTTGGATTTTGCATCTTGCAATTCTGTTTTAATTTTGTCATAATGCTCAAGTTTGGATTTTGCATCTTGCAATTCTGTTTCAAGTTTGGATTTTGCATCTTGCAATTCTGTTTTAATTTCATCAGAATGCTCAAGTTTGGATTTTGCAACTTGCAAATCTGTTTTAATTTCATCATAATGCTCAAGTTTGGATTTTGCAACTTGCAAATCTGTTTTAATTTCATCATAATGCTCAAGTTTGGATTTTGCAATTTTGCATCTTGCAAATCTGTTTTGATTTCATCATAATGCTCAAGTTTGGATTTTGCATCTTGCAATTCTGTTTCAAGTTTGGATTTTGCATCTTGCAAATCTGTTTCAAGTTTGGATTTTGCATCTTGCAATTCTTCAACAACTGCAATTAGTTGCCTTTTAGTAGATCTATACTCATCATCACTTCGTTCAGTATTTAATTGCAGCTGTTGGTATTTTGACTCCATTTTAAAAACTTGATTTTGGAATTCTGACTCAACTTTAAAAACTTGATTTTGAAATTCTGCGATTTGAACATTTAACTGCTGGAGTTCAGAGGTTTTATTTTGCAAATCTGTTCTAATTTCATCATAATGCTCAAGTTTGGATTTTGCATCTTGCAAATCTTCAAGAACTGCACTTAGTTGGTCTTTAGTGGACTGAAGCTGATGATCACTTTTATTTTTAACAATGATCTCTTGCTGACTGTGTATCTGTCCCGTAATTACCAGGGACCATTTTACACGTTCTGCACCGTGTAATCGTGTGCATTTTCCCCATGCTCTCTTGATATTATTGAAGGACCACTGTCCTCTGGGGATATCATACTTTGATTCAATTTTTTTTGAGGTTTCACATAGGTTAAAATGTCTACGAGTGAAAGATCTACAATCCCCCAACATATCTTCAACAGAAACATCTGGTATTCCAGCACCCCCCTTGGATGTAGTGGGGAGTAATTTTCTGTCTGCTAAAGGCTCTGAATCTACACTTTGAATTGGATCAGCCATAACTTTTCTTGATCGCTGACTGCCGTTTTATTTTAGTTACTGCAGTGACTAATCTTCCAGTCACGCCTGATAGTCTGACCGACTGGCACTTGATTTATTTAACACAGTCTATAAAAAATGTTCTTTTCAAGGGTCGAAGTACTGATTGATGCGGCTTTAAGACTTTTAATGGGTGAAAAAGATATTTCTTACCCCAGTCTAGCCGTGGGTTCCGGCTGTCTTCTGGGCCTGCTCCGATTATCTCCGAAGCTTCCCGAAGGTTCCCGACCTCCTCCGATTATCTTCGAAGCTTTCCGTCGTCACCTGGGCCTCCGAAGGTCGTCCTCAGTACTCCCCCCTACTGCCTGACTACGCCAAAATGAAGGAAACTTTAATTTAAGGAAATCTTAACCTGTCGAACTACGCCAAGTTTGGGGGAAGCTTAGTTGATGAATCAAGTCCTGGCGCAATACGACAAGTTGTAAGATTTATAATATTTGTAGACTGTGTTAAGTTGTTCGATTCCTTGTATTATTCGACTGTGTAAAGTTGAAGGAATTTATATCATCTCTGCTATTCGGTTATCAGTAGCACTTTGCGAATACTGGAACTCAGCAGAAATTTGCAGTATAAACTCCTCAGGTGCCAAAAAGAATTGTTTTATTTGTAGTCGCTTGATTACAATTTGAAAGTCATTTAAAAGGCAATTCGTAGACAATTCGAAGCTTTCAGAGAATTACAGACATTATCTTTCTTTGCTTAGGCAGACAGCTCGAAAGTAACTTTTTAAAGGTCAAAGTCTGGCAATGAAACATGAAGAGAGAGAGAAAGCTAATCTTCAGCTAAACTCAAACTCAAAGTCAAAAGTGGACTAACATCACTGACACAGACTGTTAAACTGACAACCCCCAAAAGACATAAACTAAAATGGAGACTAGAATCAAAGGCAAAAAACACTAAACTAACAGAAAGACAACACAGCACAACACACCCCCAAAGACAATACACCACAGACAACACACTAAAAACTAAACCTAACCTAAAACAAAACTTACTAAGACAATACTCACAAAGACAACAAAACCCAACCTAACCTAAAATGGCCGGGAGAAACCTTTTAGTTATACACTTTCATATCTGTCTTAAGTCGTCTAATTACACCCCAATATAATCCTAATTGGTTTGGGTCAGACTCAAACACATTTGATTTGATGGCAAGCCGTCCACCTTCAATGTGCAACATCAGCTTTTCTGGCCCAGCTGTTATCTGCATTGTGAACAATGTTGCTGTGTATTCAGTCCCTGTCCTTGACAATTAGCACAAGCAGTGTCAAATTATCTTGCTGTTTTAATGTCACACTGTCTTTGAAAATATGCATTTGCCAGAACAACGGACTTCAGTAAAAGTGAATTATGCTGTATAAATGGGTATTAAAAACTGGGGCTCAACATTTATGCTTAAACAGCTATCTTTTACCTATACGAGTTGTATTTGAAATACTTGGCTTCTACACTCAGTCTCAGCAGGCCATAGCCCAGTCTCAGCAGGCCATAGCCCAGTCTCAGCAGGCCATGGCCCAGTCTCTGCAGGCCATAGCCCAGTCTCAGCAGGCCATGGCCCAGTCTCTGCAGGCCATGGCCCAGTCTCAGCAGGCCATCGCTGAGGGCATCGGCGCCAGTGGCCATGTGCGAGCTGGCGTCGCACAGTCACAGGCACGGTTTGCCAACCCCCTGGGCTCCATGGCTGCAAACCTGCAGACCCCTGTCGATACCAGCACGGGCCTCCAGGAAGGCAGCGCCAGATGTCGGGGGGGCGTCGGATGGCCAGTCTGTTTGCATCCCCCACCCATGTAGAGGCCTGGGGGCCATTGGGCACCCCGAGGGAGGAGGAGGTGGTGTGGTCCGTCCCGGCTCCCCCTGTAGGGGAGGTCCCGGAACACCGCGACACCTCGGACTCCCCCCCTTCCGTCCCAGGTACATCGGGTGGGCAACGGGCAGGACAGGCTGGCAGCTCACCATCCCAGTCGTCCGGGCCGCAGCCTGGCCCATCTAGGCCAGGACGTCCCAGGAAACGGCCGCCAAAGGGATCTTGTGTCAGAGGGCAGGAATCACAGGAGTCCACCTCCAGTTCTGCTGTACCGTCTGGGGACCACGTAGACGTAGTCAAAGGGCCCGTAAGGCCAAACAATTAGACACTGAGTAAGTTGGCACGGGTGCAGGGCACAGATGAGTTTTAGGGGCTAGGGCACGTGCATGAACTCCTTTGGTTATTAAAGTCAATGTTACACCTACAGAAGCTGCCTTTGTGCTCTGTCCACTGTGCACAGCTCCCTGGGCATTTTGGTAGGTGTTTTATTTTTTTGGGGTAGAATTTAGAGTGCCCAATATTAAAAATTAAAGGGACATTGAGGTGGACGTTGTCTGATGTCGTTCCACCCCCTCACCCCCGTTCCCTCTGTGGCTGGAAGGCATGCCATGCCGATTGGGCCTTGGGTTGATGGGTCTGATGCTGTGGCGTCCCCGGGTTTGGCTGTTGGCAGCTTCGCCCCCTGTGTGACTGGTGAGAGTGTTGGGCCGGACGTAATGCTTGGTGGAGTACACGCCTGCTCGTCCTGCTTCCCCGTTCGGAGGAGCCTTATCCGAACCAATTTTTTTTTAGGTTTGTTGTCTGGTCACTGTGGGGTTTGCACCCGTTTGGTCCTCTCCTATCCACTCCTCCTAAATGGCCGTCCTTGTGAGGGGTTTCGGGCTGGGGGGGGAGGGGTGGCGGGGGGGGGAGGGGTGTAATAACCTGCACAGGACTCATCCACCTGGGGATGATTGTTCCCCGTGTTCAATTGGACTGAGTTAAACCAGCACTAGCATAAAAGGTAGGCAGCTGTAGAGCCAGCTAAAATGGAATGAGGACCCAGTGAAAGGGAACTGGGCCCTGTGTATGTATGATGCTGCTGCTGAAATAAAGGACTTTTCAGAAGCTCGGTGGACTCCCCTGGCCTTATCACACTCACCCAGCCTGAGGCTGAAATCTTCAGCCGGTGAGCCTCTGTCTTTTGTATGGGTCCTGGAACTAGAAAGGGAAGCTTGGCCTATTTGGCTGTGTGGGTGTTCAGTAGACATGTCTTGTAAGATCCACAATTAATGGGTGAGGGCTGCCGATGATGCTAACTCCATTTGTAGACATCACTGAGCTCACCATTGCCTGCCAGATTTTGTTTCAAACCACAAATCAAATAACCAATGAAACTAAATCAAATAAACTAAGGCCTGCCAGATTATCTTTCTTTATATTTATTTATTTTTAATATTTTTAACTGACAGATTATTTTTTTGAGCCACTGGTCCATTAGCCAGATGAGCCAATTTGGTTTTTTTAATTTGTTCCTGTGATGTGGGTGTTACTGGGTGGGTGATGCGACCATCAATTCACACGAGACGAAGAGTTGAAGTGAACAGTGGTTTTAATCAGCTAGATCTGTGCCTGCCTACGACTGTTCTGTACTGCGTGCCGCCTACAGGCTGCAGATCTATATACCTCCCCTGAGGGGGCGGAGCCATAGGCGGAGCCCACAAGGGTATCAACATAATACAATACAATGTAATGCAATGGTGAATGGTCGCAGTAATACATTCACCACTGTGGGCCAGCATTTATTGCCCATCCGTAATCACCCTTGAATTGAGTGACTTACTAGGCTATTTCATCGGGCATTTTGAGAGTCAATCCCTGGCTGTGGATCTGGAGTCACATGTAGGCCAGATCAGGTAAGGATGACAGATTTCCTTCCCCAAAGGGCATTAGTAAACCAGATGTGTTTTTATAACAATTGACAATGATTTCAATGTCATCATTAGACTTTTAATTCCCGATTTTTATTGAATTCATCCTCTCCCATGGTGGGATTCAAACCCATGTCCCCGGAGCATTACTCTGGGTCTCTGGATTACTAGTTCAACGACAATACCTCTAAGCCACTGCCTTCCCATTATGCCTATTAATTCAGCACTGATATCTGTGAGCACTACTGATTACTGACCAGCAGTTAACCTTCTGCACACCTAACTCCCGATTCTGTGAGTGCCAATGATTCTATTCATCATTCGCTCAGAGAGCACGCACATGCACTCCCCCTGACAAGAGGACAAGGCTACAAGGCTCAGCAGGGTGCCATGCTCTATCAGGTGTGCATCCTGAGGTGTCTTACAGAGCCCCCCTCCTCCCCTTTGACAGGGTCATGCACAGGTCCTTACTGTCACCCAGTGGGTAGATGCCTGCGCCTTACGTGAGACCTCAGGCGAAGGAGGGTTTCAAAAACTGTGGCCGCTCGGTCAGGCTGAGTGGAGGAAGGTCCTGTGCATTCTGGAAGACTGTAAGGGGATGGTCCCCAATAGTCGGTTAATAAACGGTTCGCCTGGGGGTGAATGGGCAAAGGGTCAGGGCATGGATTCAACTCCTCAATGTTTACTCTTCCTCTTTCTGCCCATGTAGTGAGCAAAAGAGAGCCAGATTAGAACTGGCTGCTGTCCTTCTGGCTTTGCGACAAGATTGAATACATGTGCATCGGCGCCTGGCTCTCTGGAGGAAGGGTCTGCTCAGCTGTCGCAGGAGGGACCCCAGAGAGTGGCTGCTCAGAGATGCTTTCTATGGCCCAAGGTCTACAGATGGTACCTGGCCTTCTTTGAGATGAGTGAGAACCATTGTCGGAGAAGACTTTGCCTGTCCAAAGACATGTTGGCTCATTTGTGTCACCTTCTTCAGGAGTTGATGTTGCATTGACCTGGAGGGCATCCACTGCCTGAGCTTTGAAGGCCACAGCCATTCTCAACTGGCTCCTTTCAGGGCACCATGGTAACCTTTGCGGCATCTCACAAGCCTCCACTCATAAGTGCATCAGGGAAGTCATGGATTCACTGTTCACAAGGGCTCAAGTTTACATTAATTTTGACTGAGGCCAGACTAGCCAGGATATAAAATCTATGGGATTCGCCGAGATTGCAAACGTTCCACATGCGCAGGGTGTCATGTGCGGCACCCACTTTTCAACCACCAGGACTTCTAGTCCCATAATGTTCAGCTCTTCTGTGACCACACACCACACATGTGTGTGCAATGTTCCCAGTGCACATTGACAACAGCTTCATCCTTCGCCGCTCTGAGACACCCAATGTACTTGAGGGAACACAATGGCTACAGGGGTGACTCCTGAGGGACAAAGGGTGCCACCTGAGCACATGGATGATGACACCTCTGTGGAGGCCACAGAGTGAAGCTCAGACCCGGTATAATGAGGCTCATGCTATTACTTGCACTGCAGTGGAGCAAACCATTGAGATGCTAAAAATGCAGTTCCAGTGCCTGGATCGATCATGTGGAACCCTCCAACATAACCCCAAGAGGGCATTGCGCATCATGGTTGTGTGTGGTGTTATGGGTCAGGATTTAGAGAAACCCAAAGTGTTTCATGGAGTTCACCTGACCCACAACTTTTAATAGATTGTGTTTATGGGGAGCACACGGCCCACTCTACAGGTGTGATGCAACAGACATCTAACAGTATTTTTTAAAGCAAAACAATTTTTATTCTATGAACTCAAATTAACCTTTTTAAAACATACAGTGAACATCTTAGCAACCATTAATTCAAATTCAACCCCCAAAGAATACAACACGAAGTAATCATTAAGCTTTCGGGCAGCACGGTAGCACAAGTGGATAGCGCTGTGACTTCACAGCACCAGGGTCCCAGGTTTGATTCCCTGCTGGGTCACTGTCTGTGCGGAGTCTGCACGTTCTCCCCGTGTCTGCGTGGGTTTCCTGCTGGTGCTCCTGTTTCCTCCCACAGTCCAAAGACGTGCAGGTTGGGTGGATTGGCCATGATAACGTGCCCTTAGTGACCAAAAAGGTTAATGGGGGTTATTGAGTTACGGGGACAGGGTGGAAGTGAGGGCTTAAGTGGGTCAGTGCAGACTCAATGGGCCAAATGGCCTCCTTCTGCACTGTAGGTTCCATATTCTATATTTTCCTTTCAACATCCATAAGACTTTTAAAAAAACTTTTAACAGAAGCACATCATGTTTAAATTCACTACTGAGAACAGTTATCATTCTGAATTCACCAAATGATCAAGAGATAGTCTTTACATGGCAGAGAGAACAACATTACATCTTCTGTGGCTGACTGCAGCTGCAACACTGAAACGAAACCAAATAAAACACAGACACACCCAAGCTTTTCTCAAAGTGAAACTAAAAGCTGACAGACAGCCCAGCTCCACCCACACTCTGACATCACTACAGTAATAAACACCCATTTCTTCAAGGTCCACCCACTACAGTTATTCTATAAAAACTACCCATTTCTTAAAGGTACTCTCACATGACAGTGGCGACCTTCACATCCTGGTATTTCAATGGGGCGAGGAGTTGGCCGATGAGATGATGGATGAGCGCCACATCTCCTCTGATGAAGAGGTCATTGGGGTGGTTTGTACATTGTCCCAACGTCGCAGGAGTCTAATGATCACTTGCAGTGGGACAGTACATTGTTCCTCAAAGATCTGCTGTGAATGTCTGACCTCCGTCTGACTGAAGGCACTTCATGAACCCCCAGTGACCAGGGTAGTATCAGGGCAATGTTGCCCATACAGACTCTTCTCTCGTCCTTAGTTACGGCTGCCTCTGAGGATCAGTGTCACCGCTGCCAGATACATGAGGCTGGATTCTTCGCTGGCGGGATTCTCTGTTGTGCCAGCAGCGCACCCATGCCCGGGGACTTCCTGAGAGCTTTAGGCTGCCCACACTGGGAAACCCCATTAGCCAGTTGGGGGGACAGAGAATCCCACCGCTTCAGAAAACTGGTGCAGCGGGACGGGGAATCCCACCCACAGCTTTCACAAGGGTCTAGCCACTGGGTTTCCTCTGCTGAGATCAGGCATTCACAGTGACTCTGCTCAGTGGTGGAGCTCCTCATTACCAGGGAGGCACTGGCATGACCGTGTCCTGTCCCTGTGAGGGAATGGCTACCAATGATCTGGCAAACATGCAAGGTGGTGATGGAGGAGGCTTTGTAGTGCGAATACAGCCTTTCAGTTTAAGATGGGGTCAGTTATCTCAGTGACAATTTATGGAGAAATCTATTGAGAAAGAAAGCCACAGAAGGGTTGCAAATAATTAGATTTAATACGTTGGCACAGATGTTTGATGACTTAGATCATGACTCCCACACTCTGTTGTCTTAACAGCATCCTCTAGAATGCAGAGATCCCAAAGGCCCCAGCTTGCTTTTGGGTGCTGCTGTGTGTTACCCTCCTTGGCCTGTGGGGCTGGAGCTGATTCAGTCACAGGAAGAGGGGAGTCAGATGGGCTGGAAGCCTCCAAGATCCTCCCCCTACTCCTGCCTATGGACGTTCAATGAGGCACCTCTCCTCCATGGCATCCAGTATTCTGGTGAAAAAACCCTCTAAGTATTATGGAGCTGACTTCCTATCAGTCATTCTCCTGGTAGCAGAACAAGTGCAGGCGTTTAAATGGAGCACCCCACTGATTGGGATGGCGTTTAAATGGAGCACCCCACTGATTGGGATGGCGTTTAAATGGAGCACCCCACTGATTGGGATGGCGTTTAAATGGAGCACCCCACTGATTGGGATGGCGTTTAAATGGAGCACCCCACTGATTGGGATGGCGTTTAAATGGAGCACCCCACTGATTGGGGTGGCGTTTAAATGGAGCACCCCACTGATTGGGATGGCGTTTAAATGGAGCACCCCACTGATTGGGATGGCGTTTAAATGGAGCACCCCACTGATTGGGGTGGCGTTTAAATGGAGCACCCCACTGATTGGGGTGGCGTTTAAATGGAGCACCCCACTGATTGGGGTGGCGTTTAAATGGAGCACCCCACTGATTGGGGTGGCGTTTAAATGGATCACCCCACTGATTGGGGTGGCGTTTAAATGGAGCACCCCACTGATTGGGATGGCGTTTAAATGGAGCACCCCACTGATTGGGATGGCGTTTAAATGGAGCACCCCACTGATTGGGGTGGCGTTTAAATGGAGCACCCCACTGATTGGGATGGCGTTTAAATGGAGCACCCCACTGATTGGGATGGCGTTTAAATGGAGCACCCCACTGATTGGGGTGGCGTTTAAATGGAGCACCCCACTGATTGGGGTGGCGTTTAAATGGAGCACCCCACTGATTGGGGTGGCGTTTAAATGGAGCACCCCACTGATTGGGGTGGCGTTTAAATGGAGCACCCCACTGATTGGGGTGGCGTTTAAATGGAGCACCCCACTGATTGGGGTGGCGTTTAAATGGAGCACCCCACTGATTGGGGTGGCGTTTAAATGGAGCACCCCACTGATTGGGGTGGCGTTTAAATGGAGCACCCCACTGATTGGGGTGGCGTTTAAATGGAGCACCCCACTGATTGGGGTGGCGTTTAAATGGAGCACCCCACTGATTGGGGTGGCGTTTAAATGGAGCACCCCACTGATTGGGATGGCGTTTAAATGGAGCACCCCACTGATTGGGATGGCGTTTAAATGGAGCACCCCACTGATTGGGGTGGCGTTTAAATGGAGCACCCCACTGATTGGGGTGGCGTTTAAATGGAGTACCCCACTGATTTGGATGGCGTTTAAATGAAGCACCCCACTGATTGGGGTGGCGTTTAAATGGAGCACCCCACTGATTTGGATGGCGTTTAAATGGAGCACCCCACTGATTGAAGTGCTCAACCGATGACGGGCATGCGAATCAGAGTCCGCCTGCGACAGAGACGGCGTGCAACCCATGTAAACCTTTTTTTTCTCCAAGCGGCTAGGAAAACGGCGGGAAAAGCTGGCAATGCCGCCGATGGGCCACCATCCCCTTTTCCCGCCTGAAATGACACCTTGCCCGAAAATCAGAAGGTTCTGCCCACCGATTCTCACAGAGGCTCACAATCAGGCATGCACACGCAGACTCAGACCTACGCGAGCACTCATACACACACAAGAAACAAGCTCACACCCGCATACTCGCACAGAGGCAACACTGATGTACGTACACATACACACACATATTTTCCAATCGGAGTCACTGGGTAGTGAACAGAGTGGAAACTTGACTGATTTACCACCTCCCTAGCACAGAGATTCTAAAGGTGAACTCTGCAGCTACTAACTCATTGTCAAACACTTGCGTGGTTACAAGGGAGGAAGAGAATGAACGTTTTTACAAGAGAGCCAGCAATTCCCGTAAACTGTAGTTTCGTTTTTAGTTAGAGCCAGATTGTTCCATTTTGAGTCAACAGTACGGCTTCCATTAAACCCTCATAGTGGGAGCCTGAGAGGTTCTTGTACAAACATGATTTCATAAATCGATCTGCACAGTTTAACACTTCAATTTTTCAACTGGAAGATCATAAAATGCTTGTCAGAAAATTGAAGGCCACGGCAAGGACAAAGGCAAGCATGGAACTTGGCTGACTGACCGAAAAGAGTGTAATTTTATTTTATTATTCGTTCATGGGACGTGGGCGAGGCAGACTGTGCCAGGCATTTATTGCCCATCACATTTGCCCTTGAGGGGGCAGTAAGAGTCAACCACGTTGCTGTGGGTCTGGAGTCACATGTAGGCCAGACCAGGTAAGGATGACAGATTTCCTTCCCTAAAGGACATTATAATAATAATATTTATTACTGTCATTACATTAACACTGCAATGAAGTTACTGTGAAAATCCCCTAGTCGTCACACTCCGGGGCCTGTTCGGGTCCAGAGAGGGAGAATTCAGAATATCCAATCCACCGAACAGCACGTCTTTCGGGACGTGTGGGAGGAGTCCGGATCACCCGGAGGAAACCCACGCAGACACGGGGAGAACGTGCAGACTCCACATGGACAGTGACCCAACCAGGAATCAACCCTGGGATCCTGCGCTGTGAAGCAGCAGTGCGAACCGCTGTGCTCGTGGTTTTCACAACAATCGACAATGTTTTCATGGTCATCATTGGACTTTTAATTCCAGATTATTTATTAAATTTAAATTTCACCATATGCAGGGATTTGAACCTGGGTCCCAGAGCATTACTCGGGATTTCTGGTTTACTCGTCCACTGACATTCCAGTGACAATACCACCACCTCCCCAAAATGATGAATGTTGTTTTTTTGAGTGGAATAGCTATATTGTAGGATTCCCTAGGGGACACTCCACGACTTTATCTTGAAACATATTACTGGTGTACGAGGTACAAATTCAAAATTTGCAGATGTCACAAAGCTTGGAAGTATTAGAACATACAGTGCAGAAGGAGGCCATTCGGCCCATCGAGTCTGCACCGACCCACTTAAGCCCTCACTTCCACCCTATCCCCGAAACCTAATAACCCGTCCTAACCTTTTTGGACACTAAAGGCAATTTAGCATGGCCAATCCACCTAACCTGCACGTCTTTGAACTGTGGGAGGAAACCGGAGCACCCGGAGGAAACCCACGCAGACACGGGGAGAACGTGCAGACGCCGCACAGACAGTGACCCAGTGGGGAATCGAACCTGGGACCCTGGTGCTGTGAAGCCACAGTGCTAACCACTGTGCTACCATGCTGCCCAAATTGTGAAGTGAGGAGGAGTGTGATAGATTTCAAGGGGGCTGGTGGAGTAGAGCAGCATGTGGCAGAAGAAATGCAATGCAGAGAAATGTCAGAAAATAGATTAGAATCCCTACAGCACGGGGGCAGCTTGGTGGCGCAGTGGCACCAAGATTTGATCCCGGCTCTGGGTCACTGTCCGTGTGGAGTTTGCACATTCTCCCCGTGTTTGCGTGGGTTTCGCCCCCACAACCCAAAGATGTGCAGGGCAGGCGGATTGGCCACGTTAAATTGCCCGTCAATTGGGAAAAATGAAATTTAATTTTAAAAAAGAATCCCTGCAGCGCAGAAGGAGGCCATTCGGCCCATTGAGTTTGCACTGACCCAACAAAAGGTCTCCCTACCTAGACCAACCCCCCCACCCAATCCCCGTAATCCCACCTAGGGACAATTTATCATGGCCAATCCTCCTAACCTGCACATCTTTGGACTCTGGGGGGAAACTGGAGGAAACCCACGCAGACACAGGGAGAACGTGCAGACTCCGCACAGACAGTGACCCAAAGTCGGAATCGCACCCTGGCGCTGTGAGGCAGCAGTGCCACCTGTGTCACCCTATTCACGAGAGTGTTTCCAGAGATATGGGACTTCAGTTACATGGAGAAGTTGGCGTTGTTCTCCTGTGAGGAGAAAAGGTTGACAGGAGATTTGATAGATGTGCTCAAAATCACAAGGGACATAACATAGTAGATAGGGAGAAACTGTTCACCCTGACTGGAGGTTTGGGAAACAGAGTGTGATTCAATGTGATAGAACCAAAGGCTGCTTTTGCTCTGTTTTTCGACATATGGAGGCTATACAGCAGCCGACAGCAGAATGGTTCATCATGCTTGAACCTAGAGAATCTTGCAGTTAAAGGTTTCACAACCATAAATTTCTGTAACTAGGCTAACCCAGGTGTTGTTGAGATCGACATCTACTTGGTTGTTGTGTTAAAACAGATAACGATCACAGTTCTGCATTTACAGAACACAACATTCACCAAAGCCAGACATTTCTTTTGGAACAAAGAGTACACTAGACCAATGTGCAGCTTAGGGTGTTTTTTTTTAAAGATATGCTATTTGTTTTGAAATTAATGTGAACCACTTCCTCCAAGAAGTGTGTTTCTGGGAACTGAGGCTTAAAGGAAGAAATCCCCTGCGAACTGGAAGGGAAAGGGATGGATTCTCCAATTTTCAATCGATGTCCTGACACAGGCATGGGAACGGTGGCGTTTTACGACCAAAAATACGTCGTAAAACGGCCACTTTCCTCCGTTTGGTGGGGGCAAAGCTAGCAGGCAGGCAGCGTAGAGCGGCCGGCTCTATCATGGCAGTGGCCTGCCACATGCCCCTGGCCTCGCGTGGACCCGTCCTGCCAAATTGTGCTTCCCCCCTTTTGCCAGGCTCACAACTCCCGGACCACCCCTCAACAACGTCCCCAGCGCCTGCCAAACGGCCCCTCTGCCCGCGGATTGCCTCTGCCTCTCCCTCGACTCAGTCCGCAGCCATCACGCCGAGTTCCCAAAAAATAATAGCGTGAGAGACCCACGCCGTCGGGAACTCGGGGAGATTAAAATTTAATCTCTCTTGTCTCCAACTCTTAGCACAGACCTTCTCATTTGCTTTCAGCACAGGGCTAAATCGCTGGCTTTGAAAGCAGACCAAGGCAGGCCAGCAGCACGGTTCAATTCCCGTAACAGCCTCCCCGAACAGGCGCCGGAATGTGGCGACTAGGGGCTTTTCACAGTAACTTCATTTGAAGCCTACTTATGACAATAAGCGATTTTCATTTCATTTTTTCATTTCATTTTCTCCCCACTCTCTCCCACCCCCAATACTTGCTGAAACCCGATCAGATTTCTAATTTTTTTCCAATCCAAATGCCATTGACCTGCAACATTAACTCAGTTTCACTCTCCACAGATGCTGCTGAATATTTGAATTGTGTTCTGTGTTTTTATTTCAGACTTGCAACATCAGCAGACTTAGCTTCTGAACGTTTGCCAACAAAACTGTTCACAGCTTGAGAAACAACCAGAGTTTCCTGATTGTGTTGCCGCCTATGTTTTTAGCGATAGGTGCTTACCCATGTGTTTTTCTTCAAATTTCGGTTCATGGGCTTGAGTTCCTGATAACATCTCTCGCAGCACATTTTCTTTTTGAAGTTGTGTAGGGGTGGTATTTGCGGTCAAACATTATCTCTGACAATGGAGTACACTATATAGAATTTGGGCTAGATGTCCCAGTACCTGTTACCCAGTGTGCATGAATATATGGGCCACATTTCTTGAGACAGATTTGTTTGTCTCCTTATTTATCCTTTTAAGGCAGTGAAATATCTCAAGGGGGGGTTGAATCTCAAGCACGAGCCAGCAATGGAAATAGATTAGGTCAGTGTTTCTCAAACTTTTTTGCCCAAGACCCATTTTTATCAACCGGTCATCCTTCGTGACCCACTCCGGCCAACTTCGGGACCCACACTGGCCGACCCTTGCGACCTATGGCGGCCGACCTTCACGACCCACACTGGCCGAACTTCGCGACCCGTGCCGCCCGAACTTCGTGATCTAATTTTTGCTTACCTTTAATGAGACAGCCGAGCCTGCTTGGTTTGTTACTCAATGTTACATTTCTGCTGAGGACTTCAGCTAATAGATTATCAGATAATTTATAGATTATCATAGAATTTACAGTGAGAAGGAGGCCATATGGGCCCTATCCCCATAACCCAGTAACCCCACCCAACACTAAGGGCAATTTTGGACACTCAGGGCAATTTATCATGGCCAATCCACCTAACCTGCACATCTTTGGACTATGGGAGGAAACCGGAGCACCCGGAGGAAACCCACGCACACACAGGGAGGATGTGCAAACTCCGCACAGACAGTGACCCAGCAGCGAATCGAACCTGGGACCCTGGAGCTGTGAAGCAATTGCGCTATCCACAATGCTACCGTGATAGAAGTTCTTGCTGCATCCATTGGGAAAAAATCAAGAGATTTGTCCTCATACTCACCATGCTTAATCTTCAAATGCCTTTGAAGTTTTGAGGGTTTTAATCTTTCATTTGCCAGCACTTCCCTGCATATAACACACATTAGCCTTGCATCCTGATTTGCTTTGGCACAATTAATAAACCCACACCTCAAGAAAACTTCTTTATGCTGCTTTGTCCTGGTTTCAGCTACTTCTTAATGGGTTGTTCATCAGAGACCCTGGAGATCACACCAGCGCATCTACAAAATGGAGGAATCTGACTCGTGCCCAGAGCACTTGATGTCAAGTAAAGGGCCCGTGATCTGCTCCTTGCCACTGCAACCCTGCCGACTCCATCGATTTTCAAATAGAATCTGCTCGTGGATCAGCGCGCTGATGTCAGGAGGAGGCGGTCCACCTGGCTGGGCTCCGAGGTGGCACGCATGTGCAGGATGGCCAGCATCCTGAAAGCCGGTCATGGCATTTTTCAAAAGCCGGTCGAGCACTTCTTCCCGCGATCAGGAATGCCGCGACCGATGGCCCCGCGACACTCCCAACAAACGCCAGCGACCAACCCTGAGCTTGAAAATGACTGGATTAGGTGACTGATGACTTATTTGAATAACTCTCGGGTTTGAGCGTGGCTTTGTGAGTGCAATGAGGTAAAGCAAAATGTAGTTGGTGAGGGAAATACCATGCTGTGCGTTGACAGTGAGGCAGAGAATCCAGAGAGTGCTGAGGGCAGAAGACGCTGCCATTGATGATGGAGACATGCGGGGGGAAGGGGGGGGTAGTGTTGAAAGAGAAACTGCATGGAAGGGAAAAACCAAAGTGGCAAATAGCTGGTTTGAAGGAGCTTTAAGAGGCAGGATAATGTCAGATTAATAATCATTGCCCACCACACTACATACCAGGGTGTTACAGACAGGAGTGCAACAATCAAACCGTGCTGATTTGCTCTAAACATCTGCCCGGAAACAGAAAGTGTTTCGAATCAGTTTTGTAAAAGAATATAAATGGCATGTTTTCCCAATCCATCCGTTTTTAGATTTAAGAGTAGAAGAATCACAGAAAAATGAATATTAATTTGTTTGACTTCCAGAATCCAATCAGGAATTCTTTCATGAAGGCATTTGAGTTCAGCTGGCCGAATACTGGAGTTGTTTTTCCAGTTGCAGCTGATATTGCAAGGTGAAGTAGTTATGCAGAGACTGAATCAGTTCTTTAGGGGATGATGTGAAATGTAGGGTGTTTTCCTATCGGCTTTATGGGGGAGATCCAGACCTGGATTCACCCACACGGACTCATTTCTTTGTGCCTTAGGGAGTTTCTCCCCTGTCGTGCCCACACTTAAAAATGTTTTCAGCAGTGGGTTGCTGAGCTCACCGGCAAAACCAGCTCCTCAGAGATCGGGGTGCCATTTTGAAAGGGTACCCCGAACTCTATATAAGGTTGAGGGCTCCCCACATCCCCCACCCACGGACAATGACACATCCTGCAGACATGTGCCTTACCCCCCCTCCATCCCCCGGCATTTGAGCACGCTCCACTATGGGGTCACTTTCAGGCCTCCCCCGCCCCACTTTCAGACTCCCACACCCTTCCTTTCAGGAAACCCCCTTCATCCCCCTAACCATTTTGAAGCCCTTCATAATCCCCCTTCCACCTGATCAAACTCCCTTTTACCCCTTGGATGGGCATGGCACCCTCAGGCTCCGACCCTTGGCTGTGAACCCAGCACTCGGGAACTCTGACATTGCCAACCAGACACCCTGGCCCTGTCAGCATGCCAGATTCGCACAGTCCAGGGGCCCTGTCCCCAACCATCTGGGGGGAGGCTCTAATGGCCTTCAAGACCCAAGTAGTGGCCATCATGTCTTGTCTCCGCCTGTGGGGACCAGTACGAATCAGCACCCAAGCAAGGCCTCGCCGGTGCGACCGGTGACTCCCAGGCACCTGGAGAACGCGACCGCTCATATTGAAGTGAACCTAATGCTGGGAAGATTCACACCCACAATATCAAAAACCCTCCAAAAGGACTTGGATAATGGGAGAAAGAGCTGGGAGAGGTTATAGAGGAGGGAGTCTGGTGTGAGGTGCTCTGGAGAGTGAATGCCTCCACCTCGTGCGTGAGGTTGGGGCTGATACAGCTGAAGGTGGTATACTGAGCACACCTCACGAGGGCGAGGATGAGCCTATTCTTTGAAGGAGTAGAAGATGTCTGTGAACGTTGCGGTGGGGGCCCCGCTAATCACGTTCATATGTTGAAATTAAATGAAATGAAAATTGCTTATTGTCACAAGTAGGCTTCAAAGCTAGAGGAATACTGGAAGGAGGTTTTTAGGGTAATTCCTAAGGTGGTGCATGTGAAACTGGACCCGGGGTCCCGGGTGGCCATATTTGGGGTGTCGGACTAGCCAGGGTTGGAAACGGGTGCGGAGGCAGATGTTGTAGCCTTCGCCTCGTTGATCGCCCGAAGGCGGATCCTGATGGGTTGGAGAGCAACCTCTCCACCCTGTGCCCCGGCGTGGCGGGGGGACCTGTTGGAATTTGTGACTCTTGAGAAGGTTACGTTTGAACTGAGGGGAAGGATGGAGGGTGGTGTGCGTTGATGGTGACTATGGGTGATTCCTGATTCTTTTTTGTTATTTGTTCATGTGAACATGCGGGCTACTGTTTGGGGTTTGGTGGGAGGATGGGATTGTTGTTATTGATATGGGGATTGGCATATTTGTTACTGATTACTGTTTATATTGTTGGTGGGTGTAAATTTGGGAGAAAATGTTAAAAAGGAGAATAAAGAAATATTTGAAAAGGACTTGGATCATTTGGCACGGCCTATTGATTGCTGCTTAACAACTAGTTCCTGTGACTTTAGCCAGGATCCACTGTTCCTCCTTACAAGAGAGACAAATTGATTATTCGTATCTCTTCCAGCAGAACAAGTTCAAACATTCCTTTTCTTGTGATGGTTAAAGATCAGGGGTCCAGTTTGTGCTTCCTTTGCTTTTGTCGAGTTTTACAACCCAAAAATAGGCACTTCTGCCCAGCCTGCCTGTGCCAACCATCAAACACCTTTGCATTCCAGCACTTGGCCCATAGTCTTGTGTGCTATTGTTGATAATAAGGGGTTCTCACAAAGGAGTATGAAATTCCTGAAACGGAGAAAAATGTATTTTCTTCATGAAACTCGTGGCCATTGCTGCCAGACTAAGGGTCGACCCATTTTAGCAGCCATGAAATTTTCTTTCTTCAACGGACAAGACTGGTTTAAAGAAAAGCAATGAGGATAAAATTTTAACACAGAGGGGATGTTTTTCCGTCCCCCAAACCATGATGGGTTTTCTGACGGTGGAGGTGGATTGCTATTGGCCAGCAGTGGGATCATCCAGTCTAGCCAATGTCAATAGAGTTTGGTGTGGTTCGCCAGCCCCGCCACCAGTGGGGGCAGGAAGGGCTGGAAAATTCAATTCACAGAAGTTGGGTTGATTTTCATGTCATGGGAACCTGACATAGGTCATACTATCCGTTTAGTAGTGGATCCGGTGCAGGCCACTGAGACGCAATAAAACCTGTATGAAAGGTCACCGAGCCGGTATAAAATCTGTATGAAAGGTCACCGAGCCGGTCTCTAATATAGAAGGTCTGAGAGGTGAAGAAAAGCAGGCAAAACGTGGGTTCTTCAGACTTGAAAGGAGTTGACACCAATGAGATATATAAAAATATAAAAATCATAAATCCTATGATTAATCCTGAATCGCACCTCAAGACCAAATTAAACCATGGAACTAGATTAAGGGAATGCATAGTCAAGCTGGGGACAGGTAAACTCAGGACTGATGTTAAGATCTCCATACTCAGCAATGAACTGCTGGAATTCACTAGAGTGGCAATGGGGGAAGAAATTCCCAGAATCATTTAGGAAACAATTTTGCAACCTAAGAGTAATTTTATCTTAGGTGATGGTGTAAAATGGGCAATATCTAATTAGAGGTGCATTATGCATTCAACCGGTTCCCTCTCCATGGAGGTGGAAGGCTTATTCACCATGGTGTACAATTAACAGGTATTTAAAATTACCCCACTTGTTATCCATCCTAAGTGACTGGCTGTAAGACATTTATCAGCTAGGGGCCTGATTGGAAATTTGGACAACCGAGGCCCATGATTTGTCCATTCAACCCAATGGATATAAGATCATGACCAATGATGCCTCAATGTTAAGTGAGTTCTCCCAATCAGAAAATCTCTTCTGTCTGAATAAATCAGATGAAAATGAGGACTCCATTGAGTTTTTGTGAATGATTATCCTGAATGTTCAGATTGGCGAGCGCTCGCCACCCGCCATTCTGAAAGCTGGTGGGGAATGCATCCCCACCAACTCCAAGTGGCCCTTCGCTGTTTCATTCTCAATTGGGTATTGATTGGCGCAGGCGGGACTGCAGTCCCTCTGCCCTTGGATGGAAGTCCCGCCTTGGAGAGCTGTCAGCCAATCAGATTGGGCACTAGCTCTCCAATCCCTCCAAGCACAGATTTGTGATGGCCAGAAGAGGTACTGCAGTGCCATGCCTGAGCCGAAGTCCTGGGTAAGTACTAGGAAACCAGGGGGCGGGAACTAGGGGATGTCATGTGGGGTCAGAACGGGGCAATCTCAGTGTTGTAGACTAAGTGGGGGTGGGGGGGGGGCTAGAGCTCCCATGCCCCTTTGGAAAGGGTACCCCAAATTTGAAGATGCCTTCAGATTAACCCCGCCCACCTCACCATCCCCCACTTGCCGCCTAAAATGGAGATTATTAACTTTTTCTATTCAGCATCCTGATCACTAATGGCACCAGTCAGCCTAAAAACTGAGACTGGGTGGAATCCAGAGGAAATCCTATCCCAGAAATGTTACCCTCACCCCCACTCTGTAACTTGCCTTGCCGAGTTCAAAGGGTCTTCCTTATCTCCGTGATATTATGAATAGGAAAGACTGCAAGTGTCTGCTGACACTCAGAGTACAAGGCTCTTGTCACAGAGCTGGTCCTTGCTTGGCACAGATACAAGTGACAGAGTCTGCCATGCTATAAAGTGACCTTATCTGTGATCAGTGAGGTTCTAAGTCAGGAACAATGCTAAAAAATACTAATGACCACTTACTGAGATATTGGCAGGGACCACTTTGCTCGAAGAACTGTGACCAGGTTTAGAGAATAAGAACACGTTATTGGTGGAATGTTACATCAGAAGAGTGTTTGAACAGTGCAGAAAATAAGGTGAGTAGTTTCAAGCTACCGCAGCAAGATTTCATAGAATTTACAATGCAGAAGGAGGCCATTCGGCCCATCGAGTCTGCACCGGCTCTTGGAAAGAGCACCCTACCCAAGGCCCTCACCTCCACCCTATCCCCATAACCCAGTAACCCCACCCAACACTAAGGGCAATTTTGGACACTAAGGGCAATTTATCATGGCCAATCTACCTAACCTGCACATCTTTGGACTGTGGGAGGAAACCGGAGCACCCGGAGCAAACCCACGCACACAGGGAGAATGTGCAGACTCCACACAGACAGTGATCCAAGCCGGGAATCGAACCTGGGACCCTGGAGCTGTGAAGCAATTGTGCCATTCACAATGCTACCGTGCTGCCCATTTAGATAATGAAACATTGCAACCACTGAACTTGCTTTGACGTGTTTCACACACTATACTTTGTACAATATTTGTTTCTTTCACTCAGTAACTGAGTAGCATTACTATCCACAAGTTGGCTATTGCCAAACATTGTGCAGCTACTGCACGAATGGTCTGTGCTGGTGAGTGAGCCTCACCAACTATAAGTGTATTTGTAAGAGGGATCAAGTTAATAATTTTTTTAAAGAATTTTACTCCAAACATATTCCACAGTACAAAAACACAAATCCGTAACAATTAATTTAGTATTGCACAGTATGTTGCTGTGTGATCCTCTCAATACAATAAATAGTGCAGGAGAGCATGGCAGGAGCATTGATATAATCTACCTGTATGTCCTGAAATGGTCCTGCAGGAGCTCTTAGCTGCGGCATTTTCGCGGTAGTTCCTAAGTTGTTCTGTTGACATGTCACACAATGATCCGATACCAATTGTGCATGTTTTTTGAATCCTTTGCCACACCAACTTCTGTGGAATCGATCCATCATCTGTTGAAGGGCTAGATGTACCCATGAATGGATCTGTTATGCCAGGAATGGCATCAGTGCCTGTGGTGCCACTGGTGTATCAGTCTGAACTTGTCTCCAGATATCATCATCATACTCCTCAATACCTGAATCTAGCCATGACCATTTTTCTTGTGCAGAGGCTTGTTGCATTTCACGTAGATCTTGGAATAACTTGGTCACTCCTAATTTGTAGACGTGTCTTGGTGGTGCTGAAGGATGCCACTTAGAGGCAGCTTTCTTCGATGCTTGGTCTGCAGAGGTATTTCCTTTAGCTTCCATAGTATCTTCTTGGATATGAGCCTTACATTTGAGAATAGATAGTTCTTTTGGTAAAGCCATTGCTTCCAGAAGGCCTTGTATTCCTTCCCGTTTTGTATAGGTGTCCCTGCTGTGGTAAGGTATCCGCTTTTCTTCCATAAATGATCAAAATCATGAGCTACTCCAAACCCGTATCTGGAGTCCGTACAGATGTTTGCTGATTGATCTTTTGCCACATGACATGCTTCTGTTAGAGCCTTCAGTTCGGCCTGTTGAGCTGATGTTCCTTGGGGCAAACTTCCTTCCGCCATTACTTCATAGAGGCTGGTGACTGCCCATCCAGCTTTTCTGACACCTTTATCAATAAAGGAGGAACCGTCTGTAAATAGAATCAAATCTGGGTTCTGTAATGGTTCTTCTTGGGGCAGCACGGTAGCATGGTGGTTAGCATAATTGCTTCACAGCTCCAGGATCCCAGGTTCGATTACCCGGCTTGGTTCACTGTCTGTGCGGAGTCTGCACGTTCTCCCCGTGTGTGCGTGGGTTTCCTCCGGGTGCTCCGGTTTCCCCCCACAGTCCAAAGATGTGCAGGTTAGGTGGATTGGCCATGCTAAATTGCCCTTAGTGTTCAAAATTTCCCTTAGTGTTGGGTGGGGTTACTGGGTTATGAGGATAGGGTGGAGATGTGGGCTTGGGTAGGGTGCTCTTTCCAAGAGCCGGTGCAGACTCGATGGGCCGAATGGCCTCCTTCTGCACTGTAGATTCTATGATTCTTCTACCAGGCTTGTCTCTTCCATTTCTTTTGTTGCTTCCACACGGACATGTCCTTCTTCCTCTCCCCCCTTTTGCACCTCAGGAAGTGGGAGCAAAGTTGACGATTGACTGGACTTGCTCGGTGGAAGTAATGATTAGCTGCTGTCCATCTGGCTGATGTGACTTGTGGTACTCTGTCCATGGAAAGTAGGGAATGGACTGCATGGGGACATTTAATAGTCAACTGCTGGTCTAAGACAAGGCCTGCTGTAGTCATTACAGCCCGACAGGTTGCTTCCATGGCTCTGAGGCAGCTGCCATATGCCAGTGCTAATTGTCGAGTTTGGCAGAGTAACATCCTACAGGCCTGAACTGGTCACCATGTTCTTGGGCTAGTACTGCTGTCATGCCGTCTTCCTCACGAACAAACATAGTGAAAGGCCTTCCATTGTGTGGAATGCCAAGTGCAGGTGCTGTGCACAAAGCACGTTTCAGGTTCAAGAACGACTCTTTCTGTTCCAATGTGAGGTCAACTGAGTCTTTTGATTTCCGGTTGCCTTTTAGGAGGTCATTTAATGGTTGAGCCAGCTGAGTAAAGGAATCAATCCAATTTCTGTTAAAATTGCAAAGTCCCAAAAATGACCTCACCTCCTGGACAGTTGTAGGTTCTTTGGCGTCTCTTATTGCTGCTGGATAAGTTTTCTTTTACCTTTGGAGATTGTCTGACCTAAGTAAATAACTTCACCGTGGGAAATTTGTGCTGCAGGCATTCCTCAAGGTGAACTGTCAGTCTGGTGAAGCTATAAAACAGGATGACTTGAATATCAACGGCAAAAGCAGCAAGCGATAGACAGAGCTAAGAGATCCCAAAATCCACATGGGTCACATCTAAGCTCTACAGTTCTGCCACATCCCGTCATGAATGGCGGGAGACAATTAAGCAACTCATTGGAGGAGGAGACTTCACAAATCTCCTTGTCCTCAATGATGGAGGAGCCCTGCACATCAGAGCAAAAGACAAGGCATTTGCATCAAACTTCAGCCAGAAGTAACAAGTGGATGATCCATCACAGCCTCTTCCTGAGATTCCCAACACCACAGATGCCAATCTTCAGCCAATTCGAAACAGTTGGAGGCACTGGATACTGCAACGTCTACGGACCCTGGCAACATATGGTAATCATACATGTAAACTTATGTTCCAGAACTAGCCACACGCCAAGACAAGTTCCATTCTATCATAGCTGCATCATTGGCATCTACCTCCCAATGTGTTAAATTATCCAGTCCACAAAAAGCAGAACAAACCCAATCCAGCCAATTAAAGCCCCATCAGTCTACTCTTGATCATCAGTAAATGATGGGAGGAGTCCTCACCAGCTCTATCAAGTGGCACTTGCTCAGCAATAACCTGAAACCAGTGTGCATCGAGACAATGACATCAAACTGAGAGGCATCTTTATTGCTACCTTGCAGATGGAATTCTACATAAGTTTTCAAATCTATCAACCAGTAGTTATTTGTCATTGAGACGAAGGAAGGATTATGAAACTAGTGCATGAAAATATTTCTCTCTTCAGGATATTTATGATGTGCTGAAACCAGATGAATGTAGATCATTAAACCACAGAGAAGTAAACAGAATTAACCAGCTCACTGACACTTATTTTGGCTTCTGCTAAGCCACTCAGAACCTGACCTCATTACCGCCTTGATTTAAACATAGATAAAAGAGCTGGACACCAGAGGCGACACCAGAGGTGTGAGTGACAGCCCTTAATAGCCAGGCAGTATCTGGCTGAGTGTGGCATCAAGGGGCCCTGGTAAATCTGGACTCAATGGCAATCAGGAGAAAATCTCCACTGGTTTGATTCATATCTGGCATGAAGGAAGATGATTGTAGTTGTCGAAGATCATTCATTTCAAACCCAGAACTTCCTCAGGTTAGTGTCCTGGATCCAACTACCTCCAGGTGCTCCATCTACCTTCACTGTCGCTGGGTGAAAAATTCTAGAACTCCATTCCTAACAGCACTGTAGGTGGATGTACACCACAAGGGGATGGTGGCACAGTGATTAGCACTGCTTCCTCACAGCTCTAGGGACCCAAGTTCAATTCCAGCCTCTGGTTACTGTCTGTATGGAGTTTGCACGTGCCTGCGTGAGTTTCATCCGGGTGCTCCGGTTTCCTCCCACAGTCCAAAGATGTGCAGGTTAGGTGCATTGGCCATGCTAAATTGTCCCTTAGTGTCCAAAAAAGGTTAGGTGGGGTAACTGGGTTACGGGGATAGGGTGGAGGTGTGGGCTTAAAGTAGGGTGCTCTTTCCAAGGGCCGGTGCAGGCTTGATGGGCCGAATGGCCTCCTTCTACACTGTAAATTCTATGACTGCAGCGGTTCAAGGAAGTGGCTCATCACCAATTTCTAAAGGGCATTTGGGGATGGGCGATGCTTAAAAATAGATCCTCAGTTATGCTATTTATCCAGCTTTTCGAGTCTGTTATTGTAATGGGTACTTCCCACTGCTGGTTCAGTAACTTGATTTGCCAGAATATGAAAAATACTGGCACAGTACTGATGATTTCATGCATGACAAACCAGCTGAAACTTGCTTGTAAAAGCCGAACCCAGTTTTTTTGCTGTTGACTTGTTCAGACTTGTGAAAAGTCACACTCAAAACTCCAGAATCTTCAGCATGGACGGGAAAAATAAAGGGACAAGATCAGGTAATGAAAATAATAACTTGAATGAATGGAGTTAAATAGAGTGCACCTCTCCGCGTGTCCCCCTCGCTTTCTTCCTTTACTAAACTCCTTAAAACCTGACTAGATGGAGTGGTAGATTGGGGAAAGCAAAGAAGGAAACCATTCAGCCCATTGTGTCTGTGATGGTCCTCTGCAAGAGCACTTCAGCTCGTGATACTCCACTTCCCTTCCTCTGACTGTGCAATTTTCTTTTGCTTCAGATAATGATTCTCATCTCCCTTGAAAGCCATTATTATAGGGGTTTGTGGTGGAGTAGTGAAAATGTCGCTGGACTAGGCCTCTGGACCTCAGGCCTCCACCAATTTAAATTCAGTTAACAAATCTGAACATAGAGCTAGTCTCAGTGATGCTGACCGTGAAACTATCATTGATTCTTATTTTAAAACCCATCTAGTTCTCTGATGTCCTTTCGAGAAGGGTGGCCTACGTGGGCAGCATGGTGGCAGAGTGGTTAGCACTGCTGCCTCGCAGCACCAGGGGCCCAAATTCAATTCTGGCCTTGGGTGACTGTCTGAGTGGAACATAGAACATAGAACATTACAGCGCAGTCCAGGCCCTTCGGCCCTCGATGTTGCGCCGACCTGTGAAACCACTCTAAAGCCCATCTACACCTTTATCGTCCATATGTCTATCCAATGACCATTTGAATGCCCTTAGTGTTGGCGAGTCCACTACTGTTGCAGGCAGGGCATTCCACGCCCTTACTACTCTCTGAGTAAATAACCTACCTCTGACATCTGTCCTATATCTGTCTCCCCTCAATTTAAAGCTATGTCCCCTCGTGCTAGACATCACCATCCGAGTAAAAAGGCTCACACTGTCCACCCTATCCAATCCTCTGATCATCTTGTATGCCTCAATTAAGTCACCTCTTAACCTTCTCTCTAACGAAAACAGCCTCAAGTCCCTCAGCCTTTCCTCATAAGATCTTCCCTCCATACCAGGCAACATTCTGGTAAATCTCCTCTGCACCCTTTCCAATGCTTCCACATCCTTCCTATAATGCGGCGACCAGAATTGCACACAATACACCAAATGCGGCCGCACCAGAGTTTTGTACAGCTGCAACATGACCTCATGGCTCCTAAACTCAATCCCTCTACCAATAAAAGCTAACACACCGTACGCCTTCTTAACCACCCTCTCAACCTGGCTGGCAACTTTCAGGGATCTATGTACATGGACACCGAGATCTCTCTGCTCATCCACACTGCCAAATATCTTACCATTATCCCAGCACTCTGTCTTCCTGTTATTCCTTCCAAAATGAATCACCCCACACTTTTCTGCATTAAACTCCATTTGCCACCTCTCAGCCCAGTGCTGCAGCTTATCTATGTCCGTCTGTAACTTGTAACATCCTTCCGCACTGTCCAAAACTCCACCGACTTTCATGTCACCTGCAAATTTACTCACCCATCCTTCTACGCCCTCCTCCAGGTCATTTATAAAAATGACAAACAGCAGTGGCCCCAAAACAGATCCTTGTGGCACACCACTAGTAAGTGGACTCCAGTCTGAACATTTCCCATCAACCACCACCCTTTGTCTTCTTCCAGCTAGCCAATTTCTGATCCAAACTGCTAAATCACCCTGAATCCCATGCCTCCTTATTTTCTGCAGTAGCCTACCGTGGGGAACCTTATCATACGCTTTACTGAAATCCATATACACCACATCAACTGCTTTACCCTCATCCACCTGTTTGGTCACTTTCTCAAAGAACTCAATAAGGTTTGTGAGGCACGACCTACCCTTCACAAAACCATGTTGACTATCTTTAATCAAATTATTCCTTTCCAGATGATTATACATCCTATCTCTTATGAACCTTTCCAATATTTTGCCCACAACAGAAGTAAGGCTCACTGATCTATAGTTACCGGGGTTGTCTCTACTCCCCTTCTTGAACAAGTGAACAACATTTGCTATCCTCCAGTCTTCTGGCACTATTCCTGTAGACAAAGATGACTTAAAGATCAAAGCCAAAGGCTCAGCACTCTCCTCCGTAGCTTCCCAGAGAAGCCTCCTTCTTCCTCTTGACAAGTGTTTTGACTGCTTTAGTAAACCACGGTTCCCTTGCTCGACTAATTCCTCCCTGCCTGACAGGTACATACTTATCAAGGACACGCAGTAGCTGTTCCTTGAACAAGCTCCACATTTCCATTGTGCCCATTCACTGCAATTTTCCTCTCCATCCGATGCATCCTAAGTCATGCCTCATCGCACCATAATTGCCTTTCCCCCAGATATAACTCTTGCCCTGTGGTAGATACCTATCCCTTTCCATCGCTAAAGTAAACGTAATCGAATTGTGGTCACTATCACCAAAGTGCTCACCTACCTCCAAATCTAACACCTGTCCTGGTTCATTACCCAGTACCAAATCCAATATGGCCTCGCCTCTCGTTGGCCTATCTACATACTGTGTCAGGAAACCCTCCTCCACACATTGGACAAAAACGGACCCATCTAAAGTACTCAAACTATAGCGTTTCCAGTCAATATTTGGAAAGTTAAAGTCCCCCATAACAACTACCCTATTGCTTTCGCTCCTATCCAGAATCATCTTTGCAATCCTTTCCTCTACATCTCTGGAACTTTTCGGAGGCCTATAGAAAACCCCTAACAGGGTGACCTCTCCTTTCCTGTTTCTAACCTCAGCCCATACTACCTTAGTAGACGAGTCCTCATCAAACGTCCTTTCTGCCACCGTAATACTGTCCTTGACTAACAATGCCACCCCTCCCCCTCTTTTACCACCTTCCCTGAGCTTACTGAAATATCTAAACCCCGGAACCTGCAACAACCATTCCTGTCCCTGCTCTATCCATGTGTCCGAAATGGCCGCAACATCGAAGTCCCAGGTACCAACCCATGTCGCAAGTTCACCCACCTTATCCCGGATGCACCTGGCATTGAAGAAGACACACTTTAAACCACGTTCCTGCCTGCCGGTACACTCCTGCAACTTTGAAACCTTACTCCTGACCTCACTACTCTCAACCTCCTGTATCCTGGAGCTACAATTCAGGTTCCCAAGCCCCTGCTGAACTAGTTTAAACCCTCCCGAAGAGCAACAGCAAATTTCCCCCCCCCAGGATATTGGTACCCCTCTGGTCCAGATGTAGACCATCCCGTTTGTAGAGGTCCCATTGACCCCAGAATGAGCCCCAATAATCCAGAAATCTGAAACCCTCCCTCCTGCACCATCCCTGTAGCTACGTGTTCAACTCCTCTCTCTCACTATTCCTCATCTCGCTAGCACGTGGCACGGGTAACAACCCAGAGATAATAACTCTGTTTGTCCTCGATCTAAGTTTCCACCCTAGCTCACTGAATTCCTGCCTTACATCCCTATCCCTTTTCCTACCTATGTCGTTGGTACCTATGTGGACCACAACTTGGGACTGCTCCCCCTCCCACTTAAGGATCCCGAAAACACGATCCGAGACATCGCGCACCCTGGCACCTGGGAGGCAACACACCAACCGTGTGTCTCTGTCGTTCGCACAGAATCTCCTATCTATCCCCCTAACTATGGAGTCTCCAATAACTAATGCTCTACTCCTCTCCCCCCTTCCCTTCTGAGCAACAGGGACAGACTCTGTGCCATAGACCTGTACCCCATGGCTTATCCCTGGTAAGTCGTCCCCCCAACAGTATCCAAAGCGGTATACGTTTTACTAAGGGGAACGACCACAGGGGATCCCTGTACTAACTGCTTCCTCCCAGCCCCTCTCACCATCACTATCTATCTTTATTCTTCGGAGTAACTACATCCCTGAAACTTCTATCTATGACCACCTCTGCCACCCCACATTCTCTCCATGACTGTGTGGGTTTCCTCCGGGTGGTCCGGTTTCGTCCCACAGTCCAAAGATGGGCAAGTTAGTTGGATTGGCTATGATTAATTGCCCCTTAGTGTCCAAATGTGTGCAGTTTAGGTGGGTTACATGGATAGGGGTGCAGCTTTTTCAGTGGTCGGTGTGGACCTGATGGGCTGAATGCCCTCCTTCTGCACTGTAGAGATTCTATGGTTCTATTCTACATGACTCCAGACCGACATCAATGTGATTGACTCTCAACTTTCCTCCAAAATGGCCCAACAAGCATCTCAGTTCAAGGGCAATTAGGATGGACAACAAATCAAAGGAAAAATGTATCTACCACACTGTCAGCCAGTGCATTCCAGATCCTCATCGTTTATGGTTAAAAAAAAGCCTTTCCTTGTGCCACCATTGCTTCTTTTGATAATCATTTGAAATCATGCATTTGTGTTGCCGTAAAGCACGATTTGGCACGTCACGCGACATTTTTCCCTCCCATTGCCTAACCTGACCAAAGCGAAATTGAACTGAAAATTCTGGGCATCCTGTCCACGTACACTCTGTGAAGACCATCCAGGATCTTATATCCTTCAATCGAGTAACCCCTCACTCTTCTAAACTCCAGTAGGAAGACCAATCTGCTCAACCTTTGTGGACGGCACGGTAGCATTGTGGTTAGCACTGCTGCTTCACAGCTCCAGGGTCCCAGGCTCGATTCCCGGCTTGGGTCACTGTCTGTCTGGAGTCTGCACGTTCTCCCTGTGTCTGCGTGGGTTTCCTCCAGATACTTCGGTTTCCTTCCATAGTCCAAAGATGTGCAGGTTAGGTGGATTGGCCATGCTAAATTGCCCTTCGTGTTCAAAAGGGTTAGGTGGGGTTGCTGGGTTGCGGGAATGGGGTGAAGATGTGGGCTTAGGTAGGGTGCCCTTTCCAAGGGCCGATGCAGACTCGATGGGCTGAATGGCCTCCTTCTGCACTGTAAATTCTATGATTCTTTCACGCATTTCAGGTATCAGTCAAGTAAACCTCCTCTGATCGCCTCCAATGAATTTACATCCTTCCTTAAATATCCTTCATTTCATTTCATTTCAATTTCATTTCATTTCAAATAAGGGGACCAAAACTGTATTCAAGATGTGCTCTAACCAACACCCTGCAAACTGAGGCAACTTATTTTTATGTTTGTTTCCTCTTGTCATAAAGGATAGTATTGCAT
Source organism: Scyliorhinus torazame (assembly GCF_047496885.1). Classification (NCBI taxonomy): domain Eukaryota; kingdom Metazoa; phylum Chordata; class Chondrichthyes; order Carcharhiniformes; family Scyliorhinidae; genus Scyliorhinus; species Scyliorhinus torazame. Next base: position 197,417,464 of record NC_092720.1, read on the forward strand.
TAGCCTTCTTGATTATATGCTGCACCTTTTGTGACTCATGTACTAGAACACCCAGATCCCTCTTCACCTCAAGAATTCTGCAGCCAATTCCATTTCCGTTTTTTTATTCTTTCTGCCGATGTGAAGAACCTGAGATTTTCCCACATTATACTCCAATTGCCAGATTTGTTTCCCCACTTACTCAACTTACCTATATCCACCTGTAACCTCACTTATATCATAACTTCCTTGCTATCTTTGTGTCATCTGAAAATTGAACGACCATGCGATCAGTTCACTCACCTAGGACAATTATATAAATTATAACATTCTGGGACCACGGCACAGAGCCCAATTATTGAGAATGAGTTGTGACTACTACTGTTCCAGTGACATAGTGAGGCCTAGATACAAAATATTTCATTCGCAGTCACCTATAATAAGCTCATGGATTGCAAGAGCTTTTGTTCATCAGGAATAGCCATCAAAGCCTTGCCTATAAAAGATCACAGTAAGAAGTCTTACAACACCAGGTTAAAGTCCAACAGATTTGTTTTGAATCACTAGCTTTTGGAGCACAGCTCATTCCTCAGGTGAAGGAAGATTTATTGTGAAAAGTATTTTTCTGCGGCTAACTTCACCAATCTTTTTCTCTTCACATACTTATAGAAGCTTTAAGGTTGTTTTTTATGTTCCCTACAAGCTTACCATCATACTCTATTTTCCCCTTCTCAATCAATCCCTTGGGCCTTCTTTGCTGAATTTTAAACTGTTCCCAGTCCTCAGGTCTGTTGTTTTTCCTGGCCAGTTTGTATACCTCTTCCTTGGGTCTAATGCTATCTCTAATTTCACTTGTAAGCTATGGTTTGCATTTTACCTTTGCGCCAGACAGGAATAAACAATTGTAGCAGGTCACTCATGCATTTATTGAATATTGGCAATTGCCTGGCCACCATCATCCCTTTAAGTAACCTTTCCCAACCCGTCATTGCCAACTCATGCCTCATACCATCACAGTTTCCTTTATTAAGATTCAGGACCCTCGTCTTAGAAACAACTGTGTCGTTCTCCGTCTTGAAGAAATCAATTATATTATGGTCGCTCATCCCCAAGGGATCTCCACAACTAGATTGATAATTATTAATTTCTCATTGCACAATACCCAGTCTAGGATGGCCTTTTCTCCAGTTGGTTCCTCAACTTATTGGTCCAAAAACCATCCAGTATCCATTCCAGGAATTTATCATCTATGGTATCGTTACTAATTTTATTTGCCCAATCTATATGCATATTAAAGTCATCCATAATTACAGATGTTCCTTTACTGCATGCTTTCCTAAATTCCTGTTTGATGTCATTCCCAAAATCACCACTACAGTTTCAAGATTAAGGCTGATAAATTCTTTCAATTCTTTTGATGTTAGGAAATTGTGAAGACCTTCATGAGCCCCACCGGGATACCCTAATCGATCTCCCTGTGGGACTCATGTAAATAATACTTCTTACCACCAGAGGGTGATCAAAAGCAGTCATATATATATCATGTGACGACCCTTGATCTGGGAGAAGGTGTCTAGGCATGAGAGAGTAGTTGTGTATTTGAGAGTTCTATCGAGTTAGTCTTAGCATAGTTTATTTATCAACCTTGTACCTAGGAATACGTTCAAATCTTATTTAAGTAGTGTTAATAAATCAGCTTTGTTAATTTACTTAGCTTGATGTTTTTTGTTTAACACTATACATCGAGCCATCCAGACAAAGAAAACAGAGAATATCACATGGTACCAGAAGTGGGTCCTCAGGTAGTATAGAAAGGTTTAGAGAGAAAGAAAAATCTCAGAGAAAAAAAAAATCTCAACCAGACTCCGATCACAACAATCTCGTGGAAGCCAGTAGCTTTGAAAACAATGCCCGGTTGAAGCTTCATGGAGGGTCTTCAAAAACCAAAACCATTCAGGACATCGGGTAAAGTAGATGTAAACTGGAAAAATTTCAAACAACAGTTTGAACTTTATATCTCAGCCTTAGACCTCAAAGCGATTGCGATCAACGAAAGATAGCACTGTTCCTAACAATGGCTGAACTGCAGGCTTTAGAAATATACAACTTATTCCATTTTGAGAATGAGATTGACAAAAAGAAACATAACAAAGTTATAGAAATGTTTGACAGGCACTGTGAGATGCAGATTAATGAAATTTCCGAAAAAGAGTTCAGAATGCAAGTGAAACTATTAATTGTTTTGTTACTGATCTCAGGCTCAAAGTGAAGACCTGGAATTTTTCAATATTATTAGTTGCCCTTCTGCGTGATCAGATTCTATTCAGTGTTAGCAATGAGAAGCTGCATGAAACATTACTCAGACAACCAAAACTAAGGCGAGAAGATGCTATTAATATGTGCCGTGCAAGCGAATATTCTAAAAATCAATATGCCGAGATGTTAGTCTGTGAAAGTGGCGTGAAAATGAACAACGTGGCTGACGCCATTGATGCTGTGGCGCACTTTAAAATACGCGCTCCAGACTGTGGCCATTTTGCGCATGACTTCAAGAGCATTATGACGTGTAAATGTTGTGGCCATGCCCACCCAGGGAAAAAGTGCCCAGCCTTCGGTAAAGCCTGCGCAAAGTGCAGCAGACGTAACCATTTTACTTTGCAGAGTCGAACGGGTACAAAATCGCATGAAAATTTAAAAAACGCTCATGTGACAACCAACTGGGGGGATTGTGAGAAAAAGCATGGGGGATCAGTTCAGTGGCATTGGCCATTTGGTTTCATGTAGGGCATTATCTTTGAAAGCTGTATATACATGAGTGATGCTAAGGAGGAGGAAAGCAAACTTTTCATGTTTAATAATTGTTTATTTCTTGTTGTTGAAAATGAATCAGCAGTCCTGTTCTTTCACCTGTTCTTAAAAGAGTAAAATGTTATGGTCTTCTGAGTCAGGGTTCCATTCTGGGATCTTTCCGTTGTCACGTAAGAGTTCCCTTTAAGAAATGGGTGTTTAAGAAATGTACCTTTAAGAAATGGAGCTGCTCATGTTACTGGAGTGATGTCAGAGTGTGGGTGGAGCTGAGCTCTACTTCTGCTTTTTAGTTTGAGTTTGAGAAAGAACTCAAATGATGGGTGTGTCTGTGTTTTTTCAGTGAGCTGAATCTGAAGTTAAAAGTGAGCTGCACTGCTGTGATCTCTGCCATCTATCGATCATGTGGTGAATTCAGAAGAATTATAAATCATGTGGTGAATTCAGAAGAATTATAAATGTTTTCAGTATTGAATGTAAACCCTAATGTGCTCCTGTTTGAAGGTTTGTTAAGTCTTTTGGATGTTAAAAGAACAGCATACAGATTACTTAGTGTTGTATTCTTTGGGGGGTGTATTTGAATTAATGGTTGCTAAGATGGTCACTGTTTGTTTTAGAAAGGTTAAATTGAGTTCATAGAATAAACATTGTTTTGTTTTAAAAACCCACTGGTCCATTTCTGCTGTACCACACCTGTAGAGTGGGCCGTGTGCTCCCCATACCACAATCTATTAAAAGTTGTGGGTCAGGTGAACTCCATGATACACTTTGGGGTTCTCTAAACCCTGACCCATATCACCGTCCAATAGTAATACCAACTGGGATTGTAACAAAGGATATGAAGACATTGGAGATGGTGAAGAAATGATTTACGAGAATTATTCTAAGTGCAAGGGATCTTCAATTGGATAAATAGGAAAAAACAACTTATTTCTTTGGTATTCACAATCATGAGGGCCCTGGAATAATTAGGTACGGTGAAAACTGGTCCTAGTGGAGGATTGGATTGGATTTATTTATTGTCCCGTGTACTGAGGTGCAGTGAAAAATACTTTCTGCGGGAGCTCAATAGATCATTAAGTACATGAAAGAAAAGTAAATAAAAAGAAAATACATAATAGGGCAACACAAGGTGCACAATGTAAATACATAGACACCGGCATCGGGTGAAGCATACAGAGGTGTAATATTAATCAGGTCAGTCCATAAGAGGGTCATTTAGGAGTCTGGTAACAGTGGGGAATAAGCTGTTTTTGAATCTGTTTGTGCATGTTCTCAGACTTTTGTATCTCCTGCCTAATGGAAGGACCAAGGACACTGATTGGCAGAAGAGCCACAGTTGGAGTTTATGAGAATAAGGGGTAATGTTATTGGGACATACAAGATTCTGATGGGGCTGAACAGGGTGGATGCTGAAAGGGTGTTCCCCATGTGGGAGAAGCTAGAATACAGGGCACAATTTAAGAATAAGGAGGGCTGATGGTGATGAGAAGAAATTTCTTCTCTCAGAGGGAGGTTCATCTTTGGAATCTACTCAAGGAAGACATAATTTTGATTTCAAGGGAGCCAAAGATTAAGGAAAGGGAATGCAGGAGAGCCAGCCACAATCTGGCGAAGTTTGATCATATTGCACGGCCGAGCAGACCCCGGGGCCAAATAGCCCACTTCTGTTTTCAAATCGTGGGAGGAGTCAGCAGAACACAATATATAACAGCTCCTCCGCTCCGCTTGCAGCAACAACTGATCAGTACTGGTAGTTCAGGCTTCACAGACTCCGGGTTTTGGTCTTGGGGTAAGTACCTATTACAAAGACTGAACATACCACTTGATGTGTGAGGTTCTGTCAAACGCTGCTCCAGCACTTAGCTCGGCGCAGCCTGTTTGAGCCGCAGCCTTTAATGATATTTGAAATATTGTGCAACCGAGGGAAAGACCAATTGCACAAAACTGTGCGGCTGCTTCATTTAGTTTGGAATCACTGAATAGCAGCATCAAGCATTATTCTCATGTTTTATTTACAGGGTCACAGAATCGCCGAGATATCGACACGCAATCTTACCATCAAAAGGTAAGTCAAATAATTGATGTGTTGGAGGGTCCTCTGACCTGGCTGTATCAGGGAGACTGAATTGATTAAGTGCTGTTGGATCTGATCGGATTGTGGATGGCTTGGTTTTCTCAAATGACCTAAACTCAGTAAATGGTTGCTCAAGTTGGTCCAAAAATAATTCGCCAGCTGGGAGATATTTCAGAAACAATCAATTAAAAAGAAACCAACATGGACGAATGTTGACACAGCTGACACGCCAACATCTTGTTTGTGCTTATGGAGCTGGAGAGACAGACAGCATAAGAGAGAAAAACAGGCACTGTGTGTGGGAGAGACAACGTAAGAGAGAGAGAAAATGACAGAAGTGCAGAGAGAGAGAAGGAATGGGAGAGAGACAGAGAGAAATAGACAGAGACAGACATGGACCAAATAGAGAGACAGAGAAAGAGAGCATGGACAGAGAGAGAAACAGAGAGAGAATGTGTCACAGAGACAGGCAGAGAGAGAGACAGAGAATGTGTCAGAGAGAGACAGAGACAGACAGACAGAGTGAATGTGTGTCAGAGAGAGAGAATGTGTCAGAGAGACAGAGAGAATGTGTCACAGAGAGAGAATGTGTGTCAGGGAGAGAAAGAATGTGTCAGAGAAACACACAGAATGTGTGTCGGAGAGAGACAGGCAGAGAGAGAGAGAATGTGTCAGAAATGGACAGATATTTGTCAGAGAGACAGAGGGAATGTGTCAGAGAGACAGGCAGAGCAAGAGAGACAGAGATTGTGTCAGGGAGAGAGAGAGAATTTCAGAGAGACAGCGACAGGCAGAGAGAAAGAGACAGGGAGCGAATGTGTCAGAGAGAGACAGAGAATAAGTCCGAGAGAGAGAGAGAGAATGTGTGTCAGAGACACAGAGAATGTGTGTCAGCAAGAGACAGGCAGAGAGAGAGAGAATGTGTCAGAAAGAGACAGATATTTGTCAGAGAGACAGAGGGAATGTGTCAGAGAGACAGGCAGAGAAAGAGAGACAGAGAGAATGTGTTAGGAAGGGAGAGAATTTCAGAGAGAGACAGAGACAGGCAGATAGAGAGCGACAGGGAGAGAATGTGTCAGAGAGAGACAGAGCGATAGTGTGTCAGAGAGAGACATGCATCATTAACGCTTGTTACATTCATTGCAGCTCAAAGAAAATGGTCTCGAAAAGAAATACTGGAAATAGCAGATTGGAAAGACGAATTTGGAGAAGGTGAGCTATTTCCTGGAATGTATGAACAGCTAAAAGCACAAACCTTCAGATTTCTGAGGATTGAAGGTCGTGGTTGGAATTTAATCTATTTTAAATACCGATTGAGATATATTTCCTCAGCGTTAATAATAAGTAGAAGATGCATCAGCCCGCGATTTACAGCTTGCTCATATCTCGCTTTCTTTCAGGGTGTGCGAGATGTTCTTGGCGGTCAGTGTCTCCGCGTTTTTGGATCGCTGCATTGAAGAGAAAAAATGGAAAGACGCATTGTGATCCTGATAGAAACCGTGCCATGTTAATGTTGGAGTGTGCCCAACACACTAAACCCGAGAGAGCAAAGAGAAAGGGGAGGTGGGAGGGGGAAGTGCATGTTGATGACAGGGCGAGAGCTTACTCAGGACGGTAGTGAGGGTTCAGATTCATTACTGGAACAAATGTTGCACAGGAGGGAATGAGTAGCAGACAAAGTAACAGAGAGAGAGTGACAGAAGTACAGAGATAAAGAATGGGAGAGAGACAGAGTGAAACACAGAGCCAGACAAGGGCAAATATGGAGAGACAGATAAAGAGAGAAGTAACTGGGGTTCGAAGGACATCATTGAACATAGCTGGACAATCCTCCCACCAGAGATTGCACAGGGCTCGGAAGTTGGCCCCATATTACTGATGTACGGGGTGTAACACACTACATGTAACACAATGCAGGGAAGCTGGAATTAAAGCAGAAACATGGTAGTAACCTTCAGCATCAAGCGTGGAGAGACCTCTAGACAGAACACGATTGTAACTTGAGGGGGGAGGGACAGCGAAATATATTGAAAATGCAAAAATGTGCAGAGTTGTAAGTGGAAAGTACATGCGTCGCTGCGAGATAAACAGGGTCAGAGTGCGGATTAAAGCGAGGTAGAGCCAGGAAACAGCTACAAGGGGAGAATTGTGGGCGTGTGTTGGATACATTCCACCGTGGGCACGGTTTCTGGTTCAACATGTCTTTCGATCTGCATTTATTTCCATTTTGATTTTGCATCTTTCCACATTCAGCTCGCAACGATTTCCTCAAGTCCTCTGCTGTCACGAATGCCCCCCCCCCGCCCCCCAGCAATTTCAGACACATTACAAGATGAAACTACATACGCTGGACGTATGTCGACGCCTCGCTACCAATGTTATGTGTTGTTCAGGAGAACTGTTTCCATTCCTTTGGTCGTTCTGTATGGACACATGAATTGTAAATATAAAGACAACAATTTCATGAAACTGCTTCTCGATTTCTGTTTTCTTTGGCGTGGGGAGGCTGGGGGTGGGTTGCCGAAGAATTTAAGATCATTTAGAAGAGGGGCGGCTCTGGAGGAGTGATTACTGCCGGAGACAGTCACTGCTGGGACAGGGTCACTGCTGGGACAGAGGGTCACTGCTGGGATGGAGGGTCACTGCTGGGACGGAGGGTCACTGCTGGGACGGAGGGTCACTGCTGGGGCGGAGGGTCACTGCTGGGGCGGAGGGTCACTGCTGGGACAGAGTCACTGCTGGGACAGAGAGTCACTGCTGGGACAGAGAGTCACTGCTGGGACAGAGGGTCACTGCTGGAGCAGAGGGTCACTGCTGGGGCACAGGGTCACTGCTGGGGCACAGGGTCACTGCTGGGGCAGAGGGTCACTGCTGGGGCAGAGGGTCACTGCTGGGGCAGAGGGTCACTGCTGGGGCAGAGGGTCACTGCTGGGAGGACAGAGAGTCACTGCTGCCGGGCGCGAGGGATCATAATGGGGGGAGAGATTCACTGTTGGGAAGAGAAAATCACTGCTGGGGAGATGGACAATACTGGGGAGAGTGTCAATGCTGGAGAGATTCACTGCTGAGGGAGAGATTCGCTGCTGAACATAGAACATTACAGCGCGGTACAGGCCCTTCGGCCCTCGATGTTGCGCCGACCTGTGAACCACACTAAAGCCCATCTACACTATTCCCTTATCGTCCATATGTTTATCCAATGACCATTTAAATGCCCTTAATGTTGGCGAGTCCACTGCTGTTGCAGGCAGGGCATTCCACGCCCTTACTACTCTCTGAGTAAAGAACTGTAGCGCACAATAACTTACGAGAGAGACGAGTAGTGAGGAAGTCGATGAGGCTTTATTAAGCGAGACTTGTCCCCAGCAGTTCAGCAACAGAATGAAGCGGCGGGGAGAAGCTCAGGTTCGTATACTCCGCCTTCAGGGTGGAGCCAGGAGTCAACAGCCAACCAGAACCCGGGATCTGTCCGCCAATAGCATCACGGCTTCACAGTCCTACATGACCCCTAATACATACCACCACATTCACCCCTTGTTAAAAGGAACCCGGCAGGGTGGTGGTTCGCATGGTGGTAGGGGTTTACAAGGCTGGTCCTGGGAGGAAAATTTTGGGCATGTTACTACAGTTTTAGCCCTACACTGGGCTATGTACAAAGTTTGTGAAACTATTTACAATATTAGTAAGATAAACAAAATTTTTTTTGTTACAATCCAACAACATTCTTGGTGTCACGCCGATGCCACGAGTCGAGCGGGCGGTCTGGTCTTCCTCGTCGATCGCCTCAGCCCCGGTGGTGGTGCAGGTGCTTGTTCAGGCGTTGTCGTCTCCGGGAGCGTTTCGGTGTTCGTTCCTGTTTCACTCCTGGGCGGGCACGGGAGGAGGACCGATCCTCCCGGGAAGGGGGCGGTCGCGGGGTGCGCCGGTGGTAGGGAGGGGATGATCGGTGTCGGGGGGGGTGTTGCCGGCGGGCGCCAGTTCCCACAGGGAGACCATGTCCTGTCGGCCGTCGGGGTACGCCAGGCGTACTGCGGGTTCGCGCGGAGAAGGTGAACCCTCTCGACCAACGGGTCCGATTTGTGCGCCCGCACATGTTTCCGGAGCAAGATGGGTCCTGGGGCCGCCAGCCAGGTCGGCAGTGACGTTCCGGAGGAGGACTTCCTGGGGAAGACAAGGAGGCGCTCAGGGGGCGTTTGGTTAGTGGTGGTACACAGCAGCGACCGGATGAAGTGGAGAGCATCCGGGAGTACCTCCTGCCACCGGGAAACTGGGAGATCCCTGGACCGTAGGGCCAGCAGGACGGTCTTCCAGACCGTGCCGTTCTCCCTCTCTACTTGCCCGTTCCCCCGGGGGTTGTAGCTGGTCGTCCTGCTCGAGGCTATGCCCTTGCTGAGCAGGAACTGGCGCAGCTCGTCACTCATGAAGGAGGACCCCCTGTCGCTATGGATATATGCGGGGCAACCGAACAGTGTGAATATGGTGCCAAGGGCTTTAATGACTGTGGCCGCTGTCATGTCGGGGCAGGGGATGGCGAAGGGGAAACGAGAGTACTCGTCCACCATGTTCAGGAAGTATGCGTTGCGGTCGGTGGAGGGGAGGGGCCCTTTGAAATCCAAACTGAGGCGTTCAAAGGGGCGGGAAGCCTTGATCAGGTGCGCTCTATCCGGCCTGAAAAAGTGCGGTTTGCACTCTGCGCAGATGTGGCAGTTCCTGGTGACTGTACGGACCTCCTCCACAGAGTAGGGGAGGTTGCGGGACTTTATGAAATGGTAGAACCGAGTGACCCCCGGGTGGCAGAGGTCCTCGTGGAGGGCTTGGAGACGGTCTATTTGTGCGGTGGCACATGTGCCGCGGGATAGGGCATCGGACGGCTCGTTCAGCTTTCCGGGACGGTACAAGATCTCGTAGTTGAAGGTGGAGAGCTCAATCCTCCACCTTAAGATCTTGTCATTTTTAATTTTGCCCCGCTGTGCATTATCGAACATGAAGGCTACCGACCGTTGGTCGGTGAGGAGAGTGAATCTCCTGCCGGCCAGGTAATGCCTCCAATGTCGCACAGCTTCCACTATGGCTTGGGCTTCCTTTTCCACTGAGGTGTGGCGGATTTCTGAGGCGTGGATGGTTCGGGAGAAAAAGGCCACGGGTCTGCCCGCTTGGTTAAGGGTGGCCGCCAGAGCTACGTCGGATGCGTCGCTCTCGACCTGGAAGGGGAGGGACTCGTCGGTGGCGCGCATCGTGGCCTTTGCGATATCCGCTTTGATGCAGCTGAAGGCCTGGCAAGTCTCTGTCGACAGGGGAAGGTAGTGGTCTGTATTAGCGGGCGGGCCTTGTCTGCATACTGGGGGACCCACTGGGCGTAATATGAAAAGAACCCCAGGCAACGTTTCAGGGCTTTGGAGCAGTGGGGGAGGGGAAATTCCATAAGGGGGTGCATGCATTCGGGGTCGGGGCCTATTATCCCATTGCGCACTACGTATCCCAGGATGGCCAACCGGTTTGTGCTAAAAACGCATTTTTCCTCGTTGTATGTGAGGTTCAAGGCGTTAGCGGTCTGGAGGAATTTTTGGAGGTTGGCGTCGTGGTCCTGCTGATCGTGGCCGCAGATGGTTACGTTATCGAGATACGGGAACGTGGCCTGCAACCCAGGTCAACCATTTGGTCCATCTCCCGTTGGAAGACCGAGACCCCGTTCGTGACACCAAATGGGACCCTTAGGAAGTGGTATAGACGCCCGTCTGCCTCGAAGGCTGTGTACTTGCGGTCACCTGGGCGGATGGGGAGCTGGTGGTAGGCGGGCTTGAGGTCCACGGTGGAGAAAACCTTATACTGGGCAATCCGATTTACCATGTCGGATATGCGGGGGAGAGGGTACGCATCTAGCTGTGTGTACCTGTTGATGGTCTGGCTATAGTCTATGACCATCCTTTGCTTCTCCCCGGTCTTTACTACTACCACCTGGGCTCTCCAGGGACTATTGCTGGCCTGGATTATGCCTTCCTTCAGCAACCGCTGGACTTCAGACCAAATAAATATCCGGTCCTGGGCGCTGTACCGTCTGCTCCTAGTGGCGACGGGTTTGCAATCCGGGGTGAGGTTTGCAAACAAGGACGGCGGTTCAACCTTGAGAGTTGCGAGGCCGCAGATAGTGAGTGGGGGTATTGGGCCGCCGAATTGAAATGTTAGGCTCTGCAGGTTACACTGGAAATCTAATCCCAGTAATGTGGGCGCGCAGAGTTGGGGAAGGATGTAGAGCCTGTAGTTTTTAAACTCCCTCCCTTGCACCGTTAGGTTCGCGATGCAGAACCCTTTGATCTCTACGGAGTGGGATCCTGCAGCTAGGGAAATCTTTTGCGTACTTGGATGGATGGTCAGAAAACAGCGTCTTACCATGTCTGGGTGAATGAAACGTTCGGTGCTCCCGGAGTCGATCAAGCATGATGTCTCGTGTCCGTGGATCAGCACCATTGTTGTCATCGCCTGGAGCGTCCGGGGCCGTGATTGATCCAGAGTCACCGAAGCCAGTCGTGGTCGTAGTGTCTCGGCGTCTTCTTCGGACCCCGTGGAGCCGTCGATGCTGGGGTCCTTTGTTGTCATCCAAGATGGCGGCGTCCATGAATCGCATGTGGCCGGGGGTGGACAAAATGGCCACCCCCATGGATCGCACGTGGTCGGGGGTGGACAAAATGGCCACCCCCATGAATCGAACATGGCTGGGGGGTCACAAGATGGCGGCGCCCATCCTCCCCTCGTGGTGCCCGGGACCCAAAATGGCGGCACCCGCTGGTCGCACATGAGGCGCTGGGGGGGTTGGGGAGCGTTTGGGCTATGCTGGGCTCATTCTTCTCCAGGGATTGCGGTGACCCCCCGGGACCGGCACACAGCCACGTAAAGGCCCTTCTTGCCGCAGCTTTTACAAATAGCTGCCGGGGGTGTTTCGCTTGCCCGCAGAAATAGCAGCGGGCCCCCCCGGGATGGTCTGGTGCTTTAACCGCGCAAGCCTGTGAGGGAGGGGGGGGGTTTGTCGCAACTGGGGTCCACGGAGCCCAAGGGGCTGCCGCGCGGTCGGGGCCGTAGGCACGGGCGTTTTGCGAGGCCACATCTAGGGAAGCTGCAGTGGCCCGTGCCTCTGAGAGTCCTAGCGACTCTCTTTCTAAAAGTCTTTGGCGGATTTGGGGAGAGTTCATACCTGCCACAAACTCATCGCGAATTAGCATGTCCGTGTGTTCGATCGCGTTCACTGGCGGGCAGCTGCAGCCCCATCCCAAAATTAGCAGCGTGGTGTAGAATTCTTCTAGCGATTCTCCGGGATTTTGCCGTCTCGTTGCGAGTTGGTAGCGCGCGTAGACCTGGTTCACGGGGCGAACGTAGATGCTCTTCAGTAATGCGAGCGCCGTCGGGAAATCCTCTGCGTCTTCTATGAGAGGGTAAATTTCCAGGCTTACCCTCGAATGCAGGACCTGCATTTTCTGGTCTTCTGTGATCCGGCCGGGGGCCGTTCGGAGGTAGCCTTCAAAACATGCTTGCCAGTGTTTAAATACTGCTGCCGAGTTCGCTGCGTGGGGGCTGATCCGCAGGCATTCCGGAGCAATCCGGAGCTCCATAGTCCTTTAAGCTCGCTTAATAAATTGTAGCGCACAATGACTTACGAGAGAGACGAGTAGTGAGGAAGTCAATGAGGCTTTATTAAGCGAGACTTGTCCCCAGCAGTTCAGCAACAGAATGAAGCGGCGGGGAGAAGCTCAGGTTCGTATACTCCGCCTTCAGGGCGGAGCCAGGAGTCAACAGCCAACCAGGACCCGGGATCTGTCAGCCAATAGCATCACGGCTTCACAGTCCCACATGACCCCTAATACATACCACCACAAGAACCTACCTCTGACATCTGTCCTATATCTATCTCCCCTCAATTTAAAGCTATGTCCTCTCGTGCTAGCCATCACCATCCGAGGAAAAAGGCTCTCACTGTCCACCCTATCTAATCCTCTGATCAACTTGTATGCCTCAATTAAGTCACCACTTAACCTTCTCTCTAACGAAACAGTCTTAAGTCCCTCAGCCTTTCCTCATAAGATCTTCCCTCCATACCAGACAACATCCTGGTAAATCTCCTCTGCACCCTTTCCAATGCTTTCACATACTTCCTATAATGCGGCGACCAGAATTGCACGCAATACTCCAAATGTGGCCGCACCAGAGTTTTGTACAGTTGCAAAATGACCTCATGGCTCTGAAACTCAATCCCTCTACCAATAAAAGCTATCACACCATACGCCTTCTTAACAACCCTATCAACCTGGGTGGCAACTTTCAGGGATCTATGTACATGGACACCGAGATCTCTCTGCTCATCCACATTACCAAGAATCTTACCATTAGCCCAGTACTCTGTCTTCCTGTTATTCCTTCCAAAATGAATCACCTCACACTTTTCTGCATTAAACTCCATTTGCCACCTCTCAGCCCAGCGCTGCAGCTTATCTATGTCCCTCTGTAACCTGCAACATCCTTCCACACTGTCCACAACTCCACCGACTTTAGTGTCATCTGCAAATTTACTTACCCATCCTTCTACGCCCTCCTCCAGGCCATTTATAAAAATGACAAACAGCAGTGGCCCCAAAACAGATCCTTGTGGTACACCACTAGTAACTGAACTCCAGGCTGAACATTTCCCATCAACCACCACCCTCTGACTTCTTACAGCTAGCAAATTTCTGATCCAAACTGCTAAATCACCCTGAATCCCATGCCTCCTTATTTTCTGCAGTAGCCTACCGTGGGGAACCTTATCAAACGCTTTACTGAAATCCATATAGACCACATCAACTGCTTTACCCTCATCCACCTGTTTGGTCATCTTCTCAAAGAACTCAATAAGGTTTGTGAGGCACGACCTACCCTTCACAAAACCGTGTTGACTATCCCTAATCAAATTATTCCTTTCTAGATGATTATAAATTCTATCTCATATAAACCTTTCCAAGACTTTGCCCATAACAGAAGTAAGGCTCACTGGTCTATAGTTACCGGGGTTGTCTCTACTCCCCTTCTTTAACAAGGGGACAACATTTGCTATCCTCCAGTCTTCTGCCACTATTCTTGTAGACAATGATGACATAAAGGTCAAAGCTAAAGGCTCAGCAATCTCCTCCCTAGCTTCCCAGAGAATCCTAGGATAAATCCCATCCGGCCCGGAGGACTTAACTATTTTCACACTTTCCAGAATTGCTAACAGCTCCTCCTTATGAACCTCAAGCCCTTCTAGTCTAGTAGCCTGTATCTCAGTGTTCTCCTCGACAACATTGTCTTGATCCTATGTGAATACAGATGAAAAATATTCATTTAGCACCTCTCCTATCTCCTCGGACCCCACGCACAACTTCCCACTACTGTCCTTGACTGGCCCTACTCCTACCCTAGTCATTCTTTTATTCCTTACATACCTATAGAAAGCTTTAGGGTTATCCTTGATCATACCTGCCAAAGACTTCTCATGTCCCCTCCTAGCTCTTCTTAGCTCTCTCTTTAGGTCCTTCCTAGCTAACTTGTAACTCTCGAGCGCCCGAACTGAACCTTCACGTCTCATCTTTACATAAGCCTCCTTCTTCCTCTTGACAAGTTATTCAACTACTTTAGTAAACCACGGTTCCCTCGCTCGACCACTTCCTCCCTGCCTGACAGGTACATACTTATCAAGGACATGCAGTAGCTGTTCCTTGAACAAGTTCCACATTTCAATTGTGCCCATGCCCTGCAGTTTCCGTCACCATCCTATGCATCCTAAGTCTTGCCTCATTGCATCATAATTGCCTTTCCCCCAGATATAACTCTTGCCCTGCGGTATATACCTATCCCTTTCCATCGCTAAAGTAAACGTAACCAAATTGTGGTCACTATCACCAAAGTGCTCACCTACCTCCAAATCTAACACCTGTCCTGGTTCATTACCCAGTACCAAATCCAATATGGCCTCGCCTCTCGTTGGCCTATCTACATACTGTGTCAGGAAACCCTCCTGCACACATTGGACCAAAACGGACCCATCAAAAGTACTCAAACTATAGCGTTTCCAGTCAATATTTGGAAAGTTAAAGTCCCCCATAACAACTACCCTGTTACTTTTGCTCCTATCCAGAATCATCTTTGCAATCCTTTCCTCTACATCTCTGGAACTTTTCAGAGGCCTATAGAAAACTCCCATCAGGGTGACCTCTCCTTTCCTGTTTCTAACCTCAGCCCATACTACCTCAGTAGACGAGTCCTCATCAAACGTCCTTTCTGCCACCGTAATACTGTCCTTGACTAACAATGCCACCCCTCCCCCTCTTATACCACCTTCTCTGAGCTTACTGAAATATCTAAACCCCGGAACCTGCAACAACCATTCCTGTCCCTGCTCTATCCATGTCTCCGAAATGGCCACAACATCGAAGTCCCAGGTACCAACCCATGCTGCAAGTTCACCCACCTTATTCCGGATGCTCCTGGCATTGAAGAAGACACACTTTAAACCACCTTCCTGCCTGCCGATACACTCCTGCAACTTTGAAATCTTACTCATTACCTCATTACTCTCAAACTCCTGTATACTGGAGCTACAATTCAGGTTCCCTACCCCCTGCCGAACTAGTTTAAACCCTCCAAAGAGCATTAGCAAATTTCCCCCCCCAGGTTATTGGTACCCCTCTGGTCCAGGTGGAGACCATCCCATTTGTAAAGGTCTCACCTACCCCAGAATGAGCCCCAATTATCCAGGTACCTGAAACCCTCCCTCATGCACCATCCCTGTAGCCACATGTTCAACTCCTCTCTCTCCCTATTCCTCATCTCGCTAGCAGGTGGAACGGGTGACAACCCAGAGATAATAACTCTGTTTGTTCTAGCTCTAAGCCACCCTAGCTCCCTGAATTCCTGCCTTACATCCCTACCCTTATCCCTTTTCCTACCTATGTCGTTGGTACCTATGTGGATCACGACTTGGGGCTGCTCCCCCTCCCCCTTCAGGATTCCGAAAACACGATCCGCGAGGGAGAGATTCACTACTGCTGGTGAGATTCACTGCTGAGGGAGAGATTCACTGCTGCGGGAGAGATTCACTGCTGCGGGAGAGATTCACTGCTGCGGGAGAGATTCACTGCTGAGGGAGAGATTCACTGCTGGGGAGAGATTCAACTCGGGGGGCTGGGGGTCATTACATGGGGGAAAGAGAGACAAAACCACTGCTGGGGAAAGAGGGTCAATACTAGGGAGGGAGGATCAATACTGGAGCGAGTCAGTGCTGGGGGAGAGAAACACTGCTGGGGGACTCACTGCTGGGAGAGAGTTACTGCTGGGGAGAGAGTCACTGCTGGGGGGACTCACTGCTGGGAGAGAGTCACTGCTGGGGAGAGAGTCACTGCTGGGGGGACTCACTGCTGGGAGAGAGTCACTGCTGGAGGACTCACTGCTGGGAGAGAGTCACTGCTGGGGAGAGAGCCACTGCTGGGGAGAGAGTCACTGCTGGGGAGAGAGTCACTACTGGGGGACACTGCTGGGAGAGAGTCACTGCTGGGGGACTCACTGCTGGGAGAGAGTCACTGCTGGGGGACTTACTGCTGGGAGAGAGTCACTGCTGGGGGCCTTACTGCTGGGAAAGAGTCACTGCTGGGAGACTTACTGCTGGGAGAGAGTCACTGCTGGGGAGAGAATCACTGCTGGGGGACTCACTGCTGGGAGAGAGCCACTGCTGGGGAGTGAGTCACTGCTGGGGGAGAGAGAAAATCACTGCTGGGGAGAGGGTTAACACTAGAGGGGGGGAGGGTCACTGCTGCAGGAGAGAGTGATTGCTGGGGGAGTGAGTCACTGTTGGGGCAGGGGTTCAATATTGGAGAGAGACACTGCTTGTGCAGAGGGTGTCTGCTCTGGCGGAGGGTCAATACAGGGGGAATGCCACTGATGGGACGAGAGGATCACTGCTGGGGGAGAGTCTGCTTCGGGGAAAGCGTTAGACTGAGCAGAGAGAGAGTTAGTACGGGAGAGAGTCGTTGCTGAGGGGCAGGTGATCCCTGTGGCTGAAAAAGGTCTGCTGAGATGAGGAGGAAAGAGAACTTTTAATTGCCTTATTTCAAAAATTCAGCTTCCACTTTCGAACTCGAGCCAGCCTTTTCACAACTTAGACCCTAAATTGAGAGATGGCGCCCCCACTGGCTGTGGGAGGTTTGACATGTTGGTATTACTGGAGAATATGCTCAACTAAAATAAAACTCTTTCACAATGAGAAACTTTATTTACTTGAATTTGAATCAAATGCAATGTCTAGAATAATGTCGGTGGCTGAGCGGGTCCTAGCTACCATTGACATAGGCACGTAGGCCTTTCCAAATAAGGGGACGTGGCGCCAGTTAGTCTGCTACTGTTGTAACTCCTTGATTCAAACTCTATTGTCCTGGGGGAAATGGTGATTGACTCATAATGGATACAAGTTTCAGTCTGATCTGGCTTCTTTGTACAATACACAGAGGCTGTGTACCTGTCTGTGTCCAAGATGACCACAATTCCCATGGTCCTTTGCAGGTGGCCATTTTAGATGGCTACAGGGGGTTGGGAGTGTTCCTCTTATCTGCTGGAGGTCCCTGATTTCTGTGAGGGTGGAAGCTATGCCCGTGAGGTGGCCTTAAATGTAACGTTGAAATAGGGGCCCCCTTCACAGATTCCCAGCATTGCCAGTGTATTTTCGCCCTGCCCCTCCAGTTGATATGTGGATCATTGGGATATCTTGGGAAGGTGGGACCTGTACATGAAGGGCGGATTGCACCTAAACTGGAGGGGCACCAATATCCTGGGTGGGGAGTTTGCAAGAGCTCTTCGGGAGGGTTTAGTTTGGCAGGGGGATGGGAACCAGAGCTATAGATCAGAGGATAGGGTAGCTGTTGAACAGGCAGAAATAGTATGCAGCAAGTCTGTGAGGAAGGATAGACAGTTGATAGGGCAAAGTTGCACTCAGTGGAATGAGTGAAAGGGTGTCTGTTTCAATGCAAGGAGTGTCAGGAATAAGGGAGATGAACTTAGAGCATGGATCAGTACTTGGAACTACGATGTTCTGGCCATTACGGAGACATGGATTTCACAGGGGCAGGAATGGTTGTTAGATGTTCCGGGGTTTAGATGTTTTAAGAAGAATAGGGGGAGGTAAAAGAGGAGGGGGAGTAGCACTGTTAATTAGGGAGTGCACCACAGCTGCAGAAAAGGAGGTAGTTGAGGAGGGTTTGTCTACTGAGTCAGTATGGGTGGAAGTCAGAAACAAGAAAGGAGCAGTCACTTTATTGGGAGTTTTCTATCGACCCCGCAATAGCAGCAGGGAGATAGAGGATCAGATTGGGCGGCAGATCTTGGAAAAGTGCAGAAATGACAGAGTTGTTGTCATGGGTGACTTCAACTTCCCCAATATTGACTGGAACCTTCTTAGTGCAAATGGTTTGGATGGAGCAGATTTTGTCAGGTGTATACAGGAAGGTCTCCTGACTCAATGTGTAGATAGGCCGACTAGGGGGGAGGCCATATTGCACTTGGTGCTCGGCAACGAACCAGGCCAGGTGTCAGATGTCTCGGTGGGAGAGCATTTCAGTGACTGTGACCACAACTCCTTGACCTTTACCATAGTCATGGAGAGGGATAGGAACACACAGTATGGGAAGGTATTTAATTGGGGGAGGGGAAATTATACTGCTATTAGACAGGAGCTAAGGAGCATAAAGTGGGAACAATTGCTCTTGGGGAAATGCACAACAGTAATGTGGGGGGTTGTTTAAGGAGCACTTGCTGCGAGTGCTGGATAGTTTTGTCCCACTGAGATGAGGAAGAAATGGTAAGGTGAAAGAACCTTGGATGACAAGAGAAGTGGAGCTTCTAGTCAAGAGGAAGAAGGAAGCTCATGTAAGATTGAGGAAGCAAGGATCTGGCACGGCTCTAGAGGGTTACAAGGTGGCCATGAAGGAACTCAAAAATGTGCTTAGGAGAGCTAGAAGGGGGCATGAAAAAGCCCTGGCGGGAAGGATTAGGAAAAATCCCAAGGCATTCTCCACTTATGTGAGAAATAAGAGGATGATCAGAGTGAGAGTCGGGCCGATCAGGGATAGTGGAGGGAACTTGTGCCCAGAGTCTGAGGAGATGGGGGAGGCCCTAAATGAATATTTTGCTTCAGTATTCACTAGAGAGAGGGTCCTTGTTGCTCATGAGAACAGTGTGAACCAGGTTGATAGACTCGAACAGGTTGATATTAAGAAGGAGGTTGTGCTGGAAATTTTGAAAAGCATCAGAATAGAAAAGTCCCCTGGGCCTGACGGGATATGCCCAAGGTTACTACAGGAAGTGAGGGACGAGATTGCTGCGCCGTTGGCGATGATCTTTGCGTCCTCACTCTCCAGTGGAGTAGTACCGGGTGATTGGAGGGAGGCGAATGTTGTTCCCCTGTTCAAGAAAGGGAATAGGGAAATTCCTGGGCATACAGACCCATCAGTCTTACGTCTGTGGTGAGCAAAATATTGGAAAGGATTCTGAGAGAAAGGATTTATGATTATTTAGAAAAACATAATTTGATTAAAGATAGTCAACATTGTTTTGTGAGGGGCAGGTCATGCCTCACAAGCCTCATTGAATTCTTTGAGGATGTGACGAGACACATTGGTGAAGGTCAGGCAGTGGATGTGGTGTATATAGATTTCAGTAAGGTATTGGATAAGGTTCCCCATGATAGGCTCATTCAGAAAGTTAGGCGGCATGGGATACATGGAAATTTGGCTGTCTGGATACAGAATTGGTTGGCTGAAAGAAGACAGCGAGTGGTAGTGGATGGAAAGTATTCCGCCTGGAGGTCGATGACCAGTGGTGTCCCGCAGGGATCTGTTCTGGGACCTCTGCTCTTTGTGGTTTTTATAAATGACTTGGATGAGGAAGTGGAAGGGTGGGTTAGTAAGTTTACCGACGACACGAAGGTTGGTGGAGTTGTAGATAGTGTTGAGGGCTGTTGCAGGTTACAACAGGACATTGACAGGATGCAGAGCTGGGCTGAGAAGTGGCAGATGGAGTTCAACCTTGATAAATGTGAAGTGATTAATTTTGGAAGGTCTAATTTGAATGCTGAATACAGGGTTAAAAGCAGGATTCTTGGAAGTGTGGAGGAACAGAGGGATCTTGGGGTCCACGTACATAGATCAATCAAAGTTGTCACCCAGGTTGATAGGGTTGTTAAGAAGGCATATGGTGTGTTGGCTTTCATTAACAGGGGGATTGAGTATGAGAGCCACAAGATTTTGCTGCAGCTTTATAAAACTCTAGTTAGACCACACTTGGAATATTGTGTCCAGTTCTGGTCGCCTCATTATTGAAAGGATGTGGATGCTTTGGAGAGGGTGCAGAGGAGATTTACCAGAATGCTGCCTGGAATGGAGGGCAATTCTTATGAAGAAAGGTTGAGGGAGCTAGGGCTTTTCTCACTGGAGCGAAGAAGGAAGAGAGGTGACTTGATAGAGGTATACAAGGTGATAGAAGCATGGATAGAGTGGATAGCCAGAGACTTTTCCCCAGGGTGGAAATGGCTATCACGAGGTGACAGTTTTAAGGTGATTGGAGGAAAGTATCGGGGTTATGTCAGAGGTCGGTTCTTTACACAGAGAGCGGAGGTGGTGGAGTTAGAGTCATTCGGGACATTTAAGCGTCTCTTGGACAGGCACATAGACAGCAGTAACTTGAAGGTTAGGTTGACCTTAGATTAGGATAAATAGTCGGCACATCATCGTGGGCCGAAGGGCCTGTACTGTGCTGTACTGTTCTATATTCTATGTTCGAACAGCCTTTCCCCATTGAGCCTGCCTGTCCCAAGCTTTCGTGAATCCTTCAGCCCTTGACGTTGGAATATGCCGGCCTGTAAGACTGGGTCATGGACAGCGCTTAGACCTGGAAGATCAACAGGCTTCAGACAAACCAAAGAGTGTCTTTCAAGGAGTTGATGGTCCTCCGGCAGTGATTGATGTTTGTATCAGTGTGCATCCTGCATCCTGGAGCTCTTCGGGCTGAACATGGACAAAGAAAATCCTGCCTCTCTTTTGCAAAAGCACTTTCCAGAACTAGATGGACAACAGCCACCTCGTGGGCAATGTGCAGCTGTGTGGGAAGGGAGTGAGGATCCAAGTGCGCAAGAAAGATCTGGCGGGATAGGTGCTTCCCACCACCTGGAAACCACCACCACATCTTGGTATTTTTTTTAAATTCTGGCAATGAAGCGTTCTGCCAAATGATTTTGACAGCTTGCTCAGAAAGCCATCCACCTGGACATTATCTTTTCCCGCGGGGCGTCATCTTTTTCCTCAGAGCCTTGAGGAGGTGTGGACTGTCATAATATACACCAGTATATCATGGTGCAGACACACACTGATGGACACACAGTGTGACCAATCAACACACACAACCCGGAAGCCAATCACCAGTGAGAGCACACGCACTATAAAGACAGGGGGCATCAGAGTTCCCGCTCATTCGAGTAGCAGCTAGCTAGGAGCACAGAGCTCACAGCCTGCAACACAGACATTCACCATGTGCTGAGTGCATCAACTAGTTAGGACAAGGCAAAGGTCTTTAGTTAAAGCTAGTATCGTGTTAAACCACAGTAAGAGTATGTTACAACAGTTAATGATTCAATAAAATAGTGTTGCACTATTTCAAGTGTTGGTGACCTGTATGTGTTCCACGGATCCAGAGCGCCCAACACAACATGATACCAGGAGTTGAGGGATATTAGCACTTCTTAGACCTACCTGCAAGTGATCTGCCTTCCGCCAGCATACCGTCATCCTGCAACATGGACAACATCAGCCCGCCGCCGCCGCTCCGCATCGCCGGCAACCTCGGGGCCAACTGGAAGATATTCAAACAACGCTTCCAGCTCTTCCTTGAGGCCACAGACAGGGAGGACGCCTCGAATACCAGGAAGATTGCTCTCCTCCTCTCCACGGCCAGGGACCATGCCATCAACATTTTAAATTCTCTCATCTTTGCGATGACGAAGATAAAACAAAGTTCAAGACGGTCCTCCTCAAGTTTGACACTCACTGCAGCATAGAGATGAATGAAAGTTTTGAGCGCTACTTGTTCCAACAGCGTTTGCAGGGTAAAGATGAACCTTTCCTATCCTTTCTCACGCAACTCCGCATCCTTGCGCTGTATTGCAGCTACGGGCCCACCTCCGACTCCATGATACGCGACCAGATCGTTTTCGGTGTTCAGTCGGACCCCCACGACAGCAGCTCCTCAAAGTAAAGCAGCTCACCCTAGCGACCGCCATTGAGACCTGTGCCTTACACGAAAACGCCACGAGTCGGTATTCCCACATCCAAGCGGCTGAAACGGCGCGGCAAGGTCCCCACGAGGCGGAACGGGTCCAAGCGATTGAGCAACTCCAGGGCCGCAGCCTGGATGAGGGCGGCCATTTTGCGCGCTTTTCGCGGACCCCCGCGCTTGTCCACACCAAACGAGGGGACGGCGACGTCGAAGAACGTAATGCGCAGGCGCGCACCATGCACGATCGCACCGCACATGCGCGGTGGCGCAGCGAACGTGCTGACGCTACGACGTGCGGCAACTGTGGCTCCGCCCATTTAAAACGGCAATGCCCTGTCAAATCTCGACACTGCCTAAGATCTGGCAGACATGACCACTATGCTGTCTTCTGCCGAGCAGCTCAGCCTGCCAATTCATATCGCTTCAGCCAGTCTCGCAGGAATGTCCAGGCAATTCAACCCATGGTCACCGAGTCCGATGCGGACCTCCCACACAGCAGTGACACCGAGGACCCGAAGGCGCCGTTTCGAGTCGGTGTTGTGACAAAAAACAGGGTGTCCCCGAAGCAAAGAATCCAGCCTCTATCGGTATACAGCATCGATCCAGGCGATGAGTGGTGTGCCACCCTGACGGTCAACCAGAATTCGTCGCCCACCTCAGAGACTTAATTTGTGAACTTTATGGACTTTCTATAAAAATAGATAGTTTTTTGAAGAATAAAGGGATTAAGGGTTATGGTGTTCGGGCCGGAAAGTGGAGCTGAGTCCACAAAAGATCAGCCATGATCTCACTGAATGGTGGAGCAGGCTCGAGGGGCCAGATGGCCTACTCCTGCTCCTAGTTCTTATGTTCTTATGTTCTTTCTGATTTGTTCTGTTCTTCCGTTTGATCGTTTACATGGTTTGTATATAGTGTTCATCTCGTTATTCTTGTGACACACTGTTTTTCTGCACCAGGCATCTTCCCATGTAAATAGCTTAGTTCTCATGTACATAGTCCTGTAAATATTTTGCACACACGTAGTCAGGGACATTCTCACCATACACTATTTCTTGCCACACAGGTACATTCTTTTATAAAAGGGGGGATGTCATAATATACACCAGTATATCATGGTGCAGACACATACTGATGGACACACAGTGGGACCAATCAACACACACAACACCGCAGCCAATCACCAGTTAGAGCACACGCACTATAAAGACAGGGGGCATCAGAGTTCCCGCTCATTCGAGCTGCAGCTAGCTAGGAGGACAGAGCTCACAGCCTGCAGCACAGACATTCACCATGTGCTGAGTGCATCGACTGGTTAGGACAAGGCAAAGGTCTTTAGCTAAAGCTAGTATCGTGTTAACCCACAGTCAGAGTATGTTACAACAGTTAATGATTCAATAAAATAGTGTTGCATTATTTCAAGTGTTGGTGACCTGTATGTGTTCCACGGATCCAGAACACCCAACACAACATGGACAACTGGCTTGAGGCCAAATGTGTTTTTCTGCACAAACGTTTCCACAAGGTGTGGAACTTGTGGAATTGGCAGCTCGGCCTCACCCCACTTTTTTTGTCTCTAAAAACTTTGGATTACTACCTGAGCCATGACCAAATGGACATCGGGTAAATACGATAGAAGAGTCAAATGCATGGCTCCAAGGTTGCTGTGGGACAAATGGGTTTCAATTCATGGGCACTGGTGCCAGCACACGGATAGATGGAGCTGTACTGTTTACCTGAACTGGGCTAGGGCCATTGTCCCGTCAGGCTGTACAACTAGGGCCTTGGAGTGGGATTTAAACTAAACCGTGAAAGGGCGGTGGGTCGGGGTGGTCGGGTACGTGGTGCAGCACGGCAGGCGCCATGTTTTCCGGCACGACGGGTGCAGCTGGCCAGCCCTGCGCATGCGTGGCCCGGGACCGGCGATTCTCGGCCGTCATCCGCGCAATCCACGGGCGTTTCACGCAGTGCCAGTGCTAGCCCCGCATGGGTACCGGAATCAGTGAGGGATTCGCGCCGATTTTCCCGTCGTGAAACTCCCGCGGATTCTCCTTTGGCGCCGGCACTTAGTCTCAGGAATGGAGAATTCATGGGCGACTGGGAGAAAGGGGCCGACACCGTACTGGACGTAACCAGAAAGAAATGGGAGGAAGACCTGAGGATGGAAATAGGGTGGGGAGTTTGGAGTGAAGCACTGCATAGAGTCAACTCCACCTCCATGTGCGCAAGGCTCAGCCTGTGCAACTAAAAGTGGTGCATAGAGCCCACTTAACATGAGCTCGTACGAGTAGGTTCTTCCCGGAGGTGGAGGATAGATGTGACCGGTGCCAAGGAGGCCTGGCCAACCACGCCCACATGTTCTGGTCTTGCCCCAGACTTGATGGTTATTGGACAGCCTTCTTCGAGGCAATGTCCAAAGTGGTGGGGATGAGGGTAGAGCCATGCCCGAAAGTGGCAGTCTTCAGGGTATCAGACCAGCCAGATCTATTCCTGGGGAGGAGGGTGGACGCCCTTGCCTTTGCCTCCTTGATCGCCCGCGAATCCTGTTCGGACTTCCGGGTGCGGCTATGCAGAGCTAGGTCGCATATTCGGTAGCTCCCGCTTGGAACGGACTTTTGAGCTCTTTTACAGGGCCCCCACTGCATTTGTTTGACATTTCCTAGTGTGGGAAGAAGACTGCAACATTCCCCCGACAGTGTCCCCCAGGAATGGTATATCTTTTGGTTACCAGACCCGGCAGAAACTAAAAGATTTGGCTGTAACAGCAGGGGAGAGAAGGCAATGCAGGCGGGGGAAGGGCAAGCTTAAAGCTGCAAGCTGACTTGAGGGCCTCTATTAAAGGTGAATTTTAGTAGCAGAGGGAACAACTGTGAAAAGATCTACCAAGGCCATTGAAGAAACGGGTACAAGGCTTCCGGTGGCGGCCATGGAGGAGTAGGTCGCGCATTCGGCAGCTCCCGTCTGGTACGGACTCTCAGACCTTTTTCAGGAGTTTTCATAGACTTTTTGGGGCAGATTGGTGAAGCGAAAACTGCCAAAAGGATTCCCTCTCGAGACTTCCGGTTGCGGCTATGCGGAGCTAAGTCGCACATTCGGCGGCTCCCACAAAAAATGACTTTTGTGCTCTTTTCAGGGCCTCCAAGGGCACCTTTTTGACGTTTCCCCGGTGTGGGAAGGAGTTAATAATAGCTCCCCATCAGTATATGGCTTTAACTAGGAGCGGGGTGACAAAAAAGGTGGTGGTGGACCAGAAGAAGGGAGGGAAGAAGGACAAAATGGCAGCGGGCGGAGACCAGGCAGCGTGGAGGCAGTGGGCGGAGGAGCAACAGGAGGGTATCCAGCGCTGCCTCAGAGAGATTAAAACGGACCTGCTAGAGCCGATGAAGGCTTCTATTGATAAGCTGCTGGAGACACAGACGGCCCAGGGGGTGGCGATCCGAGAGGCTCGACAAAAGAACTCTGACAATGAGGACGAGATCTTAGGCCTGGCGGTAAAGGTGGAGGCGTACGAGGCGCTCGACAAGAAATGGCAGGAGCGGTTCGAGGAGATGGAGAATCGGTCGAGGCGGACGAATCTGTGGATTCTGGGCCTCCCGGAGGGGCTGGAGAGGCCGGACGTGGGGGCCTATGTGGTCACCATGTTGAACTCGCTGATGGGAGCGGGGTCCTTCCAGGGGCCCCTGGAGCTTAAAGGGCCCCATAGAGTGTTGGCGAGGAGGCCCAAGGCTAACGAGCCTCCGCGGGCGGTGCTGGTGCGGTTCCATCGGTTCGTCGATCGGGAGTGTGTGCTCAGGTGGGCCAAGAAGGAGAGGAGCAGCAGGTGGGAGAATGCGGAGGTTCGGATATATCAGGACTGGAGTGCGGAGGTGGCGAAGAGGAGGGCTGGGTACTGTTGCTCTTTTTAGCCTTAGTTTATTAGCTCTGATTACGTCACCTTTGCTCACGAGTCACCAGGTATCTTTCTGACACCGCCACGTGGTTCAAGTTCACGTTATGATTAATAAGTCAGCACACCGCTTAGTAAGATTGAAATCAACGGTCATTTATTATATACAACAAGCAATGTTTACACAATAATCCTACTATCTATATAATAAACCTATCACTACTGGCCAATACTTAACTTTAGGAAGAGCCCACCAGGTCAGGGAAACAAA
Source organism: Scyliorhinus torazame (assembly GCF_047496885.1). Classification (NCBI taxonomy): domain Eukaryota; kingdom Metazoa; phylum Chordata; class Chondrichthyes; order Carcharhiniformes; family Scyliorhinidae; genus Scyliorhinus; species Scyliorhinus torazame. The sequence continues at coordinate 197,443,789 of NC_092720.1, forward strand.
AGGCTTGTCCAATCGGATCTGGCCCGCGGGATTCAAAAGGCTGATACAGGTCGGTGGCTAGGAGTCTCTATCGGATAGCGATCGCTGGATTCAAACTTCCGGTTGCCGGTTGCTGTTCTTGCGAAGGTCTCGAGCAGGCGAAGAGAAGAGAGAGAGAGCGATCTGAACTTGGCCCCTCGCATTATAGGGTCCAGGGGCTTCCTGCCTCCCGGGGCGGCCCTTGACCCTGAGTCCCAAGTGATTGGACCTGTTCCCAATCACTGGGGTCGATACGTCCAATTGCGAGGCGATTCCCCGATCGGGGGGTGGTCGTTCACCTGCCATTGTTTCGGCCACTGCAGGCGCCGACAGGTCTGGCCCGGTATTCAATTGCTAATATGTTGCAATTATTCCTGGGGATAGCTGATTAAACTGCAGAGGTCTGGATTGATGGGTTATTAAGAGTCCTGAATATACCTGCAAATGTCTGGGTTGATGGGCTGCTAATAGCCCTGAGTATCGATCTGGGCCGACTTCCCCAGAGCCGAATATGATGTTCTGCCTGCAGCTGTCCGTTTGTGTCTTGTTACCTGCTTTTCCCAGCAGCCTTTCTGGTTAGCCATTTCAAATTGGGATTTGGCCAGATTAATCGGGACGCAGCCATTTTACATGGCTACAGTACAATCGAGCGAAGGTGGTGCTGCACAGGAAGGGGGTGAGGTTTGGTATGTTGCAGCCAGCGCGACTGTGGGTTACCTACAAGGACCGGCACCATTATTTTGAGTCTCCGGAGGAGGCGTTGGCCTTTGTTCAGGCCGAGAAGCTGGACACAGACTGAGGGTCGGGATGGACGATTGGGGACTGCGGTGGATATGTTATGCCTATTTTTGGTTCGGGGTGGGGGGGCCTTTGCATTGTTTTGGGGTTTTTTTTCTCTGTGTTTTTCTCTTTCGGGTTGGGGAGGGTGGATGGGGCGGGTTGGGCACTGTCTTGGTTGGTGGCGGGGCCTGGTAGATGGGGAGCGGGATTTTTTCCCGCGCCGAAGACTGGGGGGTGGCGGGAACGGGGCAGGAAAGCGAGGATTGTTTCCCGCGCTTAGAACGGAGGGGGAGAGCCTGTGGATGGGGAGCGGGGTCAGCAGGAGTCAGCTGACTTGCGGAAGTGTAATGGGGGGAGTAAACCAGCTAGGATGGGTCCTAGTCAGCGGGGGGGGGGGGTAGCCCCCTGATCCGGCTGATAACCTGGAATGTAAGGGGACTGAATGGGCCGGTTAAGCGGTCCCGTGTGTTCGCGCACCTGAAGGGGCTCAAGGCGGATGTGGTTATGCTCCAGGAGAGACACCTGAAGGTGGCAGACCAGGTAAGACTGAGGAAAGGGTGGGTAGGCCAGGTGTTTCACTCGGGGCTAGATGCCAAAAATCGAGGGGTGGCGATCTTGGTGGGAAAGAAGGTGTTATTCGAGGCGTCGAGCATTGTGGCAGATAATGGCGGTAGGTACATAATGGTAAGTGGTAAGTTGCAGGGAGAGAGGGTGGTACTGGTCAATGTGTGTGCTCCGAACTGGGACGATGCGGGTTTTATGCGGCGTATGTTGGGTCGGATCCCAGACTTGGAAGTGGGGGGCCTGATAATGGGGGAAGACTTTAACACGGTGTTGGATCCGGCACTGGATCGCTCCAGGTCTAGGACGGGTAGGAAGCCGGCGGCGGCTAGAGTGTTGAGGGGATTTATGGACCAAATGGGAGGGGTGGACCCTTGGAGATTTGCAAGGCCGGGGGCTAGGGAATTTTCATTCTTCTCACATGTCCATAAGGAAATCAACTTTTTTATTATGAGCAGGGCGCTGATAGCGAGAGTAGGGGATACCGAGTATTCGGCAATAGCCATTTCGGACCACGCCCCGCATTGGGTGGACTTGGAGATGGGGAAGGAGAGGGACCAGCACCCGCTGTGGCACTTGGCGGTGGGGCTGTTGGCGGACGAGGAGGTGAGCGAGCGGGTCCGAGGAAGTATAGAGAGGTACTTGGAGACCAACGACAACGGGGAGGTCCGAGTGGGGATGGTACGGGAGGCACTGAAGACGGTGGTGAGGGGACAGCTGATCTCCATTAGGGCCCACAAGGAGCGGAAGGAGCGGGGGGGAGAGGGAGAGGCTGGTGGGGAGATGGTGAGGGTTGACAGGAGGTATGCTGAAGAGCCTGAGGAAGGATTGTTGAGGAAGAGGCGCAGCCTCCAGGCCGAATTCGACCTGGTGGTCGGAGGTGCAGTGGAGGAAGGCCCAGTGGGCGGTCTACGAGTATGGGGAAAAGGCAAGCCGGATGCTGGCGCATCAGCTTCGGAAGCGGGACGCAGCTAGGAAGATCGGGGGAGTTAAGGACAGGGGAGGGAGCGTGGTGCGGAGTGGGGTTGGCATCAATGGGGTCTTCAGGGACTTCTACGAGGAATTGTACCGATCCGAGCCCCCACGGGAGGAGGGAGGGGTGGGCCATTTCCTGGACCAATTGAGGTTTCCAAAGGTGGACGAGGGACTGGTGGCGGGACTGGGGGCCCCGATTGGGCTGGAGGAGCTGATCAAAGGGATAGAAAGCATGCAGGCGGGGAAGGCACCGGGGCCGGATGGTTTCCCGGTCGAGTTCTATAAAAAATATATGGACCTGTTGGGCCCGCTGTTAGTTAGGACCTTTAATGAGGCAAGGGAGGGGGGGCTTTACCCCCAACAATGTCCCAGGCACTGATCTCCTTGATCCTGAAGCGGGACAAGGATCCTCTGCAATGTGGGTTTTACAGACCGATTTCCTTGCTAAATGTAGATGCCAAGGTGCTGGCGAAGGTCTTGCCACGAGGATTGAGGATTGTGTGCCACAGATCATCCATGAAGACCAGACGGGGTTTGTGAAGGGGAGGCAGTTGAACACGAATGTGCGGAGGCTTTTGAACGTTATCATGATGCCGGCGAGGGAGGGGGAGGCGGAGATAGTGGTGGTGATGGACGCTGAGAAAGCCTTCGATAGGGTAGAGTGGGGGTACCTATGGGAGGTGCTGAAGGGGTTCGGGTTTGGGGAGGGGTTTGTCAGGTGGGTTAGGCTGTTGTATGAGGTCCCGATGGAGAGTGTGGCCACAAATAGGAGGAGGTCCGAGTACGTTCGGTTGCACCGAGGGACGAGACAGGGGTGTCCCCTGTCCCCCCTGCTCTTCGCACTGGCGATTGAACCCCTGGCTATGGCACTGAGAGAGTCGAGGAACTGGAGGGGGTTGGTGCGGGGTGGGGAGGAGCATAGGGTGTCGCTTTATGCGGACGACCTGCTGCTGTGTGTGGCGGACCCGGTGGGAGGAATGCCAGAAGTAATGAGGATCCTTAGGGAATTCGGGGACTTTTCGGGGTACAAGCTCAATATGGGGAAGAGCGAGCTATTCGTAGTTCAGCTAGGGGGCCAGGAGAGGGGGATTGGTGAGCTCCCACTAAAAAGGGCGGAGAGGAGCTTCAGATATCTGGGGGTCCAGGTGACCAGGAGCTGGGGGGCCCTGCATAGGCTTAACTTTACAAGGCTGGTGGAGCAAATGGAGGAGGAGATCAAGAGGTGGGACGCGTTGCCGCTGTCCTTGGCGGGAAGGGTGCAGTCAGTCAAAATGACGGTGCTCCCAAGGTTTTTGTTCCTGTTCCAGTGCCTCCCCGTGTTTATCCCGAAGACTTTTTTCAGGCGGGTTAACAGGAGTATAATGGGGTTTGTGTGGGAGCGAGGGACTCAGAGGGTGAGAAGGGTATTCCTGGAGCAGAGTAGAGATAGGGGGGATTGGCACTGCCCTACCTCTGTGGGTACTACTGGGCCACCAATGCGATGATGGTGCGCAAGTGGGTGATGGAGGGGGAGGGGGCTGCATGGAAGAGACTGGAGACGGCGTCCTGTGTGGGTGAGAATCTGGGGGCGCTGGCAACGGCGCCGCTGCCGCTCCCTCCAAGGAGGTATATCACGAGCCCGGTGGTGGTGGCAGCCCTCAAAATTTGGGGGCAGTGGAGGCGGCATAGGGGGGGAAGTTGGGGCCTCGGCGTGGACCCCATTACGGGGGAACCACCGGTTCGCCCCAGGAAGAACAGGTGTAGGGTTTTCGGGGTGGCACAGGGCAGGGATACAAAAGCTGGGGGACCTGTTTGTGGACGGGAAGTTCGCGAGCTTGGGTGAGCTGGAGAAGTACGGGCTCCCCATGGGAACACCTTCAGGTACTTACAGGTAAGGGCGTTTGCCAGACGGCAGGTGGTGGAATTCCCGCGGCTACTGCCACACACAGTACAGGACAGGGTGCTGTCGGGGGGGGGGGGGGGGGGAGGGGGAGTGGGGAAGATCTCGGAAACTTACCAGGTGATGCAGGAGGAGGAGGAGACCTCGGTGGTGGAGTTGAAAGGTAAGTGGGAGGAGGAGTTGGGAGAGGAGATCGAAGAGACGATGTGGGCAGATGCCCTAGGGAGGGTGAATTCTTCCTCTTCGTGCGCGAGGCTCAGCCTCATACAGTTTAAGGCTGCACAGGGCACACATGACTGGGACAAGGATGAGCCGGTTCTTTGGGGGTGAGGACAGGTGTGTTAGGTGCTCAGGGAGCCCAGCAAATCACACCCATATGTTCTGGGCATGCCCAGCGCTGGAGGAATTTTGGAAGGGTGTAGCGAGGACGGTGTCGAGGGTGGTAGGATCCAGGGTCAAACCGGGCTGGGGGCTCGCAATATTTGGGGTGGCAGAGGAGCCGGGAGTGCAGGAGGCGAAAGAGGCCAGAATTCTGGCCTTTGCGTCCCTGGTAGCCCGGCGAAGGATTCTCCTTCAGTGGGAAGATACGAGGCCCCAAGCGTGGAATCCTGGATCAGCGATATGACAGGGTCCATTAAATTGGAGAGGGTGAAATTCGCGTTGAGAGGGTCGGTACAAGGGTTCTTTAGGCGGTGGCAACCGTTCTTAGACTTTCTGGCAGAACGATAGACATTGGTCAATGGCAGCAGCAGCTCGGGGGGGGGGGTTACTTTATTTTTGTTTATGTTATTTACACTGGAGGGTCTGAGGGGGTGTATACACCTGTTGTGTTAAGTCAGGGTGTTAATGTTAATTTATTATTTATGTACAGGGAGGGGAGGGGTTTGGGGGGTTGCTTTTTTAGATTGTGTTTTGTACTTAACCCTGTTGGGTTCCTTTTTCTTTCTCATTTTGTTATTGATATTTTATGAAAACCTTTAATAAAAATTATTTTTTTAAATAAAAAAATAGAATCCTGTTCTGCTGGCGGTCAGCAGCACCACCCAAAGCTGCAGACTGGCTGTCCGACCTCTCAGAATCTCTCCAAATGGAGAAAATCAAATTCGCCATCCGAGGGTCAGACAGAACGTGGGAGCCATTCACCCAACTGTTCCGGGACCTGTTTGTGGCCAATGAATAAGCAGAAGAATAGCCAGGTAGCCAAGAATCAGGGGAAAGTAGCCAAGGTGTGAGAGGGAGGGATAGACCAGGAGGGTGAGGGAGGGGGGGGGGGGGGGGGCGCGGTGCAGGTAAACCTAAGAGAAAAGAAAGGCGAACCACAGGAGAAGGGGCGGAGGGAAGGGGAGGAGGGGGAGGGGAAGTGGGAGGAGACAGGGAACAATAGAGGGGAACCAGAGAGGGGGGTATACAAGGGAATGATAGCCGGAAGGAGAGCACCAGAAACGATAACAAACTTGACAAACACAGGAAGAGAGAGCAAGGAAAATCCGGGCGAAAGACGGGCCGAACGGCTGAAGCGGAGGTGAACGCGAGACGGTGACGGTAGCAAAAACCGTCCGGGAGAAGCAGGAAACACCAACACCAGATCTATTCTCGTATTGCCCTCTCTCTATTGGACATAACCAATGTAATTGTTTCTCCGGCACCCAAATGTATATGTACCTCCCCAGGTCCCCCCCTCCCACAAACAGGTGCCTACTTATGTGTTAAAAATAACATTGCTGACTTCCGGTAGCGGCCAAGACCTGCTAGGTCGCGCGAACGGCAGCTCCCGCCGGGATCGGTTTTTTGGGCCGCTAAAAGGAGCGGCGGCGGTAATTGACAGGAGGGACCGGCGTGGGAACGGACGTGGGAGAGGCTCCCCCCGGCGGTGCATGGAGAGGACCAGGAGCAGAGCCGGCAGACGCGCGAACCCGGGGAAGAAGGTCGAGAAGGTCCGGGAGGACAAAATGGCGGCCGGAGAAGATCGGGAGGTGTGGGCCCAGTGGGCCTGAGAACAGCAGGAGCTCCTTAAAAACTGCTTCATGGAGCTGAAAACGGAGATGCTGGCCTCCATGGAAAGAATTGTGGTGACCCAGAAGGCGCAGGAGAAGGAGATCAAGGAGTGAGGAGGAAGGTGGCGGAGAACGAGGACGAGATCCTAGGCCTGGCGGTGAAAGTGGAGGCGCACGAGGCGCTCCATAAGAGATGGCAGGAGAGGCTGGATGACCTTGAGTGCAGGTCTCGGAGCCACAATCTGCGGATCCTGGGCCTTCTCAAAGGAGCGGAGAGGGTGGACGCGAGCACGTACGTGGCCACAATGTTGGGGACGTTGATGGGCGCGGGGGCCTTCCCGCAGCCCTTGGAGCTGGATGGGGCGCACAGGGTTCTCGCCAGAAAGCCGAGGGTAAACGAGCCACCGAGGGCAATGGTGATACGGTTTCAGCGCTTGGCAGACCGGGAGCGAGTCCTGCGGTGGGCGAAGAAAGAGCGGAGCAGTAAGTGGGAGAACAGCGAGATCCGAATTTACCAGCACCTGGGAGCTGAGCTGGCGAGGAGGCGTGCGGGTTTTAACCGGGCGAAGGCGGTCCTCCACGGTAAAGGGGTGAAGATTGGGCTCCTGCATCCGGCGAGACTGTGGGTAACATACCAGGATAGGTACCACTATTTTGCTATTTTGATACCCCAGACGAGTGTGATCGTTCATCAGGCAGGAGAAGCTGGACCTGAACTAAGGGACTGTTGTATGGGGGTGAAATGTGCAGGTGGGGAGGGACCGAGGGGAGGACGGCGGGTAAAGCATAAGTTTATGGGCCTGCCTGCCCTAGTTTGGTTGGGGGTTTTGTTGTTTGTTTTGCTTGTTTTCCAGGTGTTTTGTTTTCCAGGTGTTCGTTGCTAGGGGGCGGGAACAGCCCGGGACGGGCTGTCCGGCGCACGGGGAGGTCCCAGATGGCGCTTGCCCCTCTACCCTGTGGAGGAGGGGAGGTAGGGTGGCTCGAAGGAGACAACAAGTTAAGATTTGGTATGTAGAGGCGGGAGCGGCCGGGGTCAGCATGGGTGAGCTGACTCACGGAAGCACAATGGGGGGGAAACCAGAGCTAAGCGGATGCTTGGCAGGGCGGGGCGGGTGCGGGGGGGGTTTGGGGGGGAAGGGGTGCTGCTTTGCTGACTGAAGGGGAGCCAGGTGAGGGGTATAGATGGAGGGTCGGCTGGGGGGCCGCCGGGGGGAGAGCTGGAGGAGGGAGGCGGGGGCACGCGGTTGGCCGAAAAAGGGAGATGGCTAGTCGGCAGGATGGGGGGGTGGCCAACCCCCCCAACCAGGCTGACCACGTGGAACGTGAGGGGCCTGAATAGGCCGGTCAAGCGGTCCCGCGTGTTCTCGCATTTGATGGGGTTGAAGGCGGGCGTGACCATGTTGCAAGAGGCGCACCTAAAGCTCGCTGACCAGGCGAGGCTGAGGAAAGGATGGGTGGGACAGGTGTTTCACTCGGGGTTAGACTCCAAGACCAGGGGGGTGGCCATTTTGGTCAGTAAACGAGTGGCATTTGAGGCGGGGAGTGGCGGACAAGGGGGGGCAGGTATATAATGGTGAGTGGCAAGCTGCAGGGGGCCCGGGTGGTGTTAGTGAATGTATATGACCCGAACTGGGACGATACGGACTTCATGAGGCGCGTGTTGGGTAGGATCCCGGACTTGGAGATAAGTCACCTGATTATGGGAGGGGACTTTAATACAGTCTTGGACCCGAGCTTGGATCGTTCCAAGTCCAGAACGGGAAAGAGGCTGGTGGCGGCCAGGGCCTTGTGGGAGTTCATGGGCCAGATGGGGGGAGTGGACCCGACCGTTGGAGCCTGGATAGCAGGCTTCAATGGGCCTATGAGGCGAGCAAGAGGGGGTGGAGGGATGGATGTTGGGGGATGTTTTTGTAGGGGGGGGTTCTTTGGAGGGGGGAAGGGGTTCAATGTTAACAATGGACAGGGGAGGGTCAGGCTTATGGGGCAGGGCCCGGTGATATGGTGATGGTGGATAAGAAATGTGGGGGAGGGGTGAGAGACCCCCAATAAGAATAATCACGTGGAAGGTGAGAGGGCTAGGAGGCCCGGTCAAGAGGTCAAGGGTGCTTGCACATCTTAAAAGTTTGAAAGCCGATGTAGCAATGCTGCAGGAGACTCACTTGAGGGTGAAGGACCAGGTGAGACTTAAAAAGGGCTGGGTTAGCCAAGTGTTTCACTCCAGATTTGATGGAAGGGCTCAAGGGGTAGCGGTAATGGTCAGTAAAAGGGTACGCTTCCAGATGGAGAAGGTGGTGGCAGATCAGGGGGGTAGATATGTGATTGTGACAGGGGCACTGGAGGGGAGATTAGTGGCGCTGTTAAGTGTATACGGTTCCAATTGGGACGATGTGGGATTCGCGAGGAAGGTATTTGGGGCTATTCCTGACTTGGACACGCATGAGCTGATTGTGGGGGGGGGACTGGAACTTGGTGCAGGGGCCAAGGTTGGACAGATCACGGCCACGCTCGCTGGTCCCATAAGGGGGGGGGGGGGGCGAAGGCGCTGGCTGGGCTAATGGTGGAAATGGGAGGGGTGGACCCTTGGAGGTTCCTGCACCCAAGGGAACGGGAGTACTCGTTTTCCTCAGCGGTCCATAAGGTATACTCGCGGATCGACTTTTCTGTGGTGGGGAAGGCTTTGCTGGCTGGAGTCACGGGGTCGGAATACTCGGCAATTGCAGTGTCAGATCACGCTCCACATTGGGTGGATATGGTGCTGGAGAAGGGGGCAGCGCAGAGGCCGGGGTGGAAACTGGATGTGGGGCTTTTGGGGAACCAAGTGCTCTGTGAGAAAATTGAAAAGGTAATTAAGGAATATGTAGGTTTCAATTGTACGGGTGAGGTGTCGAAGGCAGTCGTCTGGGAGGCTCTAAAGGCGGTGGTGAGGGGTAAGGTGGTTTTGTTTAAGTCCAGGGTGGACAAAGAGGAGAGGTTGGAGCGGCAGAGGGTAATAGATGAGATGTTAGAGGTAGATAGGAGGTATGCAGAGGATGGGGACCCGGCAAAGCTGGAAAACAGGAAGGAACTTCAGGCGAGCTTCGACCGACTGTCCACCAGGTAGGCGGTGCGCCAACTGAGACGAGCAAGGGTGCAGTTTATGAGCATGTTAGCAGGTCAGCTCCGGAGGGAGGCAGCAGCAAGGGAAATTCTTCAGGTGAAGGATAGGGCAGGGAAGTTGGTGGTGGCCCCAGTGCTGATTAACAAGGTTTTTGAGGAGTTTTATGAGAGGTTGTACAAGTCAGAGCCACTCGGGGGAGACCGGGAGATGCAGGAATTCTAGATGGGTTGGAGTACCCGAGGTTAGGGGAGGGGGGACAGGGCTACATTAGAAGGAGCAATAGTGGAACAGGAGATAAAGGATGCGATTGGGAGGATGCAGTCGGGGAAGGTGGCAGGGCCGGATGGGTTTCCGGTGGAATACTATAAAAACTTTAAGGATAGGTTGGCACCCCTGATGGTGGGGATGTTTGAGGAGGCGATAGGGAAGAGGGTGTTGCCGCAAACCATGGGGCAGGCATTGATTCCCCTGTTACTAAAAAAAGATAAGGATCCGACGGAGTGTGGGTCGAATCGGCCCATATCACTTCTGAATGTGGACGTAAAAGTGTTGGCGAAGGTACTGGCGGGTAGGCTGGAGGAGTGCCTTCCGAAGGTGATAGGGGAGGTTCAGACTGGGTTCGTGAAAGGGAGGCAGCTGTTTTCGAACATTAGGAGGGTTTTGAACGTTGTTATGGCACCGGCGGAAAGAAAGGAAACAGAGGTAGTTGTGGCATTGGACACCGAGAAGGCGTTTGATCGGGTAGAATGGGGGTACCTGATGGCAGTGCTGGAGCGGTCTGGGATTGGACCAAGGTTTGTGAACTGGGTAAAGCTATTATATAAGGAACCGAAGGTGAGTGTCCGCACAAATAATATCAGTTCGAGATACTTTTCACTCCACTGTGGGACGAGACAGGGATGTCCTATGTCCCCCCTGCTGTTTGCACTCGCGATTGAGCCGTTGGCCATCGCATTGAGAAGTTCGGGAACATGGAAAGGAATAGTGCGGGGGGGGGATAGAGCACAGGGTGTCCTTATATGCTGACGACTTGCTACTGTATGTGTCAGAGCCGAGTGCGTCGATAGGAGGAATATTGGAGCTACTGCGGGTATTTGGGTCTTTCTCGGGGTACAAGTTGAACCTGGACAAGAGTGAGTATTTTGTGGTGTCTCGGCCGAGGTTGGGGGCAGGGGTGGGGGAGGCTTCGCAGGTACAACATCACTAGTTTGGTGGGGAGAGTGAAAGCCGATCTGGCAAGGTGGGACGGCCTTCCTCTGTCACTGGCGGGTCGGGTACAGGCGGTTAAAATGAATGTGTTGCCGCGATTCCTGTTTATTTTTCAATGCCTACCGATTTTCCTGCCAAAGTCTTTCAGGGAGATTGAGGGAAGGATTGCCTCATTCATATGGGGAGGGAAGGTGGCCAGAGTGAGAAAGGTGCTGCTACAGAGGGGAAGGCAGGCAGGGGGTTTGGGTCTCCCGAACCTGTTGTACTACTACTGGGCGGCGAACGTGGAGAAAGTGTGGAGCTGGGACAGAGGGGAGGATTCTCAGTGGGTCAGAATGGAGGAGAGTTTGTGCAGGGGGTCGGGGCTGAAGGCACTTGCAACAGCATCGCTCCCGATAGCTCCGGGGAAATATTCAGGGAGTCCGGTAATAATAGCTTCATTGAAAATCTGGAGGCAGTTTCGCCAACACTTCGGGTTGGGTTTAGGGTCAAGGGAAATGCCGATTCGGGGGAACCACAGATTTGAGCCAGGAAGGTGGGATGGAAGTTTTCGGAAATGGGAAGAGAAGGGGATTAAGACACTAAAAGATTTGTTTCTTCGGGGTCGGTTTGCAGGATTGAGGGAGCTGGAAGCGAAGTATGGGCTAGAGCCTGGAGAAGTGTTTAGGTACATGCAGGTTCGGGATTTTGCCAGGAAGGAGATACAGAGCTTCCCAGAGGAACCGACCTCCACATTTCTGGAGAAGGTGTTGACGACAAGGGGACTGGAGAAGGGGGCAGTGTCAGCGGTGTACGGAGCTATTCTGGAAGAGGATAAGGCACCACTGGAAGGGATCAAAGCAAAGTGGGAGGAAGAGCTGGGAGAGGTTATAGAGGAGGGGGTCTGGTGTGAGGTGCTCCGGAGAGTGAATGCCTCCACCTCATGTGCAAGGTTGGGGCTGATACAGCTGAAGGTGGTATATAGAGCGCACCTCACGAGGGCGAGGATGAGCCGATTTTTTGAAGGAGTAGAGGATGTGTGTGAGCGTTGCGGGGGGTGCCCACGAATCACGTTCATATGTTTTGGTCCTGTCCAAAGCTAGGGGAGTACTGGAAGGAGGTGTTTAGGGTAATTTCCAAGGTGGTGCGTGTGAAACTGGACCCGGGTCCCCAGGAGGCCATATTCGGGGTGTCGGACCAGCCAGGGTTGGAAACGGGAGTGGAGGCAGATATCATAGCCTTCGCCTCGTTGATCGCCCGAAGGCGGATCCTGCTGGGATGGAGAGCAGCCTCGCCACCCAGTGCCCTGGCATGGCGGGGGGACCTGTTGGAATACTTGACCCTTGAGAAGGTTAAGTTCGAACTGAGGGGAAGCTCGGAGGGGTTCTACAAGTCATGGGCACTATTTATTATGCACTTTCAAGAACTGGATAACATCGAACATTAGTTGGGGGGGGTGGGTGGGGTGGGGGGGGGGGGGGGGCTGTGTAGATTAAGGGTGACTATGGGTAATCCCTGATTCCTTTTTGTCATTTGTTTATGTAAACAGGCGGGCTGAGGTTTGGGGGTTGGTGGGCGGATGGGATCGTTGTTATTATGGGGACTGACATATCTTGTTGATTATTGTTTATTATTGATGGGTGTAAATGGGAGAAAATGTGAAAAAGGAGGAGAATAAAAATATATATATTTTTTAAACTTTGCAGGTTACACTGGAAGTCCAGTCCCAGGAGTGTGGCAGTGCAGAAATGGGGGAGGACGTAGAGTCAGAAGTTTTGTTTGAAAAAATAATTTTTATTCAGGTTTTCATAAAATATCAATAACAAAATGAAAAAGGAACCCAACAGGGTGAAGTACAAAACATAGTCCAAAAAAACAACCTTCTATACCCCCCTCCCACCGTACATAAATAATAAATTTATTAATTAATAATGTTAATTTATTACACCCCGACTTAGCACAGCAAATATATACACCCCCTCAGACCCCCCCAGTGTAAATAACAGAAACAAAAATAAAGTAACCCCCCCCCCCCCCCCCCCCGAGTTGCTGCTGCCATTGACCAATGTCTACCGTTCTGCCAGGAAGTCTAAGAACGGTTGCCACCGCCGAAAGAACCCTTGTACCGACCCTCTCAAGGCGAATTTCACCCTCTCCAATTTAATGAACCCCGCCATATCGCTGATCCAGGATTCCACGCTTGGGGGCCTCGCAACCTTCCACTGAAGAAGAATCCTTCGCCGGGCTACCAGGGACGCAAACGGCCTCTTTCGCCTCCTGCATTCCCGGCTCTCCTGCAACCCCAAATATTGCGAGCCCCCAGCCCGGTTTGACCCTGGATCCTACCACCCTCAACACCGCCCTTGCTACACCCTTCCAAAACTCCTCCAGCGCTGGGCATGCCCAGAACATATGGGTGTGGTTTGCTGGGCTCCCTGAGCACCTAAGATACCTGTCCTCCCCCCCAAAGAACTGGCTCATCCTTGTCCTGGTCATGTGTGCCCTGTGCAGCACCTTAAACTGTATGAGGCTGAGCCTCGCGCACAATGAGGAAGAGTCCACCCTCCCTAGGGCATTTGCCCACGTCCCCTCTTCGATATCCTCTCTCAACCCCTCCTCCCACTTACCTTTCACCTCCACCACCGAGGCCTCCTCCTCCTCCTGCGTCACCTGGAAGTTTCCGAGATCTTCCCCACTCCCACCCACCCCCCCGAGAGCACCCTGTCCTGTACTGTGTGTGTCAGCAGCCGTGGGAATTCCACCACCTGCCGCCTGGCAAACGCCCTTACCTGTAAGTACCTGAAGGTGTTCCCCGGGGGGGAGCCCGTACTTCTCCTCCAGCTCACCCAGGCTCCCGAACTTCCTGTCCACAAACAGGTCTCCCAACCTTTGCATCCCTGCCCTGTGCCACCCCAAAAACCCTCCACCTGTTCTCCCTGGGACGAACCGGTGGTTCCCCCATATTGGGGTCCACACCGAGGCCCCAACTTCCCCCCTGTGCCGCCTCCACTGCCCCCAGAGGGCAGCCACCACCACCGGGCTCGTGGTATACCTCCTTGGAGGGAACGGCAGCAGCGCCGTTGCCAGCGCCCCCAGACTCGTACCCACACAGGACGCTGTCTCCAGCCTCTTCCATGCAGCCCCCTCCCCCTCCATCACCCACTTGCGCACCATCGTCGCATTGGCGGCCCAGTAGTACCCACAGAGGTTGGGCAGCGCCAGCCCCCCCCTATCCCTACTCTGCTCCAGGAACACCTTCTCACCCTCGGAGTCCCTCGCGCCCACAGAAACCCCATTATACTCCTGTTAACCCGCCTGAAAAAGACCTTCAGGATAAACACGTGGAGGCACTGGAACAGGAACAAAAACCTTGGGAGCACCGTCATTTTGACTGACTGCACCCTTCCCGCCAAGGACAGCGGCAACGCGTCCCACCTCTTGAACTCCTCCTCCATTTGCTCCACCAGCCTTGTAAAGTTAAGCCTATGCAGGGCCCCCCAGCTCCTGGCCACCTGGACCCCCAAATGCCTGAAGCTCCTCTCCGCCCTTTTTAGTGGGAGCTCGCCAATCCCCCTCTCCTGGTCCCCAGGTGAACCACGAACAGCTCACTCTTCCCCATGTTGAGCTTATACCCCGGGAAATCCCCGAATTCCCTGAGGATCCTCATTACCTCCGGCATTCCATCACCGGGTCCGCCACATATAGCAGCAAGTCGTCCGCATAGAGTGACACCCTATGCTCTTCCCCGCCCCGCACCAACCCCCTCCAGTTCCTCGACTCCCTCAGTGCCATAGCCAGGGTTTCAGTCGCCAGTGCGAAGAGCAGGGGGGACAGGGGACACCCTGCCTCGCCCCTCGGTGCAACCGAAAGCACTCAGACCTCCTCCTGATCATGACCACACTTGCCATCGGGACCTCATACAACAGCCTAACCCACCTAACAAACCCCTCCCCAAACCCAAACCTCTTTAGCACCTCCCACAGGTACCCCCACTCTACCCTATCGAAGGCTTTCTCAGCGTCCATCGGCACCACTACCTCTGCCTCCCCCTCCCTCGCTGGCATCATGGTAACGTTCAGAAGTCTCCGCACATTCACGTTCAACTGCCTCCCCTTCACGAACCCCGTCTGGTCTTCGTGGATGACCTGCGGCACACAATCCTCAATCCTCGTGGCTAAGACCTTCGCCAGCACCTTGGCATCTACGTTTAGCAACAAAATCGGCCTGTAAGACCCACACTGGAGGGGATCCTTGTCCCACTTCAGGATCAAGGAGATCAGTGCCCGGGACATCGTCGGGGGCAAAGCCCCCCATTCCCTTGCTTCATTGAAGGTCCTAACTAGCAATGGGCCCAACAGGTCCATATATATTTTATAGAATTCGACCGGGAAACCGTCCGGCCTCGGTGCCTTCCCCGCCTGCATGCTCCCTATCCCTTTGGCCAGCTCCTCCAGCCCAATCGGGGCCCCCAATCCCACCACCAGTCCCCTCTCCACCTTCGGAAACCTCAATTGGTCCAGAAAGCGGCCCATCCCTCCCTCCTTCAGTGGTGGCTCGGACCGATACAATTCCTCATAAAAGTTCCTGAAGACCCCATTGATGCCAACCCCACTCCGCACCACACTCCCTCCCCTGTCCTTAACTCCCCCGTTCTCCCGAGCTGCGTCCCGCTTCCGAAGCTGATGCGCCAGCATCCGGCTTGCCTTTTCCCCATACTCGTAAATCGCCCCCTGTGCCTTCCTCCATTGCACCTCCGCCTTCCTGGTGGTCACCAGGTCGAATTCAGCCTGGAGGCTGCGCCTCTTCCTCAACAATCCTTCCTCAGACACTTCCGCATACCTCCTGTCTACCCTCACCATCTCCCCCACCAGCCTCTCCCTCTCCCTCTGCTCCATCCTCTCCTTGTGGGCCCTAATGGAGATCAGCTCTCCCCTAACCACCGCCTTCAGCGCCTCCCATACCATCCTCACTCAGACCTCCCTGTTATCGCTGGCCTCCAGGTACCTCAATATGCTTCCTCGGACCCGCTCACTCACCTCCTCGTCCGCCAACAGCCCCACCTCCAAGCGCCACAACGGGCGCTGGTCCCTCTCCTCCCCAGCTCTAAGTCCACCCAATGCGGGGCGTGGTCCGAAATGGCTATTGCCGAATACTCGGTATCCTCTACTCTCGCTATCAGCGCCCTACTCAAAATAAAAAAGTCGATCCGTGAATAAGCCTTATGGGCACGTGAGAAGAATGAAAGTTTCCTAGCCCCCGCCTTGCAAATCTCCAAGGGTCCACCCCTCCACCTATCTGGTACATAAACCCCCTCAGCACTCTAGCCGCCGCGGGCTTCCTACCCGTCCTAGACCTGGAGCGATCCAGTGCCGGATCCAACACCGTGATAAAATCTCCCCCCATTATCAGGCCCCCCACTTCCAAGTCTGGGATCCGACCCAACATACGCCGCATAAAACCCGCATCGTCCCAGTTCGGAGCATACACATTGACCAGTACCACCCTCTCTCCCTGCAACTTACCACTTACCATTATGTACCTACCGCCATTATCTGCCACAATGCTCGACGCCTCGAATAACACCTTCTTTCCCACCAAGATCGCCACCCCTCGATTTTTGGCATCCAGCCCCGAATGAAACACCTGACCTACCCACCCTTTCCTCAGTCTTACCTGGTCTGCCACCTTCTGGTGTGTCTCCTGGAGCATAACCACATCCGCCTTGAGCCCCTTCAGGTGCGCGAACACGCGGGCCCGCTTAACCGGCCCATTCAGTCCCCTTACATTCCAGGTTATCAGCCGGATCATGGTGCTACCTGCCCCCCTCCCCCACCGACTAGCCATAACCCCTCCTCGGCCAGCCACGCGCCCACACCCCACGTCCGGCCCGTTCCCCACGGCGGCAGACCCCCGCCTCGACTCCCCCCACTCGCTCCAGCTCCCCCTTGACCATAGCAGCAGCAACTCGATTCCACCTCCCCCCCACCAACCCGCCTCCCCCCCACCACCCCCCACCCCCAACCGCCGGCTAGGACCCATCCCAGCTTCTTTACTCTCCCCATTGCACTTCTGCAAGTTTGTCGACCCCGGCCACTCCCACCTCTCCTTCGACTCCTCCCATTGTGTGACACACCCTCCTCTTCCATTCCCCATCCGCAGGCTCTCCCCCTCCCCTTCCATCCCAAGCGCGGCAAACATCCCTCTCTTCCCTGCCCTGGCCCCGCCCCCTCCAGTCTTCAGCGCGGGAAAAAGCCCACGCTTTCCACCTACCCAGCCCCGCCACCTCTGACACAGCTCCTTTTATAGGCCCAGTCCCCTCACCCCCAACTCGGGCCTCCCCCTCCCCCACGGGGCCCCATCTCACTGCCGGCCATCCACCCCTGTTCCATTTGCTTACCCCCCTCCAAGAGCCCCCCCGACCAACCCAACCAAAACAGTGCCCAATCCACCCTAACCACCCTCACCGAACCAGAAAGAAAAAAAAACAAGAGCAAAGGACCCCCCCCTCAAAAAGCAACATATCCACCGCAATCCCCAAACGCCCATCCCGACCCTCAATCTGTGTCCAACTTCTCGGCCTGAACAAAGGCCCATGCCTCCTCCGGAGACTCAAAATAATGGTGCCGGTCCTTGTAGGTGACCCACAGTCGCGCCGGCTGCAACATGCCAAACTTCACCTCCTTCCTGTGCAGCACCGCCTTCCCTCGATTGTACCCGGCCCTCCTCTTCGCCACCTCCACACTCCAGTCATGATATATACGAACCTCCACGTTCTCCCACCTGCTGCTCCTCTCATTCTTGGCCCAACTGAGCACACACTCCCGATCGACGAACCGATGAAACCGCACCAGCACCGCCCGCGGAGGCTGGTTAGCCTTGGGCCTCCTCGCCAACACTCTATGGGCTCCTTCCAGCTCCAGGGGCCCCTGGAAGAACCCCTCTCCCATCAGCGAGTTCAGATAGGCCCCCACGTCCGGCCCCTCCAGCCCCTCCGGGAGACCCAGAATCCGCAAATTCTTCCGCCTCGACCGATTCTCCATCTCCTCGAACCGCTCCTGCCATTTCTTGTGGAGCGCCTCGTGCGCCTCCACCTTTACCACCAGGCCGAAGATCTCGTCCTCGTTGTCGGAGATCTTTTGTCGGGCCTCGCGGATCGCCACCCCTTGGGCCGTCTGGGTCTCCAGCAGCTTATCGATAGAAGCCTTCATCGGCTCCAGAAGGTCCGCTTTAATCTCCCTGAAGTAGCGCTGGACAACTTCCTTTTGCTCCTGCGTCCACTGCATCCACGCTGCCTCATCCCCGCCCGCCGCCATTTTGTTCTTCTTCCCTCGCACCTTCTTCGGGTCCACCACCACTTTTTTAGTCACCCCGCTCCTGGTAAAAGCCATATACTGTCGGGGAACAATTGTACTCTCCTTCCCACCGCGGGAAACACTGAAAAATTCCCTTTGGGGGCCCTGAAAAGTGCCCAAAGGTCCTCACAGTGAGGACGTAATGCTCTTTTAACAAAGTTATTGCGTCCTTGAAACCGTCCGCGTCTTCAATAAGCGTGTAGATTTCTGGGCTCACCCTTGAGTGGAGGACTTGCATTTTCTGTTCCTCCGTGGGGGTAATCGGGGCCGTCCTGATGTACCCATTGAAACATGCCAGCCAATGTTTAAAAGTTGCTGCTGCATTTGCCGCTTGGGGGTTGATTTGCAGACACTCTGGCTTGATGCGGAGAGCAGCCATTCTTCAATTTTGTTCATTAAATTGATGCACAATCAATCACTACTGAAGCGAGATTGTAGGCCAATTGAAGGCTTTAACGAACAAGTAGTTACCCCAGCAGCTCCGGTACAGAAATGACTGCTGTGGGTGAAACACAGACTCTTATGCTCCGCCTGGTGGGTGAAACCAGCAGGCAGGTTCCAGCACTCATACTACAGTATAAGGTACATCCCACCTAGATACCACGATACCCCGAATGTAGCCTACCCCATGGTGTAAAGTTTGTACAAACACTTCAGCTTCTGGATTGAAGTGTTTTTAAATACAGGGCCAACTCTGAGCCAACAGCACCGTCACTCTGGGAAGCAGGTGATTAAACAACTTGGGGGGGTGGAGCAGATTCCTGGCCTGGCGACGAAAGTACAGAGTGGTCTCAATTGAAATCTTCCAGGAGGATTTCCTGGCTTTCAATTTCATTTGCAAACATTAAAGATTATTTTAAGTTTACATTGACTTGTAATGCTAAAGTGCTCCTTAGTGCAAGGGTGGATAGAAACCCAGTATCACTTTGTTTTCCTTCAGATCTCTGTTGTGTATTCCTCGGGGATTGGTTTTGCTCCACAGAGAGAAGTGTCGTGAATGTATAATTACTGATAATTCACCAGTGCACTATATTATGTTATTAACCCTGTGGGCTCTACCTATGGGCCATTGTGTGGCTTCACCCACAGGGGATATGTTGGGGATGTACGGGCTCCACCCATGGCTCCACCCCGTTTACAGGAAGTGAGCTGCCGACCTGCGGGGCCGCCTTCAGTGCTGTACCGGTCACAGGCAGGCTCAGTTCTAAGCTGATTAAAACCACGGTTTACTTCTCCACGTGTCTTCGAGTGAATTGATGGTCGCATCAAGAAGAACCAGCTAATTATATATAATCACGAGGGTCGCTTTGTGCCAACCTGAGTTTGAAATGCTCTCTGGTTATTAATCAGAATGATCCCGGTTATATTATCACTTTTGATGGTGCAACTGTGCTGTGAGGTCAGGAAATTTCGCAGGCAGGATTTTCCATTGAGGGCATCCCTACGCCGTCGGGACATTCCCGGGCCTGGGTTCGCTGGCGGTTACCGGCGCAACGGAGAATCCCGACAGCGGAGACGTCCAGTCCGCGGAATTTTGTTTTTTGCTAAATCTTACTGAATTCACAACATCTCTGAAAGAAATATTGCAAAAGCATTTCAAATCGTCATAACAGGGAAGTGCATTTCACATTTTTTCCAGACACCTCTAGATGCTTCAATTCAGTACAGAACAAAGAACAATACATCACCGAAACAGGCCCTTCGGTCCACCAAGCCTGTACTGGTCATGATACCACCCTTGGCTAAAACTCTCAGCACTTCCTTGTGCCGTAGCCCTCTATATCCACCCTATCCATGTACTTGTCGAGATGCCTTTTGAATGCCGTTAATGATCTGCTTCCACAACCTCATCTGGCAATGCGTTCCAGGCACTCACCACCCACTGTGTAAAAAATCTGCCTCGCACACCTTTACAAACATTACAAACATTTCAATACTTTCATTACAGAGAGTACAATTGTGTTGGAACTATGTGCATCGATCATGTTGCCCTCTGAGGTGCTTCAATATATTTAGATATGTTTAGGATTAAGCGCCCAGTCTGAGTGATTTTACACGGTTACCGGCCCCTTGGTCTTCATTTGCTAAAATGAAATGAAAATCGCTTATTGTCACAAGTCGTCTTCAAATGAAGTTACTGTGAAAAGCCCCTAGTCGCCACATTCCGGCGCCTGTTCGGGGAGGCTGTTACGGGAATTGAACCTTGCTGCTGGTCTGCTTCGTCTGCGTTAAAAGCCAGTGATTTAGCCGTGTGCTAAACAGCCCCTGTGACCTTTCCCCATTGCGCCTTGGCGGTGGCTGCCCAACGTTTGAGTGCGTCCCTCAGTAAGTAGTCCTGGATCTTGGAATGTGCCAGAATCTGGAACACTCAAAGAACAAAGAACAAAGAAATGTACAGCACAGGAACAGGCCCTTCGGCCCTCCAAGCCCGTGCCGACCATACTGCCCGATTAAACTACAATCTTCTACACTTCCTGGGTCCGCATCCTTCTATTCCCATCCTATTCATATATTTGTCAAGATGCCCCTTAAATGTCCCTATCGTCCCTGCTTCCACTACCTCCTCCGGCAGCGAGTTCCAGGTACCCACTACCCTCTGCGTAAAAAACTTACCTCGTACATCTATTCTAAACCTTGCCCCTCTCACCTTAAACCTATGCCCCCTAGTAATTGACCCCTCTACCCTGGGGAAAAGCCTCTGACTATCCACTCTGTCTATGCCCCTCATAATTTTGTATACCTCTATCAGGTCGCCCCTCAACCTCCTTCGTTCCAGTGAAAACAAACCGAGTTTATTCAATCGCTCCTCATAGCTTATGCCCTCCATACCAGGCAACATCCTGGTAAATCTCTTCTGCACCCTCTCTAAAGCCTCCACATCCTTCTGGTAGTGTGGCGACCAGAATTGAACACTATACTCCAAGTGTGGCCTAACTAAGGTTCTGTACAGCTGCAACATGACTTGCCAATTCTTATACTCAATGCCCCGGCCAATGAAGGCAAGCATGCCGTATGCCTTCTTGACTACCTTCTCCACCTGTGTTGCCCCTTTCAATGACCTGTGGACCTGTACTCCTAGATCTCTTTGACTTTCAATACTCTTGAGGGTTCTACCATTCACTGTATATTCCCTACCTGCATTAGCCCTTCCAAAATGCATTACCTCACATTTGTCCGGATTAAACTCCATCTGCCATCTCTCCGCCCAAGTCTCCAGACAATCTAAATCCTGCTGTATCCTCAGACAGTCCTCATCGCTATCCGCAATTCCACCAACCTTTGTGTCGTCTGCAAACTTACTAATCAGACCAGTTACATTTTCCTCCAAATCATTTATATATACTACAAACAGCAAAGGTCCCAGCACTGATCCCTGTGGAACACCACTGGTCACAGCCCTCCAATTAGAAAAGCATCCCTCCATTGCTACCCTCTGCCTTCTATGGCCTAGCCAGTTCTGTATCCACCTTGCCAGTTCACCCCTGATCCCGTGTGACTTCACCTTTTGTACTAGTCTACCATGAGGGACCTTGTCAAAGGCCTTACTGAAGTCCATATAGACAACATCTACTGCCCTACCTGCATCAATCATCTTAGTGACCTCCTCGAAAAACTCTATCAAGTTAGTGAGACACGACCTCCCCTTCACAAAACCGTGCTGCCTCTCACTAATACGTCCATTTGCTTCCAAATGGGAGTAGATCCTGTCTTGAAGAATTCTCCAGTAATTTCCCTACCACTGAAGTAAGGCTCACCGGCCTGTAGTTCCCGGGATTATCCTTGCTACCCTTCTTAAACAGAGGAACAACATTGGCTATTCTCCAGTCCTCCGGAACATCCCCTGAAGACAGCGAGGATCCAAAGATTTCTGTCAAGGCCTCAGCAATTTCCTCTCCAGCCTCCTTCAGTATTCTGGGGTAGATCCCATCAGGCCCTGGGGACTTATCTACCTTAATATTTTTTAAGACACCCAACACCTCGTCTTTTTGGATCACAATGTGACCCAGGCTATCTACACCCCCTTCTCCAGACTCAACATCTACCAATTCCTTCTCTTTGGTGAATACTGATGCAAAGTATTCATTTAGTACCTCGCCCATTTCCTCTGGCTCCACACATAGATTCCCTTGCCTATCCTTCAGTGGGCCAACCCTTTCCCTGGCTACCCTCTTGCTTTTTATGTACGTGTAAAAAGCCTTGGGATTTTCCTTAACCCTATTTGCCAATGACTTTTCATGACCCCTTCTAGCCCTCCTCACTCCTTGCTTAAGTTCCTTCCTACTTTCCTTATATGCCACACAGGCTTCGTCTGTTCCCAGCCTTTTAGCCCTGACAAATGCCTCCTTTTTCTTTTTGACGAGGCCTACAATATCACTCGTCATCCAAGGTTCCCGAAAATTGCCGTATTTATCTTTCTTCCTCACAGGAACATGCCTGTCCTGTATTCCTGTAGTCGAAGATTCTTTGATCAACACATTTCGGACAAACCAAAGAGTATCTTTCATTGAGTTGATGATCCTGCAGCAGCAGTTGATGTTTGTCTCAACATCAACATGGGGGAACAGCCCATGGAGCACAGAGTCCTGTGTTACGAAAGATGAACCTTGACAAAAACCATCTCATCTCTCTTCAGACCTTCTTTGCAAACGCACATTCACAAGGGCAGCGTGCGGATGTACAGACACTTCGGGTGTGGATGAAGGATCTGACGAGGTGTTTCTCACCACCAGCCAAGCTAGGTCTTCTTTGATGAGGCATTCTGCCAGATGACTCTGAGAGTTGCTTAGGGAACCATCTGACAGGAATGCTTCCCTAAGAAATCCCCCAGAAATCTCCTTTTCCCTAATTCCGCTCCTGTATCCTATATAGGGGCTGGTTTAACACAGTGGGCTAAACAGCTGGCTTGTAGTGCAGAACAGTGCCAGCAGCGCGGGTTCAATTCCCGTACCGGCCGGGACTTCCGGTGACGGCAGGCGGGACGCAGCCGCACACTGGAGGGCTCACTCTCGGGAATAGGAAATTTGGAGTTTTAACGCCTGCTCCCGGGGGCAACTTAGGCTGAAAAGGCTGTGAGAAGGCACAGGGAGGAGAAATGTCCAAGTTTGAGAGAAAAGCGGCCGTGAAAAAGGGGGTTAACGGAAGTCCGCCGGTGAGTGAAAAAGTCAGCGCAGGAATTGTAATGAAAACGGAGGCTGGAGCACCAGGGGAGGCCGCATTGCTCACCGCAGAAGAAATGACCAAGGTGATGGCTGTGGAACTTGAAAAACAGTTCACAAAACACATGGAAGCGATGAAGAAGGAGTTGGGGGCGGTATTGAAAGTGTTGGTGGAGGAGGCGATTGCCCCGGTGAGGACGGCGCCAGCTGCCGTTCCCGGCCTGAGTCGGGCACCGCGGGGTCCGTGCGTGCGCAGCTGGGTCGGCGCCTTCTTCCCCGCGCCGGCCCCGACACCAAATGGAGCAGGGCAACAGGAGCTGGCGTGGAGGAAAGGAGGCTGGGGGGCAGAGAGGCCGGCCCGCCGATCGGTGGGCCCCGATCGCGGGCCAGGCCACTACCGAGGCCCCTCCCGGGATCGGATTACCCCTTCCCCCCTCCCACAGGCCACCCCCGGACCCTTCAAAGCCGCAGTCCCACGGGCTCAGAGGATGTTAGAACGGCGCCGGCGGGACTCGGCCTTTTGATGACAGCCGCTCGGCCCATCCGGGACGGGACGGAGCGTCGCCGCATACTCCAAATGGCTCCACGCCAATGCCGATTCTCCACATTGCGGAGAATTGCGTCCCAGCGTCGGGGCGGCGTGGCGCAATTCGCGCGGCGCCATGCCGATCCTCCGACATGGTGGGATGTCAGAGAATTCCCCCCCCAGATTTCTGATCTACAAGAGAGTCCAGTGTTAAGGGGGACAGGCAGAAAAATGAAATTAAAGGCACAATCAGTCCCATGATGATCTTCTCCATGCGGAGCAGGCTCCAAATGTCGAATGGTGACACTTGCTTCGATTTCTTACAAAAATGTGCATTGTTTATCCATTTATGATTGATGTGATTTATGACCCTGTATTGCTACTCATCCCCAGAAAAGAAACAATTGAAATTAAAGAACTCTATTCTTTTAGTGGGTTCCAGTTTTCTCAGGAAATCTGAGTTGCTATGACGACATGACCCATTACATGTGTGAGAAAAACTCGGCTGGTCTGGCAGCATCTGTGTGAAAAGAAAAGCAAAGTTTTGAGTCTAGTGTGATTCCCAGATTTTATTTCAGATCTCCAGCACTTGCTCTATTTTGCTCTAATGTACTTTTAAATTCCAATTGCAGTCTGGAGCCATGGATTGTTAAGGTAGCGTCCCCAACGTTCTTCCGATCACCTGACCAGGAATCTCTCCTACTCGCCTGCTGTTGGTGTGTGTTGGCAGGATTTACAGGTTGATCCTCAAACTGTTTGATTGCTTTAGGATGGCACCTTCCTTGGCCACCAACTCTGTAGTGGGTCTCTGTTTACCATCAATTCACTGCAAGACGATGAGAACAAGTGAACAGAGGCTTTATTAACCGAGAACTTGCCTGCCTGTGAGTTCAGTAACAATGAGTGCCACCCACAGGTGGCCAGGTCTATATACAGCCCCGGGGGTGGGGGTGGGGGGTCAGAGCCAGAGGCGGATTACATTCATGTCGCATTACATTCATCCCCCACCATCTGGCCTGCGAAATCCTACCAACTGTCCTGGCTTGATACAATTCACACCTCTTTAACCTGGGGTTACCCCATCTCTGGATCTGTAAAGATTTAATCACCTGCTAATGCTCGCATTCCTAGCATTGTTTGGCATCTTTGAATTTGTCTATATATGTGTTTCTGGAACAGACCTCTTCATTCACCTGAGGAAGGAGCAGCGCTCCGAAAGCTAGTGACATCGAAACAAACCTGTTGGACTTTAACCTGGTGTTGTAAGACTTCGTACTGTGCTCACCCCAGTCCAACGCCGGCATCTCCACATCATGACATATTGACGATCAACACTTTTCTTTTTTTTGCTATGTTGTGTGACATGATGCTCGTAGAGAGCATAGCCTCCCAGTCCTTCCTGTCTTCTATCATAGAAATCTTGATGAGAATATCTGGGAGTATCTGTATAACCCAATAACGGTGTAAAATGACTAGGGCACTTGAGTCCTTTGAGAAGAATGAAAATCCTGTAAGTAACAGCTGACCGGCTAAGTTGTATTCGACTGTGGGACAAAATTCTGTCTGAAGTCCTTGTTAATCAGGTCAGGTCTACTCAGGAGCTGGTGATCCACCTTGACCAGACCTGCACTTTGCCCTCCCTCTCCCAACAATGGTATCCGTGAGTAGTGTTAGGCTGTCAGCGTGAGGCTGTCAGGGTTTCAACATGGATTCCCTGGGTCTGTGGATTACAAACCCAGCCCCAATACCACGACACCACTACCATGAGAATTACAAGTGTATTGCAGCAAGTAAGGTTGTTGAGACACCCAAGATTGGAATATGTTGTATAAAACCCAGTTGATTCTTATTGAACTCTGTATTTAGATTGAAAGTTTGCAATGTAAATTTACAAATTTTAGGAATTAAAATATATTTGAACAAAAGGACTTTGTTGTTCCTGGTTTTCTGCATGTTCATTTCAGGCCACTGTTGATACACAAACAATGGTAAATATTACGATCCCAGACCAGACTCCAACAGTGGCTAGGATACGCCGGGAGTGATTGCATGAAAAAAATAAGGCTTTGGTATTTTAAAACAAAATTTTATTCTGAATTCAATATTAAACTCTTTAATTTCACACACGAAAAGAACAGCTTACAATTACCCCTTAACACCACTACTCAGTTCCCCATAGGGGTGGTTTAGCACAGTGGGCTAAACAGCTACAATCAGCAGGGCATAGAGTAACACTTGCTTTGCAAAACAGATTTGGGCCCCGGTTAGAACCCCTGCAGACTCTGGCTGAATGACTTCAAATAGCTCCTTTAACTGGGTTGTTTCAGCCTTGTCTTCAAACAAGACAGTTTTGCTTTAAAATATTGTCACTCATTAAACTGACTTTATTTGTCGACTCTGTGGTAGCCAGATCAGACGTCAACTCTTCTCCCAAAAGCATTATCAACAATCCCTGAATTTCTTAGCTCCACTCAGCAATGACATTATCTGCCTAATCTGAAAAACAAATAAACTTTCCAGGGACAAAGAACACATTAACACTCCAGGAACTGTCCCCAGTCAAACCACAGTGCATTAGCATTCAGATTTCAGACACTCTTCTTCAATTGGATTGGTTAAAGAGACATTAAATTGTATTTTTTGATCCCCCAGGTCTGACATGCTAGGTAATTGGCCGTGTGTTGTTTGGATGTCCCACTGACAAACTCATGATGCAAAACCCCATCGAACATCTATGAGTAAAAGCAAGTCCAAATCTAAGAAACAACTGGCTCCATCCATCTGCCAAATTCAGCCGTAAATGAAGGGAGTATCAATGGTCCCACTTATAATAATAATAATTTTTATTAGTGTCACAAGTACGCTTATATTGACACTGCAATGAAGTTACTGTGAAAAGCCCCGAGTCGCCACAGTCCGGCGCCTGTTTGGGTCACAGAGGGAGAATTCAGAATGTCCAATTCACCTAACAGCACGTCGTTCGGGTCTTGTGGGAGGAAACCGGAGCACCCAAATTTGAGAGAATTTCACTCCTGTTCAGCTCTACAGTTACAATAAAAACTTAACTTGGAGAAACACTCACAGAGAAAGCCTATCAGTTGCGGAGGAGAAAGCAGAGGCTCCAACTGGGGTTTTCCAGAGAGAGAGACGCCTCCTTCAGGGAGAGAGCACTGTAAGTTTGCTTCAGCTCCGTCCGAAAAAGACAAAACAAAAACTAAACACACAGGGTGGGGTTCTCCGGTCTCCGACGCCGAAATCATGGCCGGGATTCTCCCCTACCCGGCGGCACGAGGGGTCCCGGCGGGATGGAGTGGCGGGAACCACTCCGGCGTCGGGCCGCCCCAAAGGTGCGGATTTCTCTGCACCTTTAGGGGCCAAGCCCTCACCTTGAGTGGCTAGGCCCACGCCAGAACCAAAGGCCTTTCCCGCCACACCAGCTGGGGCCGAAAGGACTTTGCCGGGCGGTGGAAGTCCGCGCATGCGCGGGAGCGTCAGCAACTGCTGACGTCATCCCCGCGCATGCGCAGGGCGGTGTCTCCTCCGCATCGGCCATGGTGAAGATTGTGGCCGCAGCGGAGGGAAAACAGTTCCCCTACGGCCAGGCCCGCCCGTGGATCAGTGGGCCCCGATCGCAGGCCAGGCCACCGTGGGGGCACCCCCCGGGGCATGATCGTCCCGCGCCCCCCCCCACTGGAGCCCACCCGCGCCGCCTCGTCCCGCCGGGAAGAGAGGTGGTTTGATTCTCGCCGGCGGGACTGGCATTCCAGCAGCGGGACTTCGGCCCATCGCGGGCTGGAGAATCGCCAGGGGGGGGGGCCCGCCGACCGGCACGGCGCGATTCCCGCCCCCGCCGAATATCCGGTGCCAGAGAATTTGGCAACCGGCAGGTGCAGGATTCACGCCAGCCCCCGGCGATACTCCGACCCGGCGGGGGTCAGAGAATCCCGCCCCATGTTCGGCAATCAGCCAGAGAATCCCCGTTGGCGGCAAAATCGGGAGCAGCGCCCCTTTTGCGATGCTCCACCCCCCTCCAAAACAGCGTACACGTAGAGTACTCCGCAAGCCTTCGGGACGGCCTGAGGACGTTGTGGTGTTGGGTGCTCTGGTGCACAGATGAGCCAACACAGTTGTATGTGGTACAACTCTATTTTATTTTAACTCTTGTATACAGTTCGTTCTGGATACTCAGCACCTGCTGTCTCCCTGAGTGTGTCGTGTAGCAGGTCTGTCCTTGTCCTTGTCTCCAGCTAATACTGACCACCAGGTGTCGTGTTTGTGCTTTTATATCTTTCTGTGATTGGTTGTGGTGTTGTGTGTTCTGATTTGTCTGTTGGTGTGTCTATCATGATGTGTGTGTTTGAATATCATGACAGACGTCACCTGTGGCCGTCGCCTGATGCTCCGCCTCCAATGGGCCGGGTTCCCGATGTCATCAGGCCCGTGTGCTTTTTTTTTCTGGGTACCCAGCATGGCGGCTGCGGACTGAGTCCAGTGACGCCACAGTCGGGAGGGAGCCGATCCGCGTGCAGGGGGGAGCTTTAGCTGTGGGCACTGGTGGGGGGGGGGGTGTCCAGGTGTGGCACGCCTGGCCAAAAGGGGGGCACTATTTGACAGGCTGGGTCCGCACGGGGCCAGTACCATGTTGCCCTGCGCGGCTGCTACAGGTGCCGCCTTGCGCATATGCGCCCAAGCACCAGGCAATTCTCCAGCCGTACCCGCATCTAGAACCAGGGGCTCTGCGCTGCGTGCCTGCTAGCCCCCCATCAGACAGAGGATCAGTGCAGCTTTTGCACCATTTTCTCGGGCGTGAAACATCACTGTTCCCACGCCGACATGAGCCCATGGTCTCTCAAACGGATAATCCAGCCCACAGAGTCACCCAGCAGGGTATGCCAGAATAAAAAGCACCAATCCGCAGCGAGGATCTGCTTAGCTCCAGGATTACAATGGAGTTGATTAGTTGCGAGCGAAGTCCATCAAAACGACATCACGGACTATGCCACAGGGCATCAAGGGGGAGGCCTGGGCCAGTACATTAGACCAGGAGTTTTCAGTTTGACCAAAATCTACAGTTTAAAAGTTATTTTAAAAGATAAAGCTTTTTGCTGGCAGTAATAAGTTAGAAAATTGTCACAATCTTGCTTCTTCTAAGAGTCTGGAGAAGATTCAAGTTCTCGATTTGGACCTGGAATATTCAATAGTTCCAATTCTCTGCCAGCCTATAATGAATGAAACACATTAATTATTTGCATTGATTAAACATTCACATACAAACAATGGAAACATAGACAAATGAAGACATGTGGATAGTACAACGAGACAGTAATAAACAGACAAAGAGAGACAGAGTAGCAGAGAGAGAAAAATGAGGGAGAAAAAAATTTAATTATGTGAATAGATCAAACAAACAATAATCTGCTGAGCCTGATACAAACTGGAAGAAAATGTCCTGATTATAGTAAACCCATAAGTTAAAGGGCTGACATGTCTTGGCGTAGAAACAATTAAACAATAATCAATACTACACACAAAAGAAATCCAACAAACATTTATGCAGCGGCACAAAAAAATAGCCCAGAGGCCAAATGTTACTTCAGGGGCGTCATCCTCCGACCCCCCGCCGGGTCGGAGAATCGCCGGGGGCTGGCGTGAATGCCGCCCCCGCCGGTTGACGAAGTCTCCGGCACCGGATATTCGGCGGGGGCGGGAATCGGGCCGTGCCGGTTGGCGGGCCCCCCCCCCCCGCTGGATTCTCCAGCCCGGATGGACCGAAGTCCCGCCGATAAATTGCCTGTCCCGCCGGCATGGATTAAACCACCTTTTGAACGGCGGGACAAGGCGGCGTGGGCGGGCTCCGGGGTCCTGGGGGAGGGCGCGGGGCGATCTGGCCCCGAGGGGTGGCCCCACGGTGGCCTGGCCCGCGATCGGGGCCCACCGATCCGCGGGTGGGCCTGTGCCGTGGGGGCACTCTTTCCCTTCCGCCTCTGCCACGGTCTCCACCATGGTGGAGGTGGAAGAGACTCCCTCCACTGCGCATGCGCGGGAAACTGTCAGCGGCCGCTGACGCTCCTGCGCATGCGCCGCCCCGAGATGTCATTTCCGCGCCAGCTGGCAGGGCAACAAAGGCCGTTTCCGCCAGCTGGCGGGGCGGAAGTTCCTCCGGCGCCGGCCTAGCCCCTCAATGTTGGGGCTCGGCCCCCAAAGATGCGGAGCATTCCGCACCTTTGGGGCAGCGCGATGCCCGTCTGATTGGTGCAGTTTTGGGCGCCAGTCGGCGGACATCGCGCCGTTTCGGGAGAATTTCGCCCCTCTGTGTATGTTTATGCCAATTACATCTTAAATAGTGGCCAGGATTTTTTGAATGGAGAGTTTCCCTTTCTACCATCCAAGTGTCAGTGTAGAACACATCCCTAACGTGGCTGGCTCCGCAGCCATTTAACACTCCAACAAGCATTAATTAGCTTGAGGCGGGCTTTTTACACTCCACTTGGCAGGAAGCCCTGCCTTAGAGAACTGCGGTCAATCTGATAGGCCAAGAACTCTCTTGTACCTGCAGTGCCGGAAGCTACAATGGCCAGGACTGGGACTGCAAGCAGTCCTCAGCGCCAAGGCCTTGGATTTCAGGGCCAGGTATGTACGGAGATCTTGGGGCAGGGATGGAAGGCAAGGCTGAGGGAAGTAGGCAGAGGGGGTGGGGTGTTGGCAGAGAGGCTGAGGTGGAGAGAGCCCCCTGGAGTCAGAACCTTTGAGGGGGCAGCCTATGTTAAAAGATGTACTGCTGGTGGAGGCCCCACCCCCTCATGTAGATACCTTGGAACATCACCACCTGTAGGTTCCCCCACAAGCCACTCACCATCCTGACATCCTGACTAGGAAATGTATCGCTGTTCCTTCAAACTCCTCTCACCAGCCTGAAAATGGAGACTGGGAGCAAAACTGCTCTAAGTGGTCAATGATTAGCCCCTTGAGGGCCACAATTGAGGCCAACCAGTTGAGGCCTCACCTGCCAATCATAAAGTTGAAGAGGTCACAGATGGGAGCCCAGTTGGAAGGCCATCCAAAAAATGTTCCAGTCAGCACCATTTTCCAAACTCACCGGTTGGAGATTGTGAATCTCTGCTCAGTGGGAAGACTTCCTCATTTTTAACAATAATAATCTTTATTGTCACAAATAGGCTTACAGTAACACTGCAATGAAGATACTGTGAAAAGCCCCTAGTCGCCATAATTCCGGCACCTGTTTGGGTACACAGAGGAGAATTCAGGAGCGAAATTCTCCTACCCGCCCCGCCACATTTCTGCCCCGACCCACCGGCGGGAGTCTCCGTTACACCGGCCGGTCAATGGGGTTTCCCATTGTGGGGCAGCCCCACGCCGTCGGGAAACCCCCGGGCGCTGGCAAAACGGAGACTCCCGCCGGCGGAGAATGACGCCCCAGAATGTCGAAATTACCAAACAGCATGGGCGGAATTCTCCGACCCCCCCCGCCGGGTCGGAGAATCGGGGTGGCGCCACGCGAATCGCGCCACGCCGCCCCGACACCAGGACGGAATTCTCCGCAGTGTGGAGAATCGGCGCCGGTCGGGGTATGCGGCGACTCTCCAGCCCGGGCCGGCACGAGCCGGCGCGCCGATTCTCCGGCCCGGATGGGCCGAGCTGCCCTCACCAAAAAGCCGAGTCCGAGTACCGCCGGCGCCGTTCTAACATCCTTGAGCTGGCGGGACTTTGGCGTTGAAGGGTCCGGGGGCGGCCTGTGGGGAGGGAGGGGGGTCCGACCCCGGGGGGGGGGGGGGCTCCATAGTGGCCTGGCCCGCGATCGGGGCCCACCGATCGGCGGGCCGGCCTCTCTGCCCTCCAGCCTCCTTTCCACCGCGCTGCCTACTCTAGCCCTTCTCCATTTGGCGTCGGGGCCGGCGCGGGGAAGGCCACTGCGCATGCGCTAATTGGCGCCGGCCCAACTGCGCCTGCGTGGAACCGGCGGTGCCAGGTTCAGGCCGGGCTCTCCAGCGCCGTCCTAGCCCCCTGTGGGCCGCAGAATGGGGTCCCGGAATGGGCGACGACGCCGGAGTAAAACACTCCCGTTTTTACTCCCGCGTCGGCACTTAGCCGCCCGATGGGAGAATCCCGCCCCATATCTTTCTGAACTTGTGGGAGCAAACCGGAGCACCCGGAGGAAACCCACGCAGACACAGGGAGAACGTGCAGACTCCACACAGACAGTGACCCAAGCCGGGAATCAAACCTGGGACCCTAGTGCTGTGAAGCAACAGTGCTAACCACTGTGCTACCGTGCTGCCCACATGTGTGTGTATCTGTGTGGTATATTTATTAAGAACATTGTAGAAATCTACATTGATAATAACATACTTGCTGTTCTTGATGGTTTTCGGCTCGACTGTTTCCATCTTTATTTCTGCCTGTAATGAATAAAATAATCCTTTGTAAAATCCAGACACCTGCCAGAATATTCTGAGACTTTCTGTCTGTTTCATCACCAGAACTGTTAAAAGTTACAATGGCCTCTGATTTGCCTCTGAAGCAGGTTTTGTGCATTTCTATGGGGCCCTGACAATGTGAAAAGACGAAGCCATCGATGGAGAACACAAATTTTCCCATCTGGTCCCTCAGGAATAACCGCAGGGGGACTTTCATTCAGTGCACATCAGGAAGCTGTGCAAACCTGGCCTGGGATTTTACCGGGATAGAACTCCCTGAGCTCAGAGGACGGAGTGTCCGGCTGCAGTCTTCAAATGTGCACTGGGAGTCAAAATGGAGAATCTGCTCACTCTTGACAAATCCGCTCACAAATGTTGAGTCTCCCTGGGAAAAGTCGTTGTGGGATTTAATTCATAAGAATTGTGCTCTGGGGCGAAAATCTCCGGAAACAGCGCGATGTCCGCCGACTGGCGCCAAAAACGGCGCAAATCAGTCGGGCATCGCGCCGCCCCAAAGGTGCGGAATGCTCCGCATCTTTGGGGGCCGAGCCCCAACCTTAAGGGGCTAGGTCGGCGCCGGACGAATTTCCGCCCCACCAGCTGGCGGGAAAGGCCTTTGGTGCCCCGCCAGCTGGCACGGAAATGACATCTCCGGGCGGCGCATGCGCGGGAGCGTCAGCGGACGCTGACGGCATTCCCGCGCATGCCCATTGGAGGGAGTCTCTTCCGCCTCCGCCATGGTGGAGACCGTGGCGAAGGCGGAAGGGAAAGAGTGCCCCCACGGCACAGGCCTGCCCGCGGATCGGTGGGCCCCGATCGCGGGCCAGGCCACCGTGGGGGCACCCCCCCTCGGGGCCAGATCGCCCCACGCCCCCCCCAGTACCCCGGAGCCCGCCCGCGCCGCCTTGTCCCGCCGGTAAGGTAGGTGGTTTAATCTACGCCGGCGGGACAGGCATTTTAGCGGCGGGACTTCGGCCCATCCGGGCCGGAGAATCGCGGGGGAATGCCCGCCAACCGGCGCGGCGCGATTCCCGCCCCCGCCGAATATCCGGTGGTGGAGAATTCGGCAACCGGCGGGGCGGGATTCACGCCAGCCCCCGGCGATTCTCCGACCTGGCGGAGGGTCGGAGAATCTTGCCCCTGAATCCAATCTTTCAACTGAGACTGATATTTCCACATTCCAGCAGACCTTGTTGATAATTTTCCAAATATTTAAAATGAACAAATGGGGAATCTTGTGAGGGCTCATTTTCCAAGTTCTGATAATTGCTCCCATCCATGTGGACCCCCCTCCGCTACACTAACCATTGTGTGTGCGTGTACTGTGCATGTCCGTGTACGCCTGCACACGTGTGTGCATCTGTTTCAGTGTTGTCACAAGAGAGGCTGTCTCGAAAAATCCTTCAGCACATTTCATCTCATTATCCCAGGATCCTACACCCCTACCACTTGCCCATTTGGGGGAATTTATTTACATAAACTGGCCATGCCCATCCTTCCCTTCCTGGTAATGTTTCCAAAGGTTGAACTTTGTTGCTCTTTTTAGCCTTAGTTTTATTACCTCTGATTATGTCACCTTTGCTCACGGGTCGCCGGGTATCTTTCTGATACCGCCACGTGGTTCAAGCTCGAGTTATGATTAATAAGTCAGCACACCGCTTAATAAGATTGAAATCAACGGTCATTTATTATATACAACAATTAATGCTTACACAATAAACCTACTATCTCGAAACCTACCACTACTGGCCAATACTTAACTTTAGGAAGGGCCCACCAGGTCAGGGAAACGAATGGCTTATCGAATCGGATCTGGCCCGCGGGATTCAAAAGGCTGATACGGGTCGATGGCTAGGAGTCTTTATCGGGTAGCGATCGCTGGAGTCAAACTTACGGTTCTTTGTTGAAGGTTCTTGCGAAGGTCGCGAGCAGGCGAAGAAGGGAGAGAGAGAGATCTGAACTTGGCCCCTCACTTTATAGGGCCCAGGGGCTTCCCGCCTCTCGGGGCGGCCCTTGACCCTGAGTCCCAAGTGATTGGACTTGTTCCCAATCACTGGGTTCGATATGCTCCAATAATGGGGCGATTCCTCGATCGGGGGGTGGTCGTTCACCTGTCTTTGTTTCGCCACTGCAGGCGCCGACAGGTCTGGCCCGGCATTCAATTGCTAATATGTTGCAATTGTTCCCGGGGATAACCGATTAAACTGCAGATGTCTAGGTTGATGGGCTGCTAATAGTCCTGAATGTAACTGCAGATGTCTGGGTTGATGTGCTGCTAATAGTCCTGAGTATCGATCTGGACCGACTTCCCCAGAGCCGAATACGCTATTCTGTCTGCAGCTGTCCGTTTGTGTCCTGTTGGCTGCTTTTCCCATCAGCCTTTTCCGTTAGCCATTTTAAATCGGGTTTTGGCCAAATTAATAGGGAATCAGCCATTTTAGGTGGCTACAACTTCCTGTGTGAATTAAATACTTCCTGACATCTCTTCTAAATCTTCTCTTCACAACACAGAACGTGCATCTTAAAGGAATGTTGCACGTTCACTACATTGGAATTCATGCAGCACAGTAGCAAAAGTGGATAGCACTGTGGCTTCACAGCGCCAGGGCCCCAGGTTCAATTCCCCACTGGGTCACTGTCTGTGCGGAGTCTGCACGTTCTTCCCTTGTCTGCGTGGGTTTCCTCCGGGTGCTCCGGTTTCCTCCCACAGTCCAAGGACGTGCAGGTTAGGTGGATTGGCCATGATAAATTGCCCTTAGTGACCAAAAAAAAAGGTTAGACGGGGTTATTGGGTTATGGGGATGGGGTGGAAGTGAGGGCTTAAGTGGGTCGGTGCAGATTCGATGGGCCGAATGGCCTCCTTCTGCACTGTATGTTCTATCAAGTCCCACCTAAGTCACCAGCTACTAGGCTGGCAGCCCCGTGAGACAATGCTGAGAGAACTGTTGACTAATCGCACCTTCAATCACTATCAGATTGTCCACAGCAGCCCCATACATGACATGAGGAAAACCCCAGTGGTGGAGAGATTTGGGAACCAGTTGGGAATCTCATTCACTTCAATCAGGTCCCCGGAGACATTTCTCCTTCAGGTTCTGCTCACTCACATTACTGCACACAACAGCATTACCCAAGTCAGTACAACCTGCCTATGCTTTCAGCCTTTACCTTATACACAAAGATGTGAAAACGAGTAATGTACTCATGAGGTTTCGTTTGCAATTGTTCCATTTGAAAAATTTCGGTGATTGCAAAAATCAATGGTTAAAGCTTTCATTATAAATGAACTCCTTAGAAAGTGACAAGACTAGTGAATCCTTGGATGGATTTGATACTCACAAAACCATGTTACAGAGGCCATCGACAGGATGATAACAAAGGTGACCAGTATTGCGCCTAGTATCCACCAAGTTAAATAGACAGCACGGCAACCTTGATCTGAAAATGTACAACAATGAATGCAATTAGTTAATTCACACTGTTATGGGCGAGGCGTTTTCAGAACCCCAAAATGTATCATGGAGTTCAACCAACCTCTCCCTTTAATGTATTTGTTGCTTTTCCTGGCGCACGGCTTTTCCCTAGGTGTGGAATTACAATCATGGACACGTGGTGTTTTAAACACAAAACACTGTTTATTCCATGAACTCAACTTAACATCTCAAATAAACATTGGATCTCTTGACACCCCTTACTTCAAAGATAACTCAGAAAATATTGCAACAGTAAATAATTCCTTAAAATGTTCTTTCAAACTTCCAAGAGACTTAACACCTTAAAACAAAATCACATCAGGTTAAAGGCTTTACTTTAAATCACCCAAATGATCCAGAGATGGTCTTTTATGGCAGACACCACAGCAAATCCAGCTCACTGCAAAACACAGACACTCACAAGCTCTTTTCAAACTAACTGCAGCTCTCTGGAAACACACAGACACACACCTGGGGCGTCATTCTCCGACCCCCCGCCGGGTCAGAGAATCGCCGGGGGCTGCCGTGAATCCCACCCCCGCCGGTTGCCGAAATCTCCGGCACCGGAGATTGGGCGGGGGCGGGAATCGCGCCGCGCCGTTTGGCGGGCCCCCCCCCGCTCGATTCTCCAGCCCGGATGGGCCGAAGTCCCGCCGATAAATTGCCTGTCCCACCGGCGTAAATTAAAGTACCGTCCTGAGGGGGGCGCGGGGCGATCTGACCCCGGGGGGTGCCCCCACGGTGGCCTGGCCCGCAATCGGGGCCCACCGATCCGCGGGCGGGCCTGTGCCATGGGGGCACTCTTTCCCTTCCGCCTCTGCCACGGTCTCCACCATGGCGGAGGCGGAAGAGACTCTCCCCACTGCGCATGCGAGGGAAACTGTCAGCGGCCGCTGACGCTCCCGCGCATGCGCCGCCCCGACATGTCATTTCCGCGCCAGCTGGCGGGGCAACAAAGGCCGTTTCCGCCAGCTGGCGGGGCAGAAATTCCTCCGGCGTCGGCCTAACCCCTCAATGTTGGAGCTCGGCCCCCAAAGATGCGGAGCATTCAGCACCTTTGGGGCGGTGCGATGCCCGTCTGATTGGCGCCGTTTTGGGCGGCAGTCGGCGGACATCGCGCCGTTTGGGGAGAATTTCGCCCCAGCTCTTTTTCAAAACTGCCAAAACTAAACTGCAAAACTAAACTGCAAAATGGCTGACCTGAGCTTTGCTCCACCCAGTCTATGACATCACTGTTTTCTTAAAGGTATATTGCTTAAAAATCCAGTTCTTAAAGGCACTCTCGCATGACAACACAGAGTATCCCCCTTTCCAATTTGCATTTATACAGAAACTTAAGCATAGTAAAACATCCCAAGATGTATAATAGGAGTGTTTCCACACAAATATTGTCACAGAGCTATAACAGCTACACAGAAAAACTAAGGTGAACAAAGCTATGAACCCTGCAGAAAATAACTCAACCCTGACTCCTGAATGCCTGACCACAATCTGCAAGATGGATGGTCAATTTTCTTTGGGATGTAAGTAGTAGAATAGATAGGGGTGAACCAGTGGTTATGGTGTATTTAGATTTTCAGAAAGCTTTTGATAAAGTCCTACAGAAGAGCTCAGTGTGCTAAATAAAAGTGCATGGGAGTGGGTAATATATTGTCATGGATTGAGAATTGGTTAGCAGACAGGAACCAGAGCGTAAGAGTAAATGTTTTTTTTCAAAGTGGCAGGCAGTGACTAGTGGGATCAGTGCTTGGGCCCCAGCTATTCACAAGATACATCAATAGAATAGACAGTGCAGACTGAGGCCATTCGGCACCGACCCTCCGAAAGAGCACTCTACCTAGGCCCACACCCCACCCTATCCCCATACCCCACCTAACCTTTTGGACACTAAGAGGCACCTAAACTTTGGACTGCGGGAGGCAACTGGAGCACCCGGAGGAAACCCATGTAGACACGGGGAGAATGTGCAAACTCCACACAGTCACCCAAGGACGGAATTGAGCCCAGTTCCCTCCCGCTGTGAGGTAGCAGTGCTAACCACTGTGCCGGGATGCTTTGGATGAGGGAACCAAAAGTATTTTAAAGTCTCCTAACAACATGAGACTTGATGGAAATGAGTGGTGAGGAGAATGTGAGGAGTCAATATGATTTAGAGTGAATGGGCAAATATATAGTACCTGCAGAATAATGTGGATAAATGTGGCATTTATCCACTTCAGATGGGGAAACATTATTTAAATGCTGATAGATTGGGATATTGTGACAAAGAGGTTGGGTGTCCTAGTAGTCCAGTCACTGAAAGCAAGCGTGCAAGTACAGCAAACAGTTAAAAAGGCAAATGGTCTATTGGCCTTCATTGCAAGGGTACTTGAGCACGGAGAGAGTGCAGGGGTATGGTGCTGTGATAGAGGATCAGGCATGGCCTTGCGGAATGGTGGAATAGGCTCGAAGGGCCGAATGGCTTACTCCTGCTCCTATTTTTTTTTAAACTTTTAAAAAAATTTAGAGTACCTAATTCATTTTTTCCAATTTAGCGTGGCCAATCCACCTACCCTGCACATCTTTGGGTTGTGGGGGCGAAACCCACGCAAACACAGAGAGAATGTGCAAACTCCACACGGATAGTGACCCAGAGCCGGGATTGAACCTGGGACCTCGGTGCCATGAGACAGCAGTGCTAACCACTGTGCCACCGTGCTGCCCCTGCTCCTATTTCTTTTAATGTTTCTGTGTGATGGAATACTCTCCACTTGCCTGGATGAGTGCAGCTCCAACAACACTCAAGAAGCTTGACACCATCCAGGACAAAGCAACCTGCTTGATTGGCACCCCATCCACAAACATTCACTTCCTCCACCACCTTCGCATAGTGGCAGCACTCTGTACCATCTACAATATACACTGCAGCACCTCATCAAGGTTCCTAAGGTAACATCCATGACCACTACCATGCAGAATATCAAGGGCAGTAGGTACATAGGAATGCCACCACCTGGACCTTTCACTCCAAGTCATTGACCATCCCGACTTGGAAATATATCGCTGTTCCTCCACTATCGCTGGGTCAAAATCCTGGAATTCCCTCCCTAACAGCACTGTGGTTGCACCTACACCTCATAGATTGCAGCAGTTCATGAAGACAGCTCCCGACCACCAAGGGTAATAAGGGATGGGCGATAAATGCCCACATCCCGTATATTTGAAAAAAGGTTTTAAAGGAGGTGGAGAGATGGGGAGGTTTAGGGAAAGAATTCCACAGCTAAGAATCCAGAAAACTGAAATCACGACGGACAATGGCGCCATTGACGCCAGCATGTTTGGCGCTGCGCTGGTCGCAGGCCGCTCTAAGCGGCTGGCCCGCCAGTTCTCGGCCCGGGATGGGCCAAGCGGCCGCAGTTAAAATGCTGAATCCCACCGGCACCATCCACACTTGCTCGCAGCCGGCAGGAACTCTGCGTGCAA
The DNA here is from genome assembly GCF_047496885.1 of Scyliorhinus torazame. Classification (NCBI taxonomy): domain Eukaryota; kingdom Metazoa; phylum Chordata; class Chondrichthyes; order Carcharhiniformes; family Scyliorhinidae; genus Scyliorhinus; species Scyliorhinus torazame. The sequence continues at coordinate 197,482,685 of NC_092720.1, forward strand.
GGTTCGGGTGGCGGCCTGTGGAGGGGGTGACTTCTACCCCAGGGCGGGGGGCCCTCCGATGCGGCCTGGCCCGCGATCGGGGCCCACCGATCGGTGGGCCGGCCTCTCGCTCTGCCGGCCTCTTTTCCTACGCGTCGGCCCCTGCACTCCTGCGCCATGTTGCGTCGGGGCCGGCGCGTTGAAGGAGGCCACCGCTCATGCACGCGTTGCCGCCGGCGCCACTGAGCATGTGCGCGTTGGGGCCGGCGCCACTGCGCATGCCCGGATCCCGCGGCGCACAGTTCGCGCCGGGATCAGCAGCTGGAGCGGCGTGGACCACTTCAGCACCGTGCTGGCCCCAACCTGCCAGCGGCCCATTCAGGCCGTCGTAAAACGTGATGCCATTTACGACGGCATGGACACTCTGCCGCGGGATGGGAGAATCCCAACCATGATCACCACAAATTCAGGCATCACTGTAGGGATTCTATTCTATGATTTAATGGTATATAAGAACTCCAAAAAAGGAATATTAAAGGATACAGGGAGCAAGCATGAGAATGGGACCAAACTAAATGAAGCACTGTTACTGATGTAAACTTGATGGGTCTTTTGTGCTGGGATATTCTACAATCTGACCAGCCCTAGGATGACTGAAGGCAAAATATATTTTTCCTGCACATCTTGCAAACAAAGCCAGTGTCAAACATAGTGTTATGGATTCCTTTGGACGCAAGTGGGGAAATGTAAGCTCAATTTGTGTTCCTGTGTTTGCGTGTTAAGAAAGGGTCGAGAACTTGGGGTATGGTTTCATTTCTAAAAAATGTTGCCTGTACGTCTGTGGGTCTGTTCAGCTGCATACATTCAGTGAGATTTTTACAAATACTAAAACAAGCACAGTGTATTTAAAAAAATTAGGCTGTTGCTAGGCACCAGGGCCTGCACAGAAACGCCAGAGCAGTTTAGTCAGCGGCGAGAAGATGGCCCAGGAGTAAGCAGTTCTCACAGAACCTGCTGTAACAGGCCAGGCATGAAAAGAAAATGTTGCAAGGACGTCCCAAGCTAAAGAACAGCAAGTCCAAGAAGCCAGGGAATAGATCAGAAGAGTGTTCCCGAAAGACTGTGAAGTCAAAGGAACAAAGAATAGGCTGGAAAAGGTGCTGTTCACTGAAGTTGAGTGAGGAGCAGTGAACCACTCATTAAAAGACAAAGCTGAGCTCAATAGCTTCACAATGAGGGCTGTCAAGAAACCGATAGCAGTGAATGAAATAACAGAGTTTTACTCCGCTCAATTTTATTCTCCATTGACTTCAATGCGCGATGAAATTATCTCTCCAGAACGTCACTGAATGGCCATCAGGATTGGGAATCCAGCCAATTTTACCCTTCCTAATTTGGGTTGGAAGATGGTGGAGTGGGAGAAGGGGGCACCGAAGTTTAATTGTATCCTCCCTGCTATTGCCCCAATTGAGACTTACTTCTTCAACACAAACCTGGGGCCTTCCTATTTATTCTACATGGTTCAGCCATTCAATGGACAAACTTACTGAAAACAGACAGGTAACACAGAAGAGAATTCAATTGGTTGAAATGTTAAGAAGAGTTGGGAAGCACTGTGGTTTGCACTGCTGCCTACAGCGCTAACGACCCGGTTTGATCCCGGCCCCGGATCACTGTCCGTGTGGAGTTTGCACAGTCTCCCGTGTCTGCGTGGGTTTCACCCCCACAACCCAAAGATGTGCAGGATAGGTAGATTGGCCTACCTAATTTGCCCCTTAATTGGAAAAAAAATAATTGGGTACTCTAAATTAAAAAAAGGGAACAAAGAAAAAAAAAAAATGTTATGAAGAGTAATGAAAAGTTTCCAGTAAACTCACTGTTTTGCTGAATTTCTTCTGCTAGGATGGCGATTGAGATGGCAATCACAATAAAGGGACATGTGGCACAACTTGTATCAAGTAAACCTCGAAAAGCTGTCAAGTGCAAACCACACAATGATTTAGGTGGTGCAGTTTTCATTTTTAGGATTGGAACTTTATCGGATATAGAAAGTGTTTTTTACCTGCACACTTCAGAAATGCTGTAACACATTGATGTTTCAAGCTCCAAAGTGATATGGTATATGTCAGAGCCAAAACTAGCAGGCTAACCACAAAGATTAAAGCCATCACCGACACAGAGGCAGCACCTGTACAATAGATTCAAAATAATGGTAGTTAGTCTCATCTAATGGCAGACTAAGAGGTGCACAAATGTTTTTGTCCAACACTGGCTCGTATATTAATTCCCCATTCATTTTTAAAAATACATTTACAGTACCCAATTCATTTTTTCCGATTAAGGGCCAATTTAGCCTGGCCAATCCACCTACCCTACACATCTTTGGGTTGTGGGGGCGAAACCCACGCAAACACGGGGAGAATGTGCAAACTCCACACGGATAGTGACCCAGAGCCGGGATCGAACCTGGGACCTCGGCGCCGTGAGGCAGCAGGGCTAACCCACTGCGCTACCGTGCTGCCTGAATTCCCATTCCTAATTGATATGAGAACATAGAGGTGGCTCTTCTACTAGAAATGCTGTTGCCTTGTTCTGATGGAGCTCTGTGTTGTTAGGTAGGGAATTCCAAGCTACGAACCCAGTGATGTGTCTGTGCTGTTATTGTGATATTGTTCTTATTAGGAATGTACATGCTGATATTGTGATATAATCGTTACTAGGAGTGTACATGTTGATATTGTGATAATATTGTTACTAGGAATGGATATGTTGACAAGTGTTCATGCTGATATTCTGATGTTACCATTATTAGGGGCAAATGTGTCGACACAATGACAGGAACTAAGGAGCCACAGACATCTCTGCTGGTGTATCTGATTATTCAGCATTGGGAAGACCAAGGCTACCACTAAAAACAGGGTCATCAGCCGACAGAACCCAAGATGTACCTGCACTTCACAGAGGGTTATGTGGGCCAGGACCACAGTAATCTGCTTTTTACAGACCACTATGTATTGACTAAGCTGCTCATTCTTTTTGAATTACCCTGCAGAATACTAGCTCGCTTCATCTTAACTGATTATTTTCACATAAATAAATCGTTTTTTCTGAACACATACCTTTAATTGCTATCCAGGAAGCGAGAGCAACAACAATGGCAACAAGTGACGAAATGTTACTAAACAACAGGATCCGAAACACTTGTCTGCCATAGTTCATCGGGGCTACAAGGAAAGGAATAATAATTAAAGCTATTTGCCATCCAGTTTAACCTACCTTATAACAATACTACATAAGAGAAAGTGAATTGTACACACAGCATCTGGACAATGCATAACTGGTAACAATGGTGATCTCTGGGTTGGACGTGCTGCAGGTGTTACCGGTATTACAGTCGTGGGGTAAACCAATCACTCATCAATGACCCACATTAGAGCAGTAGATTGAAGAAACTCAATGAGCTGACTTTCACCAGAGCCACCAATGAGAGCCCAAAACAACATATGTCGTTCAGAATTTCTGGACACAATTTACATTTCAGAGCCAATTTTGTAAGGTGCGCCACTAAGGACGCCCCTCGCCCAGAGAATGAAATGGAGGATATGCCATCAACCTTTCCCTATGTATGTCAGCATTGGATGAGGCTCCCTTTTAAGCAAAGTCCACTGCAGGTGCAGACCTGGCCTGCTATATTGACAAAACACAAATTTCTTTACCCGTCGGTCTGGCCTCAATAAAAGTCGAGATGGATTTGCAGGCACAGCATTAGTTATTTTATTTGACTTGCAAGCCTGATTCATTTCACAGAGGCACAGGACACAGGACTAGTCTCCTACACCCCGGGAAAGCGAATGAACAAGGAGACAAAGGGATTTCTGCAAATACATTCAAATGGGGCAGCACGGTAGCATGGTGGTTAGCACAATTGCTTCACAGCTCCAGGGTCCCAGGTTCGATTCTGGCTTGGGTCACTGTCTGCACGTCCTCCCCATGTGTGCGTGGGTTTCCTCCGGGTGCTCCGGTTTCCTCCCACAGTCCAAAGATGTGCAGGTTAGGTGAATTGGCCATGCTAAATTGTCCTTAGTGTCCAAAATTGCCCTTAGTGTTGGGTGGGGTTACTGGGTTATGGGGATAGGGTGGAGGTATTGACCTTGGATGGGGTGCTCTTTCCAAGAGCCGGTGCAGACTCGATGGGCCAAATGGCCTCCTTCTGCACTGTAAATTCTATGAAATGGTATCAAGTTTCACATACACGATTCCCATAGGTCATCCTATACCCCTCCTGACCTGGCCATACATCCTGATTGGCTCACTTCTCATCCCTTCCTCTGGCCGCTTTATTCCCCAGCATCCTTTTCTCCTCCTTTGCTGGACACACCTCCTCCTTGCTTTTCCATGCGGTCCGAAATCCTTTGTCTGTGAACTCGCCAGGATGAGACTGGCCTATCTCTACATTACAGTAACTAATATCTCTAAAGTAACCATTTTATATCACATTCATCAATATCACTCTACTGCTCGCGAGGCCTAATATTTATATCGTTGTGAATAATATGGGGCAAGTGTCTACAGTACTGGGCAGCACGGTAGCACAAGTGGCTAGCACTGTGGCTTCACAGCGCGAGGGTCCCAGGTTCAATTCCCCACTGGGTCACTGTCTGTGCGGAGTCTGCACGTTCTCCCCGTGTCTGCGTGGTGCTCCGTCCGGTTCCTCCCACAGTCCAAAGACGTGCAGGTTAGGTGGATTGGCCATGATAAATTGCCCTGAGGGACCAAAAAGGTTAGGAGGCGTTATTGGGTTACGGGGATAGGGTGGAAGTGAGGGCTTAAGTGGGTCGGTGCAGACTCGATGGGCCGAATGACCTCCTTCTACACTGTATGTTCTATGTTCAACACTGCAGCGTACAAGATTGTCCAAATGGTCAGAGCCTAAAACATATACGTTAGAAAGGAGCTCCAAATTCAAAAATTAAATATTACAGACACTGGAAATCTGAATGAAAACCAGAAACTATTGGTAACATTCGATAGGTCTGGCAGCATCTGTGGAGAGAGAAACTGAGTTAAGGCTTTGCATCCATAATTTCCACACTGGGAAGACAAAATGTAGACTGTGTGACCAGTTTATGTAACATCTCCACTGGGTGGAGTCATACCTGGCACAGAGGAAGATGTTCCAGGAAGTGGGGGCCAATTCATCTCGGATGCAGTAAATCGCTGCAGGAGTTCCACACTAGGATAGCGCCCTAGTTTAATAAGGACGTGGGGAGTCCACACAGAGTACAATAAGAAACAAAGTTTTATTTATACAAACAATATGTACACTAACCGGTAAATCCCTGCCAGTTTCTAACCTGCCTTACTGGCCGACCTTATATATAATGATTATTGAGATGCGCCACCCCTAGTGGGGGGGGTCGTAAGGAACACGAGGAAGACAAGCATCCCCACCCCGTAGGTCCGGTGTGGGATATTATATCTAGAGCCAACAATCTTCATCTGCTTTACCAATGATCTACATTCTGCCAAAAGGTCAGAAGTGGGGATGCTCGCTGATGATTGCACAATGTGCAACACTATTCGCGACTCCTCAGTTACTGAACCGGTCGATGTTCAACTGCAGCAAAACCCGGACAATATCCAAGCTTGGGCTGACACGTGGCAAGTTATATTCACGCCACACAAAGTGCCAGACAAGAACAATCTCCAACAAGAGAGAATCAAACCATCACCACTTGCCATTCAATGGCATTACCATCAGGGAATCCCACACTATCAACATCCTGGGAGTTACCATTAGGCTTGCCAAGTAGCACCAGCAGTGCCAGCGTACCATCCGGCCCAAATGGTACCTAGGGGCCTCTGATCCCCTGGGAGACCCCCAGAAGTTTTTTTTTCAAAAAATATACTTTATTCATAAAATTTATGATAAACATTGCAGAACATTTTGAATTGTCTTGACTGTACATTTCCATCAGAGTTAAACCTTCACCTGACTTTCTTCCATTCAATTGGGATGACATTACACACATATCGCTCTTTACATTACAATTCCTTCTTAAACATTTACATTGTCATGTTCTGCCCCAAGCTTGAGTGCGTCCCTCAGCACGTAGTCCTGGACCTTGGAATGTGCCAGTCTGCAACACTCGGTCGAGGGCAATTCTTTGCACTGGAAGATCAGCAAGTTTCGGGCAGACCAAAGAGCGTCTTTCACCGAGTTGATGACCTTCCAGCAGCAGTTGATGTTTGTCTCGGTGTGTCCCCCTGGAAACAGTCCGTAGAGCACAGAGTCCTGCGTCACAGGGCTGCTCGGGATGAACCTTGACAAATACCACTGCATCTCTCTCCAGACCTTCTTTGCAGAGGCACTTTCCACAAGGAGATGGGTGACCGTCTCATTTCCCCCACAGCCACTCCGAGGGCAGCGTGCAACGGCGCTGAGCCTCCGAGTGTACGTGAAGAATCTGACGGGGAGGGCCCTTCTCACCACCAGCCAAGCTAGGTCTTGGTGCTTGTTTGTAAGTTCTGGTGATGAGGCGTTCTGCCAGATGACTCTGACAGACTGCTCAGGGAACCATCCAAAGTCCTCTGCAGTCTCCTTTTACCTGAGGGCCCCGAGGACATTACGTGCTGACCACTGCTTCATTGCCTTGTGGTCAAAGGTATTTTTCTTCAAACATTTTTCCACGCGGGACAGGTGGTACGGCACGGTCCAAATACTTGGAGCGTTCCGCAGCAATGAGGCCAGGCCCATCCTTCGTAACACTGGGGTCAGGTAGAACCTCAGTATGTAGTGACACTTGGAGTTTGCATACTGGGGGTCCACACACAGTTTGATGCAGCTGCACACAAAGGTGGCCATCAGGATGAGGGAGACGTTGGGTACATTCCGCCCTCCCTTCTCCAGCGGTTTGTACATGGTGTCCCTTCGGATCTCCAGATGAATTTGAAGAAGGCTCGGGTGACTGCTGCGGCGTAGGGTTGGATAATGGGCCAGACCTGCTCTACGTACAGTAGCACCGAGAGTACCTCACACCTGATGACGAGGGTTTTGCCCGCAATGGAGAGGGAGCGTTGCACCCACCAGCCCAGTTTCTGTCTGACCTTGGCAAAGCGCTCCTCCCAGTTTTTGGTGCACGCCCCAGCTGCTCTGAACCATATCCCCAGCACCTTCAGGTAATCTGACCTGACAGTGAAGGGGACAAAGGACTGGTCGGCCCAGTTCCCAAAGAACATGGCCTCGCTCTTGCCGCGGTTTACCTTGGCTCCCGAGGCCAGTTCAAACTGGTCGCAGGTGGTCAAGAGCCTGCGTACAGACGCAGGATCCGAGCAGAAGACGGCAACGTCGTCCATATACAGGGAGACCTTAACTTGCACGCCTCCACTGCCTGGGATCGTCACTCCTCTTATACCCGGATCCTTCCTGATGGACTCGCAAAAGGTTCTATGCAGCACACAAACAGGGCCGAGGAGAGAGGGCAGCCCTGCCTGACTCCAGATTTGATCTGGAACTTTTCTGAATCCCACCCATTGATTAAGACTGCGCAATAGATGTCTGTTGTAGAGCAGTTTGATCCAGTTGCGAATTCCCTCCCCAAACCCCATTTTGGAGAGCACATCCATCATGTAGGTGTGCGATATTCTGTCAAACGCCTTCTCCTGGTCAAGGCTGATGAGGCAGGTGCCCACCTTCCTGTCCTGCATGTAGGCGATCGTATCCCTGAGTAGCGCGAGGCTATCGGAGATCTTCCTGCCGGGTACAGCACAGGTCTGGTCAGGGTGGATCACCGACTCCAGAGCAGGCTTGACCCGATTGGCGATGACCTTGGCTAGAATTTTGTAATCCACATTCAACAGTGAAATGGGTCGCCAATTTCAAATTTCTTCCCTTTCCCCCTTCTGCTTGTAGATGAGGGTGATGATGCCTTTCCTCATGGATTCTGACATGCTGCCTTCCAGGAGCATACTCTAGTACCCTTCCAGCAGGTCTGGGCCCATCCAGTCCCACAGAGCCGAATACAACTCAGCCGGTTAGCCGTCGTTTCCGGGAGTTTTACTCGTCTCAAAGGACCTGACGGCCTTTGTCAGCTCGTCCAGAGTTAGCGGTTTGTCCAGGTTTTCCCACTCACTGTCGCCCAAGACCTCTGTGATAGACGACAGGAAGGTCTGGGAAACAGTGTTACCTGTTGGCTTCAGGTCATACAGTCTGGAATAAAAGGATTGGCTGATCCTCAGGATGTCAGACTGCGATGACTTTACAGAGCCATCTTCTTCCTTCAGGCTGCTGATCACAGAGGTCTCTGTGCACCTTTTGGAAGAAGAAGCGTGAGCACTTTTCGTCCTGCTCCACGGAGCGGACTCTGGAACGGAAGATAACCTTGGAGGCCTCCGAGGTGTAGAGCGAGGCTTGCTGGCTCTTCACCTCTTGGAGATCCTCCTTGACATCAACCCCCATCGACTGCAGCTGGAGCAAATTCTGCATACATTAATGGAGCCTGGACATGGCCTCTCGCCCCTCTCTCGCCTTTTGAATGCCTTTGAGGATGAAAAACCTTTGGCTGTTCCCCTTGATTGCTTCTCACCAGAGATGTGGAGACTCAAGAGGGGTTTCACGGTTCTCCAACCTTTGTAATCCCGTTTAAGTTCCTCGAGGTTCTCTGGAGTCAACAGTTTTACATTCAGTTTCCATGTCCCCCTGCCCGCCCACTGGTTTTCCTGCAGGTGGCAGTCGGCCAGTAGGAGGCAGTGGTCAGAGAAGAACACCGGCTTAACGACGGTGGACCTGACCGTGAAAGCACGGGACACAAAGAAGAAGTCTATCCTGGAGCAGAGACCCACAGAAGTGCCGTTCCATCTGGTCCCCATTTGTGGAGACCAAGGTCTCCAAGGCAAATGAGCTTGATCCCACGCCTTGGTAACTCGGGAATCTGCACATTACAGTGAGACTAGCTATCTTGCTCTAATATGCAGATGTGCCGAAAAGTGATCCCTCCCACAATAGGTGGGATTTACATTGCAGGGGTGGACAATGGTGCAGTGGTTAGCACTGCTGCCACACGGCAACGAGGACCTGGTTTCAATCCCGGCCTTGGGACATTGTGTGCAGTTTGCACATTCTCCCCGTGTCTATGTGGGCCTCACCCCCACAACCCAAAAGATGTGCAGGGTAGGTGGATTGGCCATGCTAAATTGCCCCTTAATTGGAAAAAAAATGAATTGGGGACTCTAACTTTATAAAAATAAAAAATACGATTTACATTGCAACGTCTCTCAAGAGATAGCGTTAAATCTCACAAGGTGTTGCGACCCGGGTAGATCTCGGGAGCAGCGTCTCCCGGCTTCTATGGGCCGTGCTGCTGTGACGAGCTGCTTTTCCTTTTGGGTGCATGGCCGTTCGATCGCGCCCACAATCTACTGAGGAATCATAACGCGAGTGAGCGAAAACTGCCAGGAGTGGGTGTTTAACCCACACTCTCCCTTCACAGCCAGATCAGGGAAACCCCAGACTTAATCAGCTCTTTCTTTATTGTTAACTTGAAGTGAAAACCACACGACAAATTTTTTAAAAGTTGGATAATTGGGATAAAATGTTGCGCTTATAGGGCAGGGGAATGTGCCTAGGTAGGGCACTCGTTTTGGAGGGTCGGTGCAGACTCGATGGGCCGAACGGCCTCCTTATGCACTGTAGGAATTCTATGATAATTGCACTTTGCAGGGCAAAGGGATGGGGTGAAGTTGATTTGTCTCTTAATTTCGATTCAGTAAGCAGAATATTTGTTTAAAAATCACTTAGAGGAAACTATAAATTAATATTCATGTGCATTCTTAATGTTTATTAGATCTATTGACACATACCTTGACGCAACGGTTCCTTTGAGCAGCAAAGAAGCATTAATCCCAGCAAAGATACTGGAGAAAGCACCAATCCTGCGATGGCTGCAACAATGATTATGATCTGCTCTGGTGGAATGCCTAATGAAAAGAGCACATAATTAACAGCACAGCACACATGGAACCTCAGAACATGACATTAAAGCGATCAATTGTCGCAACCCAATATTTCACGGATGGCCTTCGGAAAAGGAAATCTGCCTCCCCCTACCTCAGTCTGGCCTGGCCTACATCGAGCCATACAAAGGTTTATGGTGCGATAAAAGGCCATTCTGCCCATTATGTTTGCACTGGCCAGAAAAAGAGAAAAAAGAAATGAACCACTCATTTTAATCTTAAGACCATTTTCAGCTCCTGGTCCGTAAACGTGCAGGCTTCAGATGCAGATTCAGGTACTTTATAAATGTACTTTATAAATGAATCGAGTATTTCAGCCTCAAGCACCAACTTAGGTGGTGAATTCCAGGTGCCCTCCACCCTCTGGGTGAAAAGATTTTTCCACATGTCCCCTCTAATCCTTCTACCAATCTGTGCCACCTGATACTTAACCCCTCGGGAAAGCCGGGGCGGGATTCTGCAGGAATCGGCGGGGCGGGTAACTCCGGCGCAAAGGAGTGGCGTGAATCACTCCGGCGTCGGGCTGCCCCAAAAGGTGAGGAATCCTCCGCACCTTCAGGGGCTAGGCCGGCGCCGGAGTGATTTGCGCCGCACCGGCAGGCGGGGAAGGGGCTTGGCGCCACGCCAACCGGTGCCGAAGGGTTTCCGCCAGCCAGCGCAAGTTGGCGCATGCACAGGAGCGGCAGCATGTGCTGGCGTCATCCCAGCACATGCGCAGAGGGGGGGGTCATCTGCGCATCGGCCATGGCGGAGGACCACAGTGGCCGACGCGGAAGAATAGGTTGCCCCACGGCACAGGCCCGCCCGCGGATCGGTGGGCCCCAATCACGGGTCAGGCCACCGTGGGGGCACTTCCCAGGGCCAGATCCCCCCCCCCCCCCGTGTCCCCCCGAGGACCCCGGAGGCCGCCCGCGCCGCCAGGTCCCGCCGGTAAGTACCTACTCTAATTTACGCCGGCGGGACGGGCTGAAAACGGGCGCCCACTCGTCCCATCGCGGGCCGGAGAATCGCCGGGGGGGCCGCTGCCGGCGGCCGCCAACCGGCGCAATTCCCGCCCCGGCCAAATCCCCTGCGCCGGAGAATTCGGCAGCCGGCGGGGGCGGGATTCACGCCGCCTCCCCCAGCGATTCTCCGACCCGGCGGGGGGGGGTCAGAGAATCCCGCCCCAGATCTTTCCTGTCTAGGCTCCTCAGTTTTGTACACCACAATGAGGCCGCTCCTTAACTTCTGCCGTTCTGAGGAAAACAATCCGAGTCTGTGCACTCTCTCTTCGTAGCTGCAATTTTCAAACCCTGGCAACATTCTTATCAATCTCCTCTGCACTCTCTCCAGAGAAATTATGTCCTTCCTGTAATATGGTGACGAGAACTGTACACAAAATCCCAGCTGCGGCCTAACCAGCATTTTGTACAGTTCCATTATTACATGCCTGCTTTTGTATTCAGTACCTCAACCAATAAAGGAAACCATTTATAAGCTTTATTGATCACCTTGTCGATTGGTCCTGCCATCTTCATGGACCTGTGGACATGCACTCAAAGGTCTCTCACTTCCTCTACCCCTCTCAGACTGACCACCATGTAGTTTTCTGGCCTGTCCCCTGCACCTATTTTACATAATGGTGCAATGTTTGTAGACCTCCAGTCTTCTGGTATCTCGTCTGTCTGTGAATATTGGAAAATGATCCTCGGAGCATTTGCTATTTCCTCCCTATTTCCTTCAATGGCCTGGGATATAATTCATCTGGTTCTGGTGATTTATTCACCTACAAGGATGCCAGTTACTCCAGTACTTCCCCTCTCTCTGTGCCTGCAGTATCTAATATTTTGCAATCCTCCTCTTTAACTAGAATTTCTGAATCATCCCTCTCCTTAGGGAACACAGAGACAAAATACTCATTGAGAACCCTGCCCACATCTTCTGAATCAACACACAAGTACATCTCTGATAGGCCTTGCCTTTCCCTTAGTTATTCTCCTGCTCTTCACGTATTGGTAAAACATCTTCAAATTTAACTTGATTTTACGTGCCAATCTTTTTTCATCTCCTCTCTTTGTTTTTCTAATTTCAATTTTTTCTTCATCCCATGCACTTTCTATACTCTGAGGCTTTCTACAGTATTAAGTCTTTCGTGACTGTCATAAGCTTTTTTTTCTGCTTTTAACTTGGCCTGTATTCTTCTGGATGACCGAGAAGCTCTAGATTTGGCAGTCTGCTTTCTGTGCCCTCAGCTCAATGGCTTTATTTACCATGCTCCTTGCATTTACATATACACCTATTAACACCACTGTGGTAATACCAGGTATTGCAGTACCTGAGAGGTGGATGCCCATTGGCTAGACCTAGGAGTCTACCATTGGCTAACATACATAGCTCCGCCCTGAGAGGCGGGGTATAAGAACCCATGCCGTCCCAGCAGCCTTCACTTTCTGTATCGAAGCTGCTGGGTACAGTCCTAGCTGATTAAAGCCGATTAGTATGACACTCCTTGTCTCACGAGTAATTGCTTGTCTTTCAGAACCACTCATTAATCCTCTATCTCCCATTCCCTGCTCTGAATTTGCCCTCAGCTTTCCTTCCCTCTGCTAAACTAGCTTAAACCCCGACAACAGCACCAGCAAATTTCCCTGTGGGATATTCGTCCCAGTTCTGTTCAGGTTATAGAGTCAGGAGTTTTTACAGCACAGAAAGAGGTCTTTCGGCCCATCAAATCCACGCCAGCACCGATTAACCCGAAACCCATTGTCCAGCACTTGGCCGGTAGCCTTGTAAGCTATGGCATTTTAAGCGCTTATCTAAATACTTCTTAAATATTGTGAGAGTGGTTCTTGCCTCTATCGCCCTTTCAGGCAGTGCATCCCAGATTCCCAGCGCCCTCTGGGTGGAAAGGCTTTTCCTCACATCGTCTATAAATCTCTGCCAATTACCTTAAATCTATTGACCCCCTCCACTAAGGGGAAAAGCTCCTTCCTAATCACCCTGCCGATGCCCCTCTTAATTTTATACACTTCAATCAGGTCCCTGCTCAGCCTTCTCTGCTCCAAGGAAAACAACCCCACCCTTTCCAGTCTCTCTTGATCGCTGAAATATTCCAGCCCAAACAACATCCTGGTGAATCTCCTCTGCACTCTCTCCAGTGCAATCAGTTCCCTCCTATCGAGTGGCAACCAGAACTGTACACAGTACTCTAGCTGTGGCCGATCCAGCATTTTATACTGCTCCATCATAACCTCCCTACTCTTAAGTGCTTTGGTTAATAAGTATCCAAAATTCCTTTTTAGCCACATTATCACCCTGTGCTGCTGTCTTCAGGAATCTATGAACATGCACACCAAGGTCCCTCGGATCCTCTGTACTTCCGAGAGTCCTGGCATTCATTGTATATTTTCTTGCCTAGTTAGTCCTCCCAAAATACAGACTATCCATCTTGCATTGGTCCCGCCTTCCCCATAACTGGTCCCAATACCTCAGAAATCTGAAGCCCACCCTCCTACACCAGGTTCCCAGCCACACGGTGCAGATACACACACACTGATGGACACACAGCGGGACCAATCAACACATACAACACCGCAGCCAATCACCAGTTAGAGCACACTCACTATAAAGACAGGGGGCATCAGAGTTCCCGCTCATTTGAGATGCAGCCTCCTAGTAGGACAGAGCTTACAGCTTGCAGCACAGATCTTCACCATGTTCTGAGTGCATAGACTGGTTAGGACAAGGCATAGGTCTTTAGTTTAATCTAACATTGTGTTAACCCACAGTGAAAGTATGTTCAACAGTTTTCGGCATTGGGGCAGTGCTCCTGCAACGTCATGTGGCCTCATCATGGGCCCCCGTTGCATATGCGTCATGCGCCATGACCCCCACGGAACAGCGCTATGTGCAGATAGAAAAGGAGTGCCTGGGCCTTCTGACCGGTGTCGTCAAGTTTCACGATTATGTGTACGGCCTTCCTCAATTCACCGTTGAGACCGACCATCGCCCGCTGGTCAATAAAATACAGAAAGACTTGAACGACATGATGCCTCGCCTCCAGCGTATTCTTCTCAAGCTCCGGCGATACGACTTCCAGCTGGTATACATCCCAGGCAAAGACCTCATCATTGCCGACGCTCTCTCCAGGGCAGTCAACACTCCGTCTGACCCAGCGGGATTTTTCTGCCAGGTTGGCGCCCATGTGGCCTTTGTGGCCTCCAATCTACCTGCCACGGATAAACGCCTCGTCCAAATTCGCCACGAGGCAGCGGCTGACCCCTTGCTACAGCGTGTCATGCGCCACCTAACAGACAGGTGGCTCAAGGGCCAATGCCTACAACGTCAGAGATGATCTGGCGGTAGTAGCTGGTGTTCTCCTCAAACTGGACCGCATTGTCATCCCGCACAGCATGCGCCAGCTCGTCTTGGAACAGTTACACGGGGGCCATCTTGGCGTGGAAAAGTGCTGCCGACGGACCCGAGAGGCAATGTACTGGCCCGGCATCAATGACGACATCGCCAACACAGTGCTCAACTGCCCCACTTGTCAACGCTTCCAGCCGGCCCAACCACGTGAGACCCTACAGCCCATGAATTGGTCACATCCCCTTGGACCAAGTGGGCATCGACCTGTTCCACCTGCTGAGCAGGGACTATGTCCTGATTGTAGACTACTTTTCAAACTACCCGGAGGTGGTACGTTTACACGACATCACATCGTCTGCAGTCATCCGTGCCTGTAAGGATACCTTTGCTCGACACGGCATCCCACTCACTGTGATGTCGGACAATGGCCCCTGCTTTGCGAGCCAGGAATGGTCCAACTTTGCCAGGAGGTACAATTTTGCCCATGTGACATCCAGTCCCCTGTACCCACAATCCAACGGCAAAGCGGAGAAGGGCGTCCACATAGTCAAACGGCTCCTCTGCAAGGCTGCCGCTGCTGGGTCCAATTTCTACCTCGCCTTGCTGACCTATCGCTCGGCCCCACTGTCCACTGGCCTGTCATCAGCCCAGCTGCTCATGGGTCGCACCCTGAGGACGATGGTGCCGTCCATTCACCCCAGAAATCGACCACGTTTCGGTCCTTCGCCGGATGCAGATGTCTCGTGACAGCACAAGGCGGCTCATGACTCCCGTGCAGCTGATCTCCCTGCTCTGGCTCCAGATGACAACGTCCGCATCCATCTTCCGGATGGTGGCTGGTCTGCAACCGCTGTTGTCCTTCGGCAGGTGGCCCCCCCGCTCGTTCCTGGTTCGTCCACCGGATGGCTCCATTCTGCGCCGCAATCGACGTGCCCTTCGTCTTGTTCTGCGCTCGCTACGTGATCCTCCACCATTGCCACGCCCTCCTGTTGATCCTAGCCTGGACTATGCAGAGATTCCGGTCACTATGCATCCTCCTCACTCTGACACAGTCCAGCCCGCTCCTCAGCCGGCGGCTCCCGACCCACCCTTGAGGCGGTGAACCAGAATTCGTCGCCCACCTCAGAGACTTAATTTGTGAACTTTGTGGACTCATGGACTTTCTGATTTGTTCTGTTCTTCTGTTTAATCGTTCAAGTGGTTTGTATATAGTGTTCATCTCATTATTCTTGTGACACACTGTTTTTCTGCACCAGGCACCTTCCCATGTAAATAGCTTAGTCTTCATGTACATAGTCCTGTACATATTTCGCACACACGTAGTCAGGAACATTCACCATACATTATTTATTGCCACGCAGGTACATATTTTATAAAAGGGGGTATGTCATAATATACACCAGTATATCATGGTGCAGACACACACTGATGGACACACAGTGGGACCATTCAACACACACAACACCGCAGCCAATCACCAGCTAGAGCACACGCACAGGGGGCATCAGAGTTCCCGCTCATTCGAGTTGCAGCTAGCTAGGAGGACAGAGCTCACAGCCTGCAACACATTCACCATGTGCTGAGTGCATCGACTGGTTAGGACAAGGCAAAGGTCTTTAGTTAAAGCTAGTATCGTATTAACCCACAGTCTGAGTATGTTTAAACAGTTAATGATTCAATAAAATAGTGTTTCACTATTTCAAGTGTTGGTGACCTGTATGTGATCCAGAACACCCAACACATCAGCCGGTGCTTCTGATAAGTTCCCTTTGGTTCCAATACTAAGTTCCAAATATCTGGAAGCAGAAAATATAATCATAGAATCATAGAATTTACAGTGTAGAAGGAGGCCATTCGGCCCATCGAGTCTGCACCAGCTCTTGGAAAGAGCACCCTACTCAAGCCCCACCATTTCCCTGTAGCCCAGTAACCCCATCTAACCTTTTTTTAAATAAATTTAGAGTACCCAATTATTTTTTTTCCAATTAAGGGGCAATTTAGTGTGGCAAATCCACCTAACCTGCGCCTCTTTGGGTTGTGGGGGTGAAACCCACGCAGACACGGGGAGAATGTGCAAACTCCACACGGACAGAGACCCAGGGCCGGGATACGAACCTGTGTCATCAGCGTCGCAGTCCCAGCGCTATCCACTACGCCACATGTCGCCCCTAACCCCATCTAACCTAAGGGCAATTTAGCATGGCCAATCCACCTATCCACGCACACACGGGGAGGACGTGCAGACTCCGCACAGAGAGCGACCCATAATGAATGGCTCGAATATAGAAGGCTGGAGCGATTAGTTGACAGGATGTGGATGTTGCAGTCTTCATTCTTTGACAAAGAGTCATCCAGGCTTGAAACGTCAACTCCGGTCTCTCTCCACAGAAGCTGTCACAACTGAGGCTGCCCAGCTTTATTTTTTACGCAGAGGGTGGTGAGTGCCCGGAACGTGTTGCCAGGGGAGGTGATGGACACAAGATACATTAACGGCGTTCAAAAGGCATCTTGACAAATACATGGATAGGATGAGTATATCGGGAATATGGCACAAGGAAGTGCTGAGGATTTTGGTCAAGGTTTGTATCTTGACCAGTCCAGGCTTGGAGGGCCGAAGGGTATTGTTCTTTGTTCTTTATACGGCCTACGAGCACTGAAATTCGTTTGTGATGGTTCTCAATTGTGTGGTATGCAGAACTTGTTTTTGGACCGACAGCAGCAGCCTATTTGTGGAAAATCAAAGTAACCACTGCATAGCTGCAGTGAAACAACTTTGCTCAAATTTCTAAAATACTATGCTTTTCTACGGTTATTTGAGATGCACATGGCCCTGTTCAGGGAGAATTGGGTAGGTGTATGGACCAATAGTTAATCAGCTTCCTGTTTTACACTGTGCCCCAAATTCTTTTCCATTTTGAAGTGCGGAAATGATCATTGGGTGGGTCCAAAATGGGCAGCAGACGCTCGTGATGCTGCCCAACATCAATTTTACCACTAATTTCGATCTGATTTGTGCTTTCTGGACATGCCTAAGCTAGAAATTTCCCAGACATTTCTTTCTTCAATGCGGCTTGTGTTCCATTGTTGAGAGAATGGTCGCGATTCTTCCAAACAAAATCAATGTCCCTGAGCGAGTGCGTTTAGCTGCGTGTTTCCCGATGCTCGCAATACTGAGAAACAAATGGCTATTCAACACGACTCGCGTCCAACACCCATGCCCGGTAACCACAGCCCGATCGTGCACGTGCAAAAAATGCCCACTTGGCACCTTGACAGTGCAAACCTGGCACCCCAGCAGTGCCCATGCCAGCTGTCAATGGCACCCGGGCACCGTGGCAGCAGTGCCAGGGTGGCACTCATGTGGCACTGCCCGGGTGCCAGGCTGGAACTACCAGGGAGCCCCGGTGGCACCGGCAGTGCCAGGGCAGGGCACCCTGTCCAAAGGGCATGCAGTTGGGAGCCTCTGGGAGACCCCCACGAGTGCCGTCTGGTCCCTGTCTCGACCAGTACAAACGGTGCTCACCCGATGTTTCCGAGGTGAAGGGATTGAATCCCAAAGCATCAAGTATCTCAGGAATCTGCACTTTCGAGGCTTACTGCCTCGCTTCAATATGCAGATTTGCCCAAAAAAGTGATGCCGCCCATTGTGGGCGGGATTCACATTGCAACGTCTCGCGGGATCGCGTTGAATCTCGCCAGGCGTTCCTAGCCGGGTGGATCTCGGGCAGCCTCTGCTGGGTTTCATGCTGAAGGGGAATGAGAGGCTCCCAGGAAGCCCGATTGCTTTTTGGAGGGCTGGCAAAGGGGTATTTTCGCTCCACGAGAAATGGGAAATGTTGGAAATGCTCCACGCATCATGAAACCCAGATCTCGGGCAGCTTCAGCTGGGTTTCATGATGTGAAAATGAATTTCGAAAAGAAAGCTGAGGTGGCAAGAAAGCATAAACAGCTCGCTGAGCCACGGAGAAACACAAAGCGGGATTTTCCAGTCGTTCCCCGCGGCAGGATCTGCAGGTTGGGCCGAGGGTGTGAACAATGGGAAACCACATTCACAGTGGCAGGATCAGCAGGTTCCCCCCCCCCTACCAGACAATGGCGTGCCAGCTCCACCACCGTATAACACGCCATGGGGGAGGAGGACGTGGCAGAACCTCCCACTCACAATGTCAAAGCAATAATTGATAACTTTTTTAAAAGAGTAAGTACGTCTAGAGATTTTATTGCTAAGGAGGAGCTCAGGATGGTTTTGAAGGGGGCAGGATCCTCCCCACCCTGTCAATCACTCCAGCTGCCCCAGCTTTCAGTCTTGCTTCCAACTGCTGCCAGCCTAGTCAGCCATCTTGACTCCTGGAGATCTTTAGTGGACCGTCAACTGCGCAGGAGGGCAACAGCCTGACCAAGGTCAGACTATATTGTCATGATATGCGGACACACACATAATGATATACAAACAAGCAGCTAATGGACACAGAGAACAGGACATGACCAATAAGCAGGCAGGACACTCAGGGGCGGGATCTGACTATAAAAGACACGAGGCACTCACACTCTGCCTCTTTCCACTGATGAACATCTGGAGCGTCAGTCAAGGGTGTTGTTACAATCTCACACCCCCACCAAGTGGCTAAGAGCTAGTCTGGTTCAGTCAGACAGAGTAACCACACTAAGTTAGCAGAGAGTCAAACTCACAGAGAACTGTGTTAACTGTGCAATTAATTCAATAAACCTGATAGAACTAACTTCAAGGTCTGGGGTATCTTTCTGATCTAAGTTGCATCCAGTTGCAGCCAGTGTTAGACCAGTGTACCTAACACGACTAATATAACCCAGAATGCACCCTGGCTGTCAAAACAAATGGCTGCTAGGATTTGGGCTCTCACGTCAGAAACCCAGAGCAAAGTGTCCACTGTGTACATGGGCATAAACACATTGAGGCATGAGGGAGTCACTTGAGATAGGGGTGATGTTGGTTGAATCCAGGCACCCCCTAGGCCTGCACCCTGATGTTTAGCATTATGTACACGCTCTGAGCCTGAGCCCTGAGCCCATGCCGCTCTGTTCCTGCATCCCTTTTGAATTCTACCCTTTGTTTTACATCACCCCTCACCCCTCTGTTCTTGTGAACAAAATTAATCACTTTACACTTCTTTACTTTAAATTTCATTTCCCGTTTCACCAGTGTTTTAGAAATTTTACACTATAACCCTCACATTTCACAATACACCCCAGCTTCATGTAATTTGCAAGTTTTGAAATAGTGTGCCAAACTAATACGAATCAAGAGCAGCAGAGGAACTCCATTACGAAACGTCCTCCATTCCAAAGAACAGCCTTTACCACGACTCTTGTTTTCTCTTCACTCCGGCAATTTCCTATTCATGCTGCCACTGGCCCATTTATTCCTTGAGCTATGACTTTGCTCACGAGTTTGTTGTGTGACACTTTATCAAATGCCGATTGGAAGTTCATATACACGACATCAACTACATTGCCTTCATCTAGCCTCTCTGTTACCTTGTCAAAAAACTCCAGCAAGGAGTTTGCGTGGGTTTCGTCCCCACAACCCAAAGGTCTGCAGGGTGGGTGGATTGGCCACGCTAAATTGCCCCTTAATTGGAAAAAAATGAATTGGGCACCCTTAATTTTTTTTTTCAACTCCAGCAAGTTATTTATTTATTTATTTTAAAAATAAATTTAGAGGATGACTTCCGGGTGCGGCTATGCAGAGCTAGGTCGCATATTCGGCAGCTCCTGCTTGGAACGGACTTTTGGGCTCGTTACAGGGCCCCCACGGCATTTGTTTGCCATTTCCCGGTGTGGGAAAAAGGCTGCAGCATTCCCCCGACAGTGTCCCCCAGGAAGGGTATGTCTCTTGGTTCCCAGACACGGCAGAAACAGTAAAAGATTTGGCTGCAACTGCAGGATAAACAGGGCCTCTTCCAGCATGCAGGCGGGGGAAGGGCAAGCTTAAAGCTGCAAACTGACCTGAGGGCCTGTATCAAAGGTGAATTCTAGCAGCAGAGGGAACAACTGTGAAAAGATCTCATCAAGGCCACTGAAGGGACTTCCGGTTGCGGTGATGCCTAGCTAGCCGCACGCTTCGGCGGCTCCAGCTCCGACGGACCTTCGGGCTCTTTTAAGAGCCCCAACGGGGAATTTTTCGACGACGCAACCCGGTGTGGGGTGTGTGAGAAGGGAGTCCCCCCCAAACGAAGGAGGAAAAAACCGACGGCGGCGGCTGCAGCGCGAGGAATCGTCGACCAAAGGGTCAGAAAGAGAGAAGTGCAAGATGGCGGCGGAGAAAGCGCAGGCGACATGGGGGCCTGAGCAGGATGAAATCGTGAGACGGTGCGTGGAGCTGCTGAAGAGGGAGGTGCTGACCCCGATGCTACAGGCAATTGAGGGGCTCAAGGAGACATTAAAGACCCAGGAGACTGAGCTCCGCGTGGTGGAGCAGAAGGTGACAGATATTGAGGACGAGATCCTGGGTCTGGCGGTTAAGACTCAGACGCACGAGGCACTTCATAAAAAGTGTACTGAAAGGATCGAGGCCCTAGAAAACGGAGCGCGAAGGAAGAACCTTCGGATACTAGGTCTCCCTGAGGGTGTGGAAGGAGTGGACTGTGGAGCGTACGCAAGTACGATGCTGAGCTCACTGATGGGTGCTGAGGCCCCTGCGGGCCCCATGGAGGTGGAGTGGGCAAATCGGATTCCGGCGAGAAGACCAAAAGCGGGAGAACCACCGAGGGCGATAATCGTGCGATTTTACCGCCTTAAGGTCAGAGAAGAGGTCCCGAGATGGGCTAAAAAGGTGCGGAGTAGCAGATGGGAGAATGCTGTGGTACGGATATACCAGGATTGGAGTGCGGAGGTGGCGAGAAGGAGGGCGAGCTTCAACCGAGCCAAAGAGGTGTTGCATAAAAGGAAGGTGAAGTTTGGGATGCTGCAGCCAGCAAGACTATGGGTCACGTATCAGGAGAGACACTATTATTTCGAGACGGCGGAGGAAGCATGGTCCTTCATCAAAGAAGAGAAATTGGACCGGAACTGAGGGACTGATGCTGCAGGAAATGTTATTGTTATTGTTTTTGTTAATGTTAAGGTGGAAGTTAATTGAGAAGTAAACAGGGAAGGGGGGAGACATTGGGGAAATGTAGGCGCCGGTGAGGGGGGAAAGACGGGACATAGTCGGAGAATGGGGAAGGAGAGGGGGAGGGGAAAGGGAGCTGCGCCATAAGAGGCGGGTCAGGTAAAGGGATGTTCCCGCGCCAGAAAGAATAAGGCGGGAAGACAGGCGCAAGGCGGATGGGAGTTCCCCCACACGGGGGGGGGGGGGGGGGGTCGAGGAGTGAGCAGGAGTAGCCGGGGTCAGTTGAAGTCAGCTGACTTACGGAAGTGATATGGGGGGAGCAGCCATGCTAGATAGGGATTGCTGCTGGGTTGCTGCTGCGGAAATCCAAAAGGAAATGGCTAAAGAGTGGGCGGGCGGGGATGGTGTGCGACGCTGGGGGAGCGAGCGGGAGAGCGGAGGCGGGATATGGGACTGGCCTAGAGAAGGTAATGGCTAGTCGACATGGGAGGGGGGCAGGTATCCCCCTAGTGAGGCTGATCACGTGGAACGTGAGAGGCCTGAACGGACCGATAAAAAGGGCCCGAGTGCTCGCGCATTTGAAAGGACTAAGGGCAGACGTGGTTATGCTCCAAGAGACGCACCTAAAGGTGGCGGACCAAGTTAGGCTAAGGAAAGGATGGGTGGGACAGGTGTTCCACTCAGGACTGGACGCAAAGAACAGAGGGGTGGCCATTTTGGTGGGGAAACGGGTAGCATTTGAAGCAAAGAACATCGTAGCAGATAGCGGAGGTAGATATGTAATGGTGGGTGATAGTCTGGAGGGAATGGAGGTCGTGTTGGTTAATGTGTATGCCCCAAATTGGGACGATGCGGGATTCATGAGACGGATGCTGGGGCGTATACCGGACCTGGAGGCAGGAAACTTGATTTTAGGAGGGGACTTTAATACGGTGCTGGACCCGGGGCTAGGTAGATCCAGCTCAAGGACCGGAAGAAGGTCGGCAGCGGCCAAGGTACTTAAGGGGTTTATGGACCAAATGGGGGGAGTGGATCCATGGCGATTTCTTAGACCTAGGGCGAGGGAGTTTTCCTTCTTCTCCCATGTCCATAAAGTGTACTCCCGGATAGATTTTTTTGTGTTGGGAAGGTCGTTGATCTCTAGGGTGGAAGAAGCTGAGTACTCAGCCATAGCGGTTTCGGATCATGCCCCACATTGGGTGGACCTGGAAGTAGGAGAGGACAGGGAGCAGAGAACACTCTGGCGATTAAATGTGGGACTGATGGCGGATGAGGGAGTGTGTGCAAGAGTGCGGGGGTGTATTGAGAGATACCTGGAGGTCAATGACGACGGCGAGGTCCCTGTGGGAGTGGTCTGGGAAGCATTAAAAGCGGTGGTCAGAGGAGAGCTGATCTCTATTGGGGCCCACAAAAGGAAAACAGAGGCCAAGAAAAGGGAAAGATTACTGGGGGAGATTTTAAGGGTGGACAGGGAATTTGCAGAGACCCCGGAGGAGGAATTGTACAGGGAGAGGAGACGACTCCAGGCGGAGTTTGACCTTCTGACCACCAGAAAGGCGGAGGTACTGTGGAGGAAGGCACAGGGGAGGAGATATGAATATGGGGAAAAGGCTAGTCGCCTGTTGGCACATCAATTGTGAAAGAGGGCAGCAGCGAGGAAGATAGGAGGAATTAGAGACGAAAGGGGAGACACGGTGCAAAGGGCAGGAAAGATAAATGAGGTGTTGAAGACCTTCTATGAGGAACTGTATAGGTCTCAACCCCCCAGAGGGCGAGGAGGGGATGCGGCAGTTCCTGGACCAATTGTGGTTCCCGAAAGTGGAGGAGCAGGCGGTGGCAGGCCTGGGGGCGCCGATTGAGGTGGACGAGGTTATTAAGGGACTGGGAAGCATGCAAGCAGGGAAGGCCCCGGGGCCAGATGGGTTCCCGGTGGAATATTACAGAAAATATGTGGACTTGTTGGCCCCGTTGATGGCGAGGACGTTCAATGAGGCCAGGGAAGGGGGGGACTCTACCCCCGACGATGTCAGAGGCGACGATATCGCTAATTTTGAAGAGGGACAAAGATCCGTTGCAGTGCGGGTCCTATAGACCTATTTCACTATTGAACGTGGACGCCAAATTGCTGGCAAAGGTACTGGCATCGAGGATAGAGGACTGTGTCCCGGGGGTGGTGCACGAAGACCAGACAGGGTTCGTAAAAGGGAGACAACTGAATGTTAACGTGCGACGACTATTAGGGGTGATAATGATGCCCCCAGTGGAGGGGAGGCAGAGATAGTGGCGGCAATGGACGCAGAGAAGGCATTTGATAGGGTGGAGTGGGAGTATTTATGGGAAGTGTTAAGGAGGTTTGGGTTTGGGAACGGGTTTATTAGCTGGGTTAGACTTCTTTATGGGGCTCCAACGGCAAGCATAGTTACAGGTCGACATAGATCGGAGTATTTCCGATTATATAGGGGAACAAGACAGGGATGCCCGCTGTCTCCATTGTTGTTCGCGATGGCAATTGAACCTCTGGCCATGGCGTTGAGAGACTCCAGGAAATGGAGAGGGGTGATTAAAGGGGGAGAAGAACACCGAGTCTCGTTATACGCGGATGACCTGTTGTTATACGTGTCGGACCCAGCGGGGGGGATGATAGAAGTTATGCGAATTTTGAGGGGGTTCGGGAAATTCTCGGGGTATAGGCTAAACATGGGGAAGAGTGAATTATTTGTGATACATCCAGGGGACCAGAGTAGAGAGATAGAAGGCTTACCACTAAGGAAAGTGGAAAGAAACTTCCGATACCTGGGGATTCAGATCGCTAGGAGCTGGGGAACCTTGCACAGACTTAATCTGACACGGCTGGCAGAACAAATGGAGGAGGACTTCAAGAGGTGGGACATGCAGCCTCTATCGCTGGCGGGCAGGGTGCAAGCAATTAAGATGATGGTCCTCCCGAGGTTCTTATTTGTATTTCAATGTCTCCCTATACTAATCACCAAGACCTTTTTTAATAAAATAGATAGGAGCATCACGAACTTCGTGTGGGCAGGGAAAGTTCCGAGAGTAAGGAGGGGGTTCCTTCAGCGTAGTAGGCACAGAGGAGGACTGGCACTTCCGAACTTGGGTGATTACTATTGGGCCGCCAATGTGGCAATGATACGTAGATGGATGATGGAGGGTGAGGGAGCGGCGTGGAAAAGACTGGAGAGAAAGTCCTGTAAAGGGACGAGTTTAGAGGCGCTGGTGACGGCGCCGCTACCGTTCTCACCTAAAAAGTTTACCACGAACCCGGTGGTGGCGGCAACACTGAATATCTGGGGACAGTGGAGGCGACAGAGAGGGGTGCGGGGAGCCCTGGTGGGGTCCCCTATCAGGAACAACCATAGGTTCGCCCCAGGAAGAATGGATGGAGGATTTCAGAGCTGGTACCAGTTGGGAATTAGGAAAGTGGGAGATTTATTTATAGATGGGACTTTTGCGAGCTTGGGAGCATTGGAGGAAAAGTATAAGTTGCCCAGGGGAAATTTCTTGCGATATATGCAGGTGAGGGCGTTTACTAGACAACAGGTGAGGGAATTTCCGTTGCTCCCGACACAGGGGATACAGGACAGGGTGCTTTCAGGGGTGTGGGTCGGAGAGGGCAAGGTGTCAGAGATTTATAGAGAGATGAGGGAAGAGGGGGAGGAGTCGGTGGGCGAACTAAAAGGAAAGTGGGAAGAAGAATTAGGGGAGGAGATAGAGGCGGGTATGTGGGCTGATGCCCTAAGCAGGGTAAATTCCTCTTCCTCATGCGCCAGGCTTAGCCTGATTCAATTTAAGGTGCTACATAGAGCACACATAACGGGGGCAAGATTGAGCAGGTTCTTTGGAGTGGAGGACAAATGTGGGAGGTGTGGCGGGAGCCCGGCAAACCACGCACATATGTTTTGGGCGTGCCCGGCACTGGAAGGGTATTGGAAGGGAGTGACGGGAGTGATTTTGCAGGTGGTGAAGGCCCGGGTCAAACCAGGCTGGGGGTTAGCTCTATTTGGAGTTGCGGAAGAGCCGGGAGTGCAGGAGGCGAAAGAGGCCGATGTCATGGCCTTTGCGTCCCTAGTAGCCCGGTGCAGGATCCTACTCATGTGGAAGGAGGCGAAACCCCCCGGACTGGAGGCCTGGGTAAATGATATGGCGGGGTTCATTAAACTGGAGCAGATAAAGTTTGCCCTGAGAGGATCGGCTCAAGGGTTCACCAGGCGGTGGCAGCCATTTCTCGACTACCTAGGGGAACGTTAGAGGGAAGATAGATGACCAGCAGCAGCAACCCAGGGGGAGGGGGGGGGAGGGTGGTTTAGTTTAGTTTAGGTCAATAGACAATGGGGTTTTGTTACCTGTGTATTGTTAAAAATTTGTTTTGTTATTGTTTCGTTTGCTTTGTAAGAGGGAAAAATTGTTGTTTGGAAAAAATTTTCAATAAAATATATTTTTAAAAAATAAAAAAATAAAAAAATAAATTTAGAGTACCCAATTCATTTTTTTCCAATCAAGGGGCAATTTAGCGTGGCCAATCCACCTACCCTGCACGTCTTTGGGTTGTGGGGGCGAAACCCACGCAAACACGGGGAGAATGCGCAAACTCCACACGGACAGTGACCCAGAGCCGGGATCGAACCTGGGACCTCGGCGCTGTGAGGCAGCAGTGCTAACCCATTGCGCCACCGTGCTTCCCCTCCAGCAAGTTATTAAACATGATTTGTCCTTCATAAATCCATGCTGGCTTTTCATAATTAACTCGCATTTTCCCAAGTCTCTATTAATTTTGTACCAAATTATAATTTCTAAAAGTGCCCACACCATTGAGGTTATATCCACTGGCTTATACTTTTTTTAAAAAATATTTTTATTAAGGTATTTGCAAAATTTTTATAACAATAACATTGACATGGTAAAAATAAACATTTCCCCACCCGACCCAATCTTCACACACCTCAACCATCAAACACCTATCTGCACCCCACCCCCCCTTCAAAATGCTGCTTCTGCTGACATTTTTAGTTTTCCCCGAGAAAGTCGAGGAACGGCTGCCACCTCCGAGCGAACCCCAGCATTGACCCTCTTAAGGCAAACTTTATTTTCTCGAGGCTGAGAAACCCAGCCATGTCGTTAACCCAAGTCTCTACACTCGGGGGCTTCGAGTCCCTCCACATTAATAAAATCCATCTCCAGGCTACTAGGGAGGCAAAGGCCAGGACGTCGGCCTCTTTCGCCCCCTGAGCTCCCGGATCTTCTGACACTCCAAAGATCGCTACCTCTGGACTCGGCACCACCCGTGCTTTGAGTACCGTGGACATTGCCTTTGCAAACCTCTGTCAAAACGCTCTAAGCTTCGGGCATGCCCAGAACATGTGGACATGGTTGCTGGGGTTCCCACGCACCTGTTAGGTTTCTACTTAACCTCTTTTCTGAACAAACCTGCAACCTTGCAGCTGTCTAGTCCTCTCTCACTGTATTAAAGGAGGTTCAGAAAATTATGGCCAGCACCTCCGTAATTCCCATCCTTAATTCCCTCAGTATTCTTGGATGCATCTCATCCGGTCCCTGTTATTTATCAGCTTTAAGTACAGCCAGCCTATCTAGTACTTCCTCATTATTAATTTTAAACCCAACAAATGTCTCAATTAATTCCACTTCCACCACAAATTGGACAACAGTCTAGAATCTTTACTCAGTTAACAGATCGCAGCCGTAGCAGGAGGTTAAGATGCAATAGTAGGTCTTAGTGCCTTAGTTATGCGGGGGGGGGGGGGAGGGAGAATCAGTCAGTCTTCTGGTCACTGTTGAATGAGCCACAGTGGAACAGAAGTGGCCATAACATCATCCATCCCAAAATATCAAACAAATACTCACTGTCAAGGCTGGACTCAGTATGAGTCAGCATTCTCAGGACAGAGGAGGAGATCAAATAAAGGAAATGAACGGGGCGATTCTCCCAAATGGAGCCCAAGTGTTCACGCCATCGTGAACGCCGTCGCGTTTCACGACAACGCGAAACGGGATTGGGTCGACCGATTCTGTCCCTCACACGCCGCTCCAGCCTCCGTTCCCGGCACCAAATGGGCGCCGCGCCGACCCGCGCACGCGTGGGGGACGTCTTTAGCGTGCCGGCCTTGACTCAACATGGCGTCGGTGTTCAGGGGCCAGCCACGCAGGGAAGTAGGCCCCGGGGGGTGGGGGGGGGACTCCGGGCCGCCGATCTGCGGGCCCCAATCGCGGGCAGACCCCATCGGAGGGCCCCTCGGGGATGGAGCGCCCCTCCACCGCCCCACAGGCCGCCCCCCTGACCGTTCGCGCAGAGTTCCCACCGGCAGCGACCAGGGGTGAACGGCGCCGGCGGGACTCTGTCGTATCCGCGCAGCGGCTCGGCCCATCCGGGCCGGAGAATTGGCGGCCCCGCCAATTCCAGCGGCCGGCACCACACCAAACGTGCCGGCGCAAATGGCACCGATTCTCCCCACCTCGGGGCATCACGGCGTGGTGGCTGCGAGTCTCCTGCTCGGTGCGGGGCTCAGAGAATCGCCCCCGAAGCGCAGGATTTTGTGGTTGGTGTGGTTTCCCACCGTGCCACTGAAAAGGTTCGCAGGGAACATATTCCCTATCATCACAGAAGTCCCACAGTTATATGACACATCATTTAATGCATGGGTATTCATTTGCTAACCTCACTCAGGATTGTCCAGCAACACTGCAGTCCTAGAAATGCCATTGAGAGCAGTGAGCACTGCTGTGGCTACAAGTAGTCTGCTGATTCTAAATGCTGGAACTCACAGAACAAGTCAAGTCCAGGGTTTTGCAGCGAGAATGGGTAGGATAGGCCTGGGGTTGGGAGGTAGATGAGGGGAGAGGTCAGGTTGGAAATGGCAGGGTGGGGGATCATGGGCTGGATTCTCCATTTTGGTTCCCACGCCGTCGTGAAAACGGTGATCTTTTACGCCAGGAAAACTGGCGTCATAAGGCCACCAATTGCAGAGGCCGTGCCGTGCTCCATGGCGGACTCAGCCCACGGACCCGGACCGCCAAAGTAGTGCCCCGCGTCGGCCGCTCGTGCGCCCCTCATCGGCCGCCCACGTTGCCCCCAGCCCCGAATGAAGCCTCCCCTGCCTGGCGACCGGCCCTCCCCTGACTGTGGTGGCCCCGGACTGAGTCCGCAGCCGCCACCCAAGATTCCCGAACGGCTGGAACCAGGAGAGTCTCACGCCGTGGGGAATTCGGCTGGTCGGGGACAGAGAGCATCATCGGGTGGGCCTCAGGCGGTGGATAATCGGCGCGGAGTACGCCGCTTTTCAGGGGGCAGAGAATTGAAAAGCTGGCGCCGCTCCCGATTTTGGTGCCAAAACGGATTCTCCGCCTCGTCGCCGAACGTGATTTCAGCGTTGGAGGCGCAGAGAATCCAGCCCCATGAGGGAGCGCCCATTCTGAAAAGAAGAATAGTGATGGAGGTGCAAGGGGGCCAAGATCAGCTACTTGGAGAAAGTTATGAGCTCTCTGCCTATATACCTGCCAGTGGAGAACCTATAAATCGGTCAGGGGAGCAGCTCGAACAACTTGGAAAGTTAATAGGTTACACTGTGTAAATATTTGAAAATAGTTACATTGTAAAATCAATTGGCTCTCCCTTAAAAGATGGTCTTTGTCTTAACAATTCCTTGGGGCAAAAGGTTTCAATAACTCCAGCAAGGGAATTGCTTCTAAATGAAATCCCATCTCTGAGTGGGAATTTAAAATGAAGATCCTTTCTCAGCCAAAGTTAATCACCTGCATTTCTTCACTCTTAACAACATCCTTTACAAATTATTTTAATATTGAAATTAATTCTGGTCTTAGCACTCTCTGCCCCAGCACTGACTTGCACCAGCTGATTTCAAAAGTTCACCAGTAGCAAAAGAGTTCCAAACTTTATCATAGAATCATAGAAGTTTACAGCATGGAAACAGGCCCTTCGGCCCAACCAGTCCATGCCGCCCAGTTTTTATCATTAAGCTAGTCCCATTTGCCCGCACTTGGCCCATAACCCTCTATACCCATCTTACCCATGTAACTATCTAAATGCTTTTTAAAAGACACAATTGTACCCGCCTCTACTACTACCTCTGGCAGCACATTCCAGACACTCACTACCCTCTGAGTGAAGAAATTGCCCCTCTGGGCCCTTCTGAATCTCTCCCCTCTCACCTTAAACCTATGCCCTCTAGTTTTAGACCCCTGCCTTTGGGAAAAGATGTTGACTATCTACCTTATCTATGCCCCTCATTATTTTATAGACCTCTATAAGATCACCCCTAAGCCTCCTACGCTCCAGGGAAAAAAGTCCCGGTCTATCCAGGCTCTCCTTATAACTCAAACCATCAAGTCCCGGCAACATCCTAATAAATCTTTTCTGCACTCTTTCTAGTTTAATAATATCCTTTCTATAATAGGGTGACCAGAACTGCACACAGTATTCCAAGTGTGGCCGTACCAATGTCTTGTACAACTTCAACAAGACATCCCAACTCCTGTATTCAATGTTCTGACCAATGAAACCAAGCATGCCGAATGCCTTCTTTACCACCCTGTCCACCTGCGACTCCACCTTCAAGGAGCTATGAACCTGTACTCCTAGATCTCTTTGTTCTATAACTCTCCCCAACGCCATACCATTAACTGAGTAGGTCCTGGCCTGATTCGATCTGCCAAAATGCATCACCTCACATTTATCTAAATTAAACTCCATCTGCCATTCGTCGGTCCACTGGCCTAATTGATCAAGATCCCGTTGCAATCCTAGCTAACCTTCTTCACTATCCACTGTGCCACCAATCTTGGTATCATCTGCAAACTTACTAACCATGCCTCCTAAATTCTCATCTAAATCATTAATATAAATCACAAATAACAGTGGACCCAGCACCGATCCCTGAGGCACACCACTGGTCACAGGCCTCCAGTTTGAAAAACAACCCTCTACAACCACCCTCTGTCTTCTGTCGTCCAGCCAATTTTGAATCCAATTGGCAACCTCACCCTGGATCCCGTGAGCTTTAACCTTCTGCAACTACCTACCATGCGGTACCTTGTCAAAGGCTTTGCTAAAGTCCATGTAGACAACGTCTACTGCACTGCCCTCATCTACCTTCTTGGTCACCCCCTCAAAAAACTCAATCAAATTTGTGAGACATGATTTTCCACGCACAAAGCCATGCTGACTGCCCCGAATCAGTCCTTGCCTCTCTAAATGCTTGTAGATCCTGACTCTCAGAATACCTTCTAGCAACTTACCTACTACAGACGTTAGGCTCACCGGTCTGTAGTTCCCAGGCTCTTCCCTGCTGCCCTTCTTAAACAAGGGCACAACATTCGCTACTCTCCAATCTTCAGGCACCTCACCTGTGGCTGCCGATGATTCAAATATCTCTGTTAGGGGACCCGCAATTTCCTCCCTAGCCTCCCACAACATCCTGGGATACATTTCATCAGGTCCCGGGGATTTATCTACCTTGATGCGCTTTAAGACTTCCAGCACCTCCTCCTCTGTAATATGCACACTTCTCAAGATATCACTATTTATTTCCCTTAGTTTCCTAACATCCATGCCTTTCTCCACCGTGAATACCGATGAGAAATATTCATTCAGGATCTCACCCAACTCTTGTGGCTCTGCACATAGATGTCCTTGTTGATCCTTAAGAGGCCCTACTCTGTCCCTAGTTACTCTTTTTCCCTTTATGTATCTGTAGAAGCTCTTTGGATTCTCCTTTGCATTATTTGCCAAAGCAATTTCATGTCCCCTTTTTGCCCTCCTGATTTCCCTCTTAACTCTATTTCGACAATCTCTATACTCTTCAAGGGATCCACTTGATCCCAGTTGTTTATGTACGTCATATGCCTCCTTCTTCTTTTTGACCAGAGTCTCAATATCTCGAGTCATCCAGGGTTCCCTACTTCTACCAGCCTTGCCCTTCACTCTAAAGGGAATGTGCTTACCCTGAACCCTGGTTAACACATTTTTAAAAGCCTCCCATTTACCAGCCGTCCCTTTGCCTGCCAACAGTCTCTCCCAATCTACCTCTGAAAGTTCCTGTCTGATACCATCAAAATTGGCCTTGCCCCAATTAAGAATTTTAACTCTTGGGCCAGACCTATCATTCTCCATAGCTATCTTAAAACTAATGGAGTTATGGTCACTTGTCCCAAAGTGATCCCTCACTAACACTTCTGTCACTTGCCCTTCCTTATTTCCCAAGACGAGGTCAAGTTTTGCCCCCTCTCTAGTCGGTCCATCCACATACTGAATGAGAAATTCCTCCTGAATACACTCAACAAATTTCCCTCCATCCAAGCCCCTAATGCTATGGCTGTCCCAGTCAATGTTGGGAAAGTTAAAGTCCCCTACTATTACTTCCCTATTTTTCTTGCAGCTATCTGTAATCTCCTTACATATTTGCTCCTCAATTTCCCGCTGACTATTTGGGGGCCTGTAGTACAGTCCTATCAAGGTGATCTCTCCCTTCTTATTTTTCAGTTCCACCCATATAGACTCAGTGGGCGAACCCTCGGATATATCCCCTCTAAGTACTGCCGTGATGTTCTCCCTAATCAAAAATGCCACTCCCCCTCCTCTCTTACCTCCTGTTCTATCCTTTCTATAGCATCTGTACACCGGAACATTGAGCTGCCAGTCCTGCCCCTCCCTTAGCCATGTTTCAGTCATAGGTATAATATCCCAGTCCCATGTGCCCATCCATGCCCTGAGTTCATCCGCTTTGCCCGTCAGGCCCCTTGCATTGAAATAAATGCCGTTTAATGTAGGCTTTCCTTGCTCTCTGCCCTGCTTTCTCTGGTCATGCTTTACACACTCTCCCTTCCTGCCTTTTGTTTCCGTCCCCACTGACTTCCTACATCGGTTCCCATCCCCCTGCCACATTAGTTTAAACCCTCCCCAACTGCACTAGCAAACACACCCCCGAGAACATTGGTTCCGGTCCCACTTTATCTTCAAAGTTTCATCTATAAATCAAGCTTACCATAAATGGTTAATATGTAGTCTGCCTGGATAGAGCTGATGGGATTGACTGCGATACAGGTATAGTTCCCACAGTCACTTTTCATAGAGCTCAGGATAATAAGGCTTCTGTTCCCATTGATTAGCCGGTGATGCTGCGAGATGTCCCCTCCGTCCTTCTGCCATTTATACCCCTGGGGTTCTCCAGAAACATCACAGGTCAGCGCAATGGTGGAAGCGAGAGAGCTGGAGTTGCTCAATATTGAAGCCTTTGCCAGTTCATCTGAAGAGAAAAAAATACTGATTAAAGAACTGTGATGTTAAAATCTTAATTTGCAATGAAATCTCTAAGTGCAACATAGCAGCAAAATGTCTGCAAGAGAATTTTAGACCATAAGGCCGTAAGACATAGGTGCTCAATTAGGCCACTCAGCCCATCGAGTCGCTCAGTGATTTGGCCTCCACAGCCTTCTGCGGCAGTGTTCCACAGATTCACCACCCTCTGGCTGAAGAAATTCCTCCTCATCTCTGTTTGAAAGGATCATCCCTTTAGTCTGAGATGGTGTCCTCTGGCTCGAGTATTTCCGACAAGTGGAAACATCCTCTCTATCCAGGCCCTGCGGTATCCTGTAAGTTTCAATAAGATCCCCCCTCATCCATCTAAACTCCAATGAGTACAGAGCCAGAGTCCTCAACCATCCTCGACAAGCTCTTCATTCCAGGGATCATTCTTGTGAACTTCCTCTGGACCTTTTCCAAGGCCAGCACATCCTTCCTTAGATATGGGGCTCAAAACTGCCCACAATACTCTAAATGGGGTCTGACCAGAGTCTTATACAGCCTCAGAAGTGCATTGCTGCTCTTGTATTCTAGCCCTCGCGACATGAATGCTAACATTGCATTTGCCTTCCTAACTGCCGACTGAACCTGCACGTTAAGCTTAAGAGAATCTTGAACAAGGACTCCTAAGTCCCTTTGTGCTTCTGATTTCCTAAGCCTTTTCCCATATAGAAAATAGTCTGTGCCTCCATTCCTCCTTCCAAAGTGCATAACCTCACACTTTTCCCTTTGTATTCCATCTGCCACTTCTTTGCCCACTCTCCTAGCCTGTGCAAGTCCTTCTGCAACCCCCCGGCTTCCTCAATACTACCTGTCCCTCTACCTATCTTTGTATCATCTGCAAACTTAGCAACAGTGCCTTCAGTTCCTTCCTCCAGATCGTTAATGTATATTGTGAAAAGTTGCCTCTATACAACACTTTATTACATACACAGTACATCCCCAAGTGTTTCACAGCTATTTTTAAAGTTGCAGTGTGGTGAACATGGTTGTGAATTTGACCACTGTTTTGTCACAAACAGGAATGGGATGAATGGTCAGTTAATGTGGTTTTAAAGGATTAACAAGAAAATGGAACAGACAAAAGGTGAAGTTTCAGGTCTTTGAAGAATAGAATCCCCACAGTGCAGAAGGAGGCCATTTGGCCCATCGAGTCTGCACCGACCCTCTGAAAGAGCTCCCCACCCAGGCCCACTTCCCCACAACCCCATCTAAACTTTGGCTGCTAAGGGGCAATTTAGCGTGGCCAATCTACCTAACCTGCACATTTTTGAACTGTGGAATGGAACCAGAGCACCCGGAGGAAACCCACGCGGACACGGGGAGGAAGTGCAAACTCCACACAGACAGTGACTCAAGAACGGAATTGAATCCGGGCCCCTAAAGCTGTGAGACAGCAGTGCTAACCTCTGTGTCACCGTGCCACTCCTGAAACAGGATCTTCAGTCTCCACTTGAATCATTGGAACAGGAAATCTAGACCTCAGTTTAAAGAGTCATCGGAGAAAAATGACACCTTCAACAATACAGCACTCCCTTAGTAATGCACTGAAATTTAACTATATTAGGTGCTTTGGAATCTGTTCACGTACAGTTCTTTCACCCTCAAGAAGGGGGTCAACGTTTACATTTTAGCAGGTTAGGTACGGTAGCACAGTGGTTAGCACTGTTACTTCACAGCGCCAGGGTCCCAGGTTCGATTCCCGGCTTGGGTCACTGTCTGTGTGGAGTCTGCACGTTCTCCCTGTGCCTGTGTGGGTTTCCTCCGGGTGCTTTGGTTTCTTCCCACAAGTTCCAAAAGACGTGCTGTTTGGTAATTTGGACATTGGTGACCCTGGCCCTGCCGCCTGTCCCGGCTGCCAGTGGTACCATCGGCTGGCGCTGCCCTTACCGGAGGTATGCTCCGTGGCCCATGCCCCCATAGGGGCTACAGTGGACGTTGCCCTGGGTGGCCTACCTGATGCCCCACCGGCGGGAGGCAGCCAGTTGTGGTGAGGGGTATGACGGATGGTGGGGTGGCGGGGGCACCCATATGGCCGGTGTCACTCTGCAGAACTAGCGGCCCATGTGGGTGGTCAGTGGGATGTGCAGCAAGATGGTTGTGCTTCAGGCCACGGCAATGGCGGTCCGTGCCTGGTCACCCTGACCACATGGCCCATTTCCCCCATCACCCCGCCCCCGTCCCCCCATCCCCCCACTCCCCAGCCCTGGCAGGGCTTCCGTCACCCGAGTCAACCTGGCCAGTGTCTGGCCGGCAGCCCACAGTCGCTCCTCTCCGTGTCCTAACTCCTCTCCCTCTCCCTCATCAGCCGCGACGGAGAATCCTGCCCCCCATTTGTCAGGCATGGATTCACATGGGAGATTTCCACATTCGTGAGTTTGGAGGAATGTCGATTCATTTTATAAATAAACAATTTTTCTTTTCACATGCGGCTCCAGCTGTATTTGTGCATTATTTCTATATGATGCGATGATTTTGAATTGGATTGACTAGTTGTGTTCATGTGGGTCTCTCTGCTCAGCTATATTTGGTGATTCCGTATTGACGGATGGCTCGGTAGCACATGGGCGGCACGGTGCACGGTAGTTAGCACTGTTGTTTCACAGCTCCAGGTTTGATTCCTGGCTTGGGTCACTCTCTGTGCGGAGTCTGCACATTCTTTCTATGTGTGCGTGGGTTTCTTCCGGGTGCTCTGGTTTCCTCCCACAGTCCAAAGATGTGCAGGTTAGGTGGATTGGCCATGCTAAATTACCCTTAGTGTCCCAAACATAAAGGGTAGGTGGGGTTACTGGGTTGCTGGGATAGGGTGGAGGTGTGGGCTTAAATAGGGTGCTCTTTCCAAGGACCGGTGCAGACTCGATGGGCCAAATGGCCTCCTTCTGCATTGTAAATTCTATGATTCTATTACTCTATGACTCTGTGATTCTATAATTCGATGATTCTATAATTCTGTGACTCTATGATTCTATGATTCTATGATTTTATGATTTTATGATTCTATGATTCTATGATTCTATGATTCTATGATTTTATGGTTCTATTACTCTATGATTCTATGCAGTCATGACCCTAATGTTCATGAGAAGGATGTAACAGGAAAAGTAGACAATGACCAATAAGGTCCCGATTGACTTTTGTTTATTTAACTGGTAGTTTAAAAATGCTAGTTCCGCCTCAACTGGAGTAATTATGTATAATTCTGCACACTACACTTTAAAAAAAAGGTGTGAAGGCTTCAGAGAGGATGCAGGGAAGATTTGCAAGATGGTTTTGGGGATGAGAGACTTCAGTTAAGTGGATAGATTGGCAAAGGCGTGTCTGTTTTCCTCAGAGAGGAGAATTGATAGATGTATTCAAAATCTAGATAGATCTGGGCAGCGTAGATTGAGAGAACAAGTTCCCATTTGAGTTGAGAACCAGAAGGTCAATGACGACTGAACCAATGGTGATACAGGGATTTTCTTTTGGCAATCAGTGTATAAGGTCTGGTTTGCATTGCCGAAGAGTGTGGTAGAGACAGATTCAAACATGGCTTTCTTGGGGGAATTGGATTATTATCTGAAGAGAACAAATTTGCAGGACTGCACAAAGGGCAGGGGACCTGAACCAACCGAGAGCTGCCAGAAACATGATGGGCAGAATGGCCTTCTTCCATGCTGCAACAATTCTATGATTCTTTGATCAGACTCACTCACCAATGTGTGATTACTGATAACTGACTGAATCACCAATATATTGTCAGTGATGAAAACCTTAATTTTTTTGCCATAATTCAAATTATTGCTACTGAAAAAAGAGGCAAAACGTACCTATTATCCAAAGCCAAACTTCTCGAACAGTGGTATTCTGTAAATTGATGAAAAGTATATAATGACCCTGATCTAAAAATGTTAAATTATGAAGGACAAATGATCCATTTGATGATCCATTTGATGATGGGAAGTCAACGCGACTGATGTACTTTTTCATTAAGGAAGGTTCTGTAGCTCCTGCATGAAATTGTAGCACTCCCATACTTGTTCCATTCTCCGTATTTCCATGGGATACTTTCCATTGGAATACCTTGGCCTGGTCCCTTTGATCTTCATTCACTCCAGGGAAGTGCACAGAGCTCCCAGGAGCACGGAAGACTTCAATTTCAGCCAGAGCTACGAAAAATAGAAAAAATTGTTATCTCAGCCTCCTGTGAAATGTAGAATGCATGTTTAATGTTGTTTCATGTGCTGAGCATTGATTTTGCTCTTCTGAATCATCACTATGTTATTTGCAATGATACAGCTGGTGAATATACAGAGTCACAGCCTGAGGAAGCTAGTAATGAAGACAGTATCCACAAGTTCACATTGCCAGTGTGAATTGCCTGAGTTGTCTATGGTGCATATTCCCAGGTGCTGCATCACTGGATGTGACTTCACAAACAGAGGACTGCGGATTTGAAAATCCTAGGAGCAGGATAATTTCCCATCCAACACTGGACAGTAATTTACAGGCGTAGTTTTCTGAAAAGCCACCCATAGTGTGAGAGGCTGAGAGTAACAGTGCAGGACCCATGAAAACTCAATCCACAAAGCTTTATTCTACATTGAAGGATAAATCCTGCTCAACTTATTAACATTGTAAATTTAATTTTGGTACCAACAAGTGACTTCAGATTTTAAGAAAACAGAAAGCAAGACGACCCGTGTTGTATATCGCATCCTTCATGACCTCAGGAATTCCTAAAGTGCTTGACAGCCAATTACTTGTGAAGTACAGTCACTGCCGTTATGTAGAAAACACAACAGGCAATTTTTGCCCAACAAGCCTCGATAAACAGCCACCTGATAATGAGCTGATAATCTCTTTACAGTGATGTGGATTGAGGGATAAATATCAGCCAACACACCAGACAAAACTCTTTTGCTCTTCTTCTAAATAGTGGCCAGGAGATTTTATTACTTCCTCCTGAGATGACAGTCAGGATCTTGGATAATGTTCCATCTGAAGGAGGAGGCCACAGAAGGCATTATGCAAATACAAGTTATTTTATTCTGTATAGCACGCACCTGGGAGAATTCCTGTCTCTGATCAGCTACCCTACTCGGTGGGGCGGGTTTGATTTTCTAAATCTAGAGTACCCAATTCATTTTTTCCAATTAAGGGGCCAATCCAGCTAACCTGCACATCTTTTGGGTTGTGAGGGCGAAACCCACGCAAACACGGGCAGAATGTGCAAACTCCATACGGACAGTGACCCACAGCCAGGATCGGACCTGGGACCTCGGCACCGTGAGGCAGCAGTGCTAACCCCTGCGCCACAGTGCTGCCCTCTTCCCATTTTGGTTATTAGTGATGTATTCATCTATGGCCTGTGATATTTTCTTGCAGAAAGCCTTATCAGCCAGGAGGGCCATGTGCATCCTCCAATTGGGAGTGTTGGGCACGGCCCATCTCCAACCTCACCCACATAATGCAGAGCATGGTCGGAGGTCTGTGTGGAGTCTGCACATTCTCTCCCTGGCCGTGTGGGCTTCCTCCGGGTGCTCCGGTTTCCTCCCACAAGTCATTAACGTGGGCGTTACTCCTTTGTGATTATGTTGTTGATTACTTCTGTCATAACCCCAACAGGGCCCATGGGGAAACCATTGTGTGTGGCACAGTAGCACAGTGGTTAGCACTGTTGCATCACAGCGCAGGGTCCCGGGTTCGATTCCTGCTTGCGTCACTGTCTGTGCAGACAGTTCTCCCAGTGTCTGCGCGGATTTCCTCCGGGTGCTCTGGTTTCCTCCCACAAGTCCCGAAAGACATGCTTGTTAGGTGAATTGGACATTCTGAATTCTCCCTCAGTGCACCCGAACAGGTGGTGACCAGAGGATTTTCACAGTGACATCATTGCAGTGTTAATGTAAGCCTACTTGTGACATGAATAAAAACTTTTATTACAATCGCGCAGTATTCCGCTCTTAATATCCCTGGAAGCACCGATTTCCCCACTACAAAGACGTCGATCCATGAACATACATTGTTTACCAGGGAGAAGGAGAACTCCTTCTCCGCTGGGTGGGTGAACCGCTATGGGTCCACTGCCCCATATCTGCTCCATGAATAGGCTGAGTGCTTTCGCCATTTTAGAGGTCTTCCCCGTTTTGGGATTCAGCCTGTCTGTCCGTGGGTCCTGTACACAGTTAAAGTCCCCTCCCATGATTAGTCGGTGTTTCGATGTTGGGAATTTCCGCCATGTCCTTCTTTATAAACTCCGTGTCATCTCAATTAGGCGCATACATGTTCACCAGGATTACCGGTGCCCCTAAAAGGACATTTGTGAACCAGATGGAATTTTACGACAATTGACAATAGTTTCATGGTCATCTTTAGACCTTTAATCCCAGATTTTTATTGAATTCAAATTTCACCAACTGCCATGGTAGGTTGAACCCTAGTACCCTGAATCTCTGGATTAATAGTCCAGTGACATTACCAGTCCAAAAGCCCTCTGAAATGGCCCAGCCAGCCACTCAGTTGTACTGCCACTGAAGTAAACAAAGGCAATGAAACCGGACAAACTACCCGGCATTAACCTAGATGCCGGAAACAACAACGGCAAACCCAGCCCTGTTGACCTTGCAGAGCCGTCTTTACTAACATCTGGGGGCTGTACAACACTAAAGAGGCTTGGCACCATCCAAGACAAAAGAGTCCCGCTTGATTGCTACTCCTTCCTCTAACATTCACTCCCTCCATGACCGACGCACAGTTGCAGCCATGTATACCATCTACAAGATGCACTGCAGGAACTCATCAAGGTTCCTCAGACAGCACCTTCCAAACCAACGACTACTATCTTCTTGAAGGACAACAGCAGCAAACACCAGAGGGACCAGTGTGACTTGGAAATATAATCTTCATTGTCGCTGGGCCAAATTCCTGGAACTCCCTCCCTAACGTGGAGATGCCGGCGTTGGACTGGGGTGAGCACAGTAAGAAGTCTTCCAATACCAGGTTAAAGTCCAACAGGTTTGTTTCAAACACTAGCTCTCGGAGCACTGCCCCTTCCTCAGATGAACCTGAGGAAAAAGCAGTGCTTCGAAAGCTAGTGATTTGAAACAAACCTGTTGGGACTTTAAACCTGGTGTTGTAAGACGTCTTACTGTGCTCCCTCTCTAACAGCACTGTGGGTGTACCGATAACTCATGGACCGCAGCGGGTCAGGAAGACAGCTCATCACCACATTCAAGGGCAACTATGGGTAGGCAATAAATGCTGGTCTAGTCAACATCACCCACATCACTTAAATTAATTTTTAAAAAGATGATGTGCTGAGGGGGCAATGCGATTATACCCGTTCCTTGGTATTCCCTGCCCCTGGTGGGAGTGGAAAATTCCAGCCTAAGTTTTGAGCTTGACAAGCATGGGTTTGTTGGGTACAGTTGGGTACTTTTGCCTGTTGCAAAGAGCTGCAGGGGTATGCAGTGAGACACAGTCCTCCAGTTGTTCGGCCTCTGTATCTGGCATTGCGCTGACACTAAAATCCATATGCCACATTACTCAATTGTAAGATGGGAAAAGCATCTTTTTGGCTTGATGTCAATATCTGTTTTATTCAATGTTTTGCCAAGCACCAACCCTGCATCCTTCAGAGAATAAAATTGTGGTGGTCTAAATAACTCCGAAAGCAAAACATTCACATTTATTCCAGGAAACACTACTTACCTGTGAAACGTACAAAATAATTCAGTGCAATCAATTGTAGGCAGTGCATTCTACCTCAGATGAGTCAGTCAAGATAGAAAAATCCTTGTGAAATTATTTAATTTGTAACCTGTAAAATTAGAATTTGAAATATATGTTTAAAAATCTTGCAATTAATCTTACATTTGATCTCAGAATGTCTCAAAGCATTTTACAGTCAATAAATTATATTTCACAATTGAAATGTATGCAATATAATAAGAAGTATTGTCGCAAGTAGGCTTACATTAACACTGCAATGAAGTTACTATGAAAACCCCTAGTCACCACATTCCGGCGCCTGTTCAGGTACACAGAGGAAGAATTCATAATGTCCAAATTACCTAACATCCTGTCTTTCGGGACTCGTGGGAGGAAACCAGAGCACACGGATGAAACCCAAACAGACACAGGGAGAACGTGCAGACTCCGCGCACACAGTGACCCAAGCCGGGACCCTGATGCTGTGAAGCAACAGTGCTACCCATGACAGCTAAGCTACCACAGACAGAAATGTGATAATGATCAAATTGCTTGTGGGATAAGCATTAACCAGAATCTGGTTCTTCTTCGAAACAGTGTCAGGAGGATTTCTGTTTTGTCCTCCTGAGAAAAACAGGGCCTGAGTTTAAAGTCTATCTGAAAAACAGCACTCTCAACAGCACAGCGCTCAGGTCAACACTGCGGTGGTCTGCCAACCTCAAGTCTGCCGTCATCCAGTATGGATCCTAAGCAAGTGTCCACAGATTGACATTGATTTATCATTGTACTTTGTACAAATACACAGAAGATTCAACACATTCACATAATTTCCTATTAAGGAAACTTGCCATCTGAAGTCTGATAATTTAACCAATGCTCTCAAGTACAGTGCATTAAACAGGGCCATTTCCACATGCAGATGGGAGTGCAGATCCACAGCAAAGTGGTTGACCTGTACGCGCCCTGTGAAATGGTCTAGCAAGCCAATCAGCTGTACAAAGCCATTACTGGAAAGTTGAAAAAGAATAAAATCAGGCAGAGAACTCTGTCTTGGACTGGGCACCAGAAGAGGGTGATGGCAGTGCAGTGGTACGCAATCAGGAGGGAGTGACCCTGAGTCCTCAACATTGACTCCATAACCCATGAAATCTCATCATGAGCAAGGAAACTTCCCGCTGATGATCGGTGTTGATCCTCCAGGTTGATGGGAGGACTGGGAGAATAAGCATGCAGGGTATACTTCAATGACCATCACCACAATGGGTTTGGTAGCACGACCACTAAGCCATTAACCGAGTTATTAAATTACCACGGTACTCTGTCAGCCCAATTCTTAAGGGCATATCTGCCAAATTCGGCATGTGGGAAGTGATATGAACCAACAAGAGGGAAGCCTCATCCTCACTAATTTACTGAGTACATGCACCTGTCCATGACAGCATTGCTAGGAGCAACCACCACACAGTCCTGGAGATGAGATCCTGCCTTCCCACAGAGGACACACTCCACTATGTTGCGTGGTGCTTCTACAGCCTTCCATCTTGTATTAGAATGGTGTGTCCCCTCTTTTTGACCAGCTGAACTTTCCGTTTCTGCTGGCCTTGTTCAATTCCTCCAAACAGTCAGCCTCCAGAGGTCAGGGCTATCGAAGATCATCTCCCAGTCCGCAGTCTCATTGGCCACCATTTTCCCTTGCAGTGTCCTTGCAGAGTAGGTTATGAACACCCATCAGGTCACGGCCCAGTGGCCAGTTCACTGTACAGCAGATCATTGGGTATATGGTCATCATCTATGTGATGAATGAGGCCATATCATTGCAGACATCGTTGCTTTACTAATGAGTTATTCCTAATGTAAACAAAGATAGGCTGGTTTAGCACAGGACTAAAGAGCTGGCTTTTAAAGCAGACCAAGGCAGGCCAGCAGCACGGTTCAATTCCCGTGCCAGCCTCCCCGAACAGGCGCCGGAATGTGGCGACTAGGGGCTTTTCACAGTAACTTCATTTTAAGCCTACTTGTGACAATAAGCGATTTTCATTTCATTTCATGGTTGTGATTATTAGAGGTTCAATCATTACAGACCCAGGACATCACTGCAGGAGCTCCTCATAGTGGTGTTCTAAACCCAACTAATGTTTCATCAATGACCTCCTCTCCATTATAAGGTCAGAAGTGGGGATGTTTGGGGTGGCACGGTTGTGCAGTGGTTAGCACTACTGCCTCACGGCGCTGAGGTCCCAGGTTTGATCCCAGCCCCGGGTCACTGTCCGTGTAGAATTTGTCCATTCTTCACATGTCTGCATGGGTCTCACCCCCACAACCCAAAGATGTGCAGGGTTGATGGATTGGCCACGCTAAATTGCCCCTTAATTGGAAAAAAATTAATGAATTGAGTACTCTAAATTTATAAAAAGAGGAAGTGGGGATGTTTACAGGTCATGTGTGGACACAGCGTGAGCTATATTTCTGCCTGGGGATGAGCTGAGTCCTGTGCTATGATAAATATCCTGTTGTCTCCCTGGAGGATGGGATGCTTTCTTGCTTGAATGAGCAGCCTGTTCTCTTCTTCATTGGTGGGTGCTTGGCGAGCGCCAATGAAATACGGAGCCTGGGTTGGGTCCTGATCCCTTGTTTTACTGTGGGATAATTCTAGGGGTTCTAGCTCATTCCCTATTCTTTTTTCTTCTTGGGAGGCCCTGAAGGTTTGACCATAATCCAAACATACTGTTGCCGGTCCTCTGTGCATAATTGTACAGAATGATGTGCAGGTTAGGCGGATTGGCCATGATAAATTGCCCTTAGTGTCCAAAATTGCCCTTAGTGTTGGGTGGGGTTACTGGGTTGTGGGGATAGGGTGGAGGTGTTGACCTTGGGTAGGGTGCTCTTTCCAAGAGCCCGTGCAGACTCGATGGGCCGAATGGCCTCCTTCTGCACTGTCAATTCTATGATAGTCTATGATGCTGGCTCTGTACTGGGCCTGAGATTGAGGTTAAGTTGGGTTGTGTAAGGGCAGCACGGTGGCGCAGTGGTTAGCACTGCTACCCCACGGCACCTAGGTCCCAGGTTCGATCCTGGCCCTAGGTCACTGTCCGTGTGGAGTTTGCATATTCTCCCCGTGTTTGTGTGGGTTTCTCCCCCACGACCCAAAAATGTGCAGGGTAGGTGGGTTGGTGACACTAAACTACCCCTG
The DNA here is from genome assembly GCF_047496885.1 of Scyliorhinus torazame. Classification (NCBI taxonomy): domain Eukaryota; kingdom Metazoa; phylum Chordata; class Chondrichthyes; order Carcharhiniformes; family Scyliorhinidae; genus Scyliorhinus; species Scyliorhinus torazame. Next base: position 197,526,338 of record NC_092720.1, read on the forward strand.
AATTGAAAAAAAAATGAATTGGGTACTCTAAATTTATTTTTTTTAAAGTTGGGTTGTGTAGTATATATGTAACTCCCTTGGAACTGGCGCTTTAGCATATTTTCTTTGTTTTTCATCAGGGTGGGTATGAAGAATCCGTATTTGACTCCTCGATGGGTGCAGGTGGGTCTAGTATCTGAGGAGACGAGGCTGTGGTGTGACTTTGGTGCTGCTAGAGTTGAGGGATTTACATGTTGGTACATGGCACTGAAAACTCATCTGGAAAATGTTGTGGTAATTGCAAGCTGACATGGCCTGGGAAGGTGTGCAGCACTTCATCGTGTTTTCATGGCTTCGCCCTCTTTTTCCCTTGGTGTCTGGTGGGGCTATGGAGGCATCTAGCTACGTCTAATGATTGCATGGAGCCAGTTGGGATGTTGCTCTCCTCTCCCTCTCTGTACTCAATGTATATTGAGATGTTTTTTTCTCTACAGTGATGTGCTATTTTGTAATATTGCGTGTTGTTTTCCAAAACGTAAACCCTCAATAAACATGTTTCAAAACAAAAGTGGGGATGTTCAATAATGATTTTCATAATGTTAAAAGCTCAGATACTGAAGCAGGATCTGGACAATATTTAGCTTGGGTTGGCAAATGACAAGTGACATTTGTGTTGCAGGTTCGGTCTAACTTCCCTGATTTTACACCTCTCTTTATGAAGCCCCAGATCGGCTTTGCTGACAACTTCCTCAACATGTCCTGCCAAAGATCTAGGCACACAAACTCATTTCTCCCTTGCAGGTTAGCTGTTTCCTGGTGGCAATTCTTGCCACCCTCACAAATCGGCCCATCTCCAACTTCGGTCCGTCCACAAATATTTAAATTGTATTTTACTTTCAACCTATGTATGCTGGGAATCTGAAATAAAAGAGAAAATGCTGGATAAACTCAGCGGGTCTGGCAGCATCTGTGCAAAGAGAGGCCATTCGGTCAAACACTGTTTCTCGCTCCACTGATTATGTCAGAACATTTAGCACCAGTCGTTTTAACTGTCCTAAAGCCTATTTTCAAATTCAAACTGACACTAACCTTTCTATTACAAAAGCAGCCTCAGCTTTGTCAGTCAGACTTTTCATAGCCACATGTCAACACTTTCACAAAACCCTTTAGATAATAACCATTGTATTCCTTCCATTAACCTCCACCCTTAATCCAAAATAACATTCAATCAGATTCGCAAGTACGAACTTTGCTTCCCTTAATCTTTTCTTGACCAAATCTAATTTTCAAAGCACCTGTTGATATTTTCCCGTTGAGACAGCGCCCCTCCCTCTGATACCAAACAGCCAGAGAATCATTTTCACATAAACTATTTGATGCATCGACTCAATAACTGCTCAAACATTTGTCTGGAACACGTGGTTAAACGCTAGTGCTGGGCCAGCCGTTCACAAGCGCTGGTGTCCGGTTGCTGGTGAAGAAGTTACTTACCCCAAAAGCTAGAGGAAGTTTCGAACCGACCAGCTCAGCTCCGCCGCTGCAGCAGACTGACAGAAAGAGCTCCAGCAAACGCTTTTATAGCCAGAAGACACCTCCCCACACCGTGGAAATATTTGAGTCAGCAGGAAGCTTGGCTGATCTGTGACTGACTTCTACCTCTCGCCTTTGTTCCTTCGCTCAGTTTCAGTATTCGAAATATTTCTAGTAATCTGTATAATAAGATTCAGGGTCGGTTTATTCGAGCTACATGTAACAGTCCGCCCTTTCTATTCATAGAAATCATAGCATTTAGAGTGCAGAAGGAGGCCATTCGGCCCGTCGACTCTGCACCGACCCTTGGAAAGAACACCTTCTTGAGCCCACACCTCCACTACCATAGGGTAGTAACCCCACTTAACCTTTTTTGGACACTAAGGGCAATTTAGCACGGCCAATCAACCTAACCTGCACATCTTTGGACTGTAGGAGGAAACCGGAGCTCCCGGAGGAAACCCACGCACACACGGGGAGAACGTGCAGACTCCGCACAGTCACCCGAAGCCGGAATTGAACGTGAAGCAACTGTGCCAACCACTGTGCTACGCTACCGTGCCGCCCGATTAGACAGACTCTGAATGTCAAACACTTTCTTAAAACCCTTTAGATAATAACCATTGTATTCCTTTCAGTAACCTCCACCCTTACTGCAAAAAACATTCAATCAGATTCACAAGCATGACCTTGCCTTTCCTTAATCCTTGATTAAATCTAATTTTCAAAGTACCTGTTGGTATTCATCCCGAATAGTCGGCGATGGGTCCAAGCGATGGAAAGTGCGATTAGAATAAATAGGTGTTTGCTGGCAGGCACAGACATAATGGGCCAAAAAACCTCTGTGTGCTGTTAACCCCCTGCTTTAGTTGCGTCTGCATCGCAGACGATGCCATCCCTTTTGCACCAACATTGTAATTAACATGGTGAATAAGGTGACCAGATACAGTCTTTGTGCTGTTTGTTTTATTACAATCATTGCTCTTTTCCAATGCACTGTGATTTTACCCAATGGTTTTCTCTCCACCTGTTTGCAATGTGCAAGTACACAGATTGCGGTGACAGCTGACCTCCACCCAGTAACTGGATAGCACTGGAAAGGGTGCAGAGGAGATTTACCAGGCTGGAGATTTTCAGCTAAGAAGAGTGGTTGGATAGACCGGGGTTGTTTTCCTTGGAGCAGAGCAGATTGAGCTATGATCGAGATGTGTGAAATTATGAGAGACTTGGAGAGAGTAGACAAGAAAAAACTTTTCCCCTTGGTGGAGGAGTCAATGACCAGGGGACTTTGATTTAAGGTGAGGAGAATGTGGGGAACACGGTAGCGAATGGGAACACTGCAGGTTCTCTGAGCATATATTTCAATGGTACCATCCTGCCAATCGATTCCTCCTGAGAACAGAGACTATCCTTCAAAATTATCTCATGAGCAAAGTGCTTTGGGGCATCCTGTGGACGGGCAAGGCGCTTTCTAAATGCCAATCATTTTCCTTTCTTTCCTTCCCTCGATGAATTCTTCCTCCTCCGCCCCCTTGCTGAGCCGAGGGTTCTCCTGCAATGTGAAGGGCGGTATTGGTCACATTTTCTGAGCCTCTCCCCATCATTCAATTCAATTAGCTTTCCTGTGTCACAGCACTTCGTCTGGACCCCCAGGGTCCCGAGGCTTGTTTTACTTACGGCAGAGGGAGGGAGGTGGAAAGTGGAGGAGGAGGGCGTCTGACGAGGGCTTTCTGCCCCTCCTGCTCTTTCATTTTGTTTAGTAAAATACCCCTGGTTGACAGATATTAAAACTCAGCTAAACATCATTCAGTGAAAGTAAAACAACAACATACAAAACATAAATATTCAAATTTCACGCCTATGATTAGCTTTTGCGAGTATGGAATTCTTAGTTATTGAGGCTAGGTTTACGTAAATAGTTACCAGATGGACCCTGACTCGATTTTTTTTGCTAAGGTTGCAAGAATTGTTAGTTGTTATGGGACACCCGAAAGCACCAGAAATGGTCACAACGCAGAGGTGGTGGGAGATGTCTTGAGGTGGTTTCTGAGTTCTTTCTTTAAGGTTTCTTTGAATTCAATTTTGTTTGTCGTCAGGGCTCAAGAAATGACGCGATGTTACATCGATGGCTCAATTACCTAACCGATAAACTGTTTAGGAAACAGTTAAAAAAAGACACACTGAAAAACAAATTATTTTTTAAAAACACCTCTTTTAAAATGCTAATTCGCTATTCGGGATGTCACACCATCCACCTCCGACCAATGAACTCATTATTTTGCCCAGGGATAGTCCACTTGCAATTTCTGGCGCTCATTCAGCCCCCACAAGCTACGAAAAAACAGGAAATACTGACAATCTCAGCAGGTCTGGCAGCGTCTGTGGAGAGAGAAGGGAGTTAACGTTTCGAATCTAGATGACTCTTTGTCAAAGCAAAACTAAAGTTATGTTTGGCACGAGTCAGAGAGGAACTTAGGAGAACAAATCAAATACATACCCGGGCCGCAAACAGAGCCATATAAACTGGAGTGTGTCCCGTGTGTGGGAAGCCAACGGTGGTCAGATCTGCCTGAAACTCGAGTGTAGCAGTGCCGGGTTCCTCAGGCTGGTACAGTGGTGGTGGGTTTCCAACGTACTGGGGTGCATACCAGCCTTGCCCCTGCCACTGTCCCGGGCAAAGAGTCTGCGAACTGGTGAAAAATGCACCCACCGACTCTTGTGGAACCCACCCAGGCTGCTCCTGTCACAGGGATGGACTCCCGAGAGAGCGCCCATAAAGCCTCATATCTATATATTGTTCAAATCCCAGCAGAGGGACTGGCTGAACCTCGCCTGTTTAGGGGTGGGATGCTAACTGGAGAGGAACGGGAACTGAAAGCTCCTCAGAGCGAGCTGGAAATTTTCCAAATTCAAATTCTGAATGAACTCTTCGCAGCTTTTGCTTCTCCACAGCCTGTATCTTTGTGGGTGTACGCGTGGGACTGATGTTGGTCAGTTCCCAGCCAGCAGGGTAAACACTGGACTGGAGACGCTTGAGTTCACAAGTTATTGAAGATAATGTGCAATCTCCAGGTGTCCTTTCACCATGGGGATTCAATCCCATTTGGGCGCCTCGGAGTTGCCATGACTATTTGTTTTTGATGTGGAGATTTTTTTGAACCGTAAACAATGTTCGCTTGTGCTCCACCCTGCGACTGAATCTTCGCCGATCCCAGTCTGTTTTATGCAGAACCCGCCCAACTGTCTGAACTCTTCGAGCTGTTCATTCTTCCTCACATCGTCCAAAATATATTTCTTTTTGCACTTCCTTCCATTCCCAGAGTTACTTGCTTCACTGTTCAAATCTTGCCCGACCCGTTCTGAATCCCCCAACAAGTTGGCAACGCGAATGCTTTATTTTTAAACTTTTACGGGGGTGTCAGTGACAAGTTCTTCCAGTTGAGCCAACCACAGATTGCTGAGAGTCCAGGTCCTTCCTGACATAGCTTTAATGATGCCTAGTTTCCAATTCCAGATGTTTTCAAATTCACATTCCACCAGCTTTGAACCAATGGCCCAATGGGCAATAGTCTAAATTTCAGGATTACTAGTCAGCGCACTTCCCATTACATGCAGCCTTCCCTGTGGGCACAGGGAATTCCACTGAAAATACCTATGTGAACCATTTTTTCCAAATTTTTTTGTCTGGGACCTATTTTTACCACCCAGCTATCCTTCGCGACCCATGTCCACCGACCTTCTCGACCCACCATTTTCACTTACCTTTAATGTGACAGGTGAGTCATGATGTCACTTGCGTTTTTATTCAATGTTGCATTTCTGACAATGACTTCAGCTGACTTAAGTACTCACTGTATGCATTGAAAAAAATTAAGAGATTTGTCCTCAAACTCGTCATGCTTAGTCTTCAAACGTCTTTGAAGTTTTGAGAGTTTTAAACTTTCATTTGCCAGTGCTTCCCTGCATATAACACACATGAACTTTGAATCCTGATTTGCAGTGGCTCAATTAATAAACCCACAACCTCAACTAATCATCGTTATGCTGCTTTGTTCCTGTTTTCAGCTTCCTCTTCATGGATTGTTCACCAGAGGCCCTGGAGTTCACACCGACACTGCTGGCAGCTGCAAAATGGAGGCAACGCTCTCATGCCCAGAACACGTGACGGCAGTGTGCATGCTCTGCGTGGTCTACTCTCCGCCGCAGCTCCACGCAGGAAGATTCCAGCGATTTAAAAGCAAATCTCTTCTTGGGTCAGCGCACTAACATCAAGAGGGGGCATTCTGCCCTGCTGGGCTCTGGGCCTGCGCACTGCTGAGGGGGCATGCGCGCGCGGAACAGCCGGCAGTCTGAAAGCCAGTCGCAGCCGGCAGTTTTAAAAGCTGGTCACGCCATTGGGCACTACTTGGGTGATCAGGAACGCTGCAACACATGGCCCCGCGATCGGGAATACCGCAATGCATGGCCCCGCAATCGGGAATACCACATGCATGGCCCCGCGATCGGGAATGCCGCAACGCATGGCCCCATGATCGGGAACGCCACAACACATGGCCCCGCGACCCTCCTGACACCCGCCCACGACCCACCCGCATGTCATGACCCTGGGTTTCAAAATGACTGATGTAAACCATATACTATCAGCTTATTATGTCTTGAACTGTGAGGCTGTGAATATTTATTTAAATATATTATACTCTGTTGTTTAAACAATTTTTGTTTATTGTCACTGGTTAATCTCAGAGTAAGGGGGCCTCCCATTTAAGACAGAGATGTGGAGGAATTTCTTCTCTCGGAAGGTAGTGAATCTGGGAAATTCTTTACCGCAGAGATCTGTCGAGGCTGGGTCATTAATGTTCAAGGCTGAGATAGACAGATTTTTAATCAGTAAGGGAATCAAGGGATAAGGCAGGAAAGTGGAGTTGAGGATTACATCAGTTCAGCGCTGAGCTCATTGAATGGCGAAGCAGACTCAATGGGCCGAATGGCCTACTTCTGCTCCGACAACTTATCATCTAGTGGTTATTGATTATTATCAATTATTATCTTCTCCTTTAGCTCTGTTGACACATTGTGCACCTGGTCAGTCTGAATGGAACCATTGGTCAGTATGTGCTCTTATCCACCTCTCTCATGGTCTCATACTTGGGCTGGAATTTTCAAGATGGCGACAATTCAGTGTCCGTCATCAGGATTCAGGGGAAAATGCATCTAATAGGCCTACTGTCATTTCACACTCAGTTGAGCATTGATTGGCAACAGGTGGGACTTCTGTCCACACTTGGAAGGAAGAGGGATGGCTGTGCAGTCCTGAGACTAAGTTCTAGGACCATAGTTCTGGTAACAAAGATGTGCGGGTTAGGTGGATTGGCCATGATAAATTGTCCTTAGTGTCCAAAATTGCCCTTAGTGGTGGGTGGGGTTACTGGGTTATGGGGATAGGGCGGAGGTGTTGACCTTGGGTAGGGTGCTCTTTACAAGAGCCGCTGCAGACTCGATGGGCCGAATGGCCTCCTTCTGCACTGTAAATTCTATGATAATCTATGATAATCTATGATAATCTATGAACTACCGTGGATTGTGGTGAGGGAAGGGGGATGCCCAAGTGGCTTGCGAGGTAAGCAATCTTGGTGTCCAGGTGTCTTGGAAGGGGAGGGAGGGTTGGAGTTCTCCAGGCCCTGAGGAAAGAGCACCCCAGATTAAGGGGCCAAGATCAAGGCTGAGAATTGTTTCTGTTTCCCACTCTCAGCCATTGGATAACCACCTAAAAATTGAGGCTGGGTGGGAAAAGGCCTTAAGGCAATTAGATAGCCACTTAAGGGCCTTAACATGGTTGGGTTCAGCCCCACACTCCAGATCTACAGCCACCTGGTGCGGTGGGAGCGGGGAAGGAGGAGGACTTCTGGGTCCTGCTCTTGGGCAGGACTATCAACCTGCTCTTGGGCAAGACTACCAACCTGCTCTTGGACAGGACTATCAACCTGCTCTTGGGCAAGACTACCAACCTGCTCTTGGGCATGACTGTCAACCTGCTCTTGGGCAGGACTACCAACCTGCTCTTGGACATGACTATCAACCTGCTCTTGGGCAAGACTACCAACCTGCTCTTGGGCATGACTGTCAACCTGCTCTTGGGCAGGACTATCAACAGGCCCAGGCCGTGGACAACCTGGGGATTGTCTGATCTGGCTGTCTGCCCCTCTTACGTGGCTTCGTTCATGGTTGGATGTCCCTGGAGAGGGAGCACACCCCAAGACCTTCCATGCCATTGGGCACCACATGGGCTGGGGTGGCTTACTGACCCCATTAATCACATTTTGGTTTAATGTTTTAAGTCTCAGTTCTCATTCATTTTTTGTTTAAGGCAGTTTCCCTGACCACTTCCGGTTGCGGCGATGACCAGCTAAGCCGCACGTTTCGGCGGCTCCAGCTCCAACGGACCTTCGGGCTCTTTTAAGAGCCCCAACGGGAAATTTTCGCGCGACGAAACCTGGTGTGGGGTGAGTGAATAGGGAGTTCCCCCCCCCCCAACGAAAGAGGAAAATATCGGCGGCGGCGGCTGCAGCGCGAGGAATCCTCGACGATAGGGACAGAAAGGAAAAAGAAACAAGATAGCAGCGGAGAAAGCCCAGGCGACATGGGGGCCCGACCAAGACAAATTCCTAAGACGGTGTGTGGAGCTACTAAAGAAGGAGGTGCTGACCCCGATGCTACAGGCAATTGAGGGGCTTAAGGAGGCACAAAGGACCCATGAGACAGAGCTCCGCGTGGTGGAGCAGAAGGTGACAGATAATGAGGACGAGATCCTGGGCCTGGCGGTCAAAACACAGACGCACGAGGCGCTCCACAAAACGTGCATTGAAAGGATTGAGGCCCTAGAAAACAGAGCACGAAGGAAGAACCTTCGGATACTGGGTCTCCCTGAGGGAGTGGAAGGAGCAGACTGTGGGGCTTATGTGAGCACGATGCTAAGCTCGTTGATGGGAGCTGAGGCCCCTTTGGGCCCCTTAGAAGTGGAGGGGGCTCATCGGACCCCGGCGAGGAGACCAAAAGCGGGAGAACCACCTAGGGCGACAATCGTGCGATTTCACCACTTTAAAGATAGAGAAATGGTTCTGAGATGGGCCAAAAAGGTACGGAGTAGCAGATGGGAGAATGCAGTGGTACGGGTGTACCAGGATTGGAGTGCGGAGGTGGCGAGAAGGAGGGCGAGTTTCAACCGAGCCAAGGAGGTGTTACACAAAAAGAAGGTGAAGTTCGGGATGCTGCAGCCGGCACGACTATGGGTCACGTACCACGAGAGACATCATTATTTCAAAACGGCGGAAGAAGCATGGACCTTTATTAAAGATGAGAAATTGGATCGGAACTGAGGGACTGATATTGCAGGAAATGTTACTGTCGATGTAAATAGAGAAGTAAATTGGGAAGGGGGGAGACACTAAGAAATGTGGACGCCGGTGGGGGGGGAAAGAAGGGACATAGGCGGAGGATGAGGAATGGGAGTGGGATGGGAAAGGGAGCTGCGCCACAAGAGGCGGGAAGATAATGGCGGGAAGATAGGCGCAAGGTAGATGGGAGTTCCCCACACGGGGGGGTCAAGGAGTGAGCAGGAGTAGCCGGGGTCAGTTGAAGTCAGCTGACTTGCGGAAGTAATATGGGGGGAGCAATCACGCTAGAGGGGGATCTAGCGGGGGGGGGGGAGGGGGGGGATAACTGGGTTGCTGCACGGAAATCAAAGAGGAAATGGCTAAAGAGTGGGTGGTCGGGGCGGGAATGCGACACCTGGGGAACGAGTGGGAGCGCGGAAGCGGGACGTGGGACTGGCCTAGAGAAGGTGATGGCTAGTCGACACGGGAAGGGGGCAGGTAGCCCCCGAGTGAGGCTGATCACGTGGAACGTGAGAGGCCTGAATGGACCGATTAAAAGGGCCCGAGTGCTCGCGCACTTGGAAGGACTAAGGGCAGACGTGGCTATGCTCCAGGAGACGCACCTGAAGGTGGCGGACCAAGTTAGGTTAAGGAAAGGATGGGTGGGACAGGTGTTCCATTCAGGGCTAGATGCAAAGAATAGAGGGGTGGCCATACTGGTGGGGAAACGGGTAGCATTCGAAGCAAGGAGCATTGTAGCAGATAGCGGAGGTAGATATGTAATGATGAGTGGCAGGCTGGAGGAATGGAGGTCGTGTTGATTAATGTATATGCCCCGAATTGGGACGATGCGGGATTTATGAGACGGATGTTGGGACGTATACCGGACCTGGAGGTAGGAAACTTGATATTGGGAGGGGACTTCAACACCGTGCTAGACCCAGGGTTAGATAGATCCAGATCTAAGACCGGAAGAAGGCCGGCAGCGGCCAAGGTGCTCAAGGGGTTTATGGACCAAATGGGGGGAGTGGATCCATGGCGATTTCTTAGACCGAGGGCCAGGGAGTTCTCCTTCTTCTCCCATGTTCATAAAGTGTACTCCCGGATAGTTTTTTTTTGTTTTGGGAAGGTCGTTAATCTCGAGGGTGGAAGTAGCTGAGTATTCAGCCATAGCTATTTCGGATCATGCCCCACATTGGGTGGACCTGGAACTAGGAGGAGAGGGAGCAGCGAGCACTCTGGCGATTAGATGTGGGATTGTTGGCGGATGAGGGAGTTTGTGGAAGAGTGTGGGGATGTACTGAGAGGCCAATGACGACGGGGAGGTCCAAGTGGGAGTGGTATGGGAAGCACTAAAAGCGGTGGTCAGAGGAGAGCTGATCTCCATCAGGGCCCACAAAGGGAAAACAGAGGCCAAGGAAAGGGAAAGACTACTAGGGGAGATTTTAAGGGTGGACAGGGAATTTGCGGAGACCCCGGAGGAGGGACTGTACAGGGAGAGGCGACGACTCCAGACGGAGTTCGACCTTCTGACCATCAGGAGGGCGGAGGTGCTGTGGAGGAAGGCACAGGGGGTGAGGTGTGAGTATGGGGAAAAAGCTAGTCGCCTGTTGGCCCATCAGCTGCGAAAGAGGACAGCGGCGAGGGAGATAGGGGGAATTAGAGACGAAAAGGGAGCTACGGTGCGGAGAGCAGGGAAGATAAACGAGGTGTTTAAGACCTTTTACGAAGGACTGTATAGGTCCCAACCCCCGGAGGGAAAAGAGGAGATGCGGCAGTTCCTGGATCAATTGAGGTTCCCGAGGGTGGAGGAGCAGGAGATGGAAGGCCTGGGGGCACCAATTGGGGTGGACGAGGTTATTAAGGGGCTGGGGAATATGAAAGCAGGGAAGGCTCTGGGACCAGATGGGTTCCCGGTGGAATTTTATAGAAAATATGTGGACCTGCTGGCCCTGCTGTTGGTGAGGACTTTTAACGAGGCCAGGGAAGGAGGGACTCTACCTCCGACAATGTCGGAGGCGACGATATCGCTAATTTTGAAGCGGGATAAAGATCCGCTGCAGTGCGGGTCCTATAGGCCTATATCACTATTGAATGTGGACGCCAAATTGCTGGCAAAGGTACTGGCATCGAGGATAGAGGACTGTGTCCTGGGGGTGGTGCACGAAGACCAGACAGGGTTCGTAAAGGGGAGACAACTGAATGTCAACGTGCAACGGCTATTAGGGGTGATAATGATGCCCCCAGTAGAGGGGGAGGCAGAGATAGTGGCGGCAATGGATGCAGAGAAGGCATTTGACAGGGTGGAGTGGGAGTACTTATGGGAGGTGCTAAGGAGGTTTGGGTTCGGGAACGGGTTTATTAGCTGGGTCAAACTCCTTTATGGGGCCCCAACGGCAAGTGTGGTCACGGGTCGGCAAAGATCGGAGTATTTCCGACTATACAGGGGAACAAGACAGGGATGCCCGCTATCTCCATTGCTGTTCGCGTTGGCAATTGAACCACTGGCCATGGCGCTGAGAGACTCCAGGAAATGGAGAGGGGTGATTAGAGGGGGAGAAGAACACCGAGTGTCGCTCTACGCGGATGACCTACTGTTGTATGTGACGGACCCAGTGGGGGGGATGACAGAGGTCATGCAGATTTTGAGGGAGTTCGGAGATTTCTCGGGATATAGGCTTAACATGGGGAAGAGTGAACTTTTCGTGATACACCCTGGGGACCAGAGTAGAGGGATAGAAGGCCTGCCTCTAAGGAAAGTGGAAAGAAACTTCCGATACCTGGGGATTCAGATCGCCAGGAGCTGGGGAAACTTGCACAGACTTAATCTGACACGATTGGTAGAACAAATGGAGGAGGACTTCAAGAGGTGGGACATGCAGCCACTGTCGTTGGCGGGCAGAGTGCAGGCAATTAAGATGATGGTCCTCCCGAGGTTCTTATTTGTATTCCAATGTCTCCCTATACTAATCACTAAGGCCTTTTTTTAAAAAATAGACAGGAGCATCACGAGCTTTGTGTGGGCAGGGAAAGTCCCGAGGGTAAGGAGGGGGTTCTTACAACGTAGCAGAGACAGAGGAGGATTGGCGCTGCCGAATTTGGGCGACTACTGTTGGGCCGCCAATGTGGCGATGATCCGTGGATGGATGATGGAGGAAGAGGGAGCGGCGTGGAAAAGACTGGAGAGAAAGTCCTGTAAAGGGACGAGTCTAGAGGCACTGGTGACGGCACCACTACCATTCTCACCAAAAAAATTTACCACGAACCCAGTGGTGGCAGCAACATCAAATATCTGGGGTCAATGGAGGCGACAGAGGGGTGTGCTGGGAGCCCTGGTGGGGTCCCCAATCAGGAACAACCACAGGTTTGCCCCAGGGAGGATGGACGGAGGATTCCAGAGCTGGCACCAGTTAGGAATTAGGAGGGTGGGAGATTTATTTATAGATGGGACGTTTGCGAGCTTGGGAGCATTGGAGGAAAAGTATAAGCTGCCCCGGGGAAACTTCCTTAGGTATATGCAGGTGAGGGTGTTCACAAGACAACAGGTGAGGGAATTTCCATTGCTCCCGACACAGGGGATCCAGGACAGAATGCTCTCGGGGGTGTGGGTCGGGGAGGGCAAGGTGTCAGAGATATACCGAGAAATGAGAGAAGAGGGGGAGGAGCTGGTGGATGAATTAAAAGGAAAGTGGGAAGAAGAGCTCGGGGAGGAGATAGAGGAGAGTATGTGGGCTGATGCCCTAAGCAGGGTAAATTCCTCTTCCTCGTGCGCCAGGCTTAGCCTGATTCAATTTAAGGTGCTACATAGAGCACACATAACGGGAGAAAGGTTGAGCAGGTTCTTCGGAGTGGAGGACAAGTGTGGGAGGTGCGGCGGAAGCCCGGCAAACCACGCACATATGTTTTGGTCGTGCCTGGCACTGGAAGGGAGTGACGGGAGTGATTTCGAAGGTGGTGAAGGTCCGGGTCAAACCAGGCTGGGGGTTAGCTTTATTTGGAGTTGCGGATGAGCCGGGAGTGCAGGAGGCGAAAGAGGCCGATGTCGTGGCCTTTGCATCCCTAGTAGCCCGGCGTAGGATTTTACTCATGTGGAAGGAGAGCGAAACCCCCCGGACTGGAGGCCTGGATAAACGATATGGCGGGGTTCATAAAACTGGAGCAGATGAAGTTTGCGCTGAGAGGATCGGCTCAAGGATTCACCAGGCGGTGGCAGCCATTCCTCGACTACCTAGGGGAACGTTAGAGGGAAGATAGATGACCAGCAGCAGCAACCCAGGGGGGAGGGGGGGGGGAAGTTTTATTTTATGTTAAATGATTAGTTTACCATGTTGGTTAGCTACTTGTTATTAGACTGTGGTTACTATGTTACATGCACTGTTAAATTTTCTTTTTCTTATGTTTGATGTGTAAGGGGAAAAAATTGTGATCGTAAAATTTTCAATACAATATATTGTTTTTAAAAAGGCAGTTTCCCTTTAAGGGACTGTTCCTTTAATTTGACCCTCAGTTTATTTGATTTTGTTTACTTGATTCTTTATGTTAAAGAACCAGAGGGCAGTAGAGTGGAGCTGCTGATTGGCTGTTGCGGAGGAAACTTGCATACCCCCTAACTTGAAGGTGGTTTGTGGAGGGGCTGTTGTCAAGTGACACTTAAACCCGAAACACTTCTTCAGTGTTTCTCTCCCTACCCCCTCCTCTAACCAAAAAAAAACCAACCGCTGTAAAGATCAAGAGGAAGGCTCGAGGGCAGGTAGAAGTAGAAAGAAGTTGAACCGTGACGTCACAGCCTGCAGGTAAGGGATTGACTGGTAAGTAGTTTTTATTTTATTTTCCCTCAGGTGTATCTTGCAGGGCGCAGAGGTTGCTGAGTGAGTGCTTGCTAAGAAGGGGAGTGAATAACAGGTAAGCTCTTTCTTTCTTTTTCTTTTATTATCTAGAGGGGATGGCAGGGAAGGTAGTGCAATGTTCCTCCTGCAGAATGTTTGAGGTGAGGGACGCCATCAGTGTCCCTGCTGATTTCATCTGTGGGAAGTGCACCCATCTCCATCTCCTCAGAAACCGCATTAGGGAACTGGAGCTGGAGCTGGATGAACTTCGGATCATTCGGGAGGCAGAGGTGGTCACTGATAGAAGCTTCAGGGACGTAGTTACTCAGAAGAATAAAGATAGATGAGTGACGGTGAGAGGGGCTGTGAGGAAACAGTCAGTACAGGGATACCCTGTGGTCGTTCCCCTTAGTAACAAGTATACCGCTTTGGATACTGTTGAGGGGGGGACTTACCAGGGGTAAGCCATGGGGTAGAGGTCCCTGGCACAGAGTCTGTCCCTGTTGCTCAGAAGGGAAGGGGGAGAGGAGTAGAGCATTAGTCATTGGAGACTCCATAGTTAGGGGGATAGATAGGAGATTCTGTGGGAACGAGAGAGACTCGTGGTTGGTGTGTTGCCTCCCAGGTGCTAGGGTGCGTGATGTCTCGGATCGTGTTTTCGGGATCCTTAAGGGGGAGGGGGAACAGCGCCAAGTCATGGACCACATAGGTATCAACGACACAGGTCGGAAAAGGGATACGGATGTAAGGCAGGAATTCAGGGAGCTAGGGTGGAAACTTAGATCTAGGACAAACAGAGTTATTATCTCTGTGTTGTTACCTGTGCCACGTGCCAGCGAGACGAGGAATAGGGAGAGGAGTTGAACACGTGGCTACAGGGATGGTACAGGAAGGAGGGTTTCAGATTTCTAGATAATTGGGGCTCATTCTGGGGTCGGTGGGACCTCTACAAACAGGATTGTCTACACCTGGACCAGAGGGGTACCAATATCCTGGGGGGGAATTTGCTATTGCTCTTTCGGAGGGTTTAAACTAGTTCAGCAGGGGCTTGGGAACCTGAATTGTAGCTCCAGTATACAGGAGGGTGAGAGCAGTGAGGTCATGAGTAAGGTTTCAAAGTTGCAGGAGTGTACCAGCAGGCAGGAAGGTGGTTTAAAGTGTGTCTTCTTCAACGCCAGGAGCATCCGGAATAAGGTGGGTGAACTTGCGACATGGGTTGGTACCTGGGACTTCGATGTTGTGGCCATTTCGGAGACATGGATAGAGCAGGGACAGGAATGGTTGTTGCAGGTGCCAGGGTTTAGATATTTCAGTAAGCTCAGGGAAGGTGGTAAAAGAGGGGGAAGGGTGGCATTGTTAGTCAAGGACAGTATTACGATGGCAGAAAGGACGCTTGATGAGGACCCGTCTATTGAGGTAGTATGGGCTGAGGTTAGAAACAGGAAAGGAGAGGTCACCCTGTTAGGGGTTTTCTATAGGCCTCCGAAAAGTTCCAGAGATGTAGAGGAAAGGATTGCAAAGATGATTCTGGATAGGAGCGAAAGCAACAGGGTAGTTGTTATGGGGGACTTTAACTTTCCAAATATTGACTGGAAACGCTATAGTTTGAGTACTTTAGATGGGTCCGTTTTTGTCCAATGTGTGCAGGAGGGTTTCCTGACACAGTATGCAGATAGGCCAATGAGAGGCAAGGCCATATTGGATTTGGTACTGGTTAATGAACCAGGACAGATGTTAGATTTGGAGGTAGGTGAGCACTTTGGTGATAGTGACCACAATTCGATTACGTTTACTTTAGTGATGGAAAGGGATAGATTATATACCGCAGGGCAAGAGTTATAACTGGGGAAGGCAATTATGATGCGATGAGGCAAGACCTAGGATGTATCGGATGGAGAGGAAAACTGCAGGGGATGGGCATAATGGAAATGTGGAGCTTGTTCAAGGAACAGCTACTGCGTGTCCTTGATAAGTATGTACCTGTCAGGCAGGGAGGAAGGGAACCGTGGTTTACTAAAGCAGTCGAAACGCTTGTCACGAGGAAGAAGGAGGCTTATGTAAAGATGAGACATGAAAGTTCAGTTAGGGCGCTCGAGAGTTACAAGTTAGTGAGGAAGGATCTAAAGAGAGATCTAAGAAGAGCCAGGAGGGGACATGAGAAGTCTTTGGCAGGTAGGATCAAGAATAACCCTAAACTTTTCTATAGATATGTCAGGAATAAAATAATGACTAGGGTAAGAGTAGGGCCAGTCAAGGACAGTAGTGGGAAGTTGTGTGGGGAGTCCGAGGTGCTGGGAGAGGTGCTAAATAAATATTTTTGTCAATATTCACATAGGAAAAAGACAATGTTGTTGAGGAGAATACTGAGTTTCAGGCTACTAGACTAGAAGGGCTTGAGGTTCATAAGGAGGAGGTGTTAGCAATTCTGGAAAGTGTGAAAATAGATAAGTCCCCTGGGCCGGATGGGATTTATCCTAGGATTCTCTGGGAAGCTAGGGAGGAGATTGCTGAGCCTTTGGCTTTGATCTTTAAGTCATCTTTGTCTACAGGAATAGTGCCAGAAGATTGGAGGATAGCAAATGTTGTCCCCTTGTTCAAGAAGGGGAGTAGAGACAACCCCGGTAACTATAGACCAGTGAGCCTTACTTCTGTTGTGGGCAAAATCTTGGAAAGGTTTATAAGAAATAGGATGTATAATCATCTGGAAAGGAATAATTTGATTAGATAGTCAACATGGTTTTGTGAAGGGTAGGTCGTGCCTCACAAACCTTATTGAGTTCTTTGAGAAGGTGACCAAACAGGTGGATGAGGGTAAAGCAGTTGATGTGGTGTATATGGATTTCAGCAAAGCATTTGATAAGGTTCCCCACAGTAGGCTACTGCAGAAAATACAGAGGCATGGGATTCAGGGTGATTTAGCAGTTTGGATCAGAAATTGGCTAGCTGGAAGAAGACAAAGGGTGGTGGTTGATGGGAAATTTTCAGACTGGAGTCCACTTACTAGTGGTGTACCACAAGGATCTGTTTTGGGGCCACTGCTGTGGGTCATTTTTATAAATGACCTGGAGGAGGGCGTAGAAGGATGGGTGAGTAAATTTGCAGATGACACTAAAGTCGGTGGACAGTGCGGAATGATGTTACAAGTTACAGAGGGACATAGATAAGCTGCAGCGCTGGGCTGAGAGGTGGCAAATGGAGTTTAATGCAGAAAAGTGTGAGGTGATTCATTTTGGAAGGAATAACAGGAAAACAGAGTACTGGGCTAATGGTAAGATTCTTGGTAGTGTGGATGAGCAGAGAGATCTCGGTGTCCATGTACATAGGTCCCTGAAAGTTGCCACCCAGGTTGAGAGGGTTGTTAAGAAGGCGTACGGTGTGTTAGCTTTTATTGGTAGAGGGATTGAGTTTCGGAGCCATGAGATCATGTTGCAGCTGTACAAAACTCTGGTGCGGCCGCATTTGGAGTATTGCGTGCAATTCTGGGCCCCATTATAGGAAGGACGTGGAAGCATTGGAAAGAGTGCAGAGGAGATTTACCAGAATGTTGCCTGGTATGGAGGGAAGATCTTATGAGGGAAGGCTGAGGGATTTGAGGCTGTTTTCGTTGGAGAGAAAAAGGTTAAGAGGTGACTTAATTGAGGCATACAAGATGATCAGAGGATTGGATAGGGTGGACAGTGAGAGCCTTTTTCCTCGGATGGTGATGTCTAGCACGAGGGGACATAGCTTTAAATTGAGGGGAGATAGATATAAGACAGATGTCAGAGGTAGGTTCTTTACTCAGAGAGTAGTAAGGGCGTGGAATGCCCTGCCTGCAACAGTAGTGGACTCGCCAACATCAACGGCATTCAAATGGTCATTGGATAGACATATGGACAATAAGGGAATAGTGTAGATGGGCTTTAGAGTGGTTTCACAGGTCGGCGCAACATCGAGGGCCGAAGGGCCTGTACTGCGCTGTAATGTTCTCTGTTCTATGTTCTATGTTTTGTCTTAGGCCCCGTACCACTCCACCATAAAACCACTTCCTGGTGTGGGCGGGTGGGAAATTGGAGAGAATCCTGTAATCTTGTCTCTGTTATTTTATACTCACCCAGAGGAAACCCAGGCACGGGGTACGGGGAGAAAGTACCACACAGTCACCCAAGGCAGGAATTGAACCCGGGTGCCTGGCGCTGTGAGGCAGCAGTGCTAACCATTGTGCCACCGTGGCGCCCTTGAGAAACTGGAAAGGTTGGCGGGCTGATTGTCAACTTGTTGAGCCATATTATGAGCATGTCTTTCTTGTCTTGGTGCCACGATTACTGAGCCACAAATTCTGCACCGGAAATGAGGAAGACAAGGGAACATGATGCATAAGCTTGGCTGCAAATAAAGCAGAGCTTCAGACTACTACAGAGCCAGACATGTATTTTCTATGTCGCTCCCACAGCTCTGGTTTGATGGGCTTTGTGCCACTCTAGAATCCTGAACACAAAATTCAGGTTGACACTTAAGCGGGATTAAGAGGGATTGTTGAATTGTCACGGGTGCCACATTCTGGATGCGTTATGAACCTAGCCAGAGAACTCTCGAACAAGATTAGGGAAGATTTATCTTTAACCAATGTCACTTAAAAAAAAAGGCCGCAATCTACCGGCCATGCCGCGGCCGAAAAGAAGCAAGCTAGTCTCACTTTAATATGCAGGTCCCTGGCGTAAAGGCATTGGGATCTATCCACTTCACTTTGGAGACCTCGGGTGAGTGCCATTCTGTACTGGTCTCCACAAATGGGATAGAACGGCACTTGTGGGGTCTCCCCGGGGGAAAGAAGCCCCTAGGTGCTTTCCCTCTGGGCAGGATGGCACCCTGACACTGCTGGTGCCTCCCAGGCTTTGCTAATGGCACACTGGCAGGAGCACTGCCAGCATGCCATGCTGGCATTTCTGCTATGGGTGGGGTGATGGATGATCTCCCTTGTGAGTTGGGGCTTAGGGAAGCTTGGGGGTCGGGTCGGGAGTTCAAGAGATCGGGATGCCGTTTAAAAGGCGTCCAATCTCTCGCTGCACTGAGCTGCTCCGGCGAGCAGAGCTCTTCAATCAGAAAACTGGGCTGACTGTGGCCTCGTGCACACGTTCCCTGCTGAGGCCCCATATCTAACGGGTGGCCGTTAGATAGCAGGGTGTTAAGCACGGCGAAACATGCAGCTAAACGCGCTCGCTATGGGACCCGTTCCCATTTGGTTAGATTGGGCCCAGATTGGGCCCAAAGATTACCTGATTATTATCACATTGTTGTTTGTGGAAGCTTTCTACTGGTAAATTAGCTTGTGTTTTCTTTTTTAAAATATTTGTATTAGGGTATTTGCAATTTTTATAATAATAACAGCGACATAAACATGACACAATAAACATTTCCACCCCCATCACAATCTTCCCACCCCCCAACAATAAAACAACAGAATTGGCCCTCCCCCGCCCTTTTTGGAATACTGCATCTGCTGACATTTTAATTTCCCCCGAGAAAGTCGAGGAACGGCTGCCACCTCCGAGCGAACCCCAGCATTGACCCTCTTAAGGCAAACTTTATTTTCTCGAGGCTGAGAAACCCAGCCATGTCGTTAACCCAAGTCTCTACACTCGGGGGCTTCGAGTCCCTCCACATTAATAAAATCCGTCTCCAGGCTACTAGGAGGCAAAGGCCAAGACGTCGGCCTCTTTCGCCCCCTGAACTCCCGGGTCTTCTGACACTCCAAAGATCGCTACCTCCGGACTCGGCACCACCCGTGCTTTGAGTACCGTGGACATTGCCTTCGCGAAACCTTGCCCAAACCCTCTAAGCTCATGATTTGCTGGACTTCCTGCTCACCTTGCACACCTGTCCTCTACCCCGGAAAATTTGCTCATCCTAGCCACTGTCATGTGTGCCACGTGGACTACCTTGAATTGTATCAGGCTAAGCCTGGCACATGATGAAGATGTGTTAATCCTGTTTAGGGCATCTGCCCACAGATCTGCCTCTATCTCTCCCCCTAGCTCGTCTTCCCACTTTCGCCCTTTAGCTCCTCCACCGGAGTTTCCTCCTATTCCATAAGTTCTTGGTAGATGTCTTTTACCTTCCCCTCTCCCACCCATGTACTGGAGACCACTCTGGCCTGCATCCGCCGTGGCGGCAGCAGTGAGAAGGCCGGAACCTGCCTTCTCAAAAAGTCTCGTACCTGCAGATACCTAAACCCATTCCCTGCTGGCAATTCAAATTTATCCTCCAAGGCTTTCAAGCTGGGGAAGCTACCGTCTACAAATATATCCCCCATCTTCCTATTAGCTTGTGTTTTCTAAACGTTCACTTCACTTTCAAAGTGTTCGCAGTATGCTTTGGCAGTCCCTGATGTGAAAACTGCTTCAAACATGCAAATCTTTCATAGAATTTACAGTGCAGAAGGAGGCCAATTCAGCCCATCGAGTCTGCACCGGCTCTTGGAAAGAGCACCCCACCCAATCCCACACTTCCACCCTATCCCCATAACCCAGTAACCCCACCCAGCACAAAGGGCAATTTTGGACACTAAGGGCAATTTATCATTGCCAATCCACCTAACCTGCACATCTTTGGACTTTGGGAGGAAACCGGAGCACCCGGAGGAAACCCACGCACACACGGGAAGGATGTGCAGACGCCGCATAGACAGTGACCCAAGCCGGGAGTCGAACCTGGGACCCTGGAGCTGTGAAGCAATTGTGCTAACCACTATGCTACCGTGCTGCCCTTTTCCTTTTTATTATTCACGGGATTAGTGTGTCATTGGGTAGGCTAGCACTTATTGCCCAACCCTAACTGGCAAAAGGTTTCTAAATTCCATGTGGACTTCTTTATTCCGTTATCTGAATCATCTCAAGGAATTCTGTGAAGTTTTCCAAGCAGTCATATCGCTTTAAAGTCTGCATTTTCTACTTCTGATGTTGTCTCTTGATGTAGATATTTTGTGCTCAATTAAAGGCTCTAAAATTGTCCTTTCCACAGAATGTAAATCTAATTGGCTTTTTCCCCTTCTTTAACGTGATCCCATCTCAGTTCACTCTCCAGTTCTCAGAGACATTAGTGCCCTGGAAATATTTTAACCAAATGCACACCCACTGAAGGGTCAGTTACCCGTTTTATATCTGTCTGGCTTCATGTTGCTTAAAGATAATGAAAAGTGAATTTGAGCAAAGTGTACAATTGGCTTTCTGCCCCATCGGTGTCAAACTGTGAGGTTGGCTCAAATTAATGCCATCTTTTCCAGGACCTCAGACATTTATTCCTTCATCTTCTTCAGGATCCTGTGAGCTCTGGCATTTTGTCTTCCTGGCTTTCTCTGACTCTTCTTAAGTCCCTCTCAATCTCTTGTCCCCTACTGTCTGTCTTATCCTCTCACTCAGACTAACTCCTTTTCAGTTGTACTCTCTCTCTGTCTCTCTGACCTTTTTCTCCACTCCACCTCGCTGATTTTCCTCACACATCCCCTGCCTTTCTTCCGCTTCCCCATCTTTCTCTTTATTTCCCACTTTCTCTTTTTCTGGCTCAGAATGCAGAAAATAAATCAAGAAAGTGAAACTGATCATAAAGGATCGGTGGAGACCGAAGAAATGGCCAAGACACAGTGAGAGTGACAGAGCATCGGTGGAGAATCACAAAGCTTCAATACAGCATTGCTAGCCACATTTAAAATGCTCTTCATGCTGCTGGCCTTGCTCGTGTACTTTTCAGGAGAATACTGTCCCCTTGTGATTCGACAGATTTATGATCAACAAAACAGTTGAAGCATGTGGAAAACGGAGAGAAAATTGGAACTAAGGCCATGATCAGATCAGCTATGATTTTATGGGATCAGAGCAGGCTCGATGGACCAAATGGCTTACTCCTACTCCTATTTCGTATCATCACCACGAGTGTCATTCCATCTGATCCCGCTTGTAGAGACCAGTACCGAACCTCGCTCGCCCAAAGTCTCCAAAGCGAAGGGGATAGATCCCAATTCCTCGGGTGCCTTGGAAACAGCATATTAAAGTGAGACTAGCTGTCTCGCTCTAATATGCCAAAAAGATATGCCCACAATGAGCAGGATTCACATCGCAACGTCTCGAGTCCCACCTCGCGAGGTGTTGTGAGCCGAGTAGATCCCAGGAGCGGGGTCTCCCGTTTTCACATTGTGCCCAGCGCGCTGCCTTTTAGGCGCAACATGGCCATTCGATCACGCCCCATATAATGTCTCCCCGACCTTATCCAAATCTGCCATAATCTTGTACAGCTCCATCAAATTTCCCCTCAATCTCCAAGAACAAACCTGACTTCTCCCATCTAACTTTGAAGTGAAAATCCCAATCCATGACTAAAGATCCTCTGTATCCTTGCAGGGACCCTTAGAGAGAATAGTGGCAATATCACTGAACTAGTAATTCAGAGGCCCTGTCCTTGGAGACATGAATTTGAATCCCCCTATTGCACTGCTGGGATTCGAACTGGACTCACTAATGCCCCTTAAGCTCTAGCTTACATGATGTGACTCCAGACCCACAGCAATGTGGTTGACTCTTAACTGCCCTCAGACATGAACTGAAGAGCCACTCGTCCCATAAAGGAATGAAGAAAAAAAAATCCTTCCAAACGTATGGTCACCAGAATAGAATGTAATGCTCTTCGTGTGGCCTTAACCAGAGCTTTATAAAGATTCAACATAACTTCCCTGTATTGTGCCAAATACCTTTACTAATGAAGCCCCGGGTTGCATATGCTTTACTAATTAAGTCCAAACACCTTCAAAGATCTATGCACATGAACTCCCAGCTCCCTCTCTCCCTGCACCCTCTTTAGATTTGAGTTAAAATATATCATCTCAAATTACTGTATTAAATTCCATCAGCCACTTGTCTGCCTTTTCTGCTGACCTATACCCTGCTGCTGTTAACTTGTATTATCCTCACAATTTGTCACACCTCCAAGTCGGCTATCATCCACAAATATTGAAATTCAACACAATATCAAAATTGTTCATTTACCTCAGAAAACAAAAGTGGTCGCTGCACTGACCCTCCGGGAACAGGGCAGCACGGTAGCCTTGTGGATAGCACAATTGCTTCACAGAGCCAGGGTCCCAGGTTCGATTCCGGCTTGGGTCTCTGTCTGTGCGGAGTCTGCACATCCTCCCCGTGTGTGCGTGGGTTTCCTCCGGGTGCTCCGGTTCCCTCCCACAGTCCAAAGATGTGCAGGTTAGGCGGATTGGCCATGATAAATTGCCCTTAGTGTCCAAAATTGCCCTTAGTGTTGGGTGGGGTTTACTGGGTTATGGGGATAGGGTGGAGGTGTTGACCTTGGGAAGGGCGCTCTTTCCAAGAGCCGGTGCAGACTCGATGGGCCGAATGGCCTCCTGCACTGTAAATCCTATGAAAACGCCGCTGTCCCCATCCTCAAGTCAGAGACAAACCACTTACCACCATTCGTTTTCCATTATTCTTAAACTAATTTTTTATCCAAGCTGATACTGACCCCCACCTATTCCATGAGCTTCAATCTGGTTAGCCAGACTGTTGTGATAAACTTTATTGAATACCATCTTCAAACCCATATAGATATTTATTCCATTCCTTTCTTCAATCTTCTTTTCTTTTTGTTTATAAATTTAGAGTATCCAATTATTTTTTTTCCAATTGAGGGGCAATTTATCGTGGTCAATCCACCTAATCTGCACATCTTTGGGTTGTGGGGGCGAAACCCACGCAGACACGGGGAGAATGTGCAAACTCCACACGGACAGTGACTTAGAGCCGGGATCGAACCCGGGACCTCGGTTCAATCCTCTTTTCGACTTTGTCAAAAAAAAACTCAGTCAGATTAGCAAGCATGACCTAGCTTTTACAAATTCATGCCAGCTCTCCTTAATTAATTTAAACCTATCGCCTCTCGGCCTTTTGGCTAAGGTGAGCGTGAGGTCAGGTGCGATGCCTGGATCTGGTACGTCCCTCTTGTGGGGTCCATGAATTGGATTCAATCTGAATTGGTTTTTGGAGCAGGCAAGGAGCTGGATTAGGGATTTGTCCCTGTCCACACTCTTGAGCTCTGTCTTTGTAACTCTGATAAAGTAGTAAAAAAACATTAATTCAAACCTCCCCAAATAGCCAGTTGATATTTTCTCTGATTATTTCTTTTAGTTGTTTCAATTAGTTGAGGTGGCATACTTTACCATTAACTAAGGTCCTACTAAACTGTACACTCACACACCAGTCCATCAGATACTTTGCCCTTGATTATTAGCACCAGGCACATGGCATGTGGAGAGTATTCTGCTTCTCGCCCACCTGTTGCTTTGCAAAGCTGTGACACCATGCATGACTGTATTTCCATTGGATCCCGCTGGATACGGCCAGCCAGCCATCCAGGGGGAGGCAGGGGTGGAGTGGCATTGTCACTGAATTAGTAATCCAAAAACACTGGGTAATACTCTGGGGACCCAGGTTTGAAAGTCACCACGGCAGATTTAATTTGAAAATAGAAATATGGAATTAAATATGGATAACCAAAACCATTGTTGATTTCGTGCAAATCTATCAGGTTGACTAATGTCCTTTAGGACCAATATGTAACTCCAGACTCACAACAACGTAGTTGACTCTTTTTTTTAAAGTGGCAATTTAAAGTGGCCAATCTACCTACCCTGCAAATCTTTGGATTGTGGGAGTGAGACCCGCGCAGACACGGAGAGAATGTGCAAACTCCACATGGACAGTAACCCGGGCTGCGATCGAACCCGGGTCCTAGGCGCTGTGAGCAGCAGTGCACACACTGTGCCACCTTGCCACCCCCAATGTAGTTGACTCTTAAATGTCCTCAGGGATGGGCAATAAATGCTGGTGCAGCCAACGATGCCTAAATCCCATTTAAAGGCTATGGAGCAACAGCTAGTTGTTTGACTGTGAAGTGCAGGAAGAGGGAGAGGGCTCCAACAGCAGGGGATTGTGGGAAAAGGAGCTGTCATTTGAGGAGTTGTGGAGTTTGTCGGACTTGCTGTTTTCGAGAGCATAAACATTGCTTTTGAACACGAGCTTCATCAAAAAGACCATGGCAGGAATCCCCGACATAGCGATGCACCGACTAATCATGGGGGGGGGGGACTTCAACTGTGCACAGGATCCAACAACTGACAGATGAAGCTCCAAAATGGTGAAAACCTCAAGCATGGCAAGGGAACTCGGTCACTTTATGGAACAGATAGGGGCGGTGGACCCCTGGAGGTTCACCCAACCAGGGGAGAAGGAGTTCTCCTTCTTCTCCCCAGGACACAACGTATACATCAGAATTGAATTTGTTGTGGTGGGGAAAACGGTGCTTCCGGGGCTAGACGAAGTGGAACACTCCGCAATTGTGATATCCGACCACGCGCCACACTACATGGACGGGAGGCTGGAGACGGGCAGGGCACAATGCCCCACATGGAGGTTGGACACTGTCCTACTTGCTGGAAAAGATATCTCAGGCCATAGCAGAGTACACGGAGAACAACCAGAACGGGGAGGTCTGGGGCAGCACTGTGGCGCAGTGGTTATCATTGCTGCCTCACGGCGCCGAGGTCCCAGGTTCGATCCCGGCTCTGGGTCACTGTCCATGTGGAGTTTGTACATTCGTCCCGTGTTTGCGTGGGTTTCACCCCCATAACCCAAAGATGTACAGGGTAGGTGGATTGGCCACGCTAAATTGCCCCCTAATTGGAAAAAATGAATTGGGTACTCTAAATTTGTAAAAAATTAAAAAATTAAAACGGGGCGGTCTCATCCTCCACGTTCTGGGAAGCGCTTAAGGCCGTAGTAAGAGGGGAAATTATCACTTACAAAGCACGAAGAGTTAGGGAGGGAAAGGCAGCTAAGCAGCAGCTGGTCGACTCCATACTGGAGGTAGACCATAAATACTCCAAGGCCCCGAATGTAGAGCTCCTGACGGAGGGGAAAGAGCTACAAAGGAACTTTGATCTGCTCTCCACCAGGAAAGCAGTGCACCAACTCCGCCAGCCACGGGGGACCCTATAAGACACGGACAAAGCCAGCCGCCTGCTGGCACACCAGCTGAGAAAGCAGGCAGCCACCAGAGAAATTGCACAAATCAGGAATACCAGAGGCAAATTAGAAACAGAAGCAGAAAAGATCAACAAAACCTTCAAGGCCTTCTATCAAGGGCTGTACACCTCAGAGCCCCCAATGGGGGAGTCCGGGATGAAACGGTTCCTTGATGGACTGGACATTCAAGTCGTGGGAGAGGGCAGAAAACGGAGCCTGGAAGCACCACTAACACTGGGAGAGATCATAGACAGCATTAGCTCCATGTAGGCGGGAAAGGCGCCGGGACCAGACGGGTTCCCAGCGGACTTCTACAAAAAATGTGCGACAGCACTGGGCCCCGCACCTGCGGGAGATGTTCACAGACTCGCTAGCTAGGGGCACACTGCCACCCACGCTAGCACAGGCCTCAATCTCGCTGATACCTAAGAAAGATAAATACCCAACGGAATGTGGGTCATGCAGACCCATCTCACTGCTGAACGCAGATCCCAAAATACTGGCCAAAATCCTAGCTAAAAGGCGAGAAGACTGCGTACCAGAGGTAGTCGCAGAGGACCAGACGGGCTCTGTCAAAAGTAGACGGCTAACCGCGAACATCAGGGGTGAGAACACCTGAGGTAATCGTCTCCCCAGATGCAGAAAAGGCCTTCGACAGGGTCGAATGTAAATACCTCATTGAGGTACTGGAGCGGTTCGGGCTTGGAACAGGGTTCACCTCCTGGGTAAAGCTCCTATACAACGCTCCCATGGCGAGCGTACAGACCAATGATACCAACTCCCAATACTTCCAGCTGCACAGGGCAACCAGACAAGGATGCCCACTGTCCCTGCTACTGTTCACTCTAGCGAGCGAGCCATCAGCAATTGCTCTCATAGCAATAAAAAGCTGGAGGGGGATCCGAAGGGCAGCAGAGAGCACAGAGTCTCACTCTATGCCGATGACCTGCTCCTCTACATTTCGGACACACAAAGCAGCATGGACGGAATCATCGCGCTCCTGAATGAGTTTGGTGCCTTCTCGGGCTACAAACTCAACATGAGCAAAAGCGAGATCTTCCCGGTACACCCACAAGTAGGGGGGCAGCACTAATGGGACTGCCATTTAAACAAGCCAGACACAAATTCCTCTACCTGGGGATAAGTCTAGACGATCAAAATGAACGTACTGCCCAGGTACCTCTCCCTGTTCAGATCCATCCTGATCGACATCCCCAAGGCCATTTTCAAAGCACTAGACAAACTAATCATGGTGTTCGTATGGGGGGGGGAAAGAATGCTAGGATCCCAAAGAAGGTCCGACAAAAGAAAATCCAGGAGGGGGTGTCTAGCCCTCCCAAACCTACAATTCTACCACTGGGCGGCGACAGCCGAGCGAATAAGGGGATGGATCAAGGCGCCAGAAGCTGAGTGGGTGCGCGCGGAAGAGGCCTCCTGTAAGGGGACCTCCCTCCGGGCCCGCGTCACGGCGGCACTCCCATCCCCACCCAACCCAAAAAACACTCCAATCTCCACCCCACCCAAAAAAACACTCCAGCAGCCCGGTCGGTGGTGATAGCCACCTTCCAGTCCTGGACCAAAATGTGGCACAAAGCTCCCATCTGCAACAACCATAGGTTCACACCAGCGCTGACTGACGCCACCTTTAAAAATTGAGGACGACACGACGGAGGGACACTGATAGTCAGGGACCTATATACAGACGGCAGGATCGCAACACTGGGCGAACTGACGGAGAAATTCCAGCTCGCCAGGGGGAACAAGCTAAGGTACCTGAAACTCAAAAACTTCCTGCCAAAGGAGACAAGGACGTATCACAGCAGCCACGACAGACATTACTGGAAGAGATACTGGACGCAAACATCCTAGATAAAGGGATCTGTAGCGACATGTATGAACGACTGGTAGAGAGGGCCCACACCGTACTGGACGCAACAAGAAAGAAATGGGAGGAAGACCTGGGGATTGAAATAAGGTGGGGACTCTGGAGCGAAGCACTGCATAGGGTCAACTTCACCTCCACGGCCGCAAGGCTCAACCTGACGCAACTAAAAGTGGTACATAGAGCCCACTCAACAAGGACCCGAATGAGCAGGTTCTTCCCGAAAGTGGAGGATAGATGTGAACGGTGCCAAGGAGGCCCGACCAACCACGCCCACATGTTCTGGTCTTGCCCCAGACTTGCAGGGTACTGGACAGCCTTCTTCGAGGCAATGTCCAAAGTGGTGGGGATGAGGGTGGAGCCATGCCCGAAAGTGGCAGTCTTCGGGGTTTCAGACCAGCCAGATCTATTCCTGGGGAGGAGGGCGGGCGCCCTTGCCTTTGCCTCCCTGAATGCCCGCCGTAGAATCCTGTTCGGCTGGTGGTCAGCAGCACCACCCAAAGCTGCAGACTGGCTGTCCGACCTCTCAGAATCTCTCCAAATGGAGAAAATCAAATTCGCCATCCGAGGGTCAGACGCCGGCTTCCACAGAACGTGGGAGCCATTCACCCAACTGTTCCGGGACCTGTTTGTGGCCAACGAACAAGCAGAAGACGAGCCAAGTAGCCAAGAATCAGGGGAACGTAGCCAAGGTGTGAGAGGGAGGGAATGGGGGGAGGGGACAGCTAAACCTAAGAGAAAAGAAAGGCGAACCACAGGAGAAGGGGAGGAGGGAAGGGGAGGAGGGGGGGAAGAGGAAGGAGACGGAACAATAGAGGGGAACCAGAGAGGGGGGTAGACAAGGGAATGATAGCCGGAAGGAAAGCACGGGAAACAACAACAAACTTGACAAATACAGGAACAGAGAGCAAGGAAATCCGGGCGAAAGACGGGCCGAATGGCTGAAGCGGAGGTGAATGCGAGGCGGCGACGGCAGCGAAAACCGTCCGGGAGAAGCAAGAAACACCAACACCAGATCTATTCTCGTATTGCCCTCTCTGTATTGGACATAACCAATGTAATTGTTTCTCCGGCACCCAAATGTATATGTACCTCCCCAGGTCCGCACCACAAACAGGTGCCTACTCATGTGTTAAAAATAATATTGCTAACTGTACAGAGTTGCTGTTGTTGAGCTAGTGCACAATATCGTACCAGTTTTGGTTTTTTTTCTTCTCTTCTATACATATTTTTATTCTGTGTACATAACTGTAAATATACTTTGTTCAAAAATCCAATAAATTTTGCTTTGAGATGGGTGTTAAATTGTTAATCGTTCAGAGGGTTAAGTTGTTTTGTTGGCCTGTTGCCCTGTTTTCTTTGTGTTATTTTCCTTTTTGGAGTGTTTTGTAAAAAATATTGAAAAACCTTGAATAAAACATTTTTTTAAAACCCCAATAAAAAACATTTATAAAAAAAAACATTGTTTTTGAGACATATTGTGATCTGGGAATATGGGCTTTTGGAGAATTATCTGTGCCCTTTAATACTGACTACTAATACAGTGATATGTTAATGCAGTGGTTCCATTACCTGCTGTCCTGCTGCTAATTTCATTGCATATTCCACCACCAATGCCCCCGCCCCGTCCCCCGCCCCACCCCTGCCCCCCGCTCCACCAAAACAGTGGGACAGATGAAATAGTTGCTTTTAGTGCAACCAATTTTTTTTTTCCAATTAAGGGGCAATTTAGCATGGTCACTCCACCTGCCCTGCACATCTTTGGGTTGCGGGGGTGAGACCCACAAAGACACAGGGAGAATGTGTAAACTCCACACGGACAGTGACCCAGAGCCGGAATCGAACCGGGTCCTCGGCGCTTTGAGGCAGCAGTGCTAACCACTGCACCACCGTGCTGCCTGACAGATGAAATAAGTTTTCCATCCAATCAACCCTGGGAAATAAACTGTGATCAAAAGTTAGAGAATGGATGCCCCTATCCAGACCCAAACTCAGCTCATGTCTTGTGTCATGTGAGAGTACCTTTAAGAACTGGGTGTTTATAAATGGGGGGGGTGTATAAATATCTGTAGAGAGAGTACCTTTAAGAAATGGGTGTTTACTACTGCAGTGATGTCAGAGCATGGGTGGAGCTGGGCTGTCTGTCAACTTTTTACTTTCATTTTAGGCTGTTTGCTGCAGGGTGTGTTTTAGTTTCATTTTCAGAGTTGGATAGCTGCAGTCACAGCCAGAAGGTGTATTAGAGTCTCTCTCTGTAATCTAAAGACTGTAAATCGATCCTGGTGACTTAAAACTAATAACAGTAGTGGCTTTAACCTGATGTGCTTCTGGTAAAAGGTGTTTTAAGTTTTATCGATGTTAAAAGGAAAGCTTAAAGAATTACTTAGTGTTGTATTCTTTGGGGGTTGTATTTGAATTAATGGTTGCTAAGATGTTCACTGTCTGTTTTAAAAAGGTTAACTTGAGTTCATAGAATAAACATTGTTTTGCTTTAAAAAATACTTTTCCATTTCTGCTGTACCACACCTGCAGAGTGGGCCGTGCGCTCCCCATACCACAATCTACTAAAAGTTGTGGGGCAGGTGAACTCCATGATACACTTTGGGGTTCTCTAAACCCTGGTCTAGAGCTAGATCTTTACAAATATCAGAGAAAAACCACAGTGGATCAATACAGTCGACCTGCTCCCCAAATTTTTGAATGGGAGAGGTTTTTTATAAAACTCAATATCTATTGACTGTCAGTTATAATTTCTAAGAATTATTGAATGAGTAGTTAACAGTCTTTCCTGAACATCTCACTCACCAGGCGAATCGCCTGCTCTCTCTGGTGGCAGGTTTAGAGGAGGGAAGGGCATTCAATTAGTTGGGCTGGTGTCCCTTAATCCTGTTGCCTGGCTGCCTCTGACAGAATTAATTTCTGGGTGGAAAGGTCCATGGTGAAACATCCTTTCCTGCTGCCAATTGAGTCCCTTAATTAATGACCAACTTATCTGCCTCCGCCTGCCATACCATCAGGGCACACAGCAGTCTCTTACTTCCCTCTGAGAGGTAAGTCTGGCGTTAAGTTCATCCAACTTGTTTTCGATCGCTTGGACGTTTGCCAGGAGTATGCTGGGGAGAGGGGTCTTGAAACCGCGTTGCTTCAGTCTAACCTGCAGACCGCCACGTTTCCCTCGCTTCCTCGGTCGGCGGCTGCTGCTGGATGATCCTGGGATCCGATGGCAGATGTCAGCTCTTGTGGAAGGTAGGTGGTCGCGTCTGGCGGGGTCCAGGGCGCTGGCGGGGAACAGGGCGCCATTTACGTATCTGTTTACGTTGCAGGCGGGCCTGCAGTCATGTGGCATGTATGGCAACTTCAACCATTTGGGCACCTTATCACTTACATCAAAGGCACTCTGTGCCTGATCGGGCGACTGGACATTGGGAAGGGGTTGCCCGTTGACAGGTATGAACCCTGCATCCGCCGTTCCACCGGTCTCCACCTAGAGGAACCCCTGGATTAACTTCCTCATTACTTACCTGTGACCTGGTTGATCTGAATTACTGGGATTCAAGTGCCTGTACTTCCAGCAGCAGCCAGACTTGTCTCAGTAGCACTGCTGAACACAAGAGCTGCCAGCCTCTGACTGGCTGGTTGCTCTTGCTGGTCACGACCCTCCCTCCCTTGGGGTCTTGATTCCAGGGGAAGGGCATACTGATGGCCTCACCACTGCCTGATTGGTTTGCTGTTTGGCAGGTTTTACCAAGAAGAGGCATTATGTGCCTCTTTCTGGCTCTCCGCCAGCTGGGGAGTCTTCTAGAACACTCCACCCAACAAATTTATTCAGTTCTGTATAAATCTGAGCTCATCTTTTATATAGACTGCGTTGCAGGAAGTGCTCATATCATCAAAATGCTGCATTCCTCCTGTTCTGCCATTTTCCACAGGATACCCAGCCTTACATAACTGACAGCCGTTCAAGATAGGCATTTTTTAAACTAAAGTGGGCTCTAACAGACAGTCAACTGATGAGCTAATCGGTAGATTTGAATTCAATTTGGTTTGCATGTGTTTCAGTTGGGTGTGGAGTGATTTTGTTGGTTTAAGTAGCTGTAGTCTTTTAACAGCCACGTTTAATTGAACGCCAACTATCAACCTCCCACAAGTCCTGAAAGACGTGCTGTAATTTGTGATGTGTCGGATGCTCGGGATCCGTGGAACACATACAGGCCACTAAAATAGTGCAACACTATTTTATTAAGTCAGAAACTGTTGAACATACTTTCACTGTGGGTTAACACGATGTTAGATTAAACTAAAGACCTATGCCTTGTCCTAACCAGTCTATGCACTCAGCACATGGTGAAGTTCTGTGCTGTAAGCTGTAAGCTCTGTCCTACTAGGAGGCTGCATCTCGAATGAGCGGGAACTCTGATGCCCCCTGTCTTTATAGTGAGTGTGCTCTAACTGGTGATTGGCTGTGGTGTTGTGTGTGTTGATTGGTCTTGCTGTGTGCCCATCAGTGTGTGTGTATCTGCACCATGATATACTGGTGTATATTATGACATCCCCCCTTTTATAAAAGAATGTATGTGTGTGGCAATAAATAATGTATGGTGAGAATGTTCCTAACTACGTGTGGGGTGCGAAGACATATTTACAGGACTACGTACATGAGAACTAAGCTATTTACATGGGAAGGTGCCTGGTGCAGAGAAGCAGTATGCAACAAGAATAACGAGATGAACACTATATACAAACCACGGAAACGATCAAACAAAACAACAAAACAATTCAGAAAGTCTATAAGTCCGCAAAGTTCATAAATTAAGTCTCTGAGGTGGGTGACAAATTCTGGTTGACCGCCTCAAGGATGGGTCGAGAGCCGCCGATTCAGGATCGGACTGGACTACATCAGAGTCAGGGGGATGCAGAGTGACAGGGAGTTCTGCATAGTCCGTGGCAGGGTCAGCAGGAGGGCGAGGCGACAGTGGAGGATCACGTAGCAAGCGTGGAACGAGACGAAGGCCGCAGAATGGAGCCATCCGGTAGACGAACCAGGAACGAGCGGGGGACCACCTGCCGAAGGACAACAACGGTTGCAGACCAGCCACCATCCGGAAGATGGACGCGGACGTTGTCATCTGGAACCAGAGGAGGGAGATCAGCTGCACGGGAGTCATGAGCCGCCTTGTGCTGTGCACGAGGCAGCTGCATCTGGCGAAGGACCGGAACGTGGTCGAGGTCTGGGACATGAATGGACGGCACCGTCGTCCTCAGGGTACGACCCATGAGCAACTGGGCTGGCGACAGGCCAGTGGACAGTGGGGCGGAGCGATAGGCCAGCAAGGCGAGGTAGAAATCGGACCCAGCATCGGCAGCCTTGCAAAGGAGCCATTTGACTATACGTACTCCCTTCTCCGCTTTGCCGTTGGATTGGGAGTACAGGGGACTGGATGTCACATGGGCAAAATTGTACCGCCTGGCAAAGTTGGACCATTCCTGGCTGGCGAAGCAGGGGCCATGGTCTGACATAACTGTGAGCGGGATGCCGTGTCGAGCAAAGGTTTCTTTACAGACACGAATGACCGCAGACGAGGTGATGTCGTGCAACCGTATCACCTCCGGGTAATTCGAAAAGTAGTCCACGATCAGGACATAGTCTCTACCCAGGCCGTGGAACAGGTCGATGCCCATCTTGGTCCATGGTGACTTGACCAACTCATGGGGCTGCAGGGTCTCACGTGGTTGGGCCGGCTGGCAGCGCTGACAAGTGGGGTAGTTGAGCACTGTGTTGGTTATGTCCTCATTAATGCTGGGCCAGTACACTGACTCTCGGGCCCGTCGGCGGCACTTTTCCACACCAAGGTGGCCCTCATGTAGTTGTTCCAGGACAAGCTGGCGCATGCTGTGCGGGATGACAATGCGGTCCACTTTTAGAAGAACCCCGTCTACTACCGCCAGATCATCTCTGACATTATAGAACTGAGGGCATTGGCCCTTGAGTCACCCGTCTGTTAGGTGGCGCATGCCACACTGTAGCAAAGGGTCAGCCACCGTCTCGCGGCGAATTTGGACGAGGCGTTCATCCGTGGTAGGTAGATTGGAGGCCACGAATGCCACATGGGCGTCAACCTGGCAGACAAATCCCGCTGGGTCACATGGAGTGTTGACTGCCCTGGAGAGAGCATCAGCAATGATGAGGTCTTTGCCTGGGGTGTATACCAACTGGAAGTCATATCGCCAGAGCTTGAGAAGAATACGCTTGGAGGCGAGGCGTCACGTCGTTCAGGTCTTTCTGTATTATATTGACCAGCGGGCGATGGTCGGTCTCGACGGTGAATTGAGGAAGACCTGAGACATAATCGTGAAACTTAACCACACCGGTCAGAAGGCCCAGGCACTCCTTTTTTATCTGCGCATAGCACTGCTCTGTGGGGGTCATGGCACGTAACGCATATGCAACGGGGGCCCATGATGAGGCCTCATCACGTTGAAGGAACACTGTCCCAATGCCGGATTGGCTGGCCTCGGTCGAAATTTTGGTCTCCTTTGCTGGATCAAAGAAAGCTAAGACTGGGGCCGTGGTCAGTTTCGTTTTGAGTTCTCTCCATTCGCGCTCGTGGGCAAGGAGCCATTGGAAGTCTGTCGTCTTTCTGACCAGGTTCCTGAGAGCCGTGGTATGAGAGGCGAGGTTAGGGATAAATTTCCCTAAAAAATTGACCATGCCCAGAAATCGGAGGACCGCCTTTTTGTCCTCTGTTGTTTTCATAGCTGTGATGGCAGCTACCTTGTCCGCATCCAGCTGCACATCCAATTGGGAGATGTGGTCCCCGAGGAACTTGAGTTCCGTCTGACCAAAATAGCATTTGGCCCTGTTGAGGCGTAGGCCATGCTCATGTATACATTTGAATACATGCTGGAGGCGACTAACATGCTCCTGCGGGCTGGTAGACCAAATGATTATGTCGTCGACATAGACGTGAACACCTTCAATGCCTTCCATCATTTGTTCCATAATCCTATGGAACACTTCTGAAGCAGAAATGATTCCAAATGGCATCCTGTTGTAACAATATCTGCCAAAGGGGGGATTAAATGTGCAAAGTTTCCTGCTGGATTTGTTGAGCTGGATTTGCCAGAATCCTTTTGAGGCGTCGAGTTTGGTAAAGAGCTTGGCGCGAGCCATCTCACATGTGAGCTCTTCGTGCTTGGAAATTGGATAATGCTCTCTCATAATATTGCGATTTAGATCCTTGGGATCAATGCAAATTCTCAATTCGGCGGAAGGCTTTTTTACACATACCATGGAACTGACCCAGTCAGTCTAATCCGTGACTTTGGAAATCACTCATTGGTTCTGGAGGTCCTGCAGCTGCTGCTTGAGGCGGTCCTTAAGGGGTGCTGGGACCCTGCAAATGCGTGCACCATAGGCGTGGCATTCTGTTTTAATAAGATCTTGTAGGTGTATGGGAGCGTGCCCATGCCCTCGAAGACGTTATGGTACTGGTTGATAATGGCATCGAGCTGTGCCCCGAAGTCGGTGTCCTGAAAGGCAGACGTGTCAGCAGGAGAGAGAGAGTGAACTCTCTGAACTAGGTTTAACAGCTTGCATGCCTGCGCGCCAAGCAGGGAGGCTTTCGAGGAGCCCACGATTTGAAAGGGAAGGATGGCTTTGTGTGACCTGCGCGTCACTTCAAGTTGGCACGAGCCGCTGTCAGCAATGGCATTGCCATTGTAATCTAATAGCTGGCAGGCTGATGGAAGGATAGCTGGTCTGACACGAAGGGTTTGGAGGTCAGACCGCGCAGTGAGATTGGTGGAGGCACCAGTGTCCAGGCGAAATTGTATTTGGGACCGGTTGACCGTCAGGGTGGCACACCACTCATTGTCTGGATCGCTGCTGTGTACCGATAGAGGCTGGGTTCTTTGCTTCGGGGACACGCTGTTTTTTGTCACGAAACCGACTCGAAAATGCGCCTTCGGGTCCTCGGTGTCAATATCGGGTAGTAGGTCCGCATCGGATTCGGTGACCGTGGGTTGAATGGCCCGGACATTCCTGCGAGGCTGGCTGGAGCGATATGAGTTGGCAGGCTGAGCTGCTCTGCATAAAGCAGCATAGTGGCCAAGTTTGCCACATCTCAGGCATCGTCGGGATTTAGCAGGACATTGACGCTTTATACAGGTTCCCATAGAAATCCCTGAATACTTCAATTATTTTAGCCAAACTCCGCACCGTGTTCCCCCCTCTGTCCCTGATTCATCCAATTTCCCTCGCCGCCTCCCTCTTGCATAGCTGATGCGCCAGCATCTTGCTCGCCTTCTCCCCATATTCGTATACTGCCCCCTGCACCTTCCTCCACTGGGTCTCAGCTTTCCCCGTGGTCATCAAATCAAATTCCATTTGGAGGCTCCGTCGCTCCTTCAGGGGAATCCACATACCTTCTATCCACCCTGAATATCTCCCCCACCAACCTCTCCGTCCTCTCTCTCTTCTCCCTGTGAGCCCTAATTGAGATTAACTCTCCCGTAACCACCGCTTTCAGAGCCTCCCAAACCACACCAACCGGTACTTCCCCATTATCATTGGCCTCTATGTATCTCTGA
Organism: Scyliorhinus torazame; assembly: GCF_047496885.1. Taxonomy (NCBI): domain Eukaryota; kingdom Metazoa; phylum Chordata; class Chondrichthyes; order Carcharhiniformes; family Scyliorhinidae; genus Scyliorhinus; species Scyliorhinus torazame. The sequence goes on from NC_092720.1 coordinate 197,562,573, forward strand.
TTGCACCCCCGGGCCCGCTCACAAACCTCCTCATCCTCCAACAGTCCCACGTTCAAGAGCCACTGCGAGCGCTGATCCCTTTCCTCCCGCAACTCCAACTCCACCCAGTGGGGGGGGGGGGGTCCGAAATCGCTATGGCCGAATATTCCGTTCCCTCCACTCTTGGAATCAGTGCCCTGCTCCCCCCAAAAAGTCTATCCGTGAATAGGCCTTGTGCACGTGGGAGAAAAAAGAGAGCTCTCTGGCCGCCGGCCTAGCAAACCTCCACGGATCCACTCCCCCCATCTGATCCATAAACCCCCTGAGAACCTTGGCCTCTTGCCCGACTTCGACCTGGATCGGTCCAGCACTGGGTCCAGTACCGTATTAAAGTCCCCCCCCCCCCATTATCAAGCTCCCAGCTTCCAGATCCGGGATCCGACTCAGCATGCTCTCCCCAAACAGGCGCCGGAATATGGCGACTGGGGCTTTTCACAGTAACTTCATTTGAAGCCTACTTGTGACAATAAGCGATTTTCATTTTTCATGAACCCTGCATCGTCCCAATTTGGGGCATACACATTCACAGCACCACCCGGGTCCCCTGCAGCCTACCACTCACCATCACATATCGACCCCCATTATCAGCCACAATGTTCAGCGCCTCGAACGACACCCGCTTACTCACCAGGATTGCAACCCCTCTATTCTTCGCATCCAGCCCCGAATGAAAGACCTGCCCCATCCATCCCTTTCTCATCCTGATCTGATCCGCCACTTTCAAGGGCGTCTCCTGCAACATAGCAACGTCTGCCTTCAGTCCCTTTAAGTGCGTGACCACCGGCCCATTCAGGCCCCTCACATTCCATGTGATCAGCCGGATCGGGGACTGTGATCATCCAGATCGGGGACTGTGATCAGCCGGATCGGGGACTGTGATCAGCCGGATCGGGGACTGTGATCAGCCGGATCGGGGACTGTGATCAGCCGGATCGGGGACTGTGATCAGCCGGATCGGGGGACTGTGATCAGCCGGATTGGAGGACTGTGATCAGTCGAATCGGGGGGACTGCACCCCACCTCCCTCCCCTGCCGACGAGCCATCTCCTTTCTTAGGCCAGCCACGTGCCGCACTCTCCAGTCCCCCAGACGGAGGACCCCGCCCCGACTCTCCCTCTTACCTCCAGCTCCCCTTCGGTCAATGCAGCAGCAACCCAGTCCCCCCCCCCCCCCCCCCCCCCCCCCCCCCCCCCCCCCCCACCCCCCCGCCCCCCCCCCCCCCCCCCTCCCCTCCCCGCGCCCCCCCGCCCCGGCTAGAAAACTGTCTAGCCTCCTTGCTCCCCCCCATTGCACTCCCGTAAGTCAGCTGACTCCAGCCACTCCCGCCTCTGCCAACGATCCCCTGTTTAGATTCCCCGTCAAAGTCCCCCTCCTCCCCCTTCAAGTAGATACGGACACCCCTCTGGCACCGCCCCTCCCGTCGGGCCACTCCCCCCCCTCCTTTAGCGCGGGAAAAAAGCCCCAGATTAATGGCCTTTAATCATGATGGAGAAGTACAATGTCCTTGAACCAGTTAAGTGACGATAAGTACACAATTGCAAAGAAGTAAAGTTGTTGACACATTTTCAAGAGAGCTGGATTCTCCGCACCCTCACACCAAAATCGCGGCTGGCGCGGGGCAGAGAATCCACGATGCCGCAAGAAATCGGGACCGGCGTTGGTTCACCGATTCTGCAGGCCCCGAAAGGCGTCGTACTCGGGGACCTGGGGTCACTGCCACAGGCCCGCTCAGCCGTTCTCCGCCCCCGACCCAGCCAAAGTCCCGACGGCGTGGAACGGATGTGCTCCAGCCAGTCGGGACACTCGTTTGGCGGCTGCGGACTTAGTCCGTGGCTGCCCTGGTTTGGGGCGGGCGGATCGGAGGCCGGGGGGGGGGGGGGGGGGGGGGGGGGGGGGGGGGCTTGTATTCATAAACACTGAAAGTGTGGTTAAGACAAAAGAGTAAAAAGATACCTGATCCAGATCATCGAGACCACAACCGTGCAAAAAACCCGAGTCCACCAGTTCCTCCAGTACTGACTTACCAACTCAAAAAAATCAATCCACGAGTAGACCTCATTCACATAGAACATACAGTGCAGAAGGAGGCCATTCGGCCCATCGAGTCTGCACGACCCACTTAAGCCCTCACCTCCACCCTATCCCCGTAACCCAATAACCCCTCCTAACCTTTTTGGTCACTAAGGGCAATTTATCAAGGCCAATCCTCCTAACCTGCACGTCTTTGGACTGTGGGAGGAAACCGGAGCACCCGGAGGAAACCCACGCAGACACGGGGGGAGAACGTGCAGACTCCGCACAGACAGTGGCCCAGCGGGGAATCAAACCTGGGACCCTGGCGCTGTGAAGTCACAGTGCTATCCACTTGTGCTACCGTGAAGTATGAAAATTCCTTCGCCGTCGGCCTCCCAAACGGGTCCACTCCCCTCATGCGCTCCCTAAATCCCTTCAGCTCCTTCACCACCGCCGACACCCTCCCCGATCTTGAGCTCGACTGGTCCATCCCCGGGTCAATGATGTGTTAAAGCCGTCGTCCCCCGCCGCCCCCCTCCGCATAATCAGCCGGTGCTAGTCCAGGTCCGGGATCTTCCCCAATACTCGCCTTATAAACTCCCGATTTGGGGCATAAACATTAACCAGGACCACTTGCATCCCCTTCATTTTCCCGCTTACCATCACAAACCTCCCCCCGAATCCGCTACGATATTCCCCACCTCAAAGACCCGCTTATTGACCAGCACCGCCACTCCACGCGTCTTCATATCCAATCCCGAATGGAAAACCTACCTTACCCACCCTTTCCTTAGCTTGACTGGTCCCCAATCTTGTGATGTGTCTCTTGCAAAATGGCCAAATCCACCTTCAAACGCCTCAGATACTCGATTAGCACAGGGCCAAATCGCTGGCTTTTAAAGCAGACCGAGCAGGCCAGCAGCACGGTTCAATTCCCGTGCCAGACTCCCCGAACAGGTGCCGGAATGTGGCGACTAGGGGCTTTTCACAGTAACTTCATTTGAAGCCTACTTGTGACAATAAGCGATTTTCATTCATTTCAAAACACTCGCCCGTTTGACTGGCCTGTTCATCCCCCTCATGTTCCATGTGACCAGCCTGGTCGGGGGGGCTTCCCGTCCCCACCCCACCCTGCCAATCAACCATACCCCTTGGACGGCCAGCCCCCTGCCTGTGCCACACAACCCTCCAGGTCCACCCCCGGATGTCCACTGTCCCCACTCCCTCCCATATAACGCCACAGCAGCAACACCTTCATCAGCAGTCCCGCCCTCCCCTCTTCCCCTTCCCTTAAACAAAACAACTCCATCGCCCTCTCCTACACTACCCATCTGATCAGCCCCCACTGCGCTCCCGCTAACCCAGCTAGCCCGGCAGCCCCCGCCCAAGGCACCACCACCTCCTATCCCCCACTGAATCCCCTACCCCTCCCCCCCCCACCACTCGCTCTCCTCACAACAGTTCAACAATAAACAACAAAAGAAAAACAAAAAACCCCAACAGTGAAAATGGTGCACTCACCCCCCTCATTGCCGTGAAACATCTCAGAGGAGAACCACCCAGCCATCCACCAAACTGAAAAAATACAAGAATTACCAAAAGGACCAGGACTAAAGAAACCACATTCCTCTCTGCACCCCTCCTCCACAGTTCAATGTCCTCCGTCCCTTAAGTCCATTGTCCCTTAAAAATTCCATCGCCTCCTCTGGTGTTCTAAAGCCAACGTGGTGATGTTGGCAAGAGACCCGCCTGAAGGTGAAGGACCAGGTGAGGCTTCGAAAGGGCTGGGTGAGTCTGGCGTTCAACTCTGGCTTTGTTAGTAGGGCCCGGGATGTTGCGATTCTGGTGGGAAGAGAGTGAGGTTCCAGATGGAAAAGGTGGTGGCTGATCAGGGGGGTAGGTACGTTATAGCAACAGGTGCTTTAGAGGCGAGGTTGGTGGTGTTGGTTAGCACATACACCCCGAATTGGGACGGCATAGGATTTATGAGGAAGATGTTGGCTGCCATAGAGTTTGGATACCCAGTATCCAAATGTGTATTCAAATAGAATTTACAGTGCAGAAGGAGGCCATTCGGCCCATCGAGTCTGCACCGGCTCTTGGAAAGAGCACCCTACTCAAGTTCCACACCTCCACCCTATCCCCATAACCCAGTAACCCCACCCAACACTAAGGGCAATTTTGGACACTAAGGGCAATTAATCATGGCCAATCCACCTAACCTGCACATCTTTGAACTGTGGGAGGAAACCGGAGCACCCGGAGGAAACCCACGCACACACGGGGAGGATGTGCAGACTCCGCACAGACAGTGACCCAAGCCGGAATCGAACCTGGGACCCTGGAGCTGTGAAGCAATTGTGCTATCCACAATGCTACCGTGCTGCCCTAAGGCGCAGCAGTATTCAAGGATTGATTTTTTTTTGTTATGGGAAAGGCGCTGTTGGCCGGGATGAGGAAGGCAGAATATTGTGTAATTGTTATCTCGGACCATGCTCCACATTGGGTGGATGGGGTCCAGGAGAAGGGGCCAGCTCAGAGGCCTACATGGAGCTAGGATGTGGTGTTGCTGGCAGACCCAAGTTTCTGTACCAAAATGGGAACGGTGATTGAGGTTTACATAGGGTCCAATAGGAAAGGGGAGGTTTCGCTGTCAGTGGTTTGGGAAACGTTGAAAGCAGTGGTGAGGGGTGAGGTCATCTCGTTTGAGGCTCAGGTGGACAAAGAGGCAAGAGAGGAGTGGCAGTGGTTGGCAGAGGAGATTTTGGAGCTGGATGGAATGTATATGGACAGCACAGCAGCACAGTGGTTAGCACAGTTGCTTCACAGCTCCGGGGTCCCAGGTTCGATTTCCGGCTTGGGTCGCTCTCTGTGCGGAGTCTGCATGTTCTCCCCATGTCTGTGTGGATTTCTTCCGGGTTCTCCGGTTTCCTCTCATCGTCCAAAGATGTGGGTTAGGTGGATTGGCCCTTCATGTCCAAAAAGGTTAGGTGGGGTTACTGGGTTACGGGGATAGGGTGGAGGTGTGGGCTCAAGTGGGGTGCTCTTTCCAAAGACCAGTGCAGACTCAATGGGCCGGATGACTTGCTTCTGCGCTGTAAATTCTATGATTCTATGATTACATGGTACCAGGGTTGGAAGGTATTTAACACGGAGAAAAAAACTATCAGCCTGCCACACAGATTTGAAGGTTTTGCAGTCTGCAAGAATTTAACACATGGAGTTGTTGAAGCCACCAAAGAGTCTCAGCTTTCACAGTAATGTGGACAGCAACTGCTAAGTGTTTAAACAACAGTTTAATCGGTTACTTATTGCAGTAAATGTAGAAGTTCAATCAGATTCATGTAATGATGTGGAGATGCCGGCGTTGGACTGGGGTGAGCACAATACGAAGTCTTACAATACCAGGTTAAAGTCCAACAGGTTTGTTTCGATGTCACTAGCTTTCGGAGCGCTGCTCCTTCCTCAGGTAAATGAAGAGGTCTGTTCCAGAAACATATATATAGACAAATTCAAAGATGCCAGACAATGCTTGATTCATGTAAGATAGCGATGCTCCTAACTACGGCAGGGCCAGAAGCAATTTCTATGTTTAATACATTTAAATTTGCAAGCGATGAAGATAGTAAAAGTTTAACAAAGTGATTTGATGCCCATTGCAGCCCCAGAAAAAAATAACTGTGTGAACGCTATGGGCGGGACTCTCCCAACAGGAGTCTAAGTGCCGACGCTGGAGTAAAAACCGGAGTGTTCCCAGACACCTATTCTCCGCCCTCCGTGGGGCTGGCAGGCGTGTCGTGAGATTTATGGGGGCGGGGCCTCGGCGCAGCGTCGGTGACCCGGCGCCGCTTAAAGGACGCGGCGCCTTAGGTTCCGCGCATGCACAGTTGGGCCGGCACCAACTAGCGCATGCGCGGTGGCCGTCCTCCCCCAGGCCGCCCCGCACAAAAATAGCGCCGGCGGAAGAAAGGAGGCTCCCCGACAGAGAGGCCGGCCCGCCGAACGGTGGGTCCCTATCGCGGGCCAGGCCACTCCGGAGGGTCTCCCCGAGGTTGGAATCCCCCTTCCCCCCTCCCTCCCCCCCCACTTCCCCACAGGCCGTTCCCGGCCCTTGATGCCCCAGGTCCCGCCGGCCCGAGAGCAGGTTAGAACGGCACCGGCGGGACTGTCATTTTATTCGCCGGGCTCTCGGCCCATCCGGACTGGAGAATCGACGCTCGCCGTCTGCGGCGATTCTCCGAGCGGCCCGGCGCGATTCGTGCGCCGCCCCGGCGATTCTGCCACCCGGCGGAGGGGGGAGAATCCCGCCCTATGTGTTTCGATCACGTTTACAAAAGGCAGGAGAGTCCATAAATCAGTTCATTACTGATTTAAAGTTAAACGCTAAAATCTGTAATTTTTCTGCGGTGGAATCTTCAACGATTCGGGATCAGATTGTCTTTGGTGTGAATGAAATTAAGCTGAGGGAACATTTGCTGAGGGAGTTGGAGCTGTCTTTGGAACAAATAGTTAAGGTTTGGCAGGCTCACGAGCTAGCAGCCCAGCATTCTGAACTGGTTCTCAGTCATGGCCCCGTCTTCTTGGAGGAGAAAACTCCGGTTGCTGCCCGTTTTCCAAAGAGGCGGGAAACATTTTTAAAAAGCGGGAACATGCCTGCAGCTCCTCGCAAGCCAACAAACAGGTTAAAGATCAGGATGAGGTGTTTCTGTGTGAAAGATGTGGGCAAAGGAACAAATCAAGGCACTGTCCAGCGTTTGGGAAGCTTTGTTCCAGATGCAAAGGGAAAAAAATCACTTTGCTCAGAATTGTTACTAGTTCTTCTGCAACTTGAGCATGACGATTGGAAACCAATCGTGTTTGCATCACAATCCATGATGACAACAAGCAGAGCTACACCTCAAATCGAAACAAGAATGCCTGGGTTTAGTTGTAGACTTAGAGAAATTCCATGTCTACGTCTATGGGCTTCCAACTTTAAGAGTTGAGACAGATCATCGTCCTTTGTTTAACATCATCAAGAAGAATCTCAACCTGATGTCTCCATGCATTCAAAGGTTGATGATGAAGTTACAACACTATGACTTCAATCTCATCGACACGGTAGGCAAATATTAGTTCTTAGCAGATGCATTATCAAGAGCACCCGATACAAAATATTGGTGGTGAGATTACTGAGGATGCAGATTTGCATGTCAATCTTATTTCCACACTATTACCAGTGTCAGATGTGAAACTACTTGAGATCCAAGAAGAGACCATAAGGATCAAACTCTTCAAGAGGTTATGAGGAACATCAACTCACATTGGCTCAAAGGCCAATGTATGGAGTTCGACAATGTAAGATCTGAAATCCGTATCATTAATGGAGTGGGACTTCGTTTGAACACTATAGTTATACCGCAATCTCTTCACTAGGATGTACTAAAGAGGATACACGAAGAACATCTTGGGATTGAAAAATGTAAGTGGAGAGCCTTGTGGCTCTGTTTACTGGAGGTATAAACCAGGACATTGACAGGATGATCAGTTATTGTGACACATGCCAGACACATTGTTAGAAGCAATCAAGAGAACCTATGTAAATATCTGGTTTACCTACAGAACCATGGCAGAACGTAGCTATTGATCTCTTTCCCCGATGAGGGAAAGATTATTTGCATATCACACTTCCATACTTGGAAAAGGAGGGGAATGCAGTGGTATGCAGGAAATGCAAAACATTAAAGAGAAACAAAAGCAGTTCTATTGTAGAGCGTCTAGAACTTTGCCACCTCGGAGTAGTGATGACATTGTGAAAGTAGAAGATTCAGGCAATTGGTCGAAAAAAGCCATTGTACTTGAAGAGGTAGCACCTCATTCCTACATTGTGCAGATAGAGGATGGGTTAGTTTTAACAATAAATCATTGCGCGCTCTTGAAAACCAGAGAAGACTTTCACAACAACCTGATGGATGGCGAATCAAGGTCAGAATCAACATCAGCCGCAGTGTTCGATAGTTCAGCAGAATTCCATGGAGAACATTGAATCTACAAGTTCTGAGCAGCAACGTCAAGCAGAATCAGAAGAAAACCTGATCGACTGAATTTGTAGATTTAGACTATTTGTACATACTATGCTTGCTGTGCTTGTGTGTAAATATATATATATGTATATATATGATATATATAGTTGCTAAATCAGTTTTAATGATTAATACTGTTAGACTCAGAGACTCATGATACCACATGTAAATATACTGATGATAATGTATTAATTTATTCTGCAAAGAAAAGGGGATGTAGTGATATCATGGTTGTGTTGTAATTCACCGGCTGACCACTAGGACTTGCAATAGTACATAAGATTCTTTATGCAAAGAGTAGTGAGGCCGTGGAATGCCCTACCTGCTACAGTGGTGAACTCGCCAACATTGAGGGCATTTAAAAGTTTATTGGATAAACATATGGATGATAATGGCATAGTGTAGGTTGGATGGCTTTTGTTTCGGTGCAACATCGTGGGCCGAAGGGCCTGTACTGCGCTGTATTGTTCTATGTTCTATGTTCAATGTTATAAGTGAATGTTAGTCAGCTGACCCTTCAGACTGGCTCGAGGAAGTCAAAGAGAGAGGTGCTTGTGCATGATTTTACTGTTTTTCATTGGTTATTTTGAAGATAGTTTAAAGTAAATAAATCATTTACAACTTTAGCTACAAGTGTTCTTGCAATAAATGAAGCCATCCGACAAGAACGTTACACTCGTGTGCAAGGCTGGGGTTGATACAGCTGAAGGTAGTGCACAGATTGCACCTGCCGAAGTCGAGAATGAGCCGGCTGTTTGAAGGGTGGAGGGTATTTGTGAGCAGTGTGGGAGGGGCCCAGCCAATCACGTACATATGTTCTGGTCCTGCCCAAAGTTGGAGAAATTTTGGAGGTCATTCTTCAGCACCATGTCAGTGATCTTGCAGGTGGGGTTTAGAGACCAGTCCCCTGGGGGCCACATTTGGGGTGTCAGACTTGCCCGAGTTGCAGGCGGGGAAGATGTTTTCATCTTCGGCTTGTTGATCACTGGTAGGCTGGTCCTGTTGGGGTGGAGGTCAGCTACTCCACCCTGTATCTCGGTCAGGCGAGGGATTTAATGGAGCTCTTGCGCTGAGAAAAGGTGAATTTTGTTCTGAGAGTGCTGAATGAGGGATTCCATAAAAGATGGGGTTTGTTTATATTACATTTCGGGGAGCTGGTTACTGTCAACTGCTGGGGGGGGGGGGGGGGGGGGTTGGTTGGGTGTTGGGTTTATTTTGTTTGTAATGTTATGTTTTTAATTGTAAAAATGTTAAAATTTGAATTAAAATACTTTTAAAAAACACTATACCCTAATTAATATTGTTTTTTATCCCATACATTGCCATTTCTTTCAAATATTAAAATTAGATTTTTTTTTTCCAGCTCGATACTGTTGGACGTGGATTGGGGAAAATAATAGACCAAGCATTTGCCCATTAATGAGTTTAAACCCACGGAAGTCTCTTCCTGCATATCATTTAAAATTCCATCAGTTAGTTCATACAACAGAGGGATGAGGCTGGTGGCCCTGCCACACATATAAACACCTCATCCTCGAATTATTTGGAGGGGCTAAACGATTAATCTCTGCCTTTGGAATCACCAGGGGTTGGAACTCGGGAGTGCTGGTGGCCACCGTCGCTGCCCATGGGTCGGGCCCGGGTTGGCACTCAGTGCCCCCTCACTCCGGTTGCTGCCCATGAGGTTCACATTGGGATGGACGGGCAGCTGGTCCGGGCCCCGGCTGCCTCTGCATCTGCTATGCCTGGCGTTTCCCCATGGTCCGCACCATCGTGTCGACCGCCTCGGCGATGCTCGTCAGTGACTCGGACACATCTCCCAGTGACCGGGCCATGCTCTACAGTGCCTCAGCCATGTTCACCTGCGACTGGGCCAAGCTCCGCAGCGCCACGGCTATTCCCATTTGAGAGCGGCACCACACTAAGGTCGGCCTGGTACTGGGTGACATCCCCCAGTGAGACCCTCAGCCATGGCCGCAACGACTGCACGGCACCTTGGACACTTTCACTCATGGTGCCGGCATCGTGCACCAGGCTGTCCACTGCGGTCGCCACCCCAGCACTGCCGACCTCGGTGCCAGCGCATTGCCAGCGCCATCTCCTGCGCCAGTACTTCTGGGACTCCTCCAATCGGCTACGGATCTGCTGGAGTGACGCTGACACCTCCCTATGAACATCCCGGCGGCTCACTGTCCGCTCCATCAGCTCCGGGTAAATCCGTGCCGGGGGCGCAGAATCAAGCTGGGACCCAGCTGGGTCCAGGGATCCAGCAGACCTCCGACCGCTGCCTCGCCTGGGGGTTCCTGCCTCCACCTGATGTGCATCAGCAGCAGTGTGGTGCTCACCAGATGGTGCCCCAGAAGCCTGCTCACTAACATTTTCCACCGAGCTGTGTGGCTGGTGGAGGGTGAGGATGACAGCTGTGCCACGACTGTAACACTTGCATCCTCGGCGGCATTTTAATTTGCAAGATGCTGCTGGGAATGAACAGCAGAGTTTTCCCAATAGAGGGAAAGAGAGGGCAGGAGACAGAAAGATCGGCTGGAAGCCCAACATTGGCAGACACTTGATTTGAGAAGAATCAGTAACAGAATGAAAAGTGAGATACCAAACACAGGCAGAGGTCCCACAAAAACAACATAGAAACATGGATATAAAAATATATAGTGGACAGGGTGAACATCTCTTTAGCAGCCCAGATTAGTGAAGATGTGGAGATGCCGGCGTTGGACTTGGGTGAGCACAGTAAGAAGTCTTACAACACCAGGTTAAAGTCCAACAGGTTTGTTTCGATGTCACTAGCTTTCGGAGCGCTGCTCAGGTGAATGAAGAGGAATGTTCCAGAAACATATATATAGACAGATTCAAAGATGCCAGACAATGTTTGGAATGCGAGCATTAGCAGGTGATGAAATCTTTACAGATCCAGAGATGGGGTAACCCCAGGTTAAAGAGGTGTGAATTGTGTCAAGCCAGGACAGTTGGTAGGATTAGTGAAGGCCTAGAAGGAGGAGGAAACTTTTAAAGCATTTTGAAACTACCTCATACAAGCAAAATTAAAAATATACCGAGTGAAGCTGTTTAAACATTTTGCCTGGTGTTGAATTGGAGATGGGAGTTGAGGGCAAGAAATTGCTGAGAGAGTTGGCTCACAGAGCCACCTAGTGGCTAGATTGTGTTGTTACAGATTAGGTGAAAATCTGTAAGAATGAATCTTGTTATTAGTTGTAAGATTTCCCGAGTTATGATCAGATCACGAGAATGGAATTACAATATTCCTTCGTCAGGCACTTTTACCTAATTATTGACCAATTCACTTTAGCTGCGGGACAAACGAGCATAGCTACAAACTGACAAGATGTGAGTTCATATCTGATATCAAGAAGGGCTTCCTCATGTGAGAGTGATTCAACTGAAGCTGTCTTGGATCATGGAAGAAAAATTCTTGAGTTATTCAAGGGCCAGATAGATTCTGTGCACCCTTTAAATGATACCTGAAAATAATGCGTGATTCTAAACTAAATGAAGCAGTCGCAGAGTTTTGCACAATCGGGCTTTCCCTGATCCTGCACTCGGTGGCACAAATTAAAGGCGGTGAGCTCAAACAGGCTGCGCCGAGCTAAATGCTGGAGCAGCGTTTGACAGAACCTCACACATCAAGCGGTATGTTCAGTCTTTGTAATAGGTACTTACCCCAATTCCGCAAACCCGGAGTCTGTGAAGCCTGAACTACCAGTACTGATCGGCCGTTGTTGCAAGCGGCGCGGAGGAGCTGTTATATATTGTGTTCTGCTGACTCCTCCCACGATTTGAAAACAGAAGTAGGCTATTTGGCCCCGGGGTCTGCTCGGCCGTGCAATATGATCAAACTTCGCCAGATTGCGGCTGGCTCTCCTGCATGCCCTTCCCTTAAACTTTGACTGCCTTGTAAATTAAAATTATGTCTTCCTTGAGTAGATTCCAAAGATGAACCTCCCTCTGAGAGAAGACATTTCTTCTCATCACCATCAGCCCTCCTTATTCTTAAATTGTGCCCAGTTTTGGATTGGATTGGATTTGTTTATTGTCACGTGTACCGAGGTACAGTGAAAAGTATTTTTCTGCGAGCAGCTCAACAGATCATTAAGTACATGAGAAGAAAAGGGAATAAAATAAATTACATAATAGGGCAACACAAGGTAAACAATGTAACTACATAAACACTGGCATTGGGTGAAGCATACAGGGTGTAGTGTTAATGAAATCAGTCCATAAGAGGGCCATTTAGGAGTCTGGTGACAGTGGGGAAGAAGCTGTTTTTGAGTCTGTTCGTGCGTGTTCTCAGACTTCTGTATCTCCTGCCCAATGGAAGAAGTTGGAAGAGTGAGTAAGCCGGGTGGGAGGGATCTTTGATTATGCTGCCTGCTTTCCCCAGGCAGCGGGAGGTGTAGATGGAGTCAATTGATGGGAGGCAGGTTCGTGTGATGGACTGGGCGGTGTTCACGACTCTCTGAAGTTTCTTGCGGTCCTGGGGCGAGCAGTTGCAATACCAGGCTGTGATGCAGCCCGATAGGATGCTTTCTATGGTATTCCAGATTCTCCCATGGGGAACATGGGGCGGGATTCTCTCATCCCACGGCAGAGTGTTGACACCATTGTAAACGCCATCGCGTACGACGGCGTAAATGGGCCGCCATGAGGAGCGATTCTGGCCCACAAATGGGGCCATCACGGGACTGGAACGGCCCACGCCGCTCCAGCTGCCAATACCGCCGTCAAATGGGCGCTGCAGGTCTGCGTATGCGCACTGCGACCGGCGCGAACTCGCGCATGCGCAGTAGCTTCCTTCTCCGCGCCGGCCCCGATGCAACCTGGCGTAGGGCTACAGCGGCCGGCGCAGAGCAAAAGAGGCCACCACCAGGAGAGGCCGGCCCGCCGATCGGTAGGCCCCGGATGCAGGCCAGGCCACGGTGGAGGCCTCCCCTGCGGTCAGACCACCCCCTCCCCTCAAACAGGCAGCCCCCCCCCCTGCAGGGTGGATGCCAAGGTCCCGCCGGGTAAGACTAGGTGTGAAAGGCGCCGGCGGGATTCGGGCTTTGTTGGGCGGCCACTCGTCCCCATCTCGGGCGGAGAATCGTCAGGGCCGCCCCAGCACGCCAGCGCCAATGGTGCCGATTCTCTGGTCACCAATTTGGCAAATCACACCCCGGCCCGGCGATTCTCCGAGCCGGCGTGGGCTGAGGGAATCCCGCCCATCCTTTCAGCATCCATCCTGTTCAGCCCCATCAGACTCTTGTATGTCCCAATAACCTCTCAGTATCATAAACTCCAATGTGTTGCTTAACCTTGCATTACAAGACAACCCATTCATCCTAGGAATGGACTGAATTAACAATATCTGAACTTTATCCAAGGCAAGTATATCCCTCTTTCAATCAAGGAAGGCAAACTGTACACAGAGGCCGGAATTCTTTGGGCGTGGTGATTCATTTTTCCCGCAAGCAGCACACCCCCACACATGGGTTTCCTGGTGGTTTGGGATGATTTCAGTGGACATCTCATTACCAAGCGGAGGGAATAGACAATCCCGCCGCGAGCGAATGGCACACAGCCGAGAAACAGGCGATGGGGGAGCTGGAGAATCCAGTCCTGTAATGCAGCTTGGCTTTCACCAATGGCCTGTAGAGTTGTGACAAGATTTCCCCATCTTTGTGCTCCATCCAGTTTGCCGACACTCCATATTCTATGGAACCCCAACCACCACCTCCAACACCCACTCCCTCCTCCAGCAGTGCACAGTGGCAGCAATGTCTACTAGGACATTGACAGGATGGTCAGTTGTTGTGACACATGCCAGACGCATTGTTAGAAGCAATCAAGAGAACCTATGTAAATATCTGATTTACCTACAGAACCATGGCAGAAAGTAGCTATTGATCTCTTTCGCCGATGAGGGAAAGATTATTTACTTAAAATAGACTATTTTTCAAACTATCCCGAAATGGCTCTACTGTCAAGCATAACAGCAAGCAGTGTAATACTGCAAACGCAAGTCACGTTTTTGCTCGACACAGAATTCCGCATGTCGTCGTGAGTGACAACGGTCCTTGTTTTAATTGTAAAGAGTGGCAACAATTTGCAGTCACCGTATGATTTCAATCATGTCACATTGAGTCCATTGCACCCGCAAGCCAATGAACAAGCCAAGAAAGGTGCACATATTGTTGAGCAATTGTTGAAGAAAGCAATGGACAGCCAATCTGATCCATATCTTGCGAGTTACAGAGCGTTACCATTGTCGCCAGCAGAGTTACTCATGAATAGTAGGTTGCATATCACACTTCCATACTTGGAAAAGAAGGAGGGGAATGCAGTGGTATGCAGGAAATGCAAAACATTAAAGAGAAACAAAAGCAGTTCTATTGTAGAGCGTCTAGAACTTTGCCACCTCGGAGTAGTGATGACATTGTGAGAGTAGAAGATTCAGGCAATTGGTCGAAAAAAGCCATTGTACTTGAAGAGGTAGCACCTCATTCCTACATTGTGCAGATAGAGGATGGGTTAGTTTTAACAATAAATCATTGTGCGCTCTTGAAAACCAGAGAAGACTTTCACAACAACCTGATGGATGGCGAATCAAGGTCAGAATCAACATCAGCCGCAGTGTCCGATAGTTCAGCAGAATTCCATGGAGAACATTGAATCTACAGGTTCTGAGCAGCAACGTCAAGCAGAATCAGAAGAAAACCTGATCGACTGAATTTGCAGATTTAGACTATTTGTACATACTATGCTTGCTGTGCTTGTGTGTAAATATATATATATGTATATATATGATATATATAGTTGCTAAATCAGTTTTAATGATTAATACTGTTAGACTCAGAGACTCATGATATCACATGTAAATATACTGATGATAATGTATTAATTTATTCTGCAAAGAAAAGGGGATGTAGTGATATCATGGTTGTGTTGTAATTCACCGGCTGACCACTAGGACTCGCAATAGTACATAAGTGAATGTTAGTCAGCTGACCCTTCAGACTGGCTCGAGGAAGTCAAAGAGAGAGGTGCTTGTGCATGATTTTACTGTTTTTCATTGGTTATTTTGAAGATAGTTTAAAGTAAATAAATCATTTACAACTTTAGCTACAAGTGTTCTTGCAATAAATTAAGCCATCCGACAAGAACGTTACACACGTGTGCAAGGCTGGGGTTTACACAACTGAAGGTAGTGCACAGATTGCACCTGCCGAAGTCGAGAATGAGCCGGCTGTTTGAAGGGTGGAGGGTATTTGTGAGCAGTGTGGGAGGGGCCCAGCCAATCACGTACATATGTTCTGGTCCTGCCCAAAGTTGGAGAAATTTTGGAGGTCATTCTTCAGCACCATGTCGGAGATCTTGCAGGTGGGGTTTGGAGACCAGTCCCCTGGGGGCCACATTTGGGGTGTCAGACTTGCCCGAGTTGCAGGCGGGGAAGATGTTTTCGCCTTCGGCTTGTTGATCACTGGTAGGCTGGTCCTGTTGGGGTGGAGGTCAGCTGCTCCACCCTGTATCTCGGTCAGGCGAGGGATTTAATGGAGCTCTTGCGCTGAGAAAAGGTGAATTTTGTTCTGAGAGTGCTGAATGAGGGATTCCATAAAAGATGGGGTTTGTTTATAATACATTTCGGGGAGCTGGTTACTGTCAACTGCTGGGGGGGGGGGGGGGGGTTGGGTGTTGGGTTTATTTTGTTTGTAATGTTATGTTTTTAATTGTAAAAATGTTAAAATTTGAATTAAAATACTTTTAAAAAACACCATACCCTAATTAATATTGTTTTTTATCCCATACATTGCCATTTCTTTCAAATATTAAAATTAGATTTTTTTTTTCCAGCTCGATACTGTTGGACGTGGATAGGGGAAAATAATAGACCAAGCATTTGCCCATTAATGAGTTTAAACCCACGGAAGTCTCTTCCTGCATATCATTTAAAATTCCATCAGTTAGTTCATACAACAGAGGGATGAGGCTGATGGCCCTGCCACACATATAAACACCTCATCCTCGAATTATTTTGGGGGGGCTAAACGATTAATCTCTGCCTTTGGAATCTCCAGGGGTTGGAACTCGGGAGTGCTGGTGGCCACCGTCGCTGCCCATGAGTCGGGCCCGGGTTGGTACTCAGTGCCCCCTCACTCCGGTCGCTGCCCATGGGGTTCACATTGGGATGGACGGGCAGCTGGTCCGGGCCCCGGCTGCCCCTGCATCTGCTATGCCTGGCGTTTCCCCATGGTCCGCACCATCGTGTCGACCGCCTCGGCGATGCTCGTCAGTGACTCGGACACATCTCCCAGTGACCGGGCCATGCTCTACAGTGCCTCAGCCATGTTCACCTGCGACTGGGCCAAGCTCCGCAGCGCCACGGCCATTCCCATTTGAGAGCGGCACCACACCAAGGTCGGCCTGGTACTGGGTGACATCCCCCAGTGAGACCCTCAGCCATGGCCGCCACCGACTGCACGGCACCTTGGACACTTTCACTCATGGTGCCGGCATCGTGCACCAGGCTGTCCACTGCGGTCGCCACCCCAGCACTGCCGGCCTCGGTGCCAGCGCATTGCCAGCACCATCTCCTGCGCCAGTACTTCTGGGACTCCTCCAATCGGCCACGGACCTGCTGGAGTGACGCTGACACCTCCCTTTGAACATCCCGGCGGCTCACTGTCCGCTCCATCAGCTCCGGGTAAATCCGTGCCGGGGGCGCAGAATCAAGCTGGGACCCAGCTGGGTCCAGGGATCCAGCAGACCTCCGACCGCTGCCTCGCCTGGGGGTTCCTGCCTCCACCTGATGTGCATCAGCAGCCGTGTGGTGCTCACCAGATGGTGCCCCAGAAACCTGCTCACTAACATTTTCCGCCGAGCTGTGTGTATCTGCGGCTGGTGGAGGGTGAGGATGACAGCTGTGCCACGACTGTAACACTTGCATCCTCGGCGGCATTTTAATTTGCAAGATGCTGCTGGGAATGAACAGCAGAGTTTTCCCAATAGAGGGAAAGAGAGGGCAGGGGACAGAAAGAGCAGCTGGAAGCCCAACATTGGCAGACACTTGATTTGAGAAGAATCAGTAACAGAATCAAAAGTGAGATACCAAACACAGGCAGAGGTCCCACAAAAACAACATAGAAACATGGATATAAAAATATATAGTGGACAGGGTGAACATCTCTTTAGCAGCCCAGATTAGTGAAGATGTGGAGATGCCGGCGTTGGACTGGGGTGGGTTCAGATCTGATATCAAGAAGTGCTTCCTCATGTGAGAGTGATTCAACTGAAGTTGTCTTGAATCATGGAAGAAAAATTCTTGAGTTATTCAAGGGCCAGATAGATTCTGTGCACCCTGTAAATGATACCTGAAAATAATGCGTGATTCTAAACTAAATGAAGCAGTCGCACAGTTTTGCACAATCGGGCTTTCCCTGATGCTGCACTCGGTGGCACAAATTGAAGGCTGCGGTTCAAACAGGCTGCGCCGAGCTAAGTGTTGGAGCAGCGTTTGACAGAACCTCACACATCAAGCGGTATGTTCAGTCTTTGTAATAGGTACTTACCCCAATTCCGCAAACCCGGAGTCGTGAAGCCTGAACTACCAGTACTGATCAGCTGTTGTTGCAAGCGGCGCGGAGGAGCTGTTATATATTGTGTTCTGCTGACTCCTCCCACGATTTGAAAACAGAAGTAGGCTATTTGGCCCCGGGGTCTGCTCGGCCGTGCAATATGATCAAACTTCGCCAGATTGTGCTGGCTCTCCTGCATGCCCTTCCCTTAATCTTTGACTGCCTTGTCAATTAAAATTATGTCTTCCTTGAGTAGATTCCAAAGATGAACCTCCCTCTGAGAGAAGACATTTCTTCTCATCACCATCAGCCCTCCTTATTCTTAAATTGTGCCCAGTATTGGATTGGATTGGATTTGTTTATTGTCACGTGTACCGAGGTACAGTGAAAAGTATTTTTCTGCGAGCAGCTCAACAGATCATTAAGTCCATGAGAAGAAAAGGGAATAAAATAAATTACATAATAGGGCAACACAAGGTACACAATGTAACTACATAAACACTGGCATTGGGTGAAGCATACAGGGTGTAGTGTTAATGAAATCAGTCCATCAGAGGGCCATTGAGGAGTCTGGTGACAGTGGGGAAGAAGCTGTTTTTGAGTCTGCTCGTGCGTGTTCTCAGACTTCTGTATCTCCTGCCCGATGGAAGAAGTTGGAAGAGTGAGTAAGCCGGGTGGGAGGGATCTTTGATTATGCTGCCCGCTTTCCCCAGGCAGCGGGAGGTGTAGATGGAGTCAATTGATGGGAGGCAGGTTCGTGTGATGGACTGGGCGGTGTTCACGACTCTCTGAAGTTTCTTGCGGTCCTGGGGCGAGCAGTTGCAATACCAGGCTGTGATGCAGCCCGATAGGATGCTTTCTATGGTATTCCAGATTCTCCCATGGGGAACATGGGGCGGGATTCTCTCATCCCACGGCAGAGTGTTGACACCATTGTAAACGCCATCGCGTTTTACGACGGCGTAAATGGGCCGCCATGAGGAGCGATTCTGGCCCACAAATGGGGCCATCACGGGACTGGAACGGCCCACGCCGCTCCAGCTGCCAATACCGCCGTCAAATGGGCGCTGCAGGTCTGCGTATGCGCACTGCGACCGGCGCGAACACGCGCATGCGCGGTAGCTTCCTTCTCCGCGCCGGCGCCGATGCAACCTGGCGTAGGGCTACAGCGGCCGGCGCGGAGCAAAAGAGGCCACCACCAGGAGAGGCCGGCCCGCCGATCGGTAGGCCCCGGACACAGGCCAGGCCACGGTGGAGGCCTCCCCTGCGGTCAGACCACCCCCTCCCCTCAAACAGGCAGCCCCCCCCCCTGCAGGATGGATGCCAAGGTCCCGCAGGGTAAGACTAGGTGTGAAAGGCGCCGGCGGGATTCGGGCTTTGTTGGGCGGCCACTCGTCCCCATCTCGGGCGGAGAATCGTCAGGGCCGCCCCAGCACGCCAGCGCCAATGGTGCCGATTCTCTGGTCACCAATTTGGCAAATCACACCCCGGCCCGGCGATTCTCCGAGACGGCGTGGGCTGAGGGAATCCCGCCCATCCTTTCAGCATCCATCCTGTTCAGCCCCATCAGACTCTTGTATGTCCCAATAACATCTCAGTATCATAAACTCCAATGTGTTGCTTAACCTTGCATTACAAGACAACCCATTCATCCTAGGAATGGACTGAATTAACAATATCTGAACTTTATCCAAGGCAAGTATATCCCTCATTCAATCAAGGAAGGCAAACTGTACACAGAGGCCGGAATTCTTTGGGCGTGGTGATTCATTTTTCCCGCAAGCAGCACACCCCCACACATGGGTTTCCTGGTGGTTTGGGATGATTTCAGTGGACATCTCATTACCAAGCGGAGGGAATAGACAATCCCGCCGCGAGCGAATGGCACACAGCCGAGAAACAGGCGATGGGGGAGCTGGAGAATCCAGTCCTGTAATGCAGCTTGGCTTTCACCAATGGCCTGTAGAGTTGTGACAAGATTTCCCCATCTTTGTGCTCCATCCAGTTTGCCGACACTCCATATTCTATGGAACCCCAACCACCACCTCCAACACCCACTCCCTCCTCCAGCAGTGCACAGTGGCAACAATGTCTACTAGGACATTGACAGGATGGTCAGTTGTTGTGACACATGCCAGACGCATTGGTAGAAGCAATCAAGAGAACCTATGTAAATATCTGATTTACCTACAGAACCATGGCAGAAAGTAGCTATTGATCTCTTTCGCCGATGAGGGAAAGATTATTTACTTAAAATAGACTATTTTTCAAACTATCCCGAAATGGCTCTACTGTCAAGCATAACAGCAAGCAGTGTAATACTGCAAACGCAAGTCACGTTTTTGCTCGACACAGAATTCCGCATGTCGTCGTGAGTGACAACGGTCCTTGTTTTAATTGTAAAGAGTGGCAACAATTTGCAGTCACCGTATGATTTCAATCATGTCACATTGAGTCCATTGCACCCGCAAGCCAATGAACAAGCCAAGAAAGGTGCACATATTGTTGAGCAATTGTTGAAGAAAGCAATGGACAGCCAATCTGATCCATATCTTGCGAGTTACAGAGCGTTACCATTGTCGCCAGCAGAGTTACTCATGAATAGTAGGTTGCATATCACACTTCCATACTTGGAAAAGAAGGAGGGGAATGCAGTGGTATGCAGGAAATGCAAAACATTAAAGAGAAACAAAAGCAGTTCTATTGTAGAGCGTCTAGAACTTTGCCACCTCGGAGTAGTGATGACATTGTGAGAGTAGAAGATTCAGGCAATTGGTCGAAAAAAGCCATTGTACTTGAAGAGGTAGCACCTCATTCCTACATTGTGCAGATAGAGGATGGGTTAGTTTTAACAATAAATCATTGTGCGCTCTTGAAAACCAGAGAAGACTTTCACAACAACCTGATGGATGGCGAAT
The DNA here is from genome assembly GCF_047496885.1 of Scyliorhinus torazame. Taxonomy (NCBI): domain Eukaryota; kingdom Metazoa; phylum Chordata; class Chondrichthyes; order Carcharhiniformes; family Scyliorhinidae; genus Scyliorhinus; species Scyliorhinus torazame. Next base: position 197,583,186 of record NC_092720.1, read on the forward strand.
CAAGGTCAGAATCAACATCAGCCGCAGTGTCCGATAGTTCAGCAGAATTCCATGGAGAACATTGAATCTACAAGTTCTGAGCAGCAACGTCAAGCAGAATCAGAAGAAAACCTGATCGACTGAATTTGCAGATTTAGACTATTTGTACATACTATGCTTGCTGTGCTTGTGTGTAAATATATATATATGTATATATATGATATATATAGTTGCTAAATCAGTTTTAATGATTAATACTGTTAGACTCAGAGACTCATGATATCACATGTAAATATACTGATGATAATGTATTAATTTATTCTGCAAAGAAAAGGGGATGTAGTGATATCATGGTTGTGTTGTAATTCACCGGCTGACCACTAGGACTCGCAATAGTACATAAGTGAATGTTAGTCAGCTGACCCTTCAGACTGGCTCGAGGAAGTCAAAGAGAGAGGTGTTTGTGCATGATTTTACTGTTTTTCATTGGTTATTTTGTAGATAGTTTAAAGTAAATAAATCATTTACAACTTTAGCTACAAGTGTTCTTGCAATAAATGAAGCCATCCGACAAGAACGTTACACACGTGTGCAAGGCTGGGGTTTATACAACTGAAGGTAGTGCACAGATTGCACCTGCCGAAGTCGAGAATGAGCCGGCTGTTTGAAGGGTGGAGGGTATTTGTGAGCAGTGTGGGAGGGGCCCAGCCAATCACGTACATATGTTCTGGTCCTGCCCAAAGTTGGAGAAATTTTGGAGGTCATTCTTCAGCACCATGTCGGTGATCTTGCAGGTGGGGTTTAGAGACCAGTCCCCTGGGGGCCACATTTGGGGTGTCAGACTTGCCCGAGTTGCAGGCGGGGAAGATGTTTTCATCTTCGGCTTGTTGATCACTGGTAGGCTGGTCCTGTTGGGGTGGAGGTCAGCTACTCCACCCTGTATCTCGGTCAGGCGAGGGATTTAATGGAGCTCTTGCGCTGAGAAAAGGTGAATTTTGTTCTGAGAGTGCTGAATGAGGGATTCCATAAAAGATGGGGTTTGTTTATATTACATTTCGGGGAGCTGGTTACTGTCAACTGCTGGGGGGGGGGGTTGGTTGGGTGTTGGGTTTATTTTGTTTGTAATGTTATGTTTTTAATTGTAAAAATGTTAAAATTTGAATTAAAATACTTTTTAAAAAAACTATACCCTAATTAATATTGTTTTTTATCCCATACATTGCCATTTCTTTCAAATATTAAAATTAGATTTTTTTTTTCCAGCTCGATACTGTTGGACGTGGATAGGGGAAAATAATAGACCAAGCATTTGCCCATTAATGAGTTTAAACCCACGGAAGTCTCTTCCTGCATATCAATTAAAATTCCATCAGTTAGTTCATACAACAGAGGGATGAGGCTGATGGCCCTGCCACAGAAAAAACACCTCATCCTCGAATTATTTGGGGGGGCTAAACGATTAATCTCTGCCTTTGGAATCACCAGGGGTTGGAACTCGGGAGTGCTGGTGGCCACCGTCGCTGCCCATGGGTCGGGCCCGGGTTGGCACTCAGTGCCCCCTCACTCCGGTCGCTGCCCATGGGGTTCACATTGGGATGGACGGGCAGCTGGTCCGGGCCCCGGCTGCCCCTGCATCTGCTATCCCTGGCGTTTCCCCATGGTCCGCACCATCGTGTCGACCGCCTCGGCGATGCTCGTCAGTGACTCGGACACATCTCCCAGTGACCGGGCCATGCTCTACAGTGCCTCAGCCATGTTCACCTGCGACTGGGCCAAGCTCCGCAGCGCCACGGCTATTCCCATTTGAGAGCGGTACCACACCAAGGTCGGCCTGGTACTGGGTGACATCCCCCAGTGAGACCCTCAGCCATGGCCGCCACCGACTGCACGGCGCCTTGGACACTTTCACTCATGGTGCCGGCATCGTGCACCAGGCTGTCCACTGCGGTCGCCACCCCAGCACTGCCGGCCTCGGTGCCAGCGCATTGCCAGCGCCATCTCCTGCGCCAGTACTTCTGGGACTCCTCCAATCGGCCACGGACCTGCTGGAGTGACGCTGACACCTCCCTCTGAACATCCCGGCGGCTCACTGTCCGCTCCATCAGCTCCGGGTAAATCCGTGCCGGGGGCGCAGAATCAAGCTGGGACCCAGCTGGGTCCAGGGATCCAGCAGACCTCCGACCGCTGCCTCGCCTGGGGGTTCCTGCCTCCACCTGATGTGCATCAGCAGCAGTGTGGTGCTCACCAGATGGTGCCCCAGAAGCCTGCTCACTAACATTTTCCACCGAGCTGTGTGGCTGGTGGAGGGTGAGGATGACAGCTGTGCCACGACTGTAACACTTGCATCCTCGGCGGCATTTTAATTTGCAAGATGCTGCTGGGAATGAACAGCAGAGTTTTCCCAATAGAGTGAAAGAGAGGGCAGGAGACAGAAAGAGCAGCTGGAAGCCCAACATTGGCAGACACTTGATTTGAGAAGAATCAGTAACAGAATGAAAAGTGAGATACCAAACACAGGCAGAGGTCCCACAAAAACAACATAGAAACATGGATATAAAAATATATAGTGGACAGGGTGAACATCTCTTTAGCAGCCCAGATTAGTGAAGATGTGGAGATGCCGGCGTTGGACTGGGGTGAGCACAGTAAGAAGTCTTACAACACCAGGTTAAAGTCCAACAGGTTTGTTTCGATGTCACTAGCTTTCGGAGCGCTGCTCCTTCCTCAGGTGAATGAAGAGGAATGTTCCAGAAACATATATATAGACAGATTCAAAGATGCCAGACAATGTTTGGAATGCGAGCATTAGCAGGTGATGAAATCTTTACAGATCCAGAGATGGGGTAACCCCAGGTTAAAGAGGTGTGAATTGTGTCAAGCCAGGACAGTTGGTAGGATTAGTGAAGGCCTAGAAGGAGGAGGAAACTTTTAAAGCATTTTGAAACTACCTCATACAAGCAAAATTAAAAATATACCGAGTGAAGCTGTTTAAACATTTTGCCTGGTGTTGAATTGGAGATGGGAGTTGAGGGCAAGAAATTGCTCAGAGAGTTGGCTCACAGAGCCACCTAGTGGCTAGATTGTGTTGTTACAGATTAGGTGAAAATCTGTAAGAATGAATCTTGTTATTAGTTGTAAGATTTCCCTAGTTATGATCAGATCACGAGAATGGAATTACAATATTCCTTCGTCAGGCACTTTTACCTAATTATTGACCAATTCACTTTAGTTGCGGGACAAACGAGCATAGCTACAAACTGACAAGATGTGAGTTCAGATCTGATATCAAGAAGGGCTTCCTCATGTGAGAGTGATTCAACTGAAGCTGTCTTGGATCATGGAAGAAAAATTCTTGAGTTATTCAAGGGCCAGATAGATTCTGTGCACCCTTTAAATGATACCTGAAAATAATGCGTGATTCTAAACTAAATGAAGCAGTCGCACAGTTTTGCACAATCGGGCTTTCCCTGATCCTGCACTCGGTGGCACAAATTAAAGGCGGTGAGCTCAAACAGGCTGCGCCGAGCTAAATGCTGGAGCAGCGTTTGACAGAACCTCACACATCAAGCGGTATGTTCAGTCTTTGTAATAGGTACTTACCCCAATTCCGCAAACCCGGAGTCTGTGAAGCCTGAACTACCAGTACTGATCAGTTGTTGCTGCAAACGGCGCGGAGGAGCTGTTATATATTGTGTTCTGCTGACTCCTCCCACGATTTGAAAACAGAAGTAGGCTATTTGGCCCCGGGGTCTGCTCGGCCGTGCAATATGATCAAACTTCGCCAGATTGTGCTGGCTCTCCTGCATGCCCTTCCCTTAAACTTTGACTGCCTTGTCAATTAAAATTATGTCTTCCTTGAGTAGATTCCAAAGATGAACCTCCCTCTGAGAGAAGACATTTCTTCTCATCACCATCAGCCCTCCTTATTCTTAAATTGTGCCCAGTATTGAATTGGATTGGATTTGTTTATTGTCACGTGTACCGAGGTACAGTGAAAAGTATTTTTCTGCGAGCAGCTCAACAGATCATTAAGTACATGAGAAGAAAAGGGAATAAAAGAAATTACATAATAGGGCAACACAACATATACAATGTAACTACATAAACACTGGCATTGGATGAAGCATACAGGGTGTAGTGTTAATGAAATCAGTCCATGAGAGGGCCATTGAGGAGTCTGGTGACAGTGCGGAAGAAGCTGTTTTTGAGTCTGTTCGTGCGTGTTCTCAGACTTCTGTATCTCCTGCCCGATGGAAGAAGTTGGAAGAGTGAGTAAGCCGGGTGGGAGGGATCTTTGATTATGCTGCCTGCTTTCCCCAGGCAGTGGGAGGTGTAGATGGAGTCAATGGATGGGAGGCAGGTTCGTGTGATGGACTGGGCGGTGTTCACGACTCTCTGAAGTTTCTTGCGGTCCTGGGGCGAGCAGTTGCAATGCCAGGCTGTGATGCAGCCCGTTAGGATGCTTTCTATGGTATTCCAGATTCTCCCATGGGGAACATGGGGCGGGATTCTCTCATCCCACGGCAGAGTGTTGACACCATTGTAAACGCCATCGCGTTTTACGACGGCGTAAATGGGCCGCCATGAGGAGCGATTCTGGCCCACAAATGGGGCCATCACGGGACTGGAACGGCCCACGCCGCTCAAGCTGCCAATACCGCCGTCAAATGGGCGCTGCAGGTCTGCGTATGCGCACTGCGACCGGCGCGAACTCGCGCATGCGCGGTAGCTTCCTTCTCCGCGCCGGCCCCGATGCAACCTGGCGTAGGGCTACAGCGGCCGGCGCGGAGCAAAAGAGGCCACCACCAGGAGAGGCCGGCCCGCCGATCGGTAGGCCCCGGACGCAGGCCAGGCCACGGTGGAGGCCTCCCCTGCGGTCAGACCACCCCCTCCCCTCAAACAGGCAGCCCCCCCCCCCCCTGCAGGATGGATGCCAAGGTCCCGCCGGGTAAGACTAGGTGTGAAAGGCGCCGGCGGGATTCGGGCTTTGTTGGGCGGCCACTCGTCCCCATCTCGGGCGGAGAATCGTCAGGGCCGCCCCAGCACGCCAGCGCCAATGGTGCCGATTCTCTGGTCACCAATTTGGCAAATCACACCCCGGCCCGGCGATTCTCCGAGCCGGCGTGGGCTGAGGGAATCCCGCCCATCCTTTCAGCATCCATCCTGTTCAGCCCCATCAGACTCTTGTATGTCCCAATAACCTCTCAGTATCATAAACTCCAATGTGTTACTTAACCTTGCATTACAAGACAACCCATTCATCCTAGGAATGGACTGAATTAACAATATCTGAACTTTATCCAAGGCAAGTATATCCCTCTTTCAATCAAGGAAGGCAAACTGTACACAGAGGCCGGAATTCTTTGGGCGTGGTGATTCATTTTTCCCGCAAGCAGCACACCCCCACACATGGGTTTCCTGGTAGTTTGGGATGATTTCAGTGGACATCTCATTACCAAGCGGAGGGAATAGACAATCCCGCCGCGAGCGAATGGCACACAGCCGGGAAACAGGCGATGGGGGAGCTGGAGAATCCAGTCCTGTAATGCAGCTTGGCTTTCACCAATGGCCTGTAGAGTTGTGACAAGATTTCCCCATCTTTGTGCTCCATCCAGTTTGCCGACACTCCATATTCTATGGAACCCCAACCACCACCTCCAACACCCACTCCCTCCTCCAGCAGTGCACAGTGGCAGCAGTGTCTACTAGGACATTGACAGGATGGTCAGTTGTTGTGACACATGCCAGACGCATTGGTAGAAGCAATCAAGAGAACCTATGTAAATATCTGATTTACCTACAGAACCATGGCAGAAAGTAGCTATTGATCTCTTTCACCGATGAGGGAAAGATTATTTACTTAAAATAGACTATTTTTCAAACTATCCCGAAATGGCTCTACTGTCAAGCATAACAGCAAGCAGTGTAATACTGCAAACGCAAGTCACGTTTTTGCTCGACACAGAATTCCGCATGTCGTCGTGAGTGACAACGGTCCTTGTTTTAATTGTAAAGAGTGGCAACAATTTGCAGTCACCGTATGATTTCAATCATGTCACATTGAGTCCATTGCACCCGCAAGCCAATGAACAAGCCAAGAAAGGTGCACATATTGTTGAGCAATTGTTGAAGAAAGCAATGGACAGCCAATCTGATCCATATCTTGCGAGTTACAGAGCGTTACCATTGTCGCCAGCAGAGTTACTCATGAATAGTAGGTTGCATATCACACTTCCATACTTGGAAAAGAAGGAGGGGAATGCAGTGGTATGCAGGAAATGCAAAACATTAAAGAGAAACAAAAGCAGTTCTATTGTAGAGCGTCTAGAACTTTGCCACCTCGGAGTAGTGATGACATTGTGAGAGTAGAAGATTCAGGCAATTGGTCGAAAAAAGCCATTGTACTTGAAGAGGTAGCACCTCATTCCTACATTGTGCAGATAGAGGATGGGTTAGTTTTAACAATAAATCATTGCGCGCTCTTGAAAACCAGAGAAGACTTTCACAACAACCTGATGGATGGCGAATCAAGGTCAGAATCAACGTCAGCCGCAGTGTCCGATAGTTCAGCAGAATTCCATGGAGAACATTGAATCTACAAGTTCTGAGCAGCAACGTCAAGCAGAATCAGAAGAAAACCTGATCGACTGAATTTGCAGATTTAGACTATTTGTACATACTATGCTTGCTGTGCTTGTGTGTAAATATATATATATGTATATATATGATATATATAGTTGCTAAATCAGTTTTAATGATTAATACTGTTAGACTCAGAGACTCATGATATCATATGTAAATATACTGATGATAATGTATTAATTTATTCTGCAAAGAAAAGGGGATGTAGTGATATCATGGTTGTGTTGTAATTCACCGGCTGACCACTAGGACTCGCAATAGTACATAAGTGAATGTTAGTCAGCTGACCCTTCAGACTGGCTCGAGGAAGTCAAAGAGAGAGGTGCTTGTGCATGATTTTACTGTTTTTCATTGGTTATTTTGTAGATAGTTTAAAGTAAATAAATCATTTACAACTTTAGCTACAAGTGTTCTTGCAATAAATGAAGCCATCCGACAAGAACGTTACACACGTGTGCAAGGCTGGGGTTTATACAACTGAAGGTAGTGCACAGATTGCACCTGCCGAAGTCGAGAATGAGCCGGCTGTTTGAAGGGTGGAGGATATTTGTGAGCAGTGTGGGAGGGGCCCAGCCAATCACGTACATATGTTCTGGTCCTGCCCAAAGTTGGAGAAATTTTGGAGGTCATTCTTCAGCACCATGTCGGTGATCTTGCAGGTGGGGTTTAGAGACCTGTCCCCTGGGGGCCACATTTGGGGTGTCAGACTTGCCCGAGTTGCAGGCGGGGAAGATGTTTTCGCCTTCGGCTTGTTGATCACTGGCAGGCTGGTCCTGTTGGGATGGAGGTCAGCTGCTCCACCCTGTATCTCGGTGTGGCGAGGGATTTAATGGACCTCTTGCGCTTAGAAAAGGTGAATTTTGTTCTGAGAGTGCTGAATGAGGGGTTCCATAAAAGATGGGGTTTGTTTATAATACATTTCGGGGAGCTGGTTACTGTCAACTGCTGGGGGGGGGGGGGGGGTTGGTTGGGTGTTGGGTTTATTTTGTTTGTAATGTTATGTTTTTAATTGTAAAAATGTTAAAATTTGAATTAAAATGCTTTAAAAAAACACTATACCCTAATTAATATTGGTTTTTATCCCATACATTGCCATTTCTTTCAAATATTAAAAGTAGATTTTTTTTTCCAGCTCGATACTGTTGGACGTGGATTGGGGAAAATAATAGACCAAGCATTTGCCCATTAATGAGTTTATACCCACGGAAGTCTCTTCCTGCATATCATTTAAAATTCCATCAGTTAGTTCATACAACAGAGGGATGAGGCTGGTGGCCCTGCCACACATATAAACACCTCATCCTCGAATTATTTGGGGGGGCTAAACGATTAATCTCTGCCTTTGGAATCACCAGGGGTTGGAACTCGGGAGTGGTGGTGGCGACCGTCGCTGCCCATGGGTCGGGCCCGGGTTGGCACTCAGTGCCCCCTCACTCCGGTCGCTGCCCATGGGGTTCACATTGGGATGGACGGGCAGCTGGTCCGGGCCCCGGCTGCCCCTGCATCTGCTATGCCTGGCGTTTCCCCATGGTCCGCACCATCGTGTCGACCGCCTCGGCGATGCTTGTCAGTGACTCGGACACATCTCCCAGTGACCGGGCCATGCTCTACAGTGCCTCAGCCATGTTCACCTGCGACTGGGCCAAGCTCCGCAGCGCCACGGCCATTCCCATTTGAGAGCGGCACCACACCAAGGTCGGCCTGGTACTGGGTGACATCCCCCAGTGAGACCCTCAGCCATGGCCGCCACCGACTGCACGGCGCCTTGGACACTTTCACTCATGGTGCCGGCATCGTGCACCAGGCTGTCCACTGCGGTCGCCACCCCAGCACTGCATGCCTCGGTGCCAGCGCATTGCCAGCGCCATCTCCTGCGCCAGTACTTCTGGGACTCCTCCAATCGGCCACGGATCTGCTGGAGTGACGCTGACACCTCCCTCTGAACATCCCGGCGGCTCACTGTCCGCTCCATCAGCTCCGGGTAAATCCGTGCCGGGGGCGCAGAATCAAGCTGGGACCCAGCTGGGTCCAGGGATCCAGCAGACCTCCGACCGCTGCCTCGCCTGGGGGTTCCTGCCTCCACCTGATGTGCATCAGCAGCAGTGTGGTGCTCACCAGATGGTGCCCCAGAAGCCTGCTCACTAACATTTTCCACCGAGCTGTGTGTATCTGTGGCTGGTGGAGGGTGAGGATGACAGCTGTGCCACGACTGTAACACTTGCATCCTCGGCGGCATTTTAATTTGCAAGATGCTGCTGGGAATGAACAGCAGAGTTTTCCCAATAGAGGGAAAGAGAGGGCAGGAGACAGAAAGATCGGCTGGAAGCCCAACATTGGCAGACACTTGATTTGAGAAGAATCAGTAACAGAATGAAAAGTGAGATACCAAACACAGGCAGAGGTCCCACAAAAACAACATAGAAACATGGATATAAAAATATATAGTGGACAGGGTGAACATCTCTTTAGCAACCCAGATTAGTGAAGATGTGGAGATGCCGGCGTTGGACTGGGGTGGGTTCAGATCTGATATCAAGAAGGGCTTCCTCATGTGAGAGTGATTCAACTGAAGTTGTCTTGAATCATGGAAGAAAAATTCTTGAGTTATTCAAGGGCCAGATAGATTCTGTGCACCCTGTAAATGATACCTGAAAATAATGCGTGATTCTAAACTAAATGAAGCAGTCGCACAGTTTTGCACAATCGGGCTTTCCCTGATCCTGCACTCGGTGGCACAAATTGAAGGCTGCGGCTCAAACAGGCTGCGCCGAGCTAAGTGCTGGAGCAGCGTTTGACAGAACCTCACACATCAAGCGGTATGTTCAGTCTTTGTAATAGGTACTTACCCCAATTCCGCAAACCCGGAGTCGTGAAGCCTGAACTACCAGTACTGATCGGCCGTTGTTGCAAGCGGAGCGGAGGAGCTGTTATATATTTGTATTGATGCTGACTCCTCCCACGATTTGAAAACAGAAGGAGGCTATTTGGCCCCGGGGTCTGCTCGGCCGTGCAATATGATCAAACTTCGCCAGATTGTGCTGGCTCTCCTGCATGCCCTTTCCTTAATCTTTGACTGCCTTGTCAATTAAAATTATGTCTTCCTTGAGTAGATTCCAAAGACGAACCTCCCTCTGAGAGAAGACATTTCTTCTCATCACCATCAGCCCTCCTTATTCTTAAATTGTGCCCAGTATTGGATTGGATTGGATTTGTTTATTGTCACGTGTACCGAGGTACAGTGAAAAGTATTTTTCTGCGAGCAGCTCAACAGATCATTAAGTACATGAGAAGAAAAGGGAATAAAATAAATTACATAATAGGGCAACACAACATATACAATGTAACTACATAAACACTGGCATTGGGTGAAGCATACAGGGTGTAGTGTTAATGAAATCAGTCCATGAGAGGGCCATTGAGGAGTCTGGTGACAGTGGGGAAGACGCTGTTTTTGAGTCTGTTCGTGCGTGTTCTCAGACTTCTGTATCTCCTGCCCGATGGAAGAAGTTGGAAGAGTGAGTAAGCCGGGTGGGAGGGATCTTTGATTATGCTGCCCGCTTTCCCCAGGCAGCGGGAGGTGTAGATGGAGTCAATGGATGGGAGGCAGGTTCGTGTGATGGACTGGGCGGTGTTCACGACTCTCTGAAGTTTCTTGCGGTCCTGGGGCGAGCAGTTGCAATACCAGGCTGTGATGCAGCCCGATAGGATGCTTTCTATGGTATTCCAGATTCTCCCATGGGGAACATGGGGCGGGATTCTCTCATCCCACGGCAGAGTGTTGACACCATTGTAAACGCCATCGCGTTTTACGACGGCGTAAATGGGCCGCCATGAGGAGCGATTCTGGCCCACAAATGGGGCCATCACGGGACTGGAACGGCCCACGCCGCACCAGCTGCCAATACCGCCGTCAAATGGGCATTGCAGGTCTGCGTATGCGCACTGCGACCGGCGCGAACTCGCGCATGCGCAGTAGCTTCCTTCTCCGCGCCGGCCCCGATGCAACCTGGCGTAGGGCTCCAGCGGCCGGCGCGGAGCAAAAGAGGCCACCACCAGGAGAGGCCGGCCCGCCGATCGGTAGGCCCCGGACGCAGGCCAGGCCACGGTGGAGGCCTCCCCTGCGGTCAGACCACCCCCTCCCCTCAAACAGGCAGCCCCCCCCCCATGCAGGATGGATGCCAAGGTCCCGCCGGGTAAGACTAGGTGTGAAAGGCGCCGGCGGGATTCGGGCTTTGTTGGGCGGCCACTCGTCCCCATCTCGGGCGGAGAATCGTCAGGGCCGCCCCAGCACGCCAGCGCCAATGGTGCCGATTCTCTGGTCACCAATTTGGCAAATCACACCCCGGCCCGGCGATTCTCCGAGCCGGCGTGGGCTGAGGGAATCCCGCCCATCCTTTCAGCATCCATCCTGTTCAGCCCCATCAGACTCTTGTATGTCCCAATAACCTCTCAGTATCATAAACTCAAATGTGTTGCTTAACCTTGCATTACAAGACAACCCATTCATCCTAGGAATGGACTGAATTAACAATATCTGAACTTTATCCAAGGCAAGTATATCCCTCTTTCAATCAAGGAAGGCAAACTGTACACAGAGGCCGGAATTCTTTGGGCGTGGTGATTCATTTTTCCCGCAAGCAGCACACCCCCACACATGGGTTTCCTGGTGGTTTGGGATGATTTCAGTGGACATCTCATTACCAAGCGGAGGGAATAGACAATCCCGCCGCGAGCGAATGGCACACAGCCGAGAAACAGGCGATGGGGGAGCTGGAGAATCCAGTCCTGTAATGCAGCTTGGCTTTCACCAATGGCCTGTAGAGTTGTGACAAGATTTCCCCATCTTTGTGCTCCATCCAGTTTGCCGACACTCCATATTCTATGGAACCCCAACCACCACCTCCAACACCCACTCCCTCCTCCAGCAGTGCACAGTGGCAGCAGTGTCTACTAGGACATTGACCGGATGGTCAGTTGTTGTGACACATGCCAGACGCATTGTTAGAAGCAATCAAGAGAACCTATGTAAATATCTGATTTACCTACAGAACCATGGCAGAGAGTAGCTATTGATCTCTTTCACCGATGAGGGAAAGATTATTTACTTAAAATAGACTATTTTTCAAACTATCCCAAAATGGCTCTACTGTCAAGCATAACAGCAAGCAGTGTAATACTGCAAACGCAAGTCACGTTTTTGCTCGACACAGAATTCCGCATGTCGTCGTGAGTGACAACGGTCCTTGTTTTAATTGTAAAGAGTGGCAACACTTTGCAGTCACCGTATGATTTCAATCATGTCACATTGAGTCCATTGCACCCTCAAGCCAATGAACAAGCCAAGAAAGGTGCACATATTGTTGAGCAATTGTTGAAGAAAGCAATGGACAGCCAATCTGATCCATATCTTGCGAGTTACAGAGCGTTACCATTGTCGCCAGCAGAGTTACTCATGAATAGTAGGTTGCATATCACACTTCCATACTTGGAAAAAAAGGAGGGGAATGCAGTGGTATGCAGGAAATGCAAAACATTAAAGAGAAACAAAAGCAGTTCTATTGTAGAGCGTCTAGAACTTTGCCACCTCGGAGTAGTGATGACATTGTGAGAGTAGAAGATTCAGGCAATTGGTCGAAAAAAGCCATTGTACTTGAAGAGGTAGCACCTCATTCCTACATTGTGCAGATAGAGGATGGGTTAGTTTTAACAATAAATCATTGCGCGCTCTTGAAAACCAGAGAAGACTTTCACAACAACCTGATGGATGGCGAATCAAGGTCAGAATCAACGTCAGCCGCAGTGTCCGATAGTTCAGCAGAATTCCATGGAGAACATTGAATCTACAAGTTCTGAGCAGCAACGTCAAGCAGAATCAGAAGAAAACCTGATCGACTGAATTTGCAGATTTAGACTATTTGTACATACTATGCTTGCTGTGCTTGTGTGTAAATATATATATATGTATATATATGATATATATAGTTGCTAAATCAGTTTTAATGATTAATACTGTTAGACTCAGAGACTCATGATATCATATGTAAATATACTGATGATAATGTATTAATTTATTCTGCAAAGAAAAGGGGATGTAGTGATAGCATGGTTGTGTTGTAATTCACCGGCTGACCACTAGGACTCGCAATAGTACATAAGTGAATGTTAGTCAGCTGACCCTTCAGACTGGCTCGAGGAAGTCAAAGAGAGAGGTGCTTGTGCATGATTTTACTGTTTTTCATTGGTTATTTTGTAGATAGTTTAAAGTAAATAAATCATTTACAACTTTAGCTACAAGTGTTCTTGCAATAAATGAAGCCATCCGACAAGAACGTTACACACGTGTGCAAGGCTGGGGTTTATACAACTGAAGGTAGTGCACAGATTGCACCTGCCGAAGTCGAGAATGAGCCGGCTGTTTGAAGGGTGGAGGATATTTGTGAGCAGTGTGGGAGGGGCCCAGCCAATCACGTACATATGTTCTGGTCCTGCCCAAAGTTGGAGAAATTTTGGAGGTCATTCTTCAGCACCATGTCGGTGATCTTGCAGGTGGGGTTTGGAGACCTGTCCCCTGGGGGCCACATTTGGGGTGTCAGACTTGCCCGAGTTGCAGGCGGGGAAGATGTTTTCATCTTCGGCTTGTTGATCACTGGCAGGCTGGTCCTGTTGGGGTGGAGGTCAGCTACTCCACCCTGTATCTCGGTCAGGCGAGGGATTTAATGGAGCTCTTGCGCTGAGAAAAGGTGAATTTTGTTCTGAGAGTGCTGAATGAGGGATTCCATAAAAGATGGGGTTTGTTTATATTACATTTCGGGGAGCTGGTTACTGTCAACTGCTGGAGGGGGGGGGGTTGGTTGGGTGTTGGGTTTATTTTGTTTGTAATGTTATGTTTTTAATTGTAAAAATGTTAAAATTTGAATTAAAATACTTTAAAAAAACACCATACCCTAATTAATATTGTTTTTTATCCCATACATTGCCATTTCTTTCAAATATTAAAATTAGATTTTTTTTTCCAGCTCGATACTGTTGGACGTGGATTGGGGAAAATACTAGACCAAGCATTTGCCCATTAATGAGTTTATACCCACGGAAGTCTCTTCCTGCATATCATTTAAAATTCCATCAGTTAGTTCATACAACAGAGGGATGAGGCTGGTGGCCCTGCCACACATAAACACCTCATCCTCGAATTATTTGGGGGGGGGCTAAACGATTAATCTCTGCCTTTGGAATCTCCAGGGGTTGGAACTCGGGAGTGCTGGTGGCCACCGTCGCTGCCCATGAGTCGGGCCCGGGTTGGCACTCAGTGCCCCCTCACTCCGGTCGCTGCCCATGGGGTTCACATTGGGATGGACGGGCAGCTGGTCCGGGCCCCGGCTGCCCCTGCATCTGCTATGCCTGGCGTTTCCCCATGGTCCGCACCATCGTGTCGACCGCCTCGGCGATGCTCGTCAGTGACTCGGACACATCTCCCAGTGACCGGGCCATGCTCTACAGTGCCTCAGCCATGTTCACCTGCGACTGGGCCAAGCTCCGCAGCGCCACGGCCATTCCCATTTGAGAGCGGTACCACACCAAGGTCGGCCTGGTACTGGGTGACATCCCCCAGTGAGACCCTCAGCCATGGCCGCCACCGACTGCACGGCGCCTTGGACACTTTCACTCATGGTGCCGGCATCGTGCACCAGGCTGTCCACTGTGGTCGCCACCCCAGCACTGCCGGCCTCGGTGCCAGCGCATTGCCAGCGCCATCTCCTGCGCCAGTACTTCTGGGACTCCTCCAATCGGCCACGGATCTGCTGGAGTGACGCTGACACCTCCCTCTGAACATCCCGGCGGCTCACTGTCCGCTCCATCAGCTCCGGGTAAATCCGTGCCGGGGGCGCAGAATCAAGCTGGGACCCAGCTGGCCGCTGCCTCGCCTGGGGGTTCCTGCCTCCACCTGATGTGCATCAGCAGCAGTGTGGTGCTCACCAGATGGTGCCCCAGAAGCCTGCTCACTAACATTTTCCACCGAGCTGTGTGTATCTGCAGCTGGTGGAGGGTGAGGATGACAGCTGTGCCACGACTGTAACACTTGCATCCTCGGCGGCATTTTAATTTGCAAGATGCTGCTGGGAATGAACAGCAGAGTTTTCCCAATAGAGGGAAAGAGAGGGCAGGGGACAGAAAGATCGGCTGGAAGCCCAACATTGGCAGACACTTGATTTGAGAAGAATCAGTAACAGAATCAAAAGTGAGATACCAAACACAGGCAGAGGTCCCACAAAAACAACATAGAAACATGGATATAAAAATATATAGTGGACAGGGTGAACATCTCTTTAGCAGCCCAGATTAGTGAAGATGTGGAGATGCCGGCGTTGGACTGGGGTGGGTTCAGATCTGATATCAAGAAGTGCTTCCTCATGTGAGAGTGATTCAACTGAAGTTGTCTTGAATCATGGAAGAAAAATTCTTGAGTTATTCAAGGGCCAGATAGATTCTGTGCACCCTGTAAATGATACCTGAAAATAATGCGTGATTCTAAACTAAATGAAGCAGTCGCACAGTTTTGCACAATCGGGCTTTCCCTGATGCTGCACTCGGTGGCACAAATTGAAGGCTGCGGTTCAAACAGGCTGCGCCGAGCTAAGTGCTGGAGCAGCGTTTGACAGAACCTCACACATCAAGCGGTATGTTCAGTCTTTGTAATAGGTACTTACCCCAATTCCGCAAACCCGGAGTCGTGAAGCCTGAACTACCAGTACTGATCAGCTGTTGTTGCAAGCGGCGCGGAGGAGCTGTTATATATTGTGTTCTGCTGACTCCTCCCACGATTTGAAAACAGAAGTAGGCTATTTGGCCCCGGGGTCTGCTCGGCCGTGCAATATGATCAAACTTCGCCAGATTGTGCTGGCTCTCCTGCATGCCCTTTCCTTAATCTTTGACTGCCTTGTCAATTAAAATTATGTCTTCCTTGAGTAGATTCCAAAGATGAACCTCCCTCTGAGAGAAGACATTTCTTCTCATCACCATCAGCCCTCCTTATTCTTAAATTGTGCCCAGTATTGGATTGGATTGGATTTGTTTATTGTCACGTGTACCGAGGTACAGTAAAAAGTATTTTTCTGCGAGCAGCTCAACAGATCATTAAGTCCATGAGAAGAAAAGGGAATAAAATAAATTACATAATAGGGCAACACAAGGTACACAATGTAACTACATAAACACTGGCATTGGGTGAAGCATACAGGGTGTAGTGTTAATGAAATCAGTCCATAAGAGGGCCATTGAGGAGTCTGGTGACAGTGGGGAAGAAGCTGTTTTTGAGTCTGTTCGTGCGTGTTCTCAGACTTCTGTATCTCCTGCCCGATGGAAGAAGTTGGAAGAGTGAGTAAGCCGGGTGGGAGGGATCTTTGATTATGCTGCCCGCTTTCCCCAGGCAGCGGGAGGTGTAGATGGAGTCAATTGATGGGAGGCAGGTTCGTGTGATGGACTGGGCGGTGTTCACGACTCTCTGAAGTTTCTTGCGGTCCTGGGGCGAGCAGTTGCAATACCAGGCTGTGATGCAGCCCGATAGGATGCTTTCTATGGTATTCCAGATTCTCCCATGGGGAACATGGGGCGGGATTCTCTCATCCCACGGCAGAGTGTTGACACCATTGTAAACGCCATCGCGTTTTACGACGGCGTAAATGGGCCGCCATGAGGAGCGATTCTGGCCCACAAATGGGGCCATCACGGGACTGGAACGGCCCACGCCGCTCCAGCTGCCAATACCGCCGTCAAATGGGCGCTGCAGGTCTGCGTATGCGCACTGCGACCGGCGCGAACACGCGCATGCGCGGTAGCTTCCTTCTCCGCGCCGGCGCCGATGCAACCTGGCGTAGGGCTACAGCGGCCGGCGCGGAGCAAAAGAGGCCACCACCAGGAGAGGCCGGCCCGCCGATCGGTAGGCCCCGGACACAGGCCAGGCCACGGTGGAGGCCTCCCCTGCGGTCAGACCACCCCCTCCCCTCAAACAGGCAGCCCCCCCCCCTGCAGGATGGATGCCAAGGTCCCGCAGGGTAAGACTAGGTGTGAAAGGCGCCGGCGGGATTCGGGCTTTGTTGGGCGGCCACTCGTCCCCATCTCGGGCGGAGAATCGTCAGGGCCGCCCCAGCACGCCAGCGCCAATGGTGCCGATTCTCTGGTCACCAATTTGGCAAATCACACCCCGGCCCGGCGATTCTCCGAGCCGGCGTGGGCTGAGGGAATCCCGCCCATCCTTTCAGCATCCATCCTGTTCAGCCCCATCAGACTCTTGTATGTCCCAATAACCTCTCAGTATCATAAACTCAAATGTGTTGCTTAACCTTGCATTACAAGACAACCCATTCATCCTAGGAATGGACTGAATTAACAATATCTGAACTTTATCCAAGGCAAGTATATCCCTCTTTCAATCAAGGAAGGCAAACTGTACACAGAGGCCGGAATTCTTTGGGCGTGGTGATTCATTTTTCCCGCAAGCAGCACACCCCCACACATGGGTTTCCTGGTGGTTTGGGATGATTTCAGTGGACATCTCATTACCAAGCGGAGGGAATAGACAATCCCGCCGCGAGCGAATGGCACACAGCCGAGAAACAGGCGATGGGGGAGCTGGAGAATCCAGTCCTGTAATGCAGCTTGGCTTTCACCAATGGCCTGTAGAGTTGTGACAAGATTTCCCCATCTTTGTGCTCCATCCAGTTTGCCGACACTCCATATTCTATGGAACCCCAACCACCACCTCCAACACCCACTCCCTCCTCCAGCAGTGCACAGTGGCAGCAATGTCTACTAGGACATTGACAGGATGGTCAGTTGTTGTGACACATGCCAGACGCATTGTTAGAAGCAATCAAGAGAACCTATGTAAATATCTGATTTACCTACAGAACCATGGCAGAAAGTAGCTATTGATCTCTTTCACCGATGAGGAAAAGATTATTTACTTAAAATAGACTATTTTTCAAACTATCCCGAAATGGCTCTACTGTCAAGCATAACAGCAAGCAGTGTAATACTGCAAACGCAAGTCACGTTTTTGCTCGACACAGAATTCCGCATGTCGTCGTGAGTGACAACGGTCCTTGTTTTAATTGTAAAGAGTGGCAACACTTTGCAGTCACCGTATGATTTCAATCATGTCACATTGAGTCCATTGCACCCTCAAGCCAATGAACAAGCCAAGAAAGGTGCACATATTGTTGAGCAATTGTTGAAGAAAGCAATGGACAGCCAATCTGATCCATATCTTGCGAGTTACAGAGCGTTACCATTGTCGCCAGCAGAGTTACTCATGAATAGTAGGTTGCATATCACACTTCCATACTTGGAAAAGAAGGAGGGGAATGCAGTGGTATGCAGGAAATGCAAAACATTAAAGAGAAACAAAAGCAGTTCTATTGTAGAGCGTCTAGAACTTTGCCACCTCGGAGTAGTGATGACATTGTGAGAGTAGAAGATTCAGGCAATTGGTCGAAAAAAGCCATTGTACTTGAAGAGGTAGCACCTCATTCCTACATTGTGCAGATAGAGGATGGGTTAGTTTTAACAATAAATCATTGCGCGCTCTTGAAAACCAGAGAAGACTTTCACAACAACCTGATGGATGGCGAATCAAGGTCAGAATCAACGTCAGCCGCAGTGTCCGATAGTTCAGCAGAATTCCATGGAGAACATTGAATCTACAAGTTCTGAGCAGCAACGTCAAGCAGAATCAGAAGAAAACCTGATCGACTGAATTTGCAGATTTAGACTATTTGTACATACTATGCTTGCTGTGCTTGTGTGTAAATATATATATATGTATATATATGATATATATAGTTGCTAAATCAGTTTTAATGATTAATACTGTTAGACTCAGAGACTCATGATATCACATGTAAATATACTGATGATAATGTATTAATTTATTCTGCAAAGAAAAGGGGATGTAGTGATATCATGGTTGTGTTGTAATTCACCGGCTGACCACTAGGACTCGCAATAGTACATAAGTGAATGTTAGTCAGCTGACCCTTCAGACTGGCTCGAGGAAGTCAAAGAGAGAGGTGCTTGTGCATGATTTTACTGTTTTTCATTGGTTATTTTGAAGATAGTTTAAAGTAAATAAATCATTTACAACTTTAGCTACAAGTGTTCTTGCAATAAATGAAGCCATCCGACAAGAACGTTACACTCGTGTGCAAGGCTGGGGTTGATACAGCTGAAGGTAGTGCACAGATTGCACCTGCCGAAGTCGAGAATGAGCCGGCTGTTTGAAGGGTGGAGGATATTTGTGAGCAGTGTGGGAGGGGCCCAGCCAATCATGTACATATGTTCTGGTCCTGCCCAAAGTTGGAGAAATTTTGGAGGTCATTCTTCAGCACCATGTCAGTGATCTTGCAGGTGGGGTTTAGAGACCAGTCCCCTGGGGGCCACATTTGGGGTGTCAGACTTGCCCGAGTTGCAGGCGGGGAAGATGTTTTCGCCTTCGGCTTGTTGATCACTGGTAGGCTGGTCCTGTTGGGGTGGAGGTCAGCTACTCCACCCTGTATCTCGGTCAGGCGAGGGATTTAATGGAGCTCTTGCGCTGAGAAAAGGTGAAATTTGTTCTGAGAGTGCTGAATGAGGGATTCCATAAAAGATGGGGTTTGTTTATATTACATTTCGGGGAGCTGGTTACTGTCAACTGCTGAGGGGGGGGGGGGGCAAAGGTTGGTTGGGTGTTGGGTTTATTTTGTTTGTAATGTTATGTTTTTAATTGTAAAAATGTTAAAATTTGAATTAAAATACTTTTAAAAAACACCATACCCTAATTAATATTGTTTTTTATCCCATACATTGCCATTTCTTTCAAATATTAAAATTAGATTTTTTTTTCCAGCTCGATACTGTTGGACGTGGATAGGGGAAAATAATAGACCACGCATTTGCCCATTAATGAGTTTAAACCCACGGAAGTCTCTTCCTGCATATCATTTAAAATTCCATCAGTTAGTTCATACAACAGAGGGATGAGGCTGGTGGCCCTGCCACACATATAAACACCTCATCCTCGAATTATTTGGGGGGGGCTAAACGATTAATCTCTGCCTTTGGAATCTCCAGGGGTTGGAACTCGGGAGTGCTGGTGGCCACCGTCGCTGCCCATGAGTCGGGCCCGGGTTGGCACTCAGTGCCCCCTCACTCCGGTCGCTGCCCATGGGGATGGACGGGCAGCTGGTCCGGGCCCCGGCTGCCCCTGCATCTGCTATGCCTGGCGTTTCCCCATGGTCCGCACCATCGTGTCGACCGCCTCGGCGATGCTCGTCAGTGACTCGGACACATCTCCCAGTGACCGGGCCATGCTCTACAGTGCCTCAGCCATGTTCACCTGCGACTGGGCCAAGCTCCGCAGCGCCACGGCCATTCCCATTTGAGAGCGGCACCACACCAAGGTCGGCCTGGTACTGGGTGACATCCCCCAGTGAGACCCTCAGCCATGGCCGCCACCGACTGCACGGCGCCTTGGACACTTTCACTCATGGTGCCGGCATCGTGCACCAGGCTGTCCACTGCGGTCGCCACCCCAGCACTGCCGGCCTCGGTGCCAGCGCATTGCCAGCGCCATCTCCTGCGCCATTACTTCTGGGACTCCCGGCCACGGACCTGCTGGAGTGACGCTGACACCTCCCTCTGAACATCCCGGCGGCTCACTGTCCGCTCCATCAGCTCCGGGTAAATCCGTGCCGGGGGCGCAGAATCAAGCTGGGACCCAGCTGGGTCCAGGGATCCAGCAGACCTCTGACCGCTGCCTCGCCTGGGGGTTCCTGCCTCCACCTGATGTGCATCAGCAGCCGTGTGGTGCTCACCAGATGGTGCCCCAGAAGCCTGCTCACTAACATTTTCCACCGAGCTGTGTGTATCTGCGGCTGGTGGAGGGTGAGGATGACAGCTGTGCCACGACTGTAACACTTGCATCCTTGGCGGCATTTTAATTTGCAAGATGCTGCTGGGAATGAACAGCAGAGTTTTCCCAATAGAGGGAAAGAGAGGGCAGGGGACAGAAAGAGCAGCTGGAAGCCCAACATTGGCAGACACTTGATTTGAGAAGAATCAGTAACAGAATAAAAAGTGAGATACCAAACACAGGCAGAGGTCCCACAAAAACAACATAGAAACATGGATATAAAAATATATAGTGGACAGGGTGAACATCTCTTTAGCAGCCCAGATTAGTGAAGATGTGGAGATGCCGGCATTGGACTGGGGTGAGCACAGTAAGAAGTCTTACAACACCAGGTTAAAGTCCAACAGGTTTGTTTCGATGTCACTAGCTTTCGGAGCGCTGCTCAGGTGAATGAAGAGGAATGTTCCAGAAACATATATATAGACAGATTCAAAGATGCCAGACAATGCTTGGAATGCGAGCATTAGCAGGTGATGAAATCTTTACAGATCCAGAGATGGGGTAACCCCAGGTTAAAGAGGTGTGAATTGTGTCAAGCCAGGACAGTTGGTAGGATTAGTGAAGGCCTAGAAGGAGGAGGAAACTTTTAAAGCATTTTGAAACTACCTCATACAAGCAAAATTAAAAATATACCGAGTGAAGCTGTTTAAACATTTTGCCTGGTGTTGAATTGGAGATGGGAGTTGAGGGCAAGAAATTGCTCAGAGAGTTGGCTCACAGAGCCACCTAGTGGCTAGATTGTGTTGTTACAGATTAGGTGAAAATCTGTAAGAATGAATCTTGTTATTAGTTGTAAGATTTCCCTAGTTATGATCAGATCACGAGAATGGAATTACAATATTCCTTCGTCAGGCACTTTTACCTAATTATTGACCAATTCACTTTAGCTGCGGGACAAACGAGCATAGCTACAAACTGACAAGATGTGAGTTCAGATCTGATATCAAGAAGGGCTTCCTCATGTGAGAGTGATTCAACTGAAGCTGTCTTGGATCGTGGAAGAAAAATTCTTGAGTTATTCAAGGGCCAGATAGATTCTGTGCACCCTGTAAATGATACCTGAAAATAATGCGTGATTCTAAACTAAATGAAGCAGTCGCACAGTTTTGCACAATCGGGCTTTCCCTGATCCTGCACTCGGTGGCACAAATTAAAGGCGGTGAGCTCAAACAGGCTGCGCCGAGCTAAATGCTGGAGCAGCGTTTGACAGAACCTCACACATCAAGCGGTATGTTCAGTCTTTGTAATAGGTACTTACCCCAATTCCGCAAACCCGGAGTCTGTGAAGCCTGAACTACCAGTACTGATCGGCCGTTGTTGCAAGCGGCGCGGAGGAGCTGTTATATATTTGTATTGATGCTGACTCCTCCCACGATTTGAAAACAGAAGCGGGCTATTTGGCCCCGGGGTCTGCTCGGCCGTGCAATATGATCAAACTTCGCCAGATTGTGCTGGCCCACCTGCATGCCCTTTCCTTAATCTTTGACTGCCTTGTCAATTAAAATTATGTCTTCCTTGAGTAGATTCCAAAGATGAACCTCCCATGAGAGAAGACATTTCTTCTCATCACCATCAGCCCTCCTTATTCTTAAATTGTGCCCAGTATTGAATTGGATTGGATTTGTTTATTGTCACGTGTACCGAGGTACAGTGAAACGTATTTTTCTGCGAGCAGCTCAACAGATCATTAAGTACATGAGAAGAAAAGGGAATAAAATAAATTACAAAATAGGGCAACACAACATATACAATGTAACTACATAAACACTGGCATTGGGTGAAGCATACAGGGTGTAGTGTTAATGAAATCAGTCCATAAGAGGGCCATTGAGGAGTCTGGTGACAGTGGGGAAGAAGCTGTTTTTGGGTCTGTTCGTGAGTGTTCTCAGACTTCTGTATCTCCTGCCCGATGGAAGAAGTTGGAAGAGTGAGTAAGCCGGGTGGGAGGGATCTTTGATTATGCTGCCCGCTTTCCCCAGGCAGCGGGAGGTGTAGATGGAGTCAATGGATGGGAGGCAGGTTCGTGTGATGGACTGGGCGGTGTTCACGACTCTCTGAAGTTTCTTGCGGTCCTGGGGCGAGCAGTTGCAATACCAGGCTGTGATGCAGCCCGATAGGATGCTTTCTATGGTATTCCAGATTCTCCCATGGGGAACATGGGGCGGGATTCTCTCATCCCACGGCAGAGTGTTGACACCATTGTAAACGCCATCGCGTTTTACGACGGCGTAAATGGGCCGCCATGAGGAGCGATTCTGGCCCACAAATGGGGCCATCACGGGACTGGAACGGCCCACGCCGCTCCAGCTGCCAATACCGCCGTCAAATGGGCGCTGCAGGTCTGCGTATGCGCACTGCGACCGGCGCGAACTCGCGCATGCGCGGTAGCTTCCTTCTCCGCGCCGGCCCCGATGCAACCTGGCGTAGGGCTACAGCGGCAGGCGCGGAGCAAAAGAGGCCACCACCAGGAGAGGCCGGCCCGCCGATCGGTAGGCCCCGGACGCAGGCCAGGCCACGGTGGAGGCCTCCCCTGCGGTCAGACCACCCCCTCCCCTCAAACAGGCAGCCCCCCCCCCCTGCAGGATGGATGCCAAGGTCCCGCCGGGTAAGACTAGGTGTGAAAGGCGCCGGCGGGATTCGGCCTTTGTTGGGCGGCCACTCGTCCCCATCTCGGGCGGAGAATCGTCAGGGCCGCCCCAGCACGCCAGCGCCAATGGTGCCGATTCTCTGGTCACCAATTTGGCAAATCACACCCCGGCCCGGCGATTCTCCGAGACGGCGTGGGCTGAGGGAATCCCGCCCATCCTTTCAGCATCCATCCTGTTCAGCCCCATCAGACTCTTGTATGTCCCAATAACCTCTCAGTATCATAAACTCCAATGTGTTGCTTAACCTTGCATTACAAGACAACCCATTCATCCTAGGAATGGACTGAATTAACAATATCTGAACTTTATCCAAGGCAAGTATATCCCTCTTTCAATCAAGGAAGGCAAACTGTACACAGATGCCGGAATTCTTTGGGCGTGGTGATTCATTTTTCCCGCAAGTAGCACACCCCCATACATGGGTTTCCTGGTGGTTTGGGATGATTTCAGTGGACATCTCATTACCAAGCGGAGGGAATAGACAATCCCGCCGCTAGCGAATGGCACACAGCCGGGAAACAGGCGATGGGGGAGCTGGAGAATCCAGTCCTGTAATGCAGCTTGGCTTTCACCAATGGCCTGTAGAGTTGTGACAAGATTTCCCCATCTTTGTGCTCCATCCAGTTTGCCGACACTCCATATTCTATGGAACCCAAACCACCACCTCCAATACCCACTCCCTCCTCCAGCAGTGCACAGTGGCAGCAATGTCTACTAGGACATTGACAGGATGGTCAGTTGTTGTGACACATGCCAGACGCATTGTTAGAAGCAATCAAGAGAACCTATGTAAATATCTGATTTACCTACAGAACCATGGCAGAAAGTAGCTATTGATCTCTTTCACCGATGAGGAAAAGATTATTTACTTAAAATAGACTATTTTTCAAACTATCCCGAAATGGCTCTACTGTCAAGCATAACAGCAAGCAGTGTAATACTGCAAACGCAAGTCACGTTTTTGCTCGACACAGAATTCCGCATGTCGTCGTGAGTGACAACGGTCCTTGTTTTAATTGTAAAGAGTGGCAACACTTTGCAGTCACCGTATGATTTCAATCATGTCACATTGAGTCCATTGCACCCTCAAGCCAATGAACAAGCCAAGAAAGGTGCACATATTGTTGAGCAATTGTTGAAGAAAGCAATGGACAGCCAATCTGATCCATATCTTGCGAGTTACAGAGCGTTACCATTGTCGCCAGCAGAGTTACTCATGAATAGTAGGTTGCATATCACACTTCCATACTTGGAAAAGAAGGAGGGGAATGCAGTGGTATGCAGGAAATGCAAAACATTAAAGAGAAACAAAAGCAGTTCTATTGTAGAGCGTCTAGAACTTTGCCACCTCGGAGTAGTGATGACATTGTGAGAGTAGAAGATTCAGGCAATTGGTCGAAAAAAGCCATTGTACTTGAAGAGGTAGCATCTCATTCCTACATTGTGCAGATAGAGGATGGGTTAGTTTTAACAATAAATCATTGCGCGCTCTTGAAAACCAGAGAAGACTTTCACAACAACCTGATGGATGGCGAATCAAGGTCAGAATCAACGTCAGCCGCAGTGTCCGATAGTTCAGCAGAATTCCATGGAGAACATTGAATCTACAAGTTCTGAGCAGCAACGTCAAGCAGAATCAGAAGAAAACCTGATCGACTGAATTTGCAGATTTAGACTATTTGTACATACTATGCTTGCTGTGCTTGTGTGTAAATATATATATATGTATATATATGATATATATAGTTGCTAAATCAGTTTTAATGATTAATACTGTTAGACTCAGAGACTCATGATATCACATGTAAATATACTGATGATAATGTATTAATTTATTCTGCAAAGAAAAGGGGATGTAGTGATATCATGGTTGTGTTGTAATTCACCGGCTGACCACTAGGACTCGCAATAGTACATAAGTGAATGTTAGTCAGCTGACCCTTCAGACTGGCTCGAGGAAGTCAAAGAGAGAGGTGCTTGTGCATGATTTTACTGTTTTTCATTGGTTATTTTGAAGATAGTTTAAAGTAAATGAATCATTTACAACTTTAGCTACAAGTGTTCTTGCAATAAATGAAGCCATCCGACAAGAACGTTACACACGTGTGCAAGGCTGGGGTTTATACAACTGAAGGTAGTGCACAGATTGCACCTGCCGAAGTCGAGAATGAGCCGGCTGTTTGAAGGGTGGAGGATATTTGTGAGCAGTGTGGGAGGGGCCCAGCCAATCAAGTACATATGTTCTGGTCCTGCCCAAAGTTGGAGAAATTTTGGAGGTCATTCTTCAGCACCATGTCAGTGATCTTGCAGGTGGGGTTTAGAGACCAGTCCCCTGGGGGCCACATTTGGGGTGTCAGACTTGCCCGAGTTGCAGGCGGGGAAGATGTTTTCGCCTTCGGCTTGTTGATCACTGGTAGGCTGGTCCTGTTGGGGTGGATGTCAGCTACTCCACCCTGTATCTCGGTCAGGCGAGGGATTTAATGGAGCTCTTGCGCTGAGAAAAGGTGAAATTTGTTCTGAGAGTGCTGAATGAGGGATTCCATAAAAGATGGGGTTTGTTTATATTACATTTCGGGGAGCTGGTTACTGTCAACTGCTGGGGGGGGGGGGGGTTGGTTGGGTGTTGGGTTTATTTTGTTTGTAATGTTATGTTTTTAATTGTAAAAATGTTAAAATTTGAATTAAAATACTTTTAAAAAACACTATACCCTAATTAATATTGTTTTTTATCCCATACATTGCCATTTCTTTCAAATATTAAAATAGATTTTTTTTTTCCAGCTCGATACTGTTGGACGTGGATAGGGGAAAATAATAGACCACGCATTTGCCCATTAATGAGTTTAAACCCACGGAAGTCTCTTACTGCATATCATTTAAAATTCCATCAGTTAGTTCATACAACAGAGGGATGAGGCTGATGGCCCTGCCACACATATAAACACCTCATCCTCGAATTATTTGGGGGGGCTAAACGATTAATCTCTGCCTTTGGAATCACCAGGGGTTGGAACTCGGGAGTGCTGGTGGCCACCGTCGCTGCCCATGGGTCGGGCCCGGGTTGGCACTCAGTGCCCCCTCACTCCGGTCGCTGCCCATGGGGTTCACATTGGGATGGACGGGCAGCTGGTCCGGGCCCCGGCTGCCCCTGCATCTGCTATGCCTGGCGTTTCCCCATGGTCCGCACCATCGTATCGACCGCCTCGGCGATGCTCGTCAGTGACTCGGACACATCTCCCAGTGACCGGGCCATGCTCTACAGTGCCTCAGCCATGTTCACCTGCGACTGGGCCAAGCTCCGCAGCGCCACGGCCATTCCCATTTGAGAGCGGTACCACACCAAGGTCGGCCTGGTACTGGGTGACATCCCCCAGTGAGACCCTCAGCCATGGCCGCCACCGACTGCACGGCGCCTTGGACACTTTCACTCATGGTGCCGGCATCGTGCACCAGGCTGTCCACTGCGGTCGCCACCCCAGCACTGCCGACCTCGGTGCCAGCGCATTGCCAGCGCCATCTCCTGCGCCAGTACTTCTGGGACTCCTCCAATCGGCCACGGACCTGCTGGAGTGACGCTGACACCTCCCTCTGAACATCCCGGCGGCTCACTGTCCGCTCCATCAGCTCCGGGTAAATCCGTGCCGGGGGTACAGAATCAAGCTGGGACCCAGCTGGGTCCAGGGATCCAGCAGACCTCCGACCGCTGCCTCGCCTGGGGGTTCCTGCCTCCACCTGATGTGCATCAGCAGCAGTGTGGTGCTCACCAGATGGTGCCCCAGAAGCCTGCTCACTAACATTTTCCGCCGAGCTGTGTGTATCTGCGGCTGGTGGAGGGTGAGGATGACAGCTGTGCCACGACTGTAACACTTGCATCCTCGGCGGCATTTTAATTTGCAAGATGCTGCTGGGAATGAACAGCAGAGTTTTCCCAATAGAGGGAAAGAGAGGGCAGGAGACAGAAAGATCGGCTGGAAGCCCAACATTGGCAGACACTTGATTTGAGAAGAATCAGTAACAGAATGAAAAGTGAGATACCAAACACAGGCAGAGGTCCCACAAAAACAACATAGAAACATGGATATAAAAATATATAGTGGACAGGGTGAACATCTCTTTAGCAGCCCAGATTAGTGAAGATGTGGAGATGCCGGCGTTGGACTGGGGTGGGTTCAGATCTGATATCAAGAAGTGCTTCCTCATGTGAGAGTGATTCAACTGAAGTTGTCTTGAATCATGGAAGAAAAATTCTTGAGTTATTCAAGGGCCAGATAGATTCTGTGCACCCTGTAAATGATACCTGAAAATAATGCGTGATTCTAAACTCAATGAAGCAGTCGCACAGTTTTGCACAATCGGGCTTTCCCAAATGCTGCACTCGGTGGCACAAATTGAAGGCTGCGGCTCAAACAGGCTGCGCCGAGCTAAGTGCTGGAGCAGCGTTTGACAGAACCTCACACATCAAGCGGTATGTTCAGTCTTTGTAATAGGTACTTACCCCAAT
Organism: Scyliorhinus torazame; assembly: GCF_047496885.1. Classification (NCBI taxonomy): domain Eukaryota; kingdom Metazoa; phylum Chordata; class Chondrichthyes; order Carcharhiniformes; family Scyliorhinidae; genus Scyliorhinus; species Scyliorhinus torazame. Next base: position 197,610,901 of record NC_092720.1, read on the forward strand.
TCCGCAAACCCGGAGTCGTGAAGCCTGAACTACCAGTACTGATCGGCCGTTGTTGCAAGCGGCGCGGAGGAGCTGTTATATATTTGTATTGATGCTGACTCCTCCCACGATTTGAAAACAGAAGTCGGCTATTTGGCCCCGGGGTCTGCTCGGCCGTGCAATATGATCAAACTTCGCCAGATTGCGGCTGGCTCTCCTGCATGCCCTTTCCTTAATCTTTGACTGCCTTGTCAATTAAAATTATGCCTTCCTTGAGTAGATTCCAAAGATGAACCTCCCTCTGAGAGAAGAAATTTCTTCTCATCACCATCAGCCCTCCTTATTCTTAAATTGTGCCCAGTATTGGATTTGTTTATTGTCACGTTTACCGAGGTACAGTGAAAAGTATTTTTCTGCGAGCAGCTCAACAGATCATTAAGTACATGAGAAGAAAAGGGAATAAAAGAAAATACATAATAGGGCAACACAACATATACAATGTAACTACAATGTAACATCGTACGAAGCATACAGGGTGTAGTGTTAATGAAATCAGTCCATAAGAGGGCCGTTTAGGAGTCTGGTGACCGCTACGGTGTATCCCCAGGATGCACATCAGAGGTGGAGGCAGCCTGCTGCTTATCGCCTCGTATCGCCATAGATGTCCCTGGCGGGCATCCTCTGGGGGCTCTGGGGCCAGAGAGCCCTCGCGCACCTACCAGCAGCACATGCACTGTCGTGCGCCTTGTTCCAGATGCTGGTTGCGAGACACCGCCTCGTCAGAGGGGTGGAACTCGGGGAGCTGGTAGCCACCGTCGCCATTCCATAGGATGGGTGTGGGTTGGCATCCAGCACCCCGTCCTCCCAGGCAGTGCCCATAGGGTTCACCTCGGAAAGGAGGGGCAGGTGGATTGAGCCCCGGTTGTTCCTGCGTCATGGGCTCTGCCAACCCTGTCTGCTCCCCATTGTCTGCACCATAGTCCCGTGTCCCCCGGCGATACTCCTCAGTGACTGGGCATGCTATGCTGCACCTCAGCAATGCCCACCTGTGATTGGGACAAGATCCGCAGTGCTTCAACAATGCCCACGTGCGACTGGGGCAAGCTCCATACCACCTTGGCCATTCCCATCTGAGAGCGGGTCACGTCCCTCAGAGCCTCATCAAGGTCCAAGGTCGCGTTCCCCCATTGAGACGGACAGTCGACCGAGGCCCTCAGCCACGGCCGTCACCAAGTGCGTCGCACCTTGGACACCTCCACTCATGCTGCCGGAGGTGTGCACCAGGCTCTCCACTGCGTTCGCCATCCTAGCAGTATTGGCCTCAGTGCCACACATTGCCAGAACCATATCATGGACCATAGCCTCTGGGACTCCTCCAATCTGCTCTGGACCTGCTGGAGGGTCGCCGACATCGCCCTGTAAATATCACGGCCGTCATCCTATCGTCTGCAGCAGCTACGGGTAAACTCAGTATTTGACTGGCACCCAGCTGGGTCCTGGGAACGCGCAGACCTCGGACTGCTGTCCCGCCTGGGTGTTCCTGCCCACCACCTGATGTGCATCAGCAACTGTGTGGTGCTCACCACAGAAGCCTGACCCCTCAGGTTGCCCACTGAGGTGCGTGTCTGTCCGCTGGTGGAGGGGGGAGGGGGGGGTTGACAGCTGTGACACGTCTATGGTGGCATCCTCAGAGCTCTCCTCCGAGGTGTTCCCATGGGAGGCTGTGAGAGGGGGGGGCCACTCCAGATTGGCTGGCACTATCGGGTGGAGGTCCTGCGGGAGAATGAACAGGAAGTCAGTGGGAGGGATGAGTCAGTCTGTGTGGCATTATCGACTCACCTGTGCCAGGCCATCTGGGTGGGGCCTAGCGGACCTGCAGCATGCGGCGCCCTCTACATTGGTGGCCGCTCTGCCCTTGGTCAGCCCCGCATCCTCCAAGGTCCATTCTTCGAATGTGGTGAGGATTCTGATGTCCAGCACACCGCCGCCAGTCTGGGCCCTCTCTCGATGGTTGTGGGGCAACTTTTCCTGCAGAGAGGCAGAGGGGGCACTGTGATCCGCATGCATGGTACATCGTATGTGTGTGAGGGGCGGGGGTGATGGCAGGAAGGGTTGAGGTGGTCTACGTGGGGGTGGGAAGATTTTGGGGGTGAGGGGGGTCCAGTGCCAGCGTACACGTACGGCTCAGTGTAGGCCGTTGATCTTCTTTGGAGGCCTGTGTTCCTCATTACGCTGTGAGAGCATCTGGGCGCTGCCACTTCATCCCAGGCGGCACCAGCTGTCCTGTGGCTCATCCTCCTGGACCCTCATGGGAAAACAGGACATCCCTCCTGGCCTCGACAACCTTTAAGAGCCTCCCCAGGTGTGTGTCTCTAAATGCGGGGCCGGTTGCCTCGGCACCATGGCTGCGAGCTGAGTGGGTTGGCTGTGCAAGAGCTGTTTGAGTGCTGCTCTACCTTGTTAGCGGAGTGGTTGGTCAGCCATGATTTGCGGGATAAAGCCCGTGGGGCCTCCTTAATTGGACCAATTAACGTTGCATTTCGGTGCCGGCCTTGCCAAGCACCGGGAAGCTCGTGGCAATTCCTTCTCGCTACCACACTTAGAAACGTTCTCATTGAATCGCAGCTATAACTGTACTCTGCAACTAAAATATTGAAATGTTTGCAATGTTCTCATTACTGAATTGAAGCATCTCAGAGTGCATCTTGATCTCTGTAGAAAATGTGAGCATCATTGCACTTTACTGTTCTGACAATTTGAAATGTTGTGTCATATATTTCTAGATATTTTATAAAGAAAGACATTTTTAGAACAGAACAAACCTTCTCAGTTTTTTGGCTAAGAGCAAACTTAGAATCGGGCCAAAGATCGGCTGCAGTGCCTGTTATTATCGGCTTGGTTCTTGCGTGTGTTTCTCTTCTGGAGACCATGAATTGGATTCAGTTTAAGTCTGAATTGTTTTTTGGAGCGGGCAGCGCAATGGAATGAGGGCTTGCCCTGTCCACTCTGCACATTGGCTTCGTGGCTTTGAGAAAGGAATAAATTTAAATTTAAAATATTATAGCTTTAGTCTTAACCAAATCAAGGTTAGTTTATTATAAAACTACTGCTGCAAGTAATAATAACCTTTATTGTCACAAGTCAGCTTACATTAACACTGCAATGAAATTACTGTGAAAAGCCCCTAGTCGCCACATTCCGGCGCCTGTTCGGGTACACAGAGGGAGAATTCAGAATGTACAATTCACCTAACAAGCACGTCTTTCTGGACTTGTGGGAGGAAACCGCAGACACGGGGAGCGCGTGCAAACTCCGCACAGACAGTGACCCAGGCTGGGAATCGAACCTGGGACCCTGGAGCTGTGAAGCAACAGTGCTAACCACTATGCTACCGTGCTGCCCTTACTTCAGCAGAAGTAATAAAGCTGCTCACTAAACACATACAAAAATGATATGCAGCTAAGGATAAAGGGTTCTAATAAAGATGAGATTCTGTTCAGTCCCTTAAAATATCATTGCAGGATGTCTCTTGTAGTTAAGTGCTCGTTGTCTAGAGTGAAGGGAAAAAACTGAAGAGTTGTGTTCTGCAGCTGTGTGGTAGGCTATATCAGGGGTATCGCGGTACCTAGGTGGGATGTACCTTATACTGTAGTACGAGTGGTAGAACCTGCTTGCTGGTTCCGCCCACCAGGCGGAGCATAAGAGTCTGTGTTTCACCCACAGCAGTCATTCTGTACCAGAGCTGCTGGGGTAACTACTTGTTCATTAAAGCCTTCAATTGGACTACAATCTCGCTTCAGGAGTGATTGATCGTGCATCAAGCTGCGATGGCGTTTGTACTCAAAACATTGATGTTTCCCTCTTCAGATAGACTCAGCAAGTACAGCATCTTTAGAGAGCAAATGAAGATCCTATTTCCTTTTACTGATTCTGCTGGCTCTTGAAGACTGTTTGGAACTTCTTTTTCAGCAGAACAGGACAGATTTCGAAACAATCCTGGTGGCAGAGAGAACCACGACTCCCTCATGCTGTGCACAGTTCAGCTGAGAGCTGTGGTCTGGAACTGATGTCCTGAGATCTTCTTTGATCTCTGTACAAAATGGCTGCTCTCAGCCAGACTTTATACAGTTTAAAGTTCTAAGTGCTTGCTATCCCAAACTGTCCAATTATACTTCCATGTTGTGCTTCGAATGGTGCTTCGAAAATGTGTTCCTTCTTCCTCAACCGTGATTTCCCACCTCAACGGTGTGCGGTCCTTCTCCCGCGCCACTACCCTCGCCCCCTCCATTCCCTCCCAGAACAAGGCTAGAGTCCCCCTCGTTCTCACATTTCATCCCACCAGCCTCCGTATGCAAAGCATAATCCTCCGCCATTTTCACGAACTCCAGCGTGATGCCACCACCAAACACATCTTCCCTTCATTCCCTCTGTCAGTATTCCGCAGAGACCGTTCCCTCCGAGACAATCTAGTCCACTCCTCCACCATACCCAGTACCTCTCCCATCACCCATGGCACCTTCCCATGCAATCGCAGAAGGTGTAACACCTGCCCCTTTACCTCTTCCATGCTTAACATCCCAGGCCCAAAACACTCATTCCAGGTTAAGCAGCGTTTCACTGGCACCTCTTCCAATTTGGTCTACTGCATTCGCTGCTCCCAATGTGGTCTCCTCTATATCGGAGAGACCAAACGCAGACTGGGTGATCGCTTTGCTGAGCACCTTCGGTCTGTGCGCATTCAGGACCCTGGTCTTCCTGTTGCTTGTCATTTTAACACAAGACCCTGCTCCCAAGCCCACATGTCTGTCCTTGGCCTGATGCAATGTTCCAGTGAAGCGCAACGCAAACTGGAGGAACAACCTCTCATCTTCCGGTTAGGCACGCTACAGCCTTCCGGCCTGAACATCGAATTCAACAACTTCAGATGACTAGCTTTACCCCACCTCGACCCATTTGTTTTCATTTCATTTTAACTGTCTTTTACCATTTCTTTCATTCTTAATGTACATTTAATTTCCCCCCCCCCCCCCCCACCCCAATCTTATCCACCTTTCCTTCACCTCTTTCCTCTTTGCTTCCCCTCCCCCCACACCTACAGTTCATCCTCTGATGTTAGTTTCTCTGCTGTTTGGCCTTTCACAGCTTTTGTCCTCTCTGGGACTGCCATTAGCACTCTTTCCCCTGGGTTTCTGTGGCCATTAGCACCTGGTTTCCCTGGGTTTCTGTGGCTATGACTCATCTTTCATTCTCACTCCACAGTATAAATATTTCCCACTTTCTCGGTCTGTTAGCTTTGACAAAGAGTCATCTGGACTCGAAACATTAGCTCTTTTCTCGCCCTACAGATGCTGCCAGACTTGCTGAGATTTTCCAGCATTTCCTCTTTCGTTTCAGATTCCAGCATCCGCAGTAATTTGCTTTTATACTTCCATGTTAATTATTTGGTTAGCCCAGGACATAGGCTGGCATTTTACAGGGCCCCTCCTCTCTGCCTTTGGGGGCGATACTTACCTTTGCACCCCTGGAAGGTTCCTCTTGATAGCTTCACGTTTTCTAGAAGCTGTGGTAAATTGTTCCACACCTTGGGGCTGGGGAGGGGAACTTTTGGCCGTGGCAAACGCCTGCTGAACCCCCCCCCCCCCCCCGCCATCCCACCCACATGTGTCTATTTGCAATCCACTTTTTAGGCCAAATTTACGTATTAGCTTTTTTAAAGAATCTGCATCGCAACCGAATCTTCATGACAAAGGAAATTAGGAAAACAAAGATAAGGCATGAAAACTATGTTCTGATGGAATGTCAGGTTGACCCGAAACGTTCAGCTTCCAGTCTCGGGGTTTACCGGTACTGCCGCAAGTCAATGGACGTTTGGCTGGTTTGCTGCATCCACCATGATTCCCACCCCAGCGAGGTGGGAAAATCCAGGCCAAGGCCTCTGTTACCACACATTCTGCCTGTCGTTCCAGCAGTTTTTACTTTTAGTTCTGATTTCCAGCATCCGCTGTATTTTGCTTTTGTGAACTGGATCCAAAATTGGCTCAGTAAAGGGTAGTGTTTGGCGAATGACTTTGTGACTGGGAGGGTGTTATTAATTAGATTCTCAGCACTCATCACTGCTGTTCATGGTATATCAATCAATGATTTAAACTTCAATGCAAGGGGCACGATAATAAAGTTTACAGATGATACAAAAATTGGCCATGTGGTTGATACAAAGGAAACAATCTCTAAACTACAGGAAGCTAACAATATCAATGTTGTCAGGTGGGCAGAGAAGTATAAAATGGTATTCGATCTGGAGAAGTGAGAGATATCCATTTGGGGGAAATACAGAAGGAAGTGGGTTGAAAGAAGGCAACAGGGAAAGAACCAGAGCTGGCCTAGTCAATAATTACGACTGTGGGAGATGGTGAGGTTGAGGCGATGACCAGGATAAATGGGGTGGATAATTTTTACATGGAAGAGATAATATCGAACAGGAAGGAACATGAATTCACTTGGAGAGAAAGGGAGGAGAGATACAGGATCAAATCAAGAGGACAGGGGCACATCCAATGCAGAGACATAGGGAGCGTATGTACAGAAAAGACTTAGGATGGTGCTTGTGGGTAGCATAAAAGGGTGAGCTCCTTGAAAAGGGAGAAATGTGTTTGAGTGAAAAGGGCTATGCCACTAATGCAACAATTAAAACTACTAAGGGTGGCACGGTGGTTCGCACTGCTGCCTCACAGCGGCAGGAAACCGGGTTCTAATCTGACCTTGGGTGTCTGTGTGAGTTTCCTCCGGGTGCTCCGGTTTCCTCCCACCGTCCAAAGGTGTGGAGGTTAAGTGGATTGGCCATGATATATTGCCTTTAGTGTCCAAAGGTTAGGTGTGGTTGTGGGGATAGGGCAGGGGAGTGGGCATAGGTCGGGTGCAGACTCGATGGGCCGAATGGCCTCCTTCTGAACTGTAGGAATTCTATGATTCTACTCAACTGGTAGAAAGTACAGCCAGATAGGTTTAGGTATTTGGGGATTAAGGTAGCGAGAGAATGGACTGGGCTACATAAGTGAAACTTAGCAAAGCTGGTGGAGGAGGCTAAGGAGGATCTTAAGAGGTGGGAAACTCTGCACTTAATGCTGGCAGGGAGGGTCCAAGTGGCGGAAATGAATATTCTGCCGAGGTTCTTGTTTATCTTTCAAGCTCTCCCGATCTTTATACCAAAGGCCTTTTTTCAGAAAGAGAAAACAATAATTTCTGACTTTGTATGGGCAGGGGAGCTGCCGAGGGTGGGGTGGATTCTGCTACAGAGACAGAGGCAGCAGGGGGTTTGGCGTTGCTGAACTTGCTTCATTATTATTGGGCGGCGAATGTGGGCAATGTGTGGCGGTGGTGGGAAGAAGGGGTAGAGTGGGTTAGGATGGAGGAGGAATCTTGTAAGGGGTCTAGTTTGAGGGCTATGGTGACGGCAGCGTTGCCAATGGCTCCGAGAAGGTATTCAAGGAGCCCGGTGGTGCAGTCCACAGATGTGGAATCAGTTGAGGAGGCATTTTAGGGTGGAAGGGATGTCGGTGCTAACACCGCTGTGCGAGAATCATGAGTTTGAGGTGGGGGGGGGGGTGGATAGTGTATACAGGAGGTGGAGGGAAGTTGGGCTGGTCAAGGTGAGGGATTTGTATTTGGAGGAAGGGTTCGCCAGTCTGGACGAGCTAAGGGAAAGGGTAGAGCTGCCTAGGGGGGAGTGAGTTCAGGTATCTGCAGGTTAGGGACTTTCCACGAAAGGTCTGAAGGGGGTTCCCTAGGTTGCCAGGATACACCCTGCTGGAACGACTGCTGCTTCCACATGTGAAAGGGGAGGGAAGAATTAGGGATATTTACAAGTGGCTGGGGGTGCAGGGAGGCGAGCGGGTGGTGAAGATCAAGGAGAAATGGGAAGCGGAGTTGGGAGGGGAGATCAATTGGGGAGTATGGAGTGAGGCACTGCGTAAGGTAAACGGGACATCCTCTTGTGCAAGGATGAGCCTGATACAGTTTAAGGTGGTACACAGGGTACATATGACTCAGGCGAGAATGAGTGGGTTCTTTCAGGGAGTAGCAGATGAGTGTGAGAGGTGTGGGCGGGGGGCAGTGAATCAAGCGCACATGCTTTGGGGTTACGGAAAGTTGGGAAGATTCTGGGCGGGAGTGTTTGCACTCTTAGCCAGGATAGTGGAGGAGGAGGTGGACCCGGAAACTTTGGTGGTGATATTTGGGGTTTCAGAGAAGCCGGAGCTCATGGAGAGGAGGAAGGCCGATGTCTTGGCCTTCGCCTCTCTGATTGCACGGCGGTGAATTTTGCTGGAATGGCGGTCGGCATCGCCACCGGGGGTAGCGACTTGGTTGGGTGACCTGCACGACTTCCTGCGATTAAAGAAGATAAAGTACGAGTTAAGGGGCTCTTCAGAGGGGTTTGAGGAAAGGTGGGGGATGTTTGTGACCGTATTTGAGGAGCTGTTCGTCGTGGGGGAGGGGAGGGTGAAAAAGGGGAAAAATCTGTACAGACTGTATAGTTGATTGTTGGGAAGTATGTTTCCCGGGGTGTTTGTTCGCTGTAACCTGTTTTGATGCATGTTTGTAATGAAACACATTTTTTAAAAAAGAAAGTACAGCCAGATGGGGAAAGGTCAGGAAAGGGAGAGTTGTTGTCAACTGTGATCTGGTTTCCATCAAAGGTGGAGTGTAGATAGAATCATCCACACGAAACCTGTTCAGAACAAAGGCCTGACATTTTGGAGGGAAACACAATGTGGATTAGAAAGTGTTGATCTTCCAACAGAGTTTGTGGGGGGTTGGCGGGGCACGGTGATTGGATAACAGCACTGGAAAGAGGGTGCTATGAGCTCATGGCAGTAATAATGGCAACCGGTGGATTAGGCAGTGTTATATTATGATATTGTAATATTTATATATTACTCTTTTTGTCTTGCCGAGTTGTTGAAATATAGACGTAGTCTTCCAGTGATGATAAAGTAATTTAATGAGTAATATAAAATAATCTCGTGAGTTCTTTTTACTTCATACTGAACTAGTAAACAAACGACTAACTGTAGATTAAACTATTAAATATGATAATGCTATATACTAATAACTAATAACTTCTTCTCTCTAGCTGTCTCCCTTCTGTTCTCTCTGCAATCCTAACAAACTCTCCTCCAGGAAAGAGCGGGAAAACCTTTATATAGGTCCTGGTCGTGTGGCCATCTAGTGTTCAATTGCCTGTACTTACTTAACACAGTCTGATCATGTATTACTACATGCAGAGATCACTACAGGCACTACAGGCTGCTTGTTCAAAAAACGGCTGCAGTGACAGCTGTTGGAACAGTTCAAAATCTTAAATCCTAGCAGGGAAATGCAGGGGAACAACAATGTGCCAGGTAGAGAAAAAGGCAAAGAAAAGTAGCATGAAAAGAAGCAATTAAACATCATGCTCATCGATGCAAAATGTTAGGCAATGCACTTACTATTTTCTGGTAAGTTATCAGGCCCCACAGATGATGCAAATTCTGAGATAATTCTGCTTCATGAATGGAATGGCATAAAGCACAAACAGTTCCCCCCTTAACCATTGCTTACAATTCCAAAAGACAATAAGAAGCGAACACCTGAGATTGTTACATTCAGCATAAAACTATCAGAGTGAGAGTGTGAGTTTGTGTTTCTGCACTTGACAAAAACACACAAGTGTGACAATCGGAAGATGTTTGAAAAATTGGATTATAAATGTAGTGGGCAATTTAAGGGTTAAAAGCCTGGGGTTAGAATGTGTTTGTTTTAAAATAATTCTGTTCTGCAGGAACTGGGTGGTTTCAGCAGCCAGCAGATGAAATTGACAACAGAATGTGCTTTTCAGTCTGGGTTAATGCATGGGGAATTCCCTGGGGAGTTAATGTGCTTTGCAGCCTGCAGAACTAAGTTGTTTTTCAGCGTGGGGAGATGAAGCCACTTCTGGCTGAAGCCACGGAATGCAAAGAGACATTTTGAAAGCATTGGAGAGGCAGTTAGTGGAAAAACTTTGAAGAGAGGAATTGCTTTCTGATCTGCTTGACGCTGAGTCCGCAATTCTCCTACAGTAAGGTGGATTGAGATCTGCATGTTTCTTTTCTTGCTGTTTAATGGAAAATTGTGAGGTAGTGTTTCAGGTGTAAATTGTCAGCTCTTTTTGTGTGTGAAGTTAAAAAGTTTAATATTGTAGTTATAATAAAGTTTTGTTTAAAAAATAACCAAGCCCTTTTTCTTCATGCAATAACTCCTGGAGTGAATCATTCTTTCCCCACTGACTTCCAAATAAATTAAAATATTGGGGTCTTGGTCCAATATCGTAGTCACTGTCGGGGTTTGGGATCATAATACAAGGGACACTGGATAGTCTTCGTACTTTCACCCTTTAAACTTAAAGGGTGAAAAATAAGGAACAGGGTGCTCACAATTCCAAGGTTTCCAAATGATTGAAGATAGTTCTTCACTAGTAGCAGAGTTCCTTGAATTTAAGCCAGTTCTTCACTAATAGCTGTGCTCCTGGATTTAAGTTAGTGCTTCATTAGTAACTGTGGGTTTCAAGAAGGGTTCCTTCAGCTCCTCAGGAAACAAAAAGATAAAAATGTGAATTCAAATGTCTTCAACAACAGGGAAATGTTCATTTTTATTAAATGTGCAAAAATTAATAAACAAATCAATAACAATTGATCATCTGAATTTTATTTGCCTCTTTTTTGTAAATTTAGAATCCCCAATTAATTTTTTCTAATTAAGGGGCAATTTAGCATGGCCAATCCACGTAGCCTGCACATCTTTGGGATGTGGGGGCGGAACCCACCCAAACACCGTGCATGCATTTTGTTCAGTGGACACTGGAACCTCTCGTTCTCCACAGTAATTACTCTCAAATAGCAAAAAGATACAAAATCTTCAATTTCTGGCGACAATAATGTGTGACAACTCAAGGAATGTTCATTTAGAGCAAGTCTGAGAGCAAAGGCTGTGTTTCTAACATGTCACTTGTATATGGCCCAAATACTTACAAAATGAGGACCATCAGAATATTTTACACTGGGAGCTGTAGGTGGTGTTCCAGTTGTCCCTTGCTTCCATTTTCGATCTGTTGATGTGAATAAAGAATGAATTATATGGAATGAAAAATGAACAGAGCAAAGGGTTCATTGAATAAATGTAAGTATATCCAGTCTGTAACATCTTTCCCAAAAGCATTTTCTCCATCAAATTTTGCCATGCAGACTACCAAGGTTTAGCAGTTCATATGAAACTCCCTTGCCCGTTATATTATTGACTTGCTTATTTTAATTGAAATTATTTGATTGGAAATAGTCCATTTTACAGTGTGGGCAGCACGGTGAGCACAGTGGTTAGCACTGTTGCTTCACAGCACCAGGTTCCCAGGCTCAATTCCCGGCTTGGGTCACTGTCTGTGCGGAATCTGCACGTTCTCCCTGTCTCTGCGTGGGTTTCCTCTGGGGGCTCCAGTTTCCTCCCACAGTCCAATGATGGACTGGCCATGATAAATTGCCTTTAATGTCCAAAAAAGGTTACGTTGGGTTACTGGGCATAGGGTGGCCTTTTTAAAAATAAATTTAGAGTACCCTATTCATTTTTTCCAATTAAGTGGCAATTTAGCACGGCCAATCCACCTAGCCTGGGAGGAACCCACGCAAACACGGGGAGAACGTGCAAACTCCACACGGACAGTGACCCAGAGCCCGGATCGAACCTGGGACCTCGGCGTCTTAAAGCTGCAGGGCTAACCCACTGCGCCACCGTGCTGCCCTGAGGTGTGGGCTTAAGTATGGTGCTCTTTCCAAGAGCCAGTGAAAACTCAATGGACCCAATGGTCTCCTTCTGCACTGTAAATTTTATGATTCTATCATGTTCTATCATAGGGGCTGGTATAGCACAGGGCTAAATCGCTGGCTTTTAAAGCAGACCAAGGCAGGCCAGCAGTACGGTTCAATTCCCGTACCAGCCCCCCTGAACAGGCGCCGGAATGTGGCGACTAGGGGCTTTTCACAGTAACTTAATTTGAAGCCTACTTGTGACAATAAGCGATTTTCATTTACATTATTAAAAAAGTAAATCCTAGTGATCATGGGCTGGTTAGAAAGTCTGTCTCTGTTCCGTGGGACTTCATCCCAGTTACAATAAAACAGTTAAGGAATGTTAGCCCTTCAGGAATGTCAAAGGTATTGCATTAAGAGATCCTACACCAGCAGGCCTGTTAATTAAAGTAATTCAACAAAGGTAATTTTTAAATAGTCACTGACAGCTACAGCCAGGTTCTTAATACAGTTTAAAGAGTGGAGATTTAAAGAAACTTCAGATTATGATAGTTAAACAGACATTCTTGGCCTTAAGGAATGTTTAGGTCTACAACAATTTGTGACTCCCAAAATGGGGTCTGTTTGAACTCAGCACCGAGTTTAAATGGCCCTGCTGGTATTAGGTTTCCCTCCCATGTGAATCATGCCCTGATCTCTTCACCCTATCTGCAAAATGGAATCTGATGGAAATGGAGGAGGGGCTTCTCCATCCGATCCTGCCTACCATTTTTAAAGTCTCGTGGAGTCTTCCCAACTCTACTAAAATCCAGTTCTTTGTAACCATTACAATAGTTTGAAACAAACTCTAACTGCGCCAACATTACTTACATATGAGGTGAAGCGCAACGGATATTAAAACGGAAACTAACAGAATTCCCACAGCAGGAAGTATGGTTCTTTGTGGTTTGAACACAGTCTCCCATCCTCTACCTGCAATAGACAACATCATATAACTACATATGAACTGCAGTTATTAAAATTGTACAAATTCATAGAATCATAGAATTTGTAGTGCAGAAGGAGGCCATTCGACCCATCGAGTCTGCACCTGCCCTTGGAAAGAGCACACTACTTAAGCCCACACCTCCACTCTATCCCCATAACCCCACCCAATCTTTTTGGACAATTTAGCATAGCCAATCCACCTAACCTGCACATCTTTGGACAGTGGGAGGAAACCGGAGCACCCGGAGGGCATCCACGCAGGCACGGGGAGAATGAGCAAACTCCACACAGACAATGACCCGAGGCCGGATTTGAACCAGGGTTCCTGGAACTGTGAGGCAGCAGTGCTACCCACTGTGCTACCATGCTGCCCTTTAACTGAACTCTTGGTTGCGTCGCCACCACTAAAAATCCTTGGTTCCCAACTTTTGCTGCTTGGATTATTATCTCCAACACATTTGGTATGATCAGCATCTCATTCATTATAACAAAATGACTGGCCAGAACATTGTGCTTTAACACTCTAAGCACACCTGGAAGCATGCATCATGAATTCATGCATTTCCTGCCCTTGATCTTCAATTGTCAACTTTGATTATCTAAACAAAATGGGCACCTTTGAGGAATTTCCCAACCTTCACTTCCAAGGTGACAAGAAACACTGAAAATGCCACCGATCAGTGAGCATTTCTTTTTCGTCACATTTTAACAGGTTTTTGCACTTCAAAGAAAAAACCCGCATAAAAACTTTATTTTATCTCATCCTGGATTTTTAATTGCTCACAATCGTTGACCATTCCTTCAGCAGCCAAGGCCCTAAGCTCTGGGCTTCACGACCTAAATCCCTTTTGACTCGCCTTCTTTCTTTATGACACTCCTTAAAATCTACCTCTTTGGTCACCTAATAACTCCGTAGGTGGCTTTGTGACACATCTTCTTTCATAATGTCACTTCTAGAGAGAAAAGTGGAGGGCAGCAGGGAACGATCTAGGTGTCGCTGGATGATGGGCATCACAGAGTTGTTGCAGATGAACTACAGTGAATGTATGAGGACAACACAAGACATATCGTGACACCATCTCCTGGTAGAAGTGGCTACAAGCAGCAGCAGGAACAATGGGCGTGATTCTTTGACCCCCTCCGCCAGGACATTACCAGTGGGACCTGGATCTGCGGGCGGCCTGCAGAGTCCTCGGGGAGGCGTGGGGGGGGGGGGGGGGGGGGGGGGACCTGGCCCCGGGGGGTGCCCCCACGGTGGCCTGACCCGCGATCGGGGCCCACTGATCCGCGGGTGGGCCAGTGCCGTGGGGGCACTCCTTCCCTCCGCATCGGCCGCTGTAACGGTCCGCCATGGCAGGTGCGGAGAAGAACCCCCCTGCACATGCGCTGGGATCACACCAGCACACGCTGGCACTCCCGCGCATGCGCCAACTCGCGCCGGCCGGCGGAGGCCCTTCGACACCGGTAGGCGTGGCGCCAACCCCTCCGCCGCCTGCCTAGCCCCTCTCCATGAAGTGAAGTGCCATGAGATGTTTATTCTATTAAAGGCACTATATAAATATAAGTTGTATGTCGAAGGTGCTCTAGGGAGAAGTGCCAGAGTCAGATTGTCTGCAGCTTCTTTTATGGCTCACCGATTATTTATTTGCCAACGCCGGCATCTCCACATCATGATTATTTATTTGACAGCAATTACGATATCATGATCTCAAAACTTTAACTCGGTGCCGGAATGTGGCGACTAGGGGCTTTTCACAGTAACTTCATTGAAGCCTACTTGTGACAATAAGCGATTATTATAATAATAATAATATATGCTATCCTTCTTTTAAAAAAGCACAAGATCTGACTATACTGTGAGCAAAATAGCCACAGTCCCAGGCGACCATAGACTTCTTTCCACTTGGAGAGGGGAGAGCTGACTGGTGGTAATTTAACCTGAGGATCACCACACCTCAGGTGAGGGGTAAGGTTGAGCCTTCATGAATGACCTCAGCCGGTACAGTGATTGAACCTGCACTGCTGGCCTAGCTCTGCATTACAAAGCAATTGTCCAGCCAACTGAGCTATACTGTGAGCAACAACATGGAAGGAATATCTGCTTCAATTAATATGTATTTGACTCCTGGTGTCTGTGGTGTAACCTTGGAAACGATAGCTGCTAATTATTCAGGACTTTGTCCAAGTATCAATGCCCAAGTATCAATGCTTCACGCAATGGGAATGCCTTTGGTAAATCTAGGCAGATGCTGCCATAATTTACATCCATTAATGTTAACTGATTGAACCATGGACAGCACATATTTTAACTTTCCATTGATACTTTGCAAACCAAGTTTTAATACTCTGGTACTGAGAGAGACAATCTGTATCTTGTTTGCAGAGTATTCAATTTTCTGCTATTTTAATCATGTGGGGATTGTGGAGTGTACAATATAATTAGCTTTGCACAAGATTCCCTAAAGCACTTACAATCCAGACACTACTGATCGGATAAGTTAAAGTGCTCCATTTCCATTATTGGACGAATTTACACACTACATTTAATTAATTGAAATATCCATAATTTAAAAATTGCTAATTATTACTCTATATGGGAACAGAATGCATCATCCAAAACTCACTGCCTCAAAACGTGCACTATTAAACTGGTGCCAAAATAGAAAGTAACTTCATTCTGACAGGAATGAATTTACCTAAACCTTAAACTGCATGCTGGTCTGGTAAAGTAACAAATAAACAGAAACATCAAGCATGTTAAACAAGTTCTTGAACTACATTCAACTATTTTCCCTACTCAATGTCCTCCACACCATACATCAGCCATGACCTAAAACGGTGGTCAACTTCATATCAGGTGTCCACCAACAGAACTGAGCACAAAGAGGGGCCCCATGGTCCTTGCGGAGTACGAACTCCTCTGCCAGGGGCATGGGATCTCTATAAACAGTTGTATAAACTGTTGGCCTGTAAACACCAACCAGAACAGGAACCCGGTAGGGATCTACCAGGCAGTGTATACATCGTACTGTAAATCAATTTCCTTTCTTTATTTTACTCAGTGTAGACTTCCCGTGTCCGTATTAAACTGGCGACGAGAATGTGATTGGGTTCGTCTTCTCTCATCGGATGAGTGATGGCCATGAACGTCCAATAGCCTTTGCCTCTCGGGCACTGGCTGTGGCTGAGAGAAAATATGCTCAAATTGAAAAAGAAGGTCTGGCGGTCATGTTTGGTGTAAAGCGGTTTCACCAGTCTGTCTATGGCCACCATTTCTTTGTCATCAATGATCACAAGCCGTTGCTGGGCCTCTTCCATGAAGACAAGGCGACCAATTGTGTCTACAAGAATTCAGCGCTGGGCCTTGTTATTGGATGCTCATGAACACTCTTTTGAACGCCGCCCAGGGACCCGGACTGCGCATGCTGCTGCATTGAGCCATCTTCCTCTGCAGGACAAATCCGCAAAGTCTCCTATGGCAGACAAAGTGGTCGCTGTCCTAAATTATATGGACTCCTTGCCCGTCACTGCATTGTGTATTCGTGACTGGACCAAAACCATATCTGCCAATGTGCGGCATCTGGTGCTATATGGTGGCCAGCATCGATAGCTACCAGGGGAGTTGAAGACTTTCTCCTCACAGTTGTCAGAGCCGACCGTGGAAGATGGTATCCTCCTGTGGGGCACCAGGGTTATTCTTCTAGTGAGGAGCCAGGCAATAGTGTTGAAGGACCTTCACAACGGGCACCCCAGAGTGTCCAAAATGAAAACGCTGACGAGAAGCTATATTTGGTCGCTGGGTTTGAACATGGATATTGAGATGTTAGCCCAACAATGCTCCATCTGTCAAGAGCACCAGAAGCTCCAAGCGGTGGTATGCCTACACCTTTGAGTGGCCTTCGGCTTGTGTGCACAGCGATTTCGCCAGTCCATTCCTGGGTTTGATGTTTCTCGTCCTGGTGGATGCCCCCTCGAAGTGGCTGGAGGTCTACAAGATGGCGACGATCACCTTCCAGACAACCGTCGAGCGATTGTGCATTTCTTTCTCGACCCATGGAATCTCAGAGGTGCCCGTAACAGATAACGGGGCCTCTTTCCCAAGTGAAGAATTTGCCGCTTTTGTGAAAAGCAACAGGATTCAGCATTTCTGCACTGCCCCATACCATCCGAATTGGCAGAGAGGGCCTTGCAGACAGTTAAATGGGGGCTAATGAAACAGACTTTGGGCTTGACGGACACCAGGCTGGCAAGAGTTTTAGTCTCATGCAGGACCATGCCGCACGCAGTAACTGAGCTGGCCCTCACTGAGCTGTTCATGGGTCGTAGGCTTCTAACCCGACTCAGTTTGATTCTCCCAGACATTGGCCCAAAGGTACGCCGTAACCAAGGGCGTTGCCGCTCGGTTCGACACTGACCTCTTCGACACTTCGCACCTGATGATGTGGTGTTCATTCGTAACTTCAACGTTGGTGCTCGCTGGGATTGTCGCCCGTCGACCAGTCTCTTACCAAGTTCGGGTCTGGTAGCAACTGATGAGACGGCATTTGGATCACATTTGCTGACAGAGGTTGCTCCCTCGTGAAGCGCATTGAAAGAAACCCGTCCTGGATCCCTCAGTTCCATTGCTGGACAGCCTGCTGTACGTCCTATAGTCTCTCTCGATGCCGACACGCCCAACATTGTACCTTCTGACTCTGAACTGGAGGCACAGACATCCGAGGTCTTGGAAGCCGATTCCTGCCTCCCGCCGATCGTCCACCATGACATTCCTGCCGCAGGCGACGTTCACCAGCAAGGTATACGCTAACTGACCGGGCGAAACAGGTACACGGTGATTTATCAGAACCAAAGAGAGTTTGACGTCCTTCACCTGCTCCTCCTTCTCGAACCTCATTGGTCGTCAAGGGGGTCTTTGGAATTTGACGGGAGGAATGTAATATCCCGCACAGGACCTACGGGGTGGAAATGATTATCTTCCCCATAGTTCTTGCGAAGAACAAACCCCTCTGCTAGGGGCAGGGGATCTCTGTTAACCGTTGTATAAAAGGTTGGCCAACAAGGCCACCAACCAGAACAGCAACCCAGTAGAGATTGGCCGCACAGTGTATATGTCATGTTGCAAATAAATCCAAGTTCTTTATTGCACTCAGTGTGGACTCCCCATGTCCTTATTATTTAGCTCAGTTGGCTGGACAGCTGCTTTGTGATGCAGAGTGCAGCCAACAGCGTGGGTTCAATTCCGGTACTGGCTGAGGTTATTTGTGAAGGCCCCGCCTTCTCAACCCTGCCCCTTGCCTGAGCTGCGGTGATCCTCAGGTTAAATCACCACCAGTCAGCTCTCCCCCTCAAGGGGGAAAGCAGCCTATGGTCATCTGGGACTGTGGCGACGTTACCTTTACCTTAAAGGCTCACAATCAACAGCATTCCATGGCTTGGATTTTCATCTGGAGAGTCAGTGGGGAACACGTCCCCGCTGACTTCAGCTGCCCTGATGCCACGTTGTGCTCAATGAGCAGTAAGCGGCACAAGGCGGGACTTCTGCCCCTCACTCAAGAGGAAGCCCCACCTTGGAGAGTTGCAGGCCAACCAGATTGGCACAGCAGTGCAGTGGCTGGAAGTGGCACTGCAGCAATCTGTAGGTACGCGACGGCAAGGCAGGTGGCAGGGGTCACAGGGCAGAGAGGTTGGGGGAGTTGCAAGGGAGGCAAATGGGGTCTCAGGAGCTAGGGCAGTGGGGGAGGTCCAGTGGTTGCTGGGCTTTATGGGGAGGGCATTCCCAGTCAGAAGGAAGCTTCTGAGGGAGGTGAAACGCTCCCCCCCCCCCCCCACCCCCCGACATCCAGCAATCTTTACTTTTATATTTCTCCTGCACTGAATTGATAGCCGCAAGCCAGCCTAAATATGAGGCTGAGTGGCAAACAACCCTGAAGTGGCCACTTAAAGACCTTAATTGGGACAAAGTTAGGCTTCCTGGCCAAGACCCTGCCCACCCCATCCTAAAATCGCTACCGGGTCGGGGTGGGTCCAAAGGGAATCCCGTCCATGCAATCCATGCTCCCTCCCCCTCAAAATCTCCTGGGGGTTAGGGGCAGGGTGGGGGTGCAAAAAATCCTGGCCCATATCTCTTCTCTTATCCTGTGATGGACAGCAGCTCTCAGAATGAGGCATCTGTTCTCTGGTCTTGCTACTCTCAACGTCCTGCTTTCACCAAACCCAAATTATCCAATAATCTGAAGTGCAGCAGCTGAAACCTCAAACCCCAGGCAGCACAAGTGGACAGCACTGTGGCTTCACAGTGCCAGGGTCCCAGGTTCGATTCCCCGCTGGGTCACCATCTGTGCGGAGCCTGCACGCTCTCCCTGTATCTGCGTGGGTTTCCTCCGGGTGATCCGGTTTCCTCCCACAGTCCAAAGACGTGCAGGTTAGGTGGATTGGCCATGATAAATTGCCCTTAAGTGACCAAAAAGGTTAGGAGGGGTTATTGGGTTATGGGGATAGGGTGGAAGTGAGGGCTTAAGTGGGTCGGTGCAGACTCGATGGGCCGTATGGCCTCCTTCTGCTCTGTATGTTCTATGTAATCCCGTCGGAATTTCATTCGGAAAGTCACTAATGTTGATCTCTTTTCCCTTGAGAAGGAATTGTTGACAGGTTAACTAAAAATATATTGAAAATGATCGATTTTGATAGTGTAGACACCAAAATAAGTGCTTCTTCTTGAGGGAAATATTAAACTATAAGCCATCAATATGAGATAGTCACCAAAAAAATCAAACAAGGAACTCAAAAGCATCTTCATTACCTACAGAATGGGAAGAATGTAGGACATACTACTGTATGCTGCTGTTGAAGTATGGATACATTTTAAGCAATGTTAGTTCAACATAAGAGGGAGAAGGTAACAGAGGGTATTGCCAATCAGACATAGATTTTTTAAAATAAATTTAGGATCCAATTCATTTTTTTCCAATTAAGGGGCAATTTAGCGTGGCCAATCCACCTACCCTGCACATCTTTGGGTTGTGGGGGCGAAACCCACGCAGACACGGGGAGAATGTGCAAACTCCACACGGATAGTGACCCAGAGCCAGGCTTGAACCTGGGACCTCGGCGTCGTGAGGCAGCAGTGCTAACCACTGAGCCACCCTGCTGCCACACTAATAAGACTTAGATGAGGAAGAGACTTGAGTCAAGGCTAAACACCAGCATAGACTGCTTGGGCCGAATGGATTGATTCTGCTCAGTAAATTGGGTCATCGCTTTAAAAGTGTCACAAAAGAACATAGAAACAGGAATTAGGAGCAGACGTAGGCAATTCAGCCCTTCGAGCCTGCTCAGCCATTCAATTAGATCATCTTCCTGGTCTCAAATCCACCCTACCTGGTCACAATATCCCTTTGACCCATTTTTTAGCAGCAATATACGGTGGTGCTGTAGTTAGCACTACTGCCTTACGGCGCCGAGGACCCAGGTTTGATCCTGGACCCGGGTCACTGTCCGTATGAAGTTTGCACAATCTCCCCATGCCTGCTTGGTCCTCAACCCCTCCCCCCACCCCCAACCCAAAGATGTGCAGGGTAGGTGGATTGACCAGGCTAAATTGCCCCTTAATTGGGAAAAAATATACATATATATCTCCTTCTTGAAACCATTGAATGATTCAGACTCCAGCGCACTATGGGGCAGTAAGTTCCACAAATTAACTGCCCTCTGCGAGAAGTAGTTCCTCCTCATCTCAGTTTTAAATCTACCGCCTCTCAACTTATATCTGTGACATCTCGTTCCAGATTGTCCCACAAAGAGGAACATTTGAGGAAGTTTACTTTATCAATCCCTTTATGTACCTCAATCAGACCCTCCCCCCCCCCCCTCCCCTCATTCTTCTAGTGAGTATAAGCCACACTGCAAATCTCTCGTCACATGTCCACTCTTTCATCCCTGGAATCAATCTGGTGAACCTCCTCTGAACTGCGTCCAATGCCACCACAAACAAGGAGACCAAAAGTGGACACAATACTCCAGCAGATGTGGTCTGACCAACACCCTATGCAATTGCAACAACATTTCTCTACTTTTCTACTCCAGTCCTTTTGCAATAAACGCTAACATTCTATTATTACATGCTGTACCTGCATACCAACTTTCTGCAATTCGCGAACAAAGGCACCCAGATCCCACTGCCCAAATACATTTTGAATCTAAAGTAATCACGAGTAAAGGGCTATTTCAGGAGTGATTTCTTTGCATGAGAGGTTTTGAAGTATAAAATAGAAAATAGAAGCAGGAGTCGATAATTCGGCCCTTTGAGCCTGCTCCACCATTCATTATGATCATATAGCCTGTTCCCACCTTCCCCCCCATATCCTTTGATCCTTTTGAAGCCAAGTGCTATATTTAACTCCTTCTTAAAAACGTACAATATTTTGGCCTCAACTTCTTTCTGTGGTAACAAAATCCACTCTGCAGGTGAAGAGATTTCTCCTCATCTTAGTCCTAAATGGTCTACGCCGTATTGTCAGACTGTGACCCCTGATTCTATGCTCCCCCGCCATTGGGAACACATTCTTCCTGCATCCTGCCCGTCTCGTCCTGTTGGAATTTTATACATTTCTTTTGAACTCCAGCAAATATAATCCTAACTGACACAATCTCACCGAACCAACTTTACTGCAGGCAATCATTGAGATGAGAACCATTGCGTCTTTCCAGCAAAAAGTGAATAGATATTTGAAAGCGAAGGCAATACAGGGCAATGAGGAGAGCACAGGCAGTGGGATAAGATTTGGATTGGTCGAGCAAGGAGCAAATGGTCTTCTGCACCGTTAATATCAATAAGTCAATACATTGCGATGAAAACATTAGCAAAAATGACTACATAATTAGCTCTCCTGGTCAGACTGTTCATGACAGGATGTGACTTGTGGAATTAGTTTGTTGGCCAAAGTTTTATCATTGAACACTCACCAGCCTGTTTCACAATTTCTGTAATCAAGCGGCTTGACAGACATATCACAATGATTCCGCTCACTGGAGCTCCTGCAGCCACTGGGATCAGACGGCAAGCTGGCAACAAATAAAAACAGAATCACAGAGTGCACACGTACCAAAGACACATCCTGATCCATCTGCTGCACTTTGGAAAATGTAACTGGTCAAGAAAAGCACAGGGTTGATTTTCCTTGGGATTATTGGGACACCTGGCTACAGTGAATGCAGGGCAATTGGAAGAGGATGACGGCAGATCTTTAGCAGTCTGACATCTATACCCTCTATTTAAAATCAACAAATAGAAAATCAAGTAGCCTCGATTATACATGCATGCGCCTTTCTATCTGATTGTCCTGTATTTGCTGATCCCAGGTGTAAACTTCTTGGTGGATGGCCTGATTTATATTGTAGCTAAAGCTATAAATGATTTATTAATATTAACTGTGGGTCAAATATATACAAAACAACAGATGAATAATAGTATGAACTTGCACAAGCAACCTCTGTCATAGCTCCCTGGTCAGTCTGGGGTCACCTGACTCTAACATTCACTTATATACTATTGAGACTCCTAGTGGTCAGTCGGTGAATTACAACACAACCATGATATCACTACACCAGGTGGTCGAATAGCCCCAGGAACAGAAACATTTGTCCAATTATCTTCCTGCTTGTATTCCTTTCTGCTATCCAGATTTCTCTCATGGAGTTGGGGAGCAGGAGTGAGGGGGTCAAATTGTCCGATCCATGTGTTCGTATGCGTGAATGTGTGCGCATGTGTGTCACCCATGGTTCCGCTGACACTACTTCTGCAGAGTCAGAAGCCTGTGGGATAAAACCCATTACAAAGACTTGAACACATAATCTAGTCTAGCACTTCAGTGAGGTAGTGAAGGAGAGTGACGCTGTCAGTAGTGCTGTGCTTCGAATTACATTTTAAACTGAGATCCCTTACTCTCCATCAGCTCGATACAAAGGATCCCACAGCACTATTTTGAAAGAAGATCCAAGAGAGCTCCTGGGGTCCTGGCCAACATTCTTCCTTCAAACATCAAACAAAATTACCTGGTTGTTTATCTTATTGGTGTTTGTGGGACATTATTGTGCCCAAGCTAGCTGTTGCTTCCCACATTACAACTAACCTTTCAAACATTAATTCGTTGGCAGTGAACTGCTTGAGATCCTGAAACGTACAATGAGAATGCAAGTGTTTTTATACAATTTACAGTGCAGAGCATTTTCAGTCTCGTTCAACTTGTATAGAAGAAAATCAATAATACACCCATAACATTCACAAACCATGCTCCGGAGAGTTCCAATCTCCTGCAGTCCCGGCTCCCAGCACCTCGAGATAACTCCATTTAAATTTACAACAATAGGAAATAGCTTGAAAATTTTCGTGTTATTCCTGTCAGCCCTTGCCCCCAGTTTGTTCCTGTTCACTCAGATCGTGAAGTAATAAAAAGTGATTTATGCACTCGCAGAAGGATAAAGGATTCGAGGGCACAGATTTAAAGTGATTCGCCAAAAGGCGCCGACGCGAGGTGAGAAAAATCTTTTTCGCAGAACGAGTGGTTCAGGTCTGGAATGCGCTGTGTGGAAGTGTGGTGGATGCCGGTTCAATCGAGGCGTTCAACGGGGCGTTAAATGAATATTTGAATAGAAACAATGTGCAGGGGTACGGGGAATGGTGCCAAGTCATTGTGCTTGTTTGGAGAGCCAGTGTAGACATGATGGACATACTACTCTGTGGCCAGACCACGGGACCAAACCCAGAGTTGAAGCCATGTGTTACCCACAGACTTGAACTAACCGTATAGGTTAGTTGTCTCCTCTGGGGAATCATTGTTAAGGGAACATGGCCTAAACTAACTTCATGAAGGTCATTGTGGGATAGTAAAGGTGAAGGCAATAGCCAGAAACTTTTTTTGGGGGGTGGGGCCAGGGCTCGATAGCAAAATTGAGTAGAAGGCAGGCATGTGTTCGGCTTGTGCAAAGGTTCAAAACATTGCCTCCCAGAGGAATTGCCAGAAGGACCATGGCAGAGTTCGTGTAGATTATGCCAGGCCATTCGACAGACGAATATTTCTCATTGTGGTAGATGCGCACTTGAAGTGGCCGAAGTCACCATTGTGAAGATTACGCCCTCTGTGAGAGCAACAGAAAGGCTGAGATTTTTCCATTCTTTGGTTCCCCTGAACAATTCGTTATTGACAATGGGTCACAGTTCATTTTGCAAGAATTCACCAATTAGGTAAAAGAGAATAGAATCCAACACATCTTATCCACCCCTGATCATCCTACCAAAAATAGGCTGGCTGAAGGGTTTGCTCTGGCAATGAGGCATTCATTGAAGGTAACTTGTGAATAAGGATCATTGTCTGAACGACGGAACCAAATCCGGGTGACATACAGGAATACAACACATTCGACACGTTGATCAACTTTTAGCAACTTGAACTAGTGTGCCAGAGGCAAAGTCAATCGAGAGTCTGCAATAAACTGCGCCAAGTGAAGACCTAGACATTCCTGGGAACGTGACAACACCAGAAATTATGGTGGGAGACAGTACCCCAGTTAAGGACACTTCGGGCGGGACTCTCTCAGCCCAAGCCGGGCCGAAGAATCACCGGGACGGGCGCGACTCACGCAATGACGCTCGAAAGCCGGTCCGCCGATTCTCCGGAGAGCGGAGAAGCGGCGTCATCGCGGCGCCGGTCGGAGGCCGCTCTACACGGCTCCCCCGCTGATTCTCCGCCCGGGATGGGCCGAGCGGCCGTGCACAAAATCCGAGTCCCACCGGCGCCGTCCACGTGTGCTCTTACCCGGTGGGACTCGGATTTTGTGCACGGCCGCTGGTGTGCATGCATCTGGGGGCGGTCTGGTGGAGGGGGAAAGGGAGGGGGGTCCAACCCTGGGGGGGGGGGGGGGGGGCCTCCGCTGTGAAGGAGCTGGGGGACTCTTTTGTTCCATGCCGGCCCCTGTAGCCCTACGCCATGTTGCGTTGGGCTGGTGCGGAGAAGGGATCCACTGCCCATGCGTGCATTGGCCCCGGTCCCACTGCGCATGCGTGCATTGCCGCCGGTCCCACTGCGCATGCACGCGTTGCCGCCGGTCCCACTGCGCATGTGTGCATTGCCGCCGGTCCCACTGCGCATGCACGCGTTGCCGCCGGTCCCACTGCGCATGTGTGCATTGCCGCCGGTCCCACTGCGCATGCGTGCATTGCCGCCGGTCCCACTGCGCATGCGTGCATTGCCGCCGGTCCCACTGCGCATGCGTGCATTGGCCCCAGTCCCACTGTGCATGCGTGCATTGGTGCCGGTCCCACTGCCCATGCGTGCATTGGCCCCGGTCCCACTGCGCATGCGTGCATTGGCCCCGGTCCCACTGCGCATGCGTGCATTGGTGCCGGTCCCACTGCCCATGAGTGCATTGCCGCCGGTCCCACTGCGCATGCGTGCATTGGCCCCGGTCCCACTGCGCATGCGTGCATTGGTGCCGGTCCCACTGCCCATGCGTGCATTGCCGCCGGTCCCACTGCGCATGCGTGCATTGGTGCCGGTCCCACTGCCCATGCGTGCATTGGTGCCGGTCCCACTGCCCATGCGTGCATTGGCCCCGGTCCCACTGCGCATGCGTGCATTGGCCCCGGTCCCACTGCGCATGCGTGCATTGGTGCCGGTCCCACTGCCCATGCGTGCATTGCCGCCGGTCCCACTGCGCATGCGTGCATTGGCCCCGGTCCCACTGCGCATGCGTGCATTGGTGCCGGTCCCACTGCCCATGCGTGCATTGGCCCCGGTCCCACTGCCCATGTGAGCATTGCCGCCGGTCCCACTGCGCATGCGTGCATTGCCGCCGGTCCCACTGCGCATGCGTGCATTGGTGCCGGTCCCACTGCCCATGCGTGCATTGGCCCCGGTCCCACTGCGCATGCGTGCATTGGCCCCGGTCCCACTGCGCATGCGTGCATTGGTGCCGGTCCCACTGCCCATGCGTGCATTGCCGCCGGTCCCACTGCGCATGCGTGCATTGGCCCCGGTCCCACTGCGCATGCATGCATTGGTGCCGGTCCCACTGCCCATGCGTGCATTGGCCCCGGTCCCACTGCCCATGCGTGCATTGGCCCCGGCCCCACTGCGCATGCGTGCATTGGCCCCGGCCCCACTGCGCATGCGCAGACCCGCGCTACCCATCTGACGCTGGGATCGGCAGCTGGAGCGGCGTGCATCGAGAGAATCCCACCCGAAGTGTCCTTAACTGGGTCGCTCCAGTGCCGTGCTGGGCCCCTAAATGGGTCAGAATCGCTGCTCCTGAGGGCATGTTGACGGCGTTGAGAAACGTGACGGCGTCAACACTTAGCCTCAGGATCAGAGAATCCCACCCTTCGTCTCCGAACACTACATCGACTCCAGTTGAGCAACTAAAGACGACGTCCAAACTAAACCAAAAACACCAGACGTTACAGTCAACATGAAAAGTAAGAAGCCGGAGGTTCACCGACAACCACACAGACGTTGACATCCTCTGAAATGTCTAACTTATTGACTGTTGAGTTTATTCTGTTGTACATATTCTGCAGGGTTCTCTGTGGAATTCACCGGTAGTGCACCCACACCCGGGGGTTTCCCAACAATAGGAAACCCCATTGGCCGGCTGCGGGAAGGGAGAATCCCGCCCATTGTAAATTTTGATTGCAAACGTTATATTGTGTTTCATTACAGGAACCTCAAATGTAAAGGGGGAGGAAAGTGTTGTATATTCATGTTTATTCCACGTTGGAACAAGGTCACTTTCAGAGTCCGATCATGTGACATACTGATGACATCATCAGCGCGGGGAAATGAGCAGTCTATCCGAACAGCCTGTACAGTAAACATCTTTTCAATAAAGCTTTTGTTTGTTCCTTTCATAGAATTTACAGTGCAGAAGGAGGCCATTCGGCCCATCGAGTCTGCACCGGCTCTTGGAAAGAGCACCCGACCCAAGGTCCACACCTCCACTCTATCCCCATAACCCAGTAACCCCACCCAACACTAAGGGCAATTTTGGGCACCAAGGGCAATTTATCGTGGCCAATCCACCTAGCTTGCACATCTTTGGATTGTGGGAAGAAACCGGAGCAAACCCACGCACACTTGGGGAGGATGTGCAGACTCCGCACAGACAGTGACCCAAGCCGGAATCGAACCTGGGACCCTGGAGCTGTGAAGCAATTGTGCCATCCACAATGCTACCGTGCTGCCCAACCTTTGTGGTTGGCCAACCTAGCCTTTAAGTACACCAAACTCACCAATTTCTCCCCCTCATCCCCTTCCATTTTAAAACTAACCTCATCAATTCCCCACCCCACACCTTAACCATAAGGCTTTTGATAGTGTGATCTGAATATATAATCTGCATCTGAACTTACGCTTGGCAATCTCATTTAACTTTTTTGTGTCACAGGCCTTCATACGGCAAATCGAAAATAAGAGTACCATTATCAGGAAACACAAAAACACCAACGTGAACACGGTTACTTCAGAAGTTCCTGTTGAAAAAGCAAAAAAGGAACAGAATTAGATACATTCATGGATTGGAAAGTAAAAGTCACTGCTATTTCATCGACCACTGTGTCTTTTCCAATAGATTCTCTTGTATCGCTGGAGTGAATGGGAGATTTGGCTGAGCACCAAATTCTCCACCCTCGTTAGCAGCAGGACCCGGGTAGAATCGCAACAGAGAATCCTGGCCAATATACTTGATATATTTTGATGACATATTTTTATTTTTAAAATGCCTTTGAAAAGGCTCATGGTCCATGTAAAAGCCTGTGGAGTCAGGGAACAAGTAACAGAATGGTTGGAAAGTTGCTCAGATTTGGTAGGAAGCATAAGAAGGTCACATACTGTTTGGAAAATAGAAGTTAAATGGGACAGAGCAGCAAAGGAAGCCAGGGGTACAAATATAAAAATCACTCAAACTCACGACACTGATTAATAAGGCCTTTAGGGCAGCATGGTGGCGCAGTGGGTTAGCACTGCTGCCTCACGGCGCCGAGGTCCCAGGTTCGATCCCGGCTCTGGGTCACTGTTCGTGTGGGGTTTGCACATTCTCCCAGTGTTTGTGTGGGTTTCGCCCCCACAACCCAAAGATGTGCAGGCTAGGTCAATTGGCCACGCTGAATTGCCCCTTAATTGTAAAAAAATGAATTGGATACTCTAAATTTATTAAAAAAAGAAGGCCTTTAAAATAAAGTGTGCTGAGGGCCATTAGAAGAGGAATACAGTTGAAATGCTGAGACGTTATTTTGAACATGTATTAAATTTTGGGTCGACCATGCTTGGAGTGCTGGTCACCTCATTAAAAAAAAATGACAGAAAGGCTGTGAACGTACAAAATTAATTGGTAAGAATTATAACAGAACTGAAAGGTTTAAGCTGTGAGGAAAGGCTGGGGTTCTTCGATAGAGTAGATGCAATGAATGTTTCCCACTTATGGACAAAGTCTGGGATCATAAATATACAATTTAATAAGAATTCAAGTAAATATGGGTAACTACAAAGACATGAGGGAGGAGCTGGCCAGAGTTGATCAAAAGGAGCCGAGCAGGGAAGGCAGCGGAACAGCAATGGCAGGAGCTTTTTGGGGTTATTCGGGAGGCACAGCAGAAATTCATCCCCAGGAGGAGGAAACATACTAAGGGGAGGACAAGGCATCCATGGCTGATGAGGGAAGTCAAGGACAGCATAAAGCAAAAGAAAAAGCATAAAAAGTGGCGTTGATTAGTGGGAAGCCAGGCTCCATGGGAAGCCAGGCTTAGTGGGAAGCCAGAGGATTGGGAAGCCTTTAAAAGCGAGCAGAGGACAACTATAAATGCAATAAGGGGAGAGAAGAAGAAATATGAATGTAAGCTAGCTAGTAATATAAAAGACGTTAGGAAGAGTTTTTTTTCAAATCTATAAAAGGTAAGAGAGAGGCACAAATAGACACTGGACCACTGAACACGAGGCTGGAGAAGTAATAATAAGAAACAAAAAAATGGCAGAGGAATTGAATAGTTACTTTGCATCAGTCTTCACAGTGGAAGACACCAGTGGGATGCCAGATCTCCAGGAGAATCAGGGGGCAGAGGTGAGTGCTGTGGCCATCACTAAGGAGAAGGTCCTGGCGAAACTGAAAAATCTGAAGGTGGATAAATCATCTGGACCGGTTGGACTACACCCCAGGGTTCTAAAACAGATAGCTGAGGAGATTGTGGACGCTTTCAGGAATCACTGGAGGCAGGGAGGGTCCCAGAGGTCTGGAAAGTGGCTAATGTAGCACCGCTGTTTAAGAAGGAAGGGAGGCAGAAGACAGGAAATTATAGGCCGATTAGCCTGACTTTGGTCATTGATAAGATTTTAGAGTCCATTATGATGAGATTGCGGGGTACTTGGAAGTGCATGATAAAATAGGACTGAGTCAGCACGGCTTCGTCAAGGGGAGGTTATGTCTGACAAATCTGTTAGAATTCTTTGACGAGGTAACAAGGAAGTTTGACAAAGGCGAACCAGTGGACGTGATTTATTTAGATTTCCAGAAGGCTTTTGACAAGGTGCCGCATCGGAGACTGTTAAATAAGTTAAGAGCCCATGGTGTTAAGGGTAAGATCCTGGCATGGATAGAGGATTGGCTGACTGGCAGAAGGCAGAGAGAGGGGATAAAGGGGTCTTTTTCAGGATGGCAGCCGGTGACTAGTGGTGTGCCTCAGGGGTCGGTGCTGGGACCACAACTTTTTACAATATACAGTAACGATCTAGAAGAGGGAACTGAAGGCAATGTTACTAAATTTGCAGATGATACAAAGAGTGCAGATGATACAAAGATCTGTAGAGGGAGCAGGGGGGCTGCAGAAGGATTTGGACAGGTTAGGAAAGTGGGTAAAGAAGTGCAGATGGAATACAATGTGGAAAAGTGTGAGGTTATGCACTTTGGAAGGAGGAATGGAGACATAGACTATTTTTCAATGGTGAAATGCTTAAGAAATCAGTAGCACAAAGGGACTTGGGTGTCCTTTTTCAAGATTCTCTTAAGCTTAACGTGCAGCTTCAGTCGGCAGTTAGGAAGGTAAAGGCAATGTTAGCTTTATGTCGAGAGGGCTAGAATACAAGAGCAGGGATGTACCTCTGAGGCTGTATAAAGCTCTCATCACAATACTCCCCATTTGGAGTATTGTGAGCAGTTTTGGGTCCTGTATCTAAGGAAGGATGTGCTGGCCTCGGAAAGGGTCCAGAGGAAGTTCAAAGAACGATCCCTGGAATGAAGAGCTTGTCGTGTGAGGAACGGTTGAGGACTCTGGGTCTGTACGCATTGGAGTTTAGAAGGATGAGGGGGTAATCTTATTGAAACTTACAGGATATTGCGAGGCCTGAATAGGGTGGACGTGGAGAGGACGCTTCCACTTGTAGGAAAACCTAGAAGCAGAGGACACAATGTCAGACTAAAGAGACGATCCTTTAAAACAGAGATGAGGAGGAATTTCTTCAGCCAGAGGGTGGTGAATCTGTGGAACTCTTTGCCGCAGAAGACTGTGGAGGCCAAATTACTGAGTGTCTTTAAGACAGAGATAGATAGGTTCTTGATTAATAAGGGGATCAGGGATTATATGGGAAAAGGCAGGAGTATGGGGATGAGAAAAATATCAGCCATGATTGAATTAGAAGACAAAGCTGCCATCTACTGGCTGAATGCATGTATGGCACTATCAGTCATTGAGACTTCTGAAATGCGCACAAAATGTTCTGTCCTCCATGTCAGTTTCAGATATTCTGTCAATGCAGGAGTGTGCCGATACCGGCCAATGGCAGTATGGGATCAGTTCATGCAGTTCAGAATAATCTTGTTCAGCTTCCTTCTCGATAAAGAGGGACAGGTCATCCTTGACCAGTCAACAGACCAGGTAATAATAATAATAATCTTCATTGCCACAAGTAGGCTTCCATTAACACTGCAATGAAGTTACTGTGAAAAGCCCCTAGTCGCCACATTCCGGCGCCTGTTCGGGTACACAGAGGGAGAATTCAGAATGTCCAATTCACCTAACAAGCACGTCTTTCGGGACTTGCGGGGCACCCGGAGGAAACCCACGCAGACACGGGGATAATGTGCAGACTCCGCACAGACAGTGGCCCAAGCCAGGAATCAAACCTGGGACCCTGGCGCTGTGAAGCAACAGAGCTAACCACTGTGCGACCTTTCCACCGGCACCTTGCTGTGTTAAAGATGCCATATAAAATAGCTGTTACTGAACCGGGATAACATCTAGCCTTGGGTTGACAAGCAATGGGCAACATTGATGCCACACAGGTGATTAGCAGAGAGCTCAGGAGGGAAAACGCTTTCACCCAGAGGGTGCTGGGCACCTGGAATTCACGGCCTAATTTGTTGGTTGAAGCTGAAACCCTCAACTCATTTCAGAGGTACTTGGATCTGCATCTGAAGTGCTGGAACCTGCAAGGCTATGGACCAGGTGCTGGAAAATGGGATTAAAGTGAGCAGCCCGTTTCTTTGTCCTCTTTTCTCGCTGGTGCAGACACAATGGGCTAAGGGATTTCTTTCTGCACTGAAACTTTTTTATGTTCCATCCTTAATTTCCCACGAGAAGATTGTGGTGTGTCACCTTCTTGACAACTGAATGGCTTGCTGGGAAGTTTTAGAAGGGAATTTAAACAACTTTGTTTGGGCCTGAAGTCTCATCTGGAGCAGACTGGCCAAGGAGCGTGCACTTCATTGACTGAAGGACATTAGTGAACCAGCTGTTTGCAACAATTGATAGTTTCATTGCCACCATTATCGAGACAAGTTTTTTTATTCTTAATTTATTGAATTTAAATTCTAGTTGTCATATTGGGATTCAAACTCATGTCTTAGTCGAACCTTCTAGATTATGAATCCAGAGACAGACTTCCGGGTGCGGCGATGACCAGCTAAGTCGCACGTTTCGGCAGCTCCCGGTGGAACGGACTTTTGGGCTCTTAATAAGAGCCCCAACGGCAATTTTAACGGCTAGAAGCACTGTGCGGTAAACCAGAAGTGAATCCCCCCTGGAAACGGATGGAAAAAGGAGAGGGAAGTGGCCAGATTGCAGTGGATCCTTTGGAGCAGCGGCAAGGAAGGCAAGCAAGAACCAAGATGGCGTCGGAAGGTGGCAGTTTAATATGGGGCCCTGAACAACAAGAGTTTTTGAAATGTTGCGTGGAAGAACTTAAAAAGGAAATGAAGAAGGAGCTGTTGGCCCCGATATTACAGGCGATCGAAGGGCAAAAGGATGAGCAAAAGACCCAGGAGCGGGAGCTTCGGGTCGTGAAGGCAAAGGCTGCCGAGAACGAGGACGATATACAGGGCCTGGTGGTGAAGACGGAGATGCACGAGGCACACCATAAACGATGTGTGGAAACACTGGAGGTGCTGGAGAATAACACGAGGAGGAATAATTTAAGGATTCTTGGCCTTCCTGAAGGTGCGGAGGGAGCGGACGTCGGGGCATATGTGAGCACGATGCTGCACTCGTTAATGGGAGCGGAGGCCCCGGCGGGTCCGCTGGAGGTGGAGGGAGCATATCGAGTGATGGCCGAGAGCAGGAGAAATTCCTAGAGCCATAGTGGTGAGATTCCTCCGTTTTAAGGACAAAGAGATGGTCCTTAGATGGGCAAAGAAAACTCGGAGCAGTAGGTGGGAGAACACGTATCCGCGTATATCAAGACTGGAGTGCGGAGGTGGCGAGAAGGAGGGCGAGCTTTAATCGGGCCAAGGCGGTGCTTCACAAAAAGAAGATAAAATTTGGAATGCTGCAACTGGCAAGACTGTGGGTCACATATCAAGGGAGGCACCACTTCTTTGAGACGGCGGATGAGGCGTGGACTTTTATTGTGGAAGAAAAACTGGAATAAGCGGGTTATTAAAAAAGAACGTTTGAAACAAAGTGGTGGGGCGAGTATGGGGGGCGAAGAGGGGAGAAAAAGGGGGGAAGGATGAGTTTTATGTTATTAACCCTGCGATGCGGTAACTTTTCTCTCTTCCACAGGTGGTGGTGGAGGGAGGAAGGGAGGTGGAGGAGATGGGGCGTTGGCCATGGGGGGCGGGGCCAAAAGGGAAGCGCGGGCTTTGTTCCCACACTATGATAATCATGGCGGGAATAGGGAAGCAGGAAGGAGGGGGCGTCGCACGGTGCGAGCCGAGGTCACGGGGGGGTAGCCGAGGTCGGCCAGAGTTTGCTGACTTCTGGGAGCAACATGGGGGGTGTAACTACGCTAGTGGGGGATCTAGCGGGGGGGGGTGGGAGGGGGGAGTTACTGGATTGCTGCTGCTGGGGAGAGGGGGGAGCCGGAATGGGGTGGGGTAGGCGGGAGGGCACTGCCTGGGGGGGGACACAGCTGCGTGGGAACCGGGTGAGGAGCTGGAAAAAGGGGATGGCTAATCAACAAGGGGGGGGGGTAAAAAGCCCCCCAACCCGGTTGATCACGTGGAATGTGAGAGGGCTGAACGGGCCGATAAAGAGGGCACGAGCACTCGCACACCTTAAGAAACTTAAGGCAGACGTGGTTATGTTACAAGAGATGCACTTGAAACTTATAGACCAGGTTAGACTACGCAAAGGATGGGTGGGGCAGGTGTTTCATTCGGGGCTAGATGCGAAAAACAGGGGGGTGGCTATACTAGTGGGGAAGCGGGTTATGTTTGAGGCAAAGACCATAGTGGCGGATAGCGGGGGCAGATACGTGATGGTGAGTGGCAAATTACAGGGGGAGGCGGTGGTCTTGGTAAACGTATATGCCCCGAACTGGGATGATGCCAATTTTATGAGGCGCATGCTAGGACGCATCCCGGACCTAGAGGTGGGAAAGTTGGTAATGGGGGGAGATTTTAATACGGTGCTGGAGCCAGGGCTGGACAGGTCGAGATCCAGGACTGGAAGGAGGCCGGCTGCAGCCAAGGTGCTTAAAGATTTTATGGAGCAGATGGGAGGAGTAGACCCGTGGAGATTTAGCAGACCTAGGAGTAAGGAGTTTTCATTTTTCTCCTATGTCCACAAAGTTTATTCGCGAATAGACTTTTTTGTTTTGGGAAGGGCGTTGATCCCGAAGGTGAGGGGGATGGAGTATACGACTATAGCCATTTCGGATCACGCTCCACATTGGGTAGACTTGGAGATAGGGGAGGAAACAGAAGGGCGTCCACCCTGGAGAATGGACATGGGACTAATGGCAGATGAAGGGGTGTGTCTAAGGGTGAGGGGGTGCATTGAAAAATACTTGGAACTCAATGATAACGGGGAGGTCCAGGTGGGAGTTGTCTGGGAGGCGCTGAAGGCAGTGGTTAGAGGGGAGCTGATATCAATAAGGGCACATAAAGGAAAGCAGGAGAGTAGGGAAAGTGAGCGGTTGCTGCAAGAACTTCTGAGGGTGGACAGGCAATATGCGGAGGCACCGGAGGAGGGACTGTACAGGGAAAGGCAAAGGTTACACGTAGAATTTGACTTGCTGACAACGGGTGCTGCAGAAGCACAGTGGAGGAAGGCACAGGGTGTACAGTATGAGTATGGGGAGAAGGCGAGCAGGTTGCTGGCCCATCAATTGAGGAAAAGGGGAGCAGCGAGGGAAATAGGGGGAGTGAGGGATGAGGAAGGAGAGATAGAGCGGGGAGCGGAGAGAGTGAATGGAGTGTTCAAGGCATTCTATAAAGCTCGGCCCCCGGATGGGAAGGAGAGAATGATGTGCTTCCTGGACCGGCTGGAATTTCCTAAGGTGGAGGAGCAGGAGAGGGTTGGACTGGGAGCACAGATCGAGATAGAGGAAGTAGTGAAAGGAATTAGGAGTATGCAGGCGGGGAAGGCTCCGGGACCGGATGGATTTCCAGTCGAATTTTATAGGAAATATGTGGACTTGCTTGCCCCGATACTGCTGAGAACCTTTAATGAGGCGAAGGAAAGGGGACAGCTGCCCCCGACTATGTCGGAGGCAACGATATCGCTTCTCCTAAAGAAGGAAAAAGACCCGCTGCAATGCGGGTCCTATAGACCTATTTCCCTCCTAAATGTAGACGCTGAGATTCTGGCCAAGGTAATGGCAATGAGGATAGAGGATTGTGTCCCGGGGGTAGTCCATGAGGACCAAACTGGGTTTGTGAAGGGGAGACAGCTGAATACGAATATACGGAGGCTGCTAGGGGTAATGATGATGCCCCCACCAGAGGGGGAAGCGGAGATAGTGGTGGCGATGGATGCCGAGAAAGCATTTGATAGAGTGGAGTGGGATTATCTGTGGGAGGTGTTGAGGAGATTTGGCTTTGGAGATGAGTATATTAGATGGGTACAGCTGCTGTATAGGGCCCCGATGGCGAGCGTGGTCACGAATGGATGGGGGTCTGCGTATTTTCAGCTCCATAGAGGGACGAGGCAGGGATGTCCTCTGTCCCCATTATTGTTTGCGCTGGCGATTGAGCCCCTGGCAATAGCATTGAGGGGTTCCAGGAAGTGGAGGGGAGTACTCAGGGGAGGAGAGGAACACCGGGTATCTCTTTACGCGGACGATTTATTGGTGTATGTGGCGGACCCGGCGGAGGGGATGCCAGAGATAATGTGGATACTTGGGGAGTTTGGAGAATT
Source organism: Scyliorhinus torazame (assembly GCF_047496885.1). NCBI lineage: Eukaryota > Metazoa > Chordata > Chondrichthyes > Carcharhiniformes > Scyliorhinidae > Scyliorhinus > Scyliorhinus torazame. The sequence continues at coordinate 197,646,292 of NC_092720.1, forward strand.
ATCAGGATATAAGCTGAACATGGGGAAAAGTGAGCTGTTTGTGGTGCATCCAGGGGAGCAGAGCAGAGAAATAGAGGACTTACCGCTGAGGAAGGTAACAAGGGACTTTCGCTACTTGGGGATCCAGATAGCCAAGAATTGGGGTACATTGCATAGGTTAAACTTAACGCGGTTGGTGGAACAGATGGAGGAGGACTTCAAGAGATGGGACATGGTATCCCTGTCACTGGCAGGGAGGGTACAAGCGGTTAAAATGGTGGTCCTCCCGAGATTCCTCTTTGTGTTTCAGTGCCTCCCGGTGGTGATCACGAAGGCTTTTTTCAAAAGGATTGAGAAGAGTATCATGAGTTTTGTGTGGGTCGGGAAGACCCCGAGAGTGAGGAAGGGATTTTTGCAGCGTAGTAGGGATAGGGGGGGGCTGGCGTACTACTGGGCCGCCAACATCTCAATGGTATGTAAGTGGATGGGAGAAGAGGAGGGAGCGGCGTGGAAGAGATTGGAGAAGGCGTCCTGTAGGGGGACTTGCCTACAAGCCATGGTGACGGCGCCGTTGCCGTTCTCACCGAAGAAATACACCACAAGCCCGGTGGTGGTGGCTACTCTGAAAATTTGGGGGCAATGGAGACGGCATAGGGGAAAGACGGGAGCCTCGGTGTGGTCCCCGATAAGAAATAATCATAGGTTTGCTCCGGGGAGAATGGATGGGGGATTTGGAACATGGCAAAGAGCAGGAGTAACACAATTGAGAGATCTGTTTATAGATGGGACTTTTGCAAGTCTGGGAGCGCTGACCGAAAAATATGGGTTGCCCCAAGGGAACGCATTCCGGTATATGCAACTGAGGGCTTTTACGAGGCAACAGGTGAGGGAATTCCCGCAGCTCCCGACGCAGGAGGTGCAGGACAGAGTGATCTCAAAGACATGGGTGGGGGACGGTAAGGTGTCAGACATACATAGGGAGATGAGAGCCGAGGGGGAGATTATGGTAGACGAGCTGAAAGGGAAATGGGAAGAAGAGCTGGGGGAGGAGATTGAGGAGGGGCGGTGGGCTGATGCCCTAAGTAGGGTAAACTCATCGTCCTCGTGTGCCAGGCTAAGCCTGATACAATTTAAGGTGTTACACAGGGCGCATATGACTGGAACACGGCTTAGCAAATTTTTTGGAGTAGAGGATAGGTGTGCGAGATGCTCGAAAAGCCCAGCGAATCACACCCACATGTTCTGGTCATGTCCGGCACTACAGGGGTTTTGGGTGGGGGTGACAAAGGTGCTTTCGAAGGTGGTGGGGGTCCAGGTCGAACCAAGCTGGGGGTTGGCTATATTTGGGGTTGCAGAAGAGTCGGGAGTGCAGGAGGCGAGAGAGGCTGATGTTTTGGCCTTTGTGTCCCTAGTAGCCCGGCGCAGGATACTGTTGATGTGGAAGGAAGCCAAGCCCCCGGGTGTTGAGACCTGGATAAATGACATGGCAGGGTTTATAAAGCTGGAACGGATTAAGTTTGTCCTAAGGGGATCGGCTCAAGGGTCCACCAGGCGGTGGCAACCGTTCGTCGAATACCTCACAGAAAGATAGAGGGAATGGAAAAGAAGAAGACAGCAGCAGCAGCCCAGGGGGGGGGGGGGGGAGGGGGGGGGGAGGAGGAACCAGAGGGATTCTCAGGGATGTTAATATATAAGTATAATATGTATAGGTTGTTGTTATAGATAATTGTATATTGGACTGTTAAAACATATTTTTGGAGAATATTTATCTGGGACAAGGCAGTTGCCATTTAGTTTTGTTTTTGTTTATATATTATTTATTTCTTGTTTATAAAACTGGCCATTGTTATTTATATTGTTATATTACTGTGTAAAGGATACACAATGTACTGTGATGGTTGGCCAAAAATTTTGAATAAAATATTTTTTTTTTTTAATGAATCCAGAGACAAGCAAGCACCTGTTCCTATTCTCTCATTCTCGAGGCTTGTAATGCATGGGACCTTACACTAGCCAACTAGATCCTCAGATCAGAGAAAAGAAAGCCATGTTGACAGTAGGCCTTGTTGGTGATTTATGGATGTGTTTTTGACCAGGTGTCATAAGAACATAAGAACCAGGAGCAGGAGTAGGCCATCTGGCTTTCGAGCCTGCTCCACCATTCAATGAGATCATGGCTGATCTTTTGTGGACTCAGCTCCACTTTCCGGCCCGAACACCATAACCCTTAATCCCTTTATTCTTTAAAAAACTATCTATCTTTAACTTAAAAACATTTAATGAAGGAGCCTCAACTGCTTCACTGGGCAAGGAATTCCATAGATTCACAACCCTTTGGGTGAAGAAGTTCCTCCTAAACTCAGTCCTAAATCTAATTCCCCTTATTTTGAGGCTATGCCCCCTAGTTCTGCTTTCCCCCGCCAGTGGAAACAACCTGCCCACATCTATCCTATCTATTCCCTTCATAATCTTATATGTTTCTATAAGATCCCCCCTCATCCTTCTAAATTCCAACGAGTACAGTCCCAGTCTACTCAACCTCTCCTCGTAATCCAACCCCTTCAGCTCTGGGATTAACCTAGTGAATCTCCTCTACACACCCTCCAGTGCCAGTACGTCCTTTCTCAAGTAAGGAGACCAAAACTGAACACAATACTCCAGGTGTGGCCTCACTAACACCTTATACAATTGCAGCATAACCTCCCTAGTCTTAAACTCCATCCCTCTAGCAATGAAGGACAAAATTCCATTTGCCTTCTTAATCACTTGTTGCACCTGTAAACTAACTTTTTGCGACTCATGCACTAGCACTCCCAGGTCTCTCTGCACAGCAGCATGTTTTAATATTTTATCATTTAAATAATAATCCCTTTTGCTGTTATTCCTACCAAAATGGATAACCTCACATTTGTCAACATTGTATTCCATCTGCCAGACCCTAGCCCATTCACTTAGTCTATCCAAATCCCCCTGCAGACTTCCAGTATCCTCTGCACTTTTTGTTTTACCACTTATCTTAGTGTCGTCTGCAAACTTGGACACATTGCCCTTGGTCCCCAACTCCAAATTACCTATGTAAATTGTGAACAGTTGTGGGCCCAACACTGATCCCTGAGGGACACCACTAGCTACTGATTGCCAACCAGAGAAACACCCATTAATCCCCACTCTTTGCTTTCTATTAATTAACCAATTCTCTATCCATGCTACTACTTTCCCCTTAATGCCATGCATCTTTATCTTATGCAGCACCCTTTTGTGTGGCACCTTGTCAAAGGCTTTCTGGAAATCCAGATATACCACATGCATTGGCTCCCCGTTATCTACCGCACTGTTAATGTCCTCAAAAAATTCCACTAAATTAGTTAGGCACGACCTGCCCATTATGAACCCATGCTGCGTCTGCCCAATGGGACAATTTCCGTCCAGATGCCTCGCTATTTCTTCCTTGATGATAGATTCCAGCATCTTCCCTACTACCGAAGTTAAGCTCACTGGCCTATAATTAACCGCTTTCTGCCTACCTCCTTTTTTAAACAGTGGTGTCACGATTGCTAATTTCCAATCCACCGGGACCACCCCAGAGTCTGGAGAATTTTGGTAAATTATCACTAGTGTATTTGCAATTTCCCTAGCCATCTCTTTAAGCACTCTGGGATGCATTCCATCAGGTCCAGGAGACTTGTCTACCTTTAGCCCCATTAGCTTGCCCATCACTACCTCCTTGGTGATAACAATCCTCTCAAGGTTCTCACCTGTCATCGCCTCATTTCCATCAGTCACTGGCATGTTATTTGTGTCTTCCAGTGTGAAGACCGACCCAAAAAACCTGTTCAGTTCCTCAACCATTTCCTCATCTCCCATTATTAAATCTCCCTTCTCATCCTCTAAAGGACCAATATTTACCTTAGCCACTCTTTTTTGTTTTATATATTTGTAGAAACGTTTACGATCTGTTTTTATATTCTGAGCAAGTTTACTCTCATAATCTATCTTACTCTTCTTTATAGCTTTTTTAGTAGCTTTCTTTGCCCCCTAAAGATTTCCCAGTCCTCTAGTCTCCCACTCATCTTTGCTACTTTGTATGTTTTTTTCCTTCAATTTGATACTCTCCCTTATTTCCTTAGATATCCACGGTCGATTTTCCCTCTTTTTACCGTCCTTCCTTTTTGTTGGTATAAATCTTTGCTGAGCACTGTGAAAAATCACTTGGAAGATTCTCCACAGTTCCTCAACTGTTTCACCATAAAGTCTTTGCTCCCAGTCTACCTTAGCTAGTTCTTCTCTCTCCCATTGTAATCTCCTTTGTTTAAGCACAAAACACTAGTGCTTGATTTTACCGACTCACCCTCCATCTGTATTTTAAATTCCACCATATTGTGATCGCTCCTTTCGAGAGGATCCCTAACTATGAGATCCTGAATCAATCCTGTCTCATTACACAGGACCAGATCTAGGACCGCTTGTTCCCTCATAGATTCCATTACATACTGTTCTAGGAAACTATCGCGGATACATTCTATAAACTCCTCCTCAAGGCTGCCTTAATCGACCTGGTTAAACCAATCGACATGTAGATTAAAATCCCCCATTATAACTGCTGTACCATTTCTACATGCATCAGTTATTTCTTTGTTTATTGCCTGCCCCACCATAATGTTACTATTTGGTGGCCTATAGACTACTCCTATCAGTGACTTTTTCGCCTTACTATTCCTGATTTCTACCCAAATGGATTCAACCTTATCCTCCATAGCACCAATGTCATCCCTTACTGTTGCCCAGATGTCATCCTTAAATAACAGAGCTACACCACCTCCCTTACCATCCACTCTGTCCTTCCGAATAGTTTGATACCCTCGGATATTTAACTCCCAGTCGTGACCATCCTTTAACCATGTTTCAGTAATGGCCACTAAATCATAGTCATTCATGATGATTTGCGCCATCAACTCATTTACCTTATTCCAAATACTACGAGCATTCAGGTAGAGTACACATATGTTGGCTTTTTTACCTCTGTTCTGAATCTTAACACCTCGATCAGTAACCTCTCCTAAGTTATATTTCCTCTTAACCTTTCTCCTAATTTTCCTTGTCGTTGAACCCATATCTTCATGTAACAACCTGCCGCGTGGCTTACCATTAATTTTTTCTCTTCCCGTTTTATTCCTTTTAGTATTCCTGATCCTATTCACTGAGCTCCCCTCAGTCACTGTACCTTGTGCTGTCGCCCTTTTTGATTTTGACTATGGCTTCTCTGCCTTACACTTTCCCCCTTACTGCCTTTGTTTCTGTCCCTGTTTTACTACCTTCCAACTTCCTGCATCGGTTCCCATCCCCCTGCCACATTAGTTTAAACTCTCCCCAACAGCTCCAGCAAACACCCCCCCTAGGACATCGGTTCCAGTCCTGCCCAGGTGCAGACCGTCCGGTTTGTACTGGTCCCACCTCCCCGAGAACCAGTTCCAATTTCCCAGGAATTTGAATCCCTCCCTCTTGCACCATCTCTCGAGCCACGCATTCATCCTCTCTATCCTGACAGTCCTACTCTGACTAGCTTGTGGCACTAGTAGCAATCCTGAGATTGTGAGAGTACCTTTAAGAACTGGGTGTTTATAAATGGGTGTATATATAAGTATCTGTAGTGAGAGTACCTTTAAGAAATGGATGTTTATTACAGCAGTGATGTCAGATAGTGGGTGGAGCTGGGCTGTCTGCCAGCTTTTTACTTTCGTTTTAGGCTGTTTTCTGCAGGGTGTGTTTTAGTTTCGTTTTCAGAGCTGGATAGCTGCAGTCACAGCCAGAAGGTGTATTAGAGTCTCTCTCTGTAATCTAAAGACTGTAAATCGATCCTGGTGATTTAAAACTAATAACAGTAGTGACTTTCTGACATGCTTCTGGTAAAAGGTGTTTTAAGTCTTATGGATGTTAAAAGGAAAGCTTAAAGGATTACTTAGTGTTGTATTCTTTGGGGGTTGTATTTGAATTAATGGTTGTTGAATTGTGCTAAGATGTTCACTGTATGTTTTAAAAAGGTTAACTTGAGTTCATAGAATAAACATTGTTTTGCTTTAAAAAATACTTTTCCATTTCTGCTCTACCACATCTGTAGAGTGGGCCGTGTACTCCCCATATTATTAAATCTATATTATACAATCTATTAAAAGTTGTGGGTCAGGTGAACTCCATGATAAACTTTGGGGTTCTCTAAACCCTGGCCCATAACACTGGTTAAAAGAATCTTGAAGAATAAAGTTTGTACCGATTATCTGTAAAATGGGGCTCATCCATCTCACAGTTGGAATGAGGAACACAGTTACAAGAATACCTGAGCATGGGACCAGCATTGAGGACCTCAGCAAATTGCTGAGAGAGAGAGAAAGAGGTTGTCAAAATTGATGGACAGCTGTATGCTGCACATTAATATGGACTAAGTTTGCAAACTCTGGGTGTCATGAAGACCCAATGAGATGGGGGCACCATGGCTTTGCCACATTTAACAGATGTAACATCCTGGAAACCCAAGTTATTCAGCCAGAGTTTGAACAGAAATGCAGTCGCATTACAAGAAGCGGCAGACATCATTTAATGACGGGGGCAGAAAAGAGCACATGAACATGCTGTCAAAGTGTGCAGAAGTACTAAGATGGTTTCGAAATATCAAGAGTGGTGTGATACTGCTTGGGGGAAATGGTCCAGAGAGACTTGATGCAGCCAGACCAATCAATGGCACATACATTTTGCAGGAACTGCTGTTGGTAGAAGACTGAGGGCAGATGGGCAATATTCATTCCAGTTGATTCCAACGTCTTTGTAAGTGTGATGACGTTTTAAGAATCAATGGGAGCAGCTCGGAGCAAATTCCCAACTTTAGCAAACTGGTCCGTTTATACAGCATGTGGGGTTTTTTTTGGTGCCAGCCCTGAAATTGGCAAATTTATTGAACTTAAATTCACAGTTTGAGAATGCAAATCAGAACTCATCCAAGTTTTCCACCAACTGATGGATCAAACTGGTATTTAATTTGTCATAAGTCTTGTACTGTAGAAATTCAATTACCAACTGGAAACAAAGAAACAAGGGCACATACAGTACCTTCAACCCTTATCCAAAACACAAACGCACCGATAAGGAATAGAAACTGCAAAAATTGTAGAATATATTGAAGAACCGGAAGACCTGGAACAATAAGCAAATTCATATCAACATTACTTGAGCAACAAATATTCTCACATTTTCAAATTAATCACTCCATACAAAGAACCAGACTTTAAAATGATACAGGTGTCACATTGAAATGTTTCACCGAGTCTCTATTACTGAACTTTAATGTCATAAAACTTTCAGCTCTAAATTTGCACATAAAGAAAACTTTTTTCTTACTTATTGTTTTGACCTCAGCCAGGAACGAAATGATTTTACAAATCAAGGCAGCAACAGCAGCGATCAGTGCAGTGATGGAGAATATCTTTGTGTAATAATGCAGCGATACAATGCCTGCAATAAAAAGTTTATTTCAAATGCATGCCACTTTGATATCTGTTTACACATTGCAAAAAGGGTCTTCTTGACCTCAAAAGCGTGGTTATCAAGATCTTGCATGTTAGAAATAGAACACTTCCCACCAAGCATGCTCACCACTTCCAAGGACTTAGGTAGAGTGGAAAGTATTCTCTATTCTTCCCCAACAGCGTACCATGACATGGAAACAGCAAATAGTAGGCCAATTGGACGTTCAAGCCTGCTCCACCATTCAACATGATCATGGCTGATCCTCAATCTCAATACCATGCTCTCCCTGTACCCCTTGATATCTTCAGAGCCCAGAAATTCACCTATTACCTTCTTAAACATATTCAGTGATTTGGCCTCTGCAGCTTTCCAGAGGTTCACCACCCCAAGTGAAGATATTTCTCCTCATCTCAGTGCTAAATGGCCTACCTTGTATCCTGAGACTGTGACCCCTTGTTCTAGACCCTCCAGCCAAAGGAAATAACACCCCTGATCCAGTCTGTTCAGCCCTGTCAGAATCTTATACATTTCAATTAGATCCCCTCTCATTCTTCTAAATTCTAGTGAATCCAGGCCCAGTCGACCCAATCTCTCCTCACATGACAATCCGCCCATCCCAGGAATCAGTCTGGTGAACCTTCGTTCCATTGCATCTATGGCAAGAATAGCCTTTTTTGGATAAGGAGTCCAAAACTGCACACAAATACTGCAGGTGCCATCTCACGAAGATCCTGCCCAGCTGTGGTAAGACATCCTTGTTCCTGTACTCAAGTCCTCTTGCAATGAAGGCCTACGTTCCATTTATAATAATGATCTTTAATAATAATCTTTATTAGTGTCACAAGTAGGCTTACATTAACACGGCAATGAAGTTACTGCGAAAAGCCCCTAGTTGCCACATTCCGCCACCTGTTCAGGTACACAAGAGGGAGAATTCAGAATGTCCAATTCACCTAACTGCACGTCTTTCGGGACTTGTGGGAGGAAACCGGAGCACCCGGAGGAAACCCACGCAGAAACGGGGAGAACGTGCTGACTCCGCACAGACAGTGACCTAAGCCGGGAATCGAACCTGGGACCCTGGAGCTGTGAAGCAAAAGTACTGACCACTGTGCTACCCATTTACCTTCCTAACTGCTTGCTGTACCTGCACGCTTCCTTTCAGTGACACCATGAGTATATCAGGATGCAAAGTTTAATTTCCCATAGTGGACAACCTGTCTGCTCTCAACAAGTGCCGGGAAGGTGCATCAGGGAATTATACATGACCAGTCTACTTCTACTCCTTGAAAATATATAATGTCATTCCCATACTAACATCTTTGGAGAGACTGAGTGCAAGCATATCAATGGAATGTAGATTTTAATTGATGAATGGAATTGATTAATGGGCATGACTCACTGGAAATTGCAAGAGTGTATGATTGGTTCTTCTTGCTGACCGGGTTTTCCACAATGCAAGTGTAGGTCCCGTAGTCTGATTTGCTGGGTTCAGAAATAATCAACTTGCTGTTGTTTTGCACTAACTGATAATGTTGACCATTTTTTATCACTTCAACACCTTTCCTCCACACAACGGAACTCGCCTTCCCCGCAGATACTTGACAGGTCAGTTTAATGGTGGTCTCCACATAGGTAATATTGATCAAAGGCTCAGACAGCGGTTCTGTGGGAGAGAGAGAATGGTCAGATTAACAGCTCTGAGTTCGGGGATAGCATTGCTTCACATTATGTTGGTGCGGTTAACTAAAAAGAATTCTATCCTTCAAGGGTAGATCAATATAACATCACCGCTGTGATGAGCTTCCAAAGGCTTCATCCGATCACAAAGGCTGTCTAACTCCAACATCACCCGACTCTGCCCCTACTTCAGCCCAGTTGTTGCTGACATTCTGAGCCATTCTCACCCCCAGACTCCACTATTCCAATGCTCAATGTGCTGCCTCCCATCCCCCATCCTTCAACTCATCTGAAACTCCGCTGCCTGTTTCACATTCTGTACCGCCCCAGTCACCACTATCTGATGTGTTGGGTGCTCGGGATCCGTGGAACACATACAGGCCACCAACACTTAAAATAGTGCAACACTATTTTATTAAGTTAGAAACTGTTGAACATACTTTCACTGTGGGTCAACACGATGTTAGATTAAACTAAAGACCTACGCCTGTTCGAACCAGTCTATGCACTCAGAACATGGTGAAGATCTGTGCTGCAAGCTGTAAGCTCTGTCCTACTAGGAGGCTGCATCCCGAATGAGCGGGAACTCTGATGCCCCCTGTCTTTATAGTGAGTGTGCTCTAACTGGTGATTGGCTGCGGTGTTGTGTGTGTTGATTGGTCCCGCTGTGTGTCCATCAGTGTGTGTGTCTGCACCATGATATACTGGTGTATATTATGACACTGTCTGCATTAGCTGTTGCCCGTTTCCTATGCTGCACTATGTTCCAGCCAGCAGTCACCCATCAACTCATCGGCCTGCACTGTCTCCTGTACATCAATGTCTGAAAATTAAAATTATTACCTCATGCAAAAAAAACTTTTTTTTTTTTTTACTCTTACATATCTCTGTAAATTCCTCCAACTCTTCAAACCCCCCCACCAAAATCTCAGTTTCTCCCACTCTGGTCTTTTTTGAATTCCACCATTGCCACCAATGCTTTCAGCCGCCAATGCCCCACACTCTGGAATTACTCCCTTGGCATAATAGGTTTGAGGGGCCGAATGGCCAATTCCTATTCCGTGACAGGGTTCTCAAGTCATAAACCATTCATGCGATGAAATGCCCATCATTGTCAAAATGATAAAGAATGATAAATGATAAAGAAACTTACCAATAAGTTTCAAATCTATTCTCCTCCACAATTTATCCTCCACATTGATGGTATAAACTCCTTGGTCACTGAGTTTTAAACTGTCTAATCGCAGTGACCCATTGGATGGATTGAAATGTAAACGAGATTTAAAGTGTTTATTTGGTTCTGCTATTGGGTAGTTTGGCACGTAATCCAAAATAGTAACCAGGTTCCCATCGCTGCCGGTGAATGTCCATAGAATTTCACTGTTTCGGAGATCAGCTTTGTTTTCTGGATCCAGTAAAACGGATAAACCAATCGCAGCAAACACTTCTTTCCTTCCAGCTGATTAACAGAAGATAGAAAAATTATTCCTTTAAAGTGCGACAGTGAAACACTGAAATGCAGCAGCAGTGATGAAGGAAAGATGTACACATTGTGCCAGCAGATATCTAGAGAGCATGAAAGGAAGACTCTCATTTCTATAGTCTTTCACCGCCTCGGAGCATCCAAACCCCACTTGTTTAAATAGTATCATAGCATCCCGACAATGCAGAAAGCTGTATTTAGTCCATCGATTCTACACTGACTCTCTGAAAGAGCATCCTAACCTCGGCCCACCACTGTACATGGCGAAATTTGAATTCCATAAAAATCTTAAATTAAAAGTGCAATTGTGACCATGAAAACATTGTCAATCGTTATTTTTAAAAAGCCCATCTGGGTTCACCAACGAAATCTTCCGTCCTTACCTGGCCTACATGTGGCTCCAGACCCACCGCAATGTGGTTGCCTCTTAAATAGCCTAGCAAGCCATTCAGTTCAAGGACAATTAAGGGTGGGCATTAAATGCTGGCCCAGACAGCAACATCTACATCCTATGACCGTAAAGAAAGAACAAGTCTTAAAGAAAGAGGGAGATGGGGAAGGGGGGACAGGGAAAGAAAGAGAATACTATGTGCAGTTTTGGTCTCCTTATTTAAGGGAGGATGTAAATGCATCAGTGTGGTGGTATGTATTAGGGGTAGTACGGTACCTGTGAAGCCGAGAGGCTATTGGCTGACAGGTCCCGGGTCCTGGTTGGATCTGCCGCCTGCTGGCTCCGCCCAGAAAGGCGGAGTATAAGAGCCCGAGTTCTCCCAGCAGCCGCATTCTGTAACTGAGCTGCTGGGGAACAAGTCTTGCTTAATAAAGCCTCGATTGACTTCATCACTTCTCAACTTGAGTGAGTAATTGTTGCGCTACAATCAGTGGCAATTTCGAGGGGGTTTACTCGATTAATTGTTGTTTACATGGACTTCAGTAAGGCCTTTGACAAGGTGCCTCATGGCAGACTGTTACAAAAGGCGAAGTCACATGGGATCAGAGGTGAGGTGGCAAGGTGGATACAGAACTGGCTCGGTCACAGAAGGCAGAGGGTAGCAGTAGAAGGGTATTTTTCTGAATGGAAGGTTGTGAGTAGTGGTGTTCCCCAAGGATCTGTGGTGGGGCCTCTGTTGTTTGTAGGATACATAAACGATTTGGAGGAAAATGTAGCTGGTTTGATTAGTAAGTTTGTGGATGACACCAAGGTTGGTGGAGTGGCTATTGTGTTGCGGATTGTCAGAGGATACAGCAGGACATAGATAGGGGCAGCACGGTAGCATTGTGGATAGCACAATTGCTTCACAGCTCCAGAGTCCCAGGTTCGATTCCGGCTTGGGTCACTGTCTGTGCGGAGTCTGCACATCCTCCCCGTGTGTGCGTGGGTTTCCTCCGGGTGCTCCGGTTTCCTCCCACAGTCCAAAGATGTGCAGGTTAGGTGGATTGGCCATGGTAAATTGCCCTTAGTGTCCAAAATTGCCCTTAGTGTTGGGTGGGGTTACTGGGTATGGGGATGGGGTGGAGGCGCTGACCTTGGATAGGGTGCTCTTTCCAAGAGCCGGTGCAGACTCGATGGGCCGAATGGCCTCCTTCTGCACTGTAAATTCTATGATAAGTCTATGATAGGGTGGAGACTTAGGCAGAGAAATGGCAAATGGAGTTTAATCTGGACAAATGTGAGGTAATGCATTTTGGTAGGTCTAACATAGAGGGGAAATATACAGCAAATGGGAAAACTCTTCGGAATATCGAAAGTCAGAGAGATCTGAGCGTAGAAGTCCGTAGATCTTTGAAAGTGGCAACACAAGTGGATAAGGTAGTCAAGAAAACAGAAGGAATGCTTGCCTTCATTGGATGGGGCATAGAGTATAAAAACTGGCAAGTCATGCTAGTTGTATAGAACCTTGGTACGGCCGTACTTGGAATATTGCACACGATTCTGGTCGCCACACTACCAGAAGGATGTGGAGGCTTTGGAGAGGGTGCAGAGGAGGTTTACCAGGATGTTGCCTGGTCTGGAGGGTGTTGGTATGCGGAGAGGCTGAATAGACTCAGGTTGTTTTCAATACAGGTTGAGGGGCGACCTGATGGGAGGTCTACAAGATTATGAAAGGCATGGATAGAGTGGATGGGCAGGCACTCTTTCCCAGGGTGGAGGGGTCAGTCACTAGGGGTCATAGGTTTAAGGTCCATGCAGCAAGGTTTAGAGGAGCTTTGCGAGGCAGTGTTTTTACACAGAGGGTGGTGAATGCCTGGAATGGGCTGCCAGGGGAGGTTGTGGAAGAAGATATAGTAATGGTATTCAAAGGGCATCTCAACAAATGGATAGGATGTGTATAGAGGGATACGGCACGAGGTAGTGCTGAGGGTTTTAGCCAAGATTGGACAGACTGTGGGCTTGTTTCCACTGAAGTTTAGAAGAGTTAGGGGTGACTTGACTGGAGTATTTAAGATCCTGGATGGTATTGACAAGGTAGACGTGGAAAGGATGTTTCTTCTTGTGAATGAATCAAGGACTAGGAGGCACTGTTCTAAAATTAAAGGTGGTCCTCTTCGGATAGAGGTGAGAATAATTTGTTTCTCAGAAGGTTGTGCAGCTTTGGAACTCTCTGCCTCAGGAGGCAGTGGATAAGAGATCACTAAATATTCTTAAGGTGGAGGTAGATACTATGGTGAATGTAGAAATTGTTATATATTATATTTGTGGAAGTAATGTTGTTAAATGTTGGATTAAGGTGTATATTTATTGTGGTAATATTATTAAAGAACCTAGGTTAAAGTGTCCAGACTGTGTATCTGCTAAAGCTGTAATTAAGAAGTTGTAAAAGGTTAGGTAAATGATTGATTCTAACCATTTACTGGTTTACGTATAGATGGATTGGATTTGTTTATTGTCACGTGTACCGAGGTACAGTGAAAAGTATTTTTCTGCGAGCAGCTCAACACATCATTAAGTACATGAGAAGAAAAGGGAATAAAAGAAAATACATAATAGGGCAACACAACATATACAATGTAACTGCATAAGCACTGGCATCGGATGAAGCATACAGGGTGTAGTGTTAATGAAATCAGTCCATAAGAGGGTCATTTAGGAGTCTGGTGACAGTGGGGAAGAAGCTGTTTTTGAGTCTGTTCGTGCGTGTTCTCAGACTTCTGTATCTCCTGCCCGATGGAAGAAGTTGGAAGAGTGAGTAAGCCGGGTGGGAGGGATCTTTGATTATACTGCCCACTTTCCCCAGGCAGCGGGAGGTGTAGATGGAGTCAATGGATGGGAGGCAGGTTCGTGTGATGGACTGGGCGGTGTTCACGACTCTCTGAAGTTTCCTGCAGTCCTGGGCCGAGCAGTTGCCATACCAGGCTGTGATGCAGCCTGATAGGATGCTTTCTATGGTGCATCTGTAAAGGTTGGTAAGAGTCAATGTGGACATGCCGAATTTCCTTAGTTTCCTGAGGAAGTATAGGTGCTGTTCTGCTTTCTTGGTGGTAGCATCGACGTGGGTGGACTAGGACAGATTTTTGGAGATGTGCACCCCTAGGAATTTGAAACTGCTAACCATCTCCACCTCGGCCCCGTTGATGCTGACAGGTGTGTGTACAGTACTTTGCTTCCTGAAGTCAATGACCAGCTCTTTAGTTTTGCTGGCATTGAGGGAGAGATTGTTGTTGCTACACCACTCCACTAGGTTCTCTATCTCCCTCCTGTATTCGGACTCATCGTTATTCGAGATCCGGCCCACTATGGTCGTATCGTCAGCAAACTTGTAGATGGAGTTGGAACCAGGTTTTGCCACGCAGTCGTGTGTGTACAGGGAGTAGAGTAGGTGGCTAAGTACGCAGCCTTGCGGGCCGCCGGTGTTGAGGACTATTGTGGAGGAGGTGTTGTTGTTCATTCTTACTGATTGTGGTCTGTTGGTCAGAAAATCGAGGATCCAGCTGCAGAGTGGGGAGCCAAGTCCTAGGTTTTGGAGCTTTGATATGAGCTTGGCTGTGATTATGGTGTTGAAGGCGGAGCTGTAGTCAATAAATAGGAGTCTAATGTAGGAGTCCTTGTTTTCGAGATGCTCTAGGGATGAGTGTAGGGCCAGGGAAATGGTGTCTGATGTGGACCGGTTGCAGTGGTATGCGAATTGCAGTGGATCAAGGCGTTCTGGGAGTATGGAGGTGATGCGCTTCATGATCAACCTCTCGAAGCACTTCATTATGACTGAAGTCAGGGCCACTGGTCGGTAGTCATTGAGGCACGTTGCCTGGTTCTTCTTTGGTACCGGTATGATGGTGGTCTTCTTGAAGCAGGTGGGGACCTCGGAGTGGAGTAGGGACAGGTTAAAGATGTACGTGAATACCTCTGCCAGCTGGTCCCCGCAGGCTCTGAGTGCACGACAAGGGATCCCGTCTGGGCCCGTCGCCTTCCGAGGGTTCACTTTCAGGAAGGCTGATCTGACTTCGGAAGATGTGATGGTGGGTATGGGTGAACTATGGACTGCTGGGGCACTCGCCAGCGGATTGTTGGTTACCTGCTCGAACCGAGCATAAAATGCATCGAGTTCATCGGGGAGGATTGCGCTGCTGCCAGAGATACTGTTTGGCTTCACTTTGTAGCCCGTTATGTTGTTTAGTCCTTGCCACAACCGCCGAGAGTCTGTCTGTGACTCTAGCTTGGTTTGATATTCTCTCTTGGCATTCCGGATGGCTTTGCGGAGGTCGTACCAGGATTTCTTGTATAGGTCAGGGTCGTCTGCCTTGAACGCCTCAGATCTGTCCTTCAGTAGGGAGTCAATCTCGCGATTGAGCCATGGTTTCCAGTTGGGGAACGTACGTACTGCTTTCTTTGGCACGCAGTCGTCCACACATTTGCTGATGAAGTCTGTGACGGTGGTGGCATACTCATTTAAGCTGGTCGCCGAGTTCTTAAATATGGACCAGTCCACTGTCTCTAAGCAGTCACGTAAGAGCTCTTCTGTCTCCTCGGACCAGCACTGCACAACCTTCTTAGCTGGATTCTCCTGCTTGAGTTTCTGCTTGTATGCCGGGAGAAGGAGCACCATCTTATGGTCTGATTTCTCAAAGTGCGGTCGGGGGATGGAACGGTAGGCGTCCTTGATTTTTGAGTAGCAGTGGTCAAGAGTGTTGTCACCCCTGGTGGGACAGGAGATGTGCTGGTGGAATTTTGGCAGTACACTCTTGAGGTTGGCCTTGTTGAAGTCTCCGGCCACGATGAACAAGGCCTCCGGGTGTTCTGTTTCGTAGTTGTTTATTACTGTGTATAGTTCGTCCAGCGCTTTGGCTAATGGAATATTGTTATGATTACTAGAGATTCCCTGGAGAGTAGATCATTTGTAAGGGGTTCTATTTAGTCCTAGCTAAGCAGGTCATGGGACATCTTAGTGGGGTACAGCTGATGTAATCAATGGGAGGAGCCAGGTCTGTCTGTAGTTTTGCAGTTTGCCAGCGGATTTGAGTCTGAGAAGGCAGATGAATTTTAAGTTGAACAACGGTTTTGCTGCTAGGTTGAGCAGAAGCACACTGAACCTATTCTTGAAAGAAATTCCCTCCAAAGGTCTTCACAGCTGAGCAAATAAACCTGTTTTATTAAGTTTATTTATAAGTGGCATTTGAACTGTATTGGGTTGCTTAATTGGAGTTGGTAGCAGGTATAGATAGCAAGTTGAAATCTTTCCTTGTGTTTAAGAAATGTTTAACTGTTCATTGTAAAGCTATTTATTTGATGATAACATGGTTAATTCTGTGTTTAAATTAAAATTTGTTGTAACATAAAATATAATCCATTGGTCACAGTCATCACTCCTCGGTTTCCTCAGTTTTCCAAATTTTAAAAACTTATTTGGTGTTCTTGTCTGGTCTCCGAACAAATGTTGGGGTCTAGTCCGAGATTCTTGTTAGGCAAGGGAATCAAAGGTTATCAGGTTTTATATGTGGAACTTAAAACACAAACAGCTCAGCTATGATCTTACTTTTTTAAAATAAATTTAGAATAGCCAATTCATTTTTTCCAATTAAGGGGCAATTTGTTAGCTGTATTTTTAAATGTATTTATTTACAAACGTGTATTAAAACAGGTTACAGCAAATAAACACCCCGGAAAATATACTTCCCAGCAATCAACTATACAGTCTGTACAAATTATTTCCCTTTTTCAACCTCCCCCCTGTGAAGAACAGCTCCTCAAACACGGTCACCATCATCCCCCACCTTTTCTCAAACCCCCCCCCCCCGCAGAGCCCCTTCACTCATATTTTATGTGGAGAGGCTGGTTTAGCACAGGGCTAAATCGCTGGCTTTAAAAGCAGACCGAGGCAGGCCAGCAGCATGGTTCAATTCCAGTACCAGCCTCCCGGAATGTGGTGACAAGGGGCTTTTCACAGTAACTTCATTTGAAGCCTACTTGTGACGATAAGCGATTTTCATTTCACTTTATCTTCTCCAATCGCAAGAAGTCGTACAGGTCACCCAACCAAGCTGCTACCCCCGGTGGCGATGCCGACCGCCACTCCAGTAAAATTGGCTGCTGTGCAATCAGAGAGGCGAAGGCCACGACATCGGCCTTCCTCCTCTGCATGAGCTTTGGATTCTCTGAAACTCCAAATATCACCACCAAAGGCTCCTCCACTATGCTGGCTCAGACCGCGAACACTCGCGCCCAGAATCTTCCCAATTTTTCACAACCCCAAAATACGTGCACGTGATTCGCTGGCACCCGCCCACACCTCTCACACTCATTTGCTACACCCTGAAAGAACCCACTCATTCTCGCACCAGTCATATGTACCCTGTGCACCATCTTAAACTGTACCAGGCTCATCCTTGTAGAAGAGGAGGTCCCGCCACTACACCCGATCGAATGCCTTCTCCGTGTCCATGGACACCACCACCTCTGGTACCAGAGGCAGTGCCTCACTCCATACTCGCCAATTGATCTCTCCTCCCAACTCCACTTCCCATTTCGCCTTGATTTTCACCACCCGCTCGCCTCCGTGCTCCCCCAGACATTTGTATATATCCCCAATTCTACCCTCCCCTTCCACATCCGGAAGCAGCAGTCGCTCCAGCAGAATGTATCACAGCAATGTAGGGAACCCCCTCCAGACCTTTCTCGCAAAGTCCCTGACCTGCAGATACCTGATCTCACTACCCCTCGTCAGCGCTACCCTCTCCCCTAGCTCCTCCAGACTGGCGAACCCTTCCTCCAAATACAGATCCCTCAACTTGACCAATCCCACTTCCCTCCACCTCCTGTATACACTATCCACACACCCCCCACACCCCAGCTCAAACACATGATTCTCGCACAGTGGCTTTAACATAGACATCGCTTCCACCCAAAAATGCCTCCTCAACTGATTCCATATCTTAACCGTGGACTGCACCACTGAGCTCCTTGAAATCTACTCCGAGCCATTGTCAACGCTGCCATCACCGTAGCCCTCAAAATAGACCCCTTACAAGATTCCTCCATCCTGACCCACTCTACTCCTTCTCCTTCCCACCACAGCCACACTTTGTCCACACAATAATAATGAAGCAGGTTCCCTCACAGCGCCGAGGTCCCAGGTTCAATCCAGGCTCTGGGTCACTATCCGTGTGGAGTTTGCACATTCTCCCGTGTATGCCTGGGTTTCGCCCCCACAACCCAAAGATGTGCAGGCTCGGTGGATTGGCCACACTAAATTGCCCCTTAATTGGAAAAAATTAATTGGGTACTCTAAATTTTTTTTTTTTAAATAATGATAAAGCAGGTTCGGCAATGCCAACCTCCCCTGCTGCCTCTGCCTCTCTAGCAGGGTCCACCCCACCCTCGGCACCTTCCCTGCCCATACAAAGTCTGAAATGATCATGTCCAATTTCTAAAAAGGCCTTTGGTATAAAGATCGGGAGAGCCTGAAAGATAAGCAAAAACCTCGGCAGAATATTCATTTTCACCACTTGGACCCTCCCCGCCAACGTTAAGTGCAGTGTATCCCATCTCTTAAGATCCTCCCTGGTTTCCTCCACCAGCTTTGTTAAGTTCCACTTATGGAGTCCTATCCATTCCCTCACTTCCTGAATGCCCAAATACCGAAACCTGTCCCTTGCTACTGTAAATGGCATCCCCCTAAATTAGCCCGCTGTCCCAGTTCATTCACCAGGAAAACCTTGCTATTCCCTACATTCAGCTTGTACACCGAGAACCCTCTAAACCAAGCAGGCCCATAATCCTTCCCATACTCTCCATCGGATCCGAAACAAAGCTTTGCGAGCTCATATTATTTGTCTTCACACTCGCCCTTGGTGCCATAGCAACCGCATGGGCCACGAATCTCTGCCCAAACCCAAACCTTACCAAAACGTCGAACAAGTACCGCCACTACACCCGATCAAATGCCTTCTTCGCGTCAATGGACACTACCACCTCCAGTACCAGAACCCCCGACGGATTCACCAGCACATTCAACAGCCGTCTTATATTATTCGCGAGCTGCCTGCCCTTCACGAAGCCTGTTTGATCTTCTGCAACCACCCCCGGGACACAACCCTCCATCTTCCCCGCCAACAACTTAGCCAATACTTTCACATCCGTGTTCAATAGTGATATGGGCCTATATGGCCCACATTCCACCGGATCCTTCCCTTTTGTGGGGATTAGTGTCATTACTGCCTGCGTCATTGTCTCTGGCAGCTCTCCCTTCTCCAGTGCTTCATTAAATACCCCCAAAAGATGTGGTACCAGGTCCGTCGCAAATTCCTTATTAAATTCCACCTTGTACATCTGGCCCTGGGACCTTCCCCAACTTCATACCTCTGATACTATCCAGCACCTCCCTCAGCCCCAGGGGCTCCTCCAACGCCTGCCTCTTTGTTTCCTTCACCTGGGGAAATTCCAGCTCATCCAGAAACGCCCCATGTCCCCCTCCTCTCCCCCCGGGTCCGCCTTGTAAAGTCCCTGGTAATACTCCCTAAACATCTCGTTTATCTTCCCTGGCTCCGACACCACATCCCAGCCCCAGTCCGTATCTTCATTACTTCCCTGGATACGGCCTGCCTCCGCAGGTGGTGCACCAGCATGCGGCTCGCCTTCTCCCCATACACATATTGCATTCCTCTTGCCCGACACAGTTGCCCTACCGTCCTCCCCGTTGCCAGCCTGTCAAACTGCCCTTGCAACCTTTTCCTCTTCGCAAATCCCTCCGTGGTGGGCATCCTCGAATATTACCCATCCACCTCCACTATCTCGCTCACTAGACAGTCATGTTCCTCCCTCCTTTCCCCGTCCGCACGAGCCTTAAACAAAATAATTTCCCCACGGACCACCAAAAAATGGCCACCGACACCTCGCCATTCTGATTCAACTCCACATACTCCTTAATCGCCACCCGCACCTTATCACAAAAACCTCCATCCGCCAACAACCCCAAGTGAAACCTCCACCCCAGCCTCTGCTCTCATCTAGATCGAAACTGAATCTCCAGCAGTGGGGTGCATGGTCCGAGATAACTATCCCCGCATACTCTGCCCCCTCCACCCGCCCGACTCACTACAAAGTAATCAATCCTCGAATACACCTTATAGACGTGTGAAAAGGAATACGCCCTTCCCCCTGGGTTCCAAAAACGCTATGGATCCACCATACCCATCCTCTCCATAACCACCCCCCCGCCCCCCCGCCCCCCCCCCCCCCAGCTCTCCCTCGCCATTCGTACCCTACCCATCGACCTGGAGCTCGACCTACCTACCCTTGGCTCTAGGACATGGCTAAAATCTCCTCCCATGATCAACTGGTGGGTGGCCAATTCCGGGATCGCTGCCAGCAACCCCCTCATAAAACCCACATCATCCCAATTTGGGGTATACACATTTACCAACACCACCGGTGCCCCTTCCAATACCCCACTCACAATCACACATCCACCCGGATCTCTCACCTCCTTCGCACTCACAAATCCCATTTTTTTGCTCATTAAAATTACCACTCGCCTCGATTTCGAATGAAACCCCGAGTGAAAAACCTGCCCGACCTTCCTTAACCTATCCTGGTCCTTCACACGGAGGTGCATCTCCTGCAGAAAGACCACCCCCGCTTTCAAGCTCCTGAGGTGCGCGAACACCTGCGACCTTTTAACCGGCCCATTCAGTCCCCTGACGTTCCACGTTACCAGCCTTACCGGAGTGAGTGAAGTGGCTAAGTGAATGGGCTAGGGTCTGGCAGATGGAATACAATGTTGACAAATGTGAGGTTATCCATTTTGGTAAGAATAACGGCAAAAGGGATTATTATTTAAATGATAAAAAATTAAAACATACTGCTGTGCAGAGAGATCTGGGTGTGCTAGTGCATGAGTCGCAGAAAGTTGGTTTTCAGGTGCAACAGGTGATTAAGAAGGCAAATGGAATTTTGTCCTTCATTGCTAGAGGGATGGAGTTTAAGACTAGGGAGGTTATGCTGCAATTGTATAAGGTGTTAGTGAGGCCACACCTGGAGTATTGTGTTCAGTTTTGGTCTCCTTACTTGAGAAAGGACGTACTGGCACTGGAGGGTGTGTAGAGGAGATTCACTAGGTTAATCCCAGAGCTGAAGGGGTTGGATTACGAGGAGAGGTTGAGTAGACTGGGACTGTACTCGTTGGAATTTAGAAGGATGAGGGGGGATCTTATAGAAACATATAAGATTATGAAGGGAATAGATAGGATAGATGCGGGCAGGTTGTTTCCACTGGCGGGTGAAAGCAGAACTAGGGGGCATAGCCTCAAAATAAGGGGAAGTAGATTTAGGACTGAGTTTAGGAGGAACTTCTTCACCCAAAGGGTTACGAATCTATGGAATTCCTTGCCCAGTGAAGCAGTAGAGGCTCCTTCATTAAATGTTTTTAAGATAAAGATAGATAGTTTTTTGAAGAATAAAGGGATTAAGGGTTATGGTGTTCGGGCCGGAAAGTGGAGCTGAGTCCACAAAAGATCAGCCATGATCTCATTGAATGGCGGAGCAGGCTCGAGGGGCCAGGTGGCCTACTCCTGCTCCTAGTTCTTATGTTCTTATGTCTCCAATTCCCTCTACCTGCCGTCCACCATCGTCCCCATTTTACTCCTGCCCCCTTAATTCCACCATGTACCTCGCCCATCCCCCCTTCTCCTCCTTGTGGAGGGTGAACTGGATGCAGGGCAGGCATTCTCCTCGGAATCCTCAGATAGCAGGAAGGGAAACCCGTCACCCTAAAAATCCTGGCTCTCATTGGCAGAGGTGAGGGAATGAAATCTCCCAGATTCTCTGCAGACAACAATTCCCAACCCTGGACCTGTCAGCGATCCCGGTGCTCAGTTCCTCTGACCTTCCTGGGCAAGGGGGGGGTGTGACCCACTGCCAGCAGCCGGCTCACATTCCCCTTTCCCAGCCTGGGCGGGAATTCACTCTCTCCCTCTTCCCAGCTCAGTTCCTCACCTTCTGCCCGGGCCGGCTGCACCAGGAAGAAGCCCGGCTGCACCAGGAAGAAGCCGGGCAGCAACAGGAGCGCGAATCGGTGACACATTCCGCAAATCTACCGTCCACCCAGCAGCCAGAGATCAATGTGGAGCCGCTGCCTCACTCTTCACTGCCGCCGCGACTGCACAGCGACTGGGAAACGCACAACATGTGAAGCAGGAATCTCAGTCAGAACAAACTGTGATCAGGAAGCTCAGTCAGCCTGAACACCTGTAAACAGGGGGAGGAGCTCAGTCAGCCTGACCACCTGTAAACAGGGGGAGGAGCCTGACCACCTGTAAACAGGGGGAGGAGCTCAGTCAGCCTGACCACCTGTAAACAGGGGAGGAGCTCAGTCAGCCTGACCACCTGTAAACAGGGGGAGGAGCTCAGTCAGCCTGACCACCTGTAAACAGGGGAGGAGCTCAGTCAGCCTGATCACCTGTGAAGAGGGGAGGAGCTCAGTCAGACTGACCACCTGTAAACAGGGGGAGGAGCCTGGCCACCTGTAAACAGGGGGAGGAGCTCAGTCAGACTGACCACCTGTAAACAGGGGGAGGAGCCTGACCACCTGTAAACAGGGGGAGGAGCTCAGTCAGCCTGAACACCTGTAAACAGGGGAGGAGCTCAGTCAGACTGACCACCTGTAAACAGGGGCAGGAGCTCAGTCAGACTGACCACCCGTAAACAGGGGAGGAGCTCAGTCAGCCTGACCACCTGTAAACAGGGGGAGGAGCTCAATCAGCCTGACCACCTGTAAACAGGGGAGGAGCTCAGTCAGACTGACCACCTGTAAACAGGGGAGGAGCTCAGTCAGCCTGACCACCTGTGAAGAGGGGGAGGAGCTCAGTCAGACTGACCACCTGTAAACAGGGGGAGGAGCCTGACCACCTGTAAACAGGGGGAGGAGCTCAGTCAGACTGACCACCTGTAAACAGGGGGAGGAGCCTGACCACCTGTAAACAGGGGGAGGAGCTCAGTCAGCCTGAACACCTGTAAACAGGGGAGGAGCTCAGTCAGACTGACCACCTGTAAACAGGGGCAGGAGCTCAGTCAGACTGACCACCCGTAAACAGGGGAGGAGCTCAGTCAGCCTGACCACCCGTAAACAGAGGCAGGAGCTCAGTCAGACTGACCACCTGTAAACAGGGGGAGGAGCTCAGTCAGCCTGACCACCTGTAAACAGGGGAGGAGCTCAGTCAGCCTGACCACCTGTGAAGAGGGGGAGGAGCTCAGTCAGACTGACCACCTGTAAACAGGGGGAGGAGCCTGACCACCTGTAAACAGGGGAGGAGATCAGTCAGACTGACCACCTGTAAACAGGGGGAGGAGCCTGACCACCTGTAAACAGGGGGAGGAGCTCAGTCAGCCTGAACACCTGTAAACAGGGGAGGAGCTCAGTCAGACTGACCACTTGTAAACAGGGGCAGGAGCTCAGTCAGACTGACCACCCGTAAACAGGGGAGGAGCTCAGTCAGCCTGACCACCTGTAAACAGGGGGAGGAGCTCAATCAGCCTGACCACCTGTAAACAGGGGAGGAGCTCAGTCAGACTGACCACCTGTAAACAGGGGAGGAGCTCAGTCAGCCTGACCACCTGTGAAGAGGGGGAGGAGCTCAGTGAGACTGACCACCTGTAAACAGGGGGAGGAGCCTGACCACCTGTAAACAGGGGGAGGAGCTCAGTCAGACTGACCACCTGTAAACAGGGGGAGGAGCCTGACCACCTGTAAACAGGGGGAGGAGCTCAGTCAGCCTGAACACCTGTAAACAGGGGAGGAGCTCAGTCAGACTGACCACCTGTAAACAGGGGCAGGAGCTCAGTCAGACTGACCACCCGTAAACAGGGGAGGAGCTCAGTCAGCCTGACCACCTGTAAACAGGGGGAGGAGCTCAATCAGCCTGACCACCTGTAAACAGGGGAGGAGCTCAGTCAGACTGACCACCTGTAAACAGGGGAGGAGCTCAGTCAGACTGACCATCTGTAAACAGGGGCAGGAGCTCAGTCAGACTGACCACCCGTAAACAGGGGAGGAGCTCAGTCAGCCTGACCACCTGTAAACAGGGGGAGGAGCTCAATCAGCCTGACCACCTGTAAACAGGGGAGGAGCTCAATCGGCCTGACCACCTGTAAACAGGGGGAGGAGCTCAGTCAGCCTGACCACCTGTAAACAGGGGGAGGAGCTCAATCAGCCTGATCACCTGTAAACAGGGGGAGGAGCTCAGTCAGCCTGACCACCTGTAAACAGGGGCAGGAGCTCAGTCAGACTGACCACCCGTAAACAGGGGAGGAGCTCAGTCAGCCTGACCACCTGTAAACAGGGGGAGGAGCTCAATCAGCCTGACCACCTGTAAACAGGGGGAGGAGCTCAGTCAGCCTGACCACCTGTAAACAGGGGAGGAGCTCAATCAGCCTGACCACCTGTAAACAGGGGGAGGAGCTCAGTCAGCCTGACCACCTGTGAACAGGGGGAGGAGCTCAGTCAACCTGACCACCATAAAGAGGGGGAGGAGCCCAGTCAGACTGACCACCTGTAAACAGGGGGAGGAGCCCAGTCAGACTGACCACCTGTGAACAGGGGCAGGAGCTCAGTCAGCCTGACCACCTGTAAACAGGGAGAGGAGCACAGTCACCCTGACCAGCTGTAAATAGGGGGAGGAGCTCTGTCACCCTGACCACCTGTAAACAGGGGGAGGAGCTCAATCAGCCTGACCACCCGTAAACAGGGGAGGAGCTCAATCAGCCTGACCACCTGTAAACAGGGGAGGAGCTCAGTCAGACTGACCACCTGTAAACAGGGGGAGGAGCTCAATCAGCCTGACCACCCGTAAACAGGGGAGGAACTCAATCAGCCTGACCACCTGTAAACAGGGGAGGAGCTCAGTCAGACTGACCACCTGTAAACAGGGGGAGGAGCTCAATCAGCCTGACCACCCGTAAACAGGGGAGGAACTAAATCAGCCTGACCACCTGTAAACAGGGGAGGAGCTCAGTCAGACTGACCACCTGTAAACAGGGGAGGAGCTCAGTCAGACTGACCACCTGTAAACAGGGAAGGAGCTCAGTCAGACTGACCACCTGTAAACAGGGGAGGAGCTCAGTCAGACTGACCACCTGTAAACAGAGGGAGGGGCTCAGTCACTCTGACCACCTGTAAACAGGGGCAGGAGCTCAGTCAGCCTGGCCACCCATAAACAGGGGGAGGAGCTCAGTCAGCCTGACCACCTGTAAACAGGGGGAGGAGCTCAATCAGCCTGAACACCTGAAAACAGGGGCAGGAGCTCAGTCAGCCTGACCACCTGTAAACAGGGGAGGAGCCCAGTCAGCCTGACCACCTGTAAACAGGGGAGGAGCTCAATCAGCCTGACCATCTGTAAACAGGGGAAGGAGCTCAGTCAGCCTGACCACCTGTGAACAGGGGGAGGAGCTCAGTCAGCCTGACCTCCTGTGAACAGGGGGAGGAGCTCAGTCAACCTGACCACCTGTGAACAGGGGGATGAGCTCAGTCAGCCTGACCACCTGTGAACAGGGGGAGGAGCTCAGTCAACCTGACCACCTGTAAACAGGGGGAGGAGCCCAGTCAGACTGACCACCTGTAAACAGGGGGAGGAGCCCAGTCAGACTGAACACCTGTGAACAGGGGCAGGAGCTCAGTCAGCCTGACCAGCTGTAAATAGGGGAGGAGCCCTGTCACCCTGACCACCTGTAAACAGGGGGAGGAGCTCAATCAGCCTGACCACCCGTAAACAGGGGAGGAGCTCAATCAGCCTGACCACCTGTAAACAGGGGGAGGAGCTCAGTCACCCTGACCACCTGTAAACAGGGGGAGGAGCTCAATCAGCCTGACCATGCGTAAACAGGGGAGGAGCTCAATCAGCCTGACCACCTGTAAACAGGGGCAGCAGCTCAGTCAGCCTGACCACCTGTAAACAGGGCGAGGAGCTCAGTCAGAGTGACCACCTGTAAACAGGGGGAGGAGCTCAGTCAGACTGACCACCCGTAAACAGGGGAGGAGCTCACAGCCAGTCTGACCTCACCTGTAAACATTGGGAGGTGGTCAGTCAGTCTGACCTCACCTGTAAACATTGGAAGGAGGTCAGTCTGTCTGACCTCACCTGTAAACAAAAGGAGGAACTCACAGCCAGTCTCGCCACACCTGTAAACATTGGGAGGTGGTCAGTCAGTCTGACCTCGCCTGTAAACATTGGGAGGAGGTCAGTCAGTCTGACCTCACCTGTAAAGAAAAGGAGGAACTCACAGCCAGTCTCACCTCACCTGTAAACATTGGGAGGAGGTCAGTCAGTCTGACCTCACCTGTAAACGAAAGGAGGAACTCACAGCCAGTCTCACCTCACCTGTAAACATTGGGAGGGGGTCAGTCAGTCTGACCTCACCTGTAAACAAAGGGAGGAACTCACAGCCAGTCTCACCTCACCTGTAAACATTGGGAGGTGGTCAGTCAGTCTGACCTCACCTGTAAACAAAAGGAGGAACTCACAGTCAGCCTGACTTTGTCTATAAACAGAGGGAGAAGCTCGGTCAGTCTGACCTCGCCTGTAAACAGAGGGAGGAGCTCAGTCAGTTTGACCTCTCCTGTAAACAGAGGGAGGAGCTCAGTCAGTCTGCCCTCGTCTGTCCACAGAGGGAGGAGCTCAGTCAGTCTGACCTCACCTGTAAATAGAGGGAGGAGCTCAGTCAGTCTGACCTCGCCTGTAAACAGAGGGAGGAGCTCAGTCAGTCTGACCTCTCCTGTAAACAGAGGGAGGAGCTCAGTCAGTCTGACCTTGCCTGTAAACATCGGGAGGAGTTGAGTCAGTCTGACCTCTCCTGTAAACAGAGGGAGGAGCTCAGACAGTTTGACCTCGCCTGTAAACAGAGGGAGGAGCTCAGTCAGTCTGACCTCTCCTGTAAACAGAGGGAGGAGCTCAGACAGTTTGACCTCGCCTGTAAACAGAGGGAGAAGCTCAATCAGCCTGACCACCTGTAAACAGGGGAGGAGCTCAATCAGCCTGACCACCTGTAAACAGGGGGAGGAGCTCAGTCAGCCTGACCACCTGTAAACAGGGGGAGGAGCTCAATCAGCCTGATCACCTGTAAACAGGGGGAGGAGCTCAGTCAGCCTGACCACCTGTAAACAGGGGCAGGAGCTCAGTCAGACTGACCACCCGTAAACAGGGGAGGAGCTCAGTCAGCCTGACCACCTGTAAACAGGGGGAGGAGCTCAATCAGCCTGACCACCTGTAAACAGGGGGAGGAGCTCAGTCAGCCTGACCACCTGTAAACAGGGGAGGAGCTCAATCAGCCTGACCACCTGTAAACAGGGGGAGGAGCTCAGTCAGCCTGACCACCTGTGAACAGGGGGAGGAGCTCAGTCAACCTGACCACCTGTAAAGAGGGGGAGGAGCCCAGTCAGACTGACCACCTGTAAACAGGGGGAGGAGCCCTGTCAGACTGACCACCTGTGAACAGGGGCAGGAGCTCAGTCAACCTGACCACCTGTAAAGAGGGGGAGGAGCCCAGTCAGACTGACCACCTGTAAACAGGGGGAGGAGCTCAGTCAGCCTGACCACCTGTAAACAGGGAGAGGAGCTCAGTCAGACTGACCACCCGTAAACAGGGGAGGAGCTCAGTCAGACTGACCACCTGTAAACAGGGGGAGGAGCTCAATCAGCCTGACCACCCGTAAACAGGGGAGGAACTCAATCAGCCTGACCACCTGTAAACAGGGGAGGAGCTCAGTCAGACTGACCACCTGTAAACAGGTAAGGAGCTCAGTCAGACTGACCACCTGTAAACAGGGCAGGAGCTCAGTCAGCCTGGCCACCCATAAACAGGGGGAGGAGCTCAGTCAGCCTGACCACCTGTAAACAGGGGGAGGAGCTCAATCAGCCTGAACACCTGAAAACAGGGGCAGGAGCTCAGTCAGCCTGACCACCTGTAAACAGGGGAGGAGCCCAGTCAGCCTGACCACCTGTAAACAGGGGAGGAGCTCAATCAGCCTGACCACCTGTAAACAGGGGAAGGAGCTCAGTCAGCCTGACCACCTGTGAACAGGGGGAGGAGCTCAGTCAGCCTGACCTCCTGTGAACAGGGGGAGGAGCTCAGTCAACCTGACCACCTGTGAACAGGGGGAGGAGCTCAGTCAGCCTGACCACCTGTGAACAGGGGGAGGAGCTCAGTCAACCTGACCACCTGTAAACAGGGGGAGGAGCCCAGTCAGACTGACCACCTGTAAACAGGGGCAGGAGCTCAGTCAGCCTGACCAGCTGTAAATAGGGGGAGGAGCCCTGTCACCCTGACCACCTGTAAACAGGGGGAGGAGCTCAATCAGCCTGACCACCCGTAAACAGGGGAAGAGCTCAATCAGCCTGACCACCTGTAAACAGGGGGAGGAGCTCAGTCACCCTGACCACCTGTAATCAGGGGGAGGAGCTCAATCAGCCTGACCATGCGTAAACAGGGGAGGAGCTCAATCAGCCTGACCACCTGTAAACAGGGCGAGGAGCTCAGTCAGACTGACCACCTGTAAACAGGGGGAGGAGCTCAGTCAGACTGACCACCTGTAAACAGGGGGAGGAGCTCAGTCAGACTGACCACCCGTAAACAGGGGAGGAGCTTACAGCCAGTCTGACCTCACCTGTAAACATTGGGAGGTGGTCAGTCAGTCTGACCTCACCTGTAAACATTGGAAGGAGGTCAGTCTGTCTGACCTCACCTGTAAACAAAAGGAGGAACTCACAGCCAGTCTCGCCACACCTGTAAACATTGGGAGGTGGTCAGTCAGTCTGACCTCGCCTGTAAACATTGGGAGGAGGTCAGTCAGTCTGACCTCACCTGTAAAGAAAAGGAGGAACTCACAGCCAGTCTCACCTCACCTGTAAACATTGGGAGGAGGTCAGTCAGTCTGACCTCACCTGTAAACGAAAGGAGGAACTCACAGCCAGTCTCACCTCACCTGTAAACATTGGGAGGGGGTCAGTCAGTCTGACCTCACCTGTAAACAAAGGGAGGAACTCACAGCCAGTCTCACCTCACCTGTAAACATTGGGAGGTGGTCAGTCAGTCTGACCTCACCTGTAAACAAAAGGAGGAACTCACAGTCAGCCTGACTTTGTCTATAAACAGAGGGAGAAGCTCGGTCAGTCTGACCTCGCCTGTAAACAGAGGGAGGAGCTCAGTCAGTTTGACCTCTCCTGTAAACAGAGGGAGGAGCTCAGTCAGTCTGCCCTCGTCTGTCCACAGAGGGAGGAGCTCAGTCAGTCTGACCTCACCTGTAAATAGAGGGAGGAGCTCAGTCAGTCTGACCTCGCCTGTAAACAGAGGGAGGAGCTCAGTCAGTCTGACCTCTCCTGTAAACAGAAGGAGGAGCTCAGTCAGTCTGACCTTGCCTGTAAACATCGGGAGGAGTTGAGTCAGTCTGACCTCTCCTGTAAACAGAGGGAGGAGCTCAGACAGTTTGACCTCGCCTGTAAACAGAGGGAGGAGCTCAGTCAGTCTGACCTCTCCTGTAAACAGAGGGAGGAGCTCAGACAGTTTGACCTCGCCTGTAAACAGAGGGAGAAGCTCAGTCAGTCTGACCTCGCCTGTAAACAGAGGGAGGAGTTGAGTCAGTCTGACCTCTCCTGTAAACAGAGGGAGGAGCTCAGTCAGTCTGACCTCGTCTGTAAACAGAGGGAGGAGCTCAGTCAGTCTGACCTCTCCTGTAAACAGAGGGAGGAGCTCAGTCAGTGTGACCTCACCTGTAAACAGAGGGAGGAGCTCAGTCAGTCTGACCTCGTCTGTAAACAGAGGGAGGAGCTCAGTCAGTCTGACCTCTCCTGTAAACAGAGGGATGAGCTCAGTCAGTTTGACCTCTCCTGTTATCAGAGGGAGGAGCTCAGTCAGTCTGACCTCATGTGTAAACAGGGGGTGGAGCTCAGTCATCTAATCTCACCTGTACAGTCTGTTCACATAGTCTGTATACAGGTGCTGGACCAACTCAGCCTATGCTTCCTTGTGCACTGGTGGCAAGAATTTGCAGTTTAACCATGAATTAGTTCTGAGGCTTCAGGAGCAGTTTTCAGAGTGAGAGCAAGGCAAGGGTGCGCTCACTGCAGAGGCCTCGCTCTCACAGTCGAGTGGGTTTTCTTTTATAGTTCTTACAGATCATGTTGTTTACGCACCTGGATTCGTGGCACTATAAGGTGCCATCCCTTGGTACCGTGCAATTCTCTGTGGAGTGCTGTCTGGCACAATAGACTGAACACTTAATTTGTCTGCATGAGTATTTGGACACCTTAAACCAGGAATGTAACCATTCTGTTGCATCTATACATAGAATCATAGAATTTACAATGCAGAAGGAGGCCATTCGGCCCCTTAGTGTCCAAAATTGCATGTCTACATTGAATTCTGAACAACAGCAACTTGGAGGCATATAGAACCGATAATGTTGTAAAGCTTGTGTTTTCTAAAAATGACACAACTCTACAAAGAAAATGTTCGAGCTGATAATCTGAAACCTGGTTAAAGAGGTGGGTTTAATGGAGCATCTGAAAGCAGGAAAGAGCAGCAGAGAGACAGGCACTTTGTTTAAGTGTGTGATATCCAATATTTTTGAGCGGCATCTTAAAGGAGACAATTTATGTGTGCTAATTTTCAGATTGCAGTGCGATCAAATTACCACATAGCTTCAAGGGAGCAGTGCTCTCTGCCCTGGTGTTCACTTCTCTTGTGTGAAATTACAGTCACTATAGTCATCTTCCCTTTCAAAGCAGCAGTCTGCCTTTAAAGTAGATAGACTCTAAAATCTGGCGCAGGATCACAATGCATAATTACCCTTCATCCTTTCAAATTGATGCAGGCAGATCAAACACTTCCCCTCCCTCCTCAGTCCTCCTGATATTAAGGGGTACTTCCCACGCCTTTCCTGCAGATCCACCACGGTAAAAGACTCAGAGGAGGAGGAAAATGATGATTATAGAAAGATGGGGAAACGGGTTTAAATATCCCCATGCTCACTTCCGGTGGTGGCCATGGAGTCACACATTTGGTGGCTCCTGCTCCAGGTGGATTTTTTCGGACCCTCCCCGCCCGAATGAAATGAATGAATGAAAATGAAAATCGCTTATTGTCACAAGTAGGCTTCAATGAAGTTACTGTGAAAAGCCCCTAGTCGCCACATTCTGGCACCTGTTACGGGAATTGAACCGAGCTACTGGCCTGCCTTGGTCTGCTTTCAAAGCCAGCGATTTAGCCCTGTGCTAAACTGGTGTTTGAGGGCAAAAGGTGTATGAATGCTCTGGGAATGTAATACTCCTCTGGTGGGGTTGGTGCATGGCTCTTTGGACGAGGAGTGCCACAAGGGATGGGGGTGGGGGTTGGGGAGGGGAGGGGTGGAGGCGGCAATATCAGGAGAGTGGGAACATTGCTGCCCTTGCGCACAACCATTATGACATCCCTGTCACTTTCTTCCGCAATGCGGACTGACCTCCGAGCCCTTGGCCCATCTCTCCAGGCATCCCCTCATCCACATGGCACCTACCCACCCTCCGGCTGTGGACATGTCCCTAGAGCTGTGTCCCATCCCCTGGGTGGTCACATGTTGGCTGCTGCGTGTATGGTGTTGC
The DNA here is from genome assembly GCF_047496885.1 of Scyliorhinus torazame. Lineage (NCBI taxonomy): Eukaryota > Metazoa > Chordata > Chondrichthyes > Carcharhiniformes > Scyliorhinidae > Scyliorhinus > Scyliorhinus torazame. The sequence continues at coordinate 197,678,003 of NC_092720.1, forward strand.
CTCCAGGCACAGGCACAGTGTCCAGGCATCAAGGTGTGATTGGGATGCTAGGCAATGACTCCCACATGTTACACCACCCGTCTACCCAGGGGAGCAATTTGGGATGTATGAAGTGCTCACTTTTTAAAAAAATAAATTTAGAGTACCCAATTCATTGTTTCCAATTAAAGGGCAATTTAGCGTGGCCAATCCACCTAACCTGCACATCTTTTGGGTTGTGGGGGCGAAACCCACGCAGACACGGGGAGAATGTGCAAACTCCACACAGACAGTGACCCAGAGCCAGGATCGAACCTGGGACCTCGGCGCCGTGAGGCAGCAGGGCTAACCCACTGCGCCACCGTGCTGCCCTGAAGTGCTCACTTAACCACGATGGCTATTAGCAGCCTTCAGCCGCACGTCCAGAGGCCACGGCAGTCGGTGGGGGTTATAGGTGGTGGTTGGGGCAGACAGGCAGGGTGGCCGCCAGAATGGGTAAACACGATCCAGGGTTTGGCATGGTGGTGCCACGAGTGGTTGCCCCCTAGTGGTCCCCCCCCAATGCCACCCACCCCCCACCCCTACGGAGGGACCCCCAGCTGAGGGTCCCCCACCCCCCCGTCAAGCACTGGGGTGGCAAGTCCCACTCCCCCAGTGGCTACTCACTTCCTCAGCTCCCCACAGAAGCCCTTCCGCCAGGTTCCCGTTTTTCAAAAGGAGTACTAATTGGCGCCAGCGTAACCACCTGCTGGGAGGCCGCTAAATAACAGGGGCGGGGGGGGGGGTGGGTGGGGGGGGGGGGGGTTGTATATGGTGTGGCTCCTGTTAACTGTATGGAAATAGAGCCTAAGTGGTGATAATTGGTTTCTCGCCACGCAACGGCGAGGTCCCGATTTCGAGCGGGCCAGTTGCATCGCAGTTTGGTGCGTGGCCCGGTTCACGTTTTTAGCCTCTCCCGCAATTCACCGGCCTCGTTTAGTTTGAGCTAGAGACTAACAAGGCCAGAGAATCACGCCCTGTGCAAATCGTGCCGGCCTCCGACGGGATTACCATCGTAATTCTCCCTTATCGCTACCTTATCGCTCTCCCACATTTCTTTTGGAGATGGCGGCGTGTGGGACCTGAAGACGACGGCAAATCTGACCTCACAGAAATCAGGGTGTCGTTTGTAAAGGGCCCCCTGATCTCAAAGTGAAAATAACTCACCAAGGATCATCGGCATCGAAGCCCTCTCAAAGGGTCTCCCTCAAGCCCCGCAGCCATCTGGCTGACATCAAGACCCCCTGCCCTGTTTGTTGGTACACGCGACCTCTCCCACCCCAGATGAGTGACACCCTGTTATGGGGCCGCCAAATGCCCCCCTCATTCATGGCCCCTCCTCAATTCCCCCTTCATGGTCATGCCCCCTTTCAGGCCCACCCCTCGAAAGTGACCCCTGGCAGTGCCTTAGCAACCTGGTGTGGCAACCTGGGTTGCAGGAGTATATCCGCAACCACCTGGGGGCTCCAATGGCCTCCAAGGCTCCCCCCCTCCAGCTTGGTTATCACATCTAATCTCCGGTGATGGGGACGAGCCGTGTATCCCGGCAGTCGCAGCTATGCCGGTAGTGCCAGGGCGCAATGCCGTGAGCTGGCACAATTTGGTTTTAATCTGACAAAGCATGTTTAAATGTTCACTTAAACATGCTAATCTGTCAGGGCGTCGAGGTCCCAGGTTCGACCCCGGCTCTGGGTCACTGTCCATGTGGAGTTTGCACATTCTCCCCGTGTTTGCGCGGGTTTCGTCCCCACAACCCAAAAATGTGCAGGGTAGGTGGATTGGCCACGATAAATTGCCCCCCAATTGTAAAAAGATGAATTGTGTACTCTAAATTTATTTTTTTTAATCATGCTAACCTGGTTCACGCCCAATGAGGTCAGGTGTTACGTGCCAGGATAACCGTGTTCCACCATCGTGGTGCCTGGCGCGAACCCCATTTAGGGGCTCTCCCACCATTCTCCAGGAATAGCGGGATGTGTACCAAGCGCAACGTGGTCAGAGAATTGCCCCCACTTTGTCTCTGCAATAACCTTTTGTTTTGCAAAAATATACTTTATTCGTAAAATATCTGAAAGAACATTCCAAACATTTCAAAATGGCCATCACACAAACTGCAGCAATGTTCAAGTTCTCTACATATATCATATTGCACTCTTGAGGTGCTTCAATACAGTCAAAGAAACATTACACACTCTTCAAAATAATCATTACAAATGGTGCAAAGGTTTGTAAGTTTTCTACACAGATCAAGTTGCATTCTGAGGTGCTTCAATACAATTGCGATACATGTAACATTCACTTTCACTGTGTACATTCAATGTGAGTCATAGAGCCTGAGGGGATTCTATACAATTCCACTCCCCTCGATTCACTATGGCTGAAAGGTGTTTGACAGCGACCTTCCCCATTGGGCCACTGCAGTGGCTGCCCCAAGCTTTAGTGCATTCCTCACTTGAAGACCAATAGGTATTGGGCAGACCAAAGAGCATCTTTCACTGAGTTGATGTTCCTCCAGCAACAGTTGATGTTTGTCTCAGTGTGCAACCCTGGGAACAGCCCGTAGAGTGCACAGTCTTGCGTCTCGGAGCTGCTCAGGATGTGCCTTGGCAAAAACAACCTTATTGCTCTCCTGACTTTCATTTGCAAAGGCACATTCCACAAGGAGGCAGACAATGGTCTCTCCCCACCACAGTCACCTCGAGGGCAGCGTGTACATGGGTGGGGGGTGGGGGGGGCTCCAGGCATGTAGACAGGATCTGACGGGAGGGGCCTTTCTCACCACCAGTCAAGCTAAGTCTTGATGCTTGTTTGAAAGTTCTGGTGATGAGGTAGTCTGTCAAATGACCTTAACAGTCTGCTCAGGGAACCATCTGACAGGATTGACCATCTCCATTTCCTGTAGGGTCTCCAGGACGTTGCATGCAGACCACTATCTGATGGACTTGTGGTCAAAGATGTTTCTTTGCATACATTTTTTCATGAGGGACAAGTGATACAGCACAGTCCAACTACCTGGAGCGTTCAGGGACAGCGTGGCCAGATACATCCTTCACAACCTGGGGACAGGTAGAAGCTCAGTAAGTAGTAGCACTTGCAGTAGGATTCTACATTGGTGGGATCCTCCGCTTCGCCATCAGCGCACCCACGCCCCTGGATTTCCAGACGTTGTGGGGTGCCCACAATGGGAAACTCCATTGGCCGGCTGCAGGAATGGAGGATGCCGCTGCCGGCAGGGACACTCTGCACCAGAAAACGGGTGCAGCGGGACGGAGGATCCGCCCTTGGTGTTTGAGTATCGCGGATCTATGCACAGCTTGATGCGACCACACACAAAGGTGGCCATCAGGATTAGGGGCGATGTTGGGCATGCCTATTTCCCCTTTATCTGAGGTCTATCAATCGCGTCCTTTCGAAAATGGTCCATTTTTGACCCCCAGATGGAGTAGAAAACGGACTTGGGTAATCACCATAGCACATCAGTGAGGATTGGGTCAGACCTGCACATCAACACCAAGAGTGCCTCACACCTGATGGCCAGGGACTTGCCTGCAATGGAGAGGGAGCGTCGCTCCCACGTACCCAGATTTTGTTTCATTATTTCTATTCACTCTTGCCTCTTCCTGACCGCATGCCCTGATTCCCTCCGAACACTTTCACGTTGTCTGATCTGACGGTATAAGGGACAAGGGATCGGTCAGTCTAGATCCCAAAAAAATGGTTTCGCTCTTGCCATCCAAAACCAGTTTGATCAGTCTGCACACCGACAGTGGATCCAAGCAGACGATGGTGATGTCGTCCATGGCTTTAACCTGAGTGCCTCTACTGCCTGGGATCATCACCCCTCATGCCCGAATCCTTCCTGATTGACTCAGCAAAGGGTTCTATACAATAAGGAAACAGGGCAGGAGAGAGGGGATTCCCCTGCCGAACTCCAGGCAAAGCATTGTTTTGTTTTTTTTTAAATATTTTTATTAAGGTTTTTTTAACAACACAATTTTTTCCCCTTACAAACAATAAACCCCCCCCCCCCCGTAACAAAATAACACAAATTCTCCCTGAGCAAAATATATACAAGGCAAGATGGTATATTTACATAGCTTTATACACTGGCTCTTGGCCGCGCGTACCATTTCCCCCCACCCTCCATGCTATCTCCCGCTCGTCCATCCCCTCAGACAGTCTCTCATTCCCCCCTCACCCCCCCCTCACCCCCCCCCCTCCCCCCCCCCCCCCCCAGGGTTGCTACTGCTGCTGATCGACCTTCTTCTAACGCTCCGCGAGATAATCTAGGAACGGTTGCCACCGCCTGTAAAACCCCTGCGCAGACCCTCTCAAAGCAAACTTAATTCTCTCCAATTTTATGAACCCCGCCATGTCATTAATCCAGGCCTCCAGGCTAGGGGGCTTCGCCTCCTTCCACAATAGCAAGACCCTTCGCCGGGCTACTAGGGACGCAAAGGCCAGAATTCCGGCCTCTTTCGCCTCCTGCACTCCCGGCTCATCCACTACTCCAAATATTGCTAGCCCCCAGCTTGGCTTGACCCGGACTTTCACCACCTGGGATATTACTCCCGCCACTCCTCTCCAGAACCCCTCCAATGCCGGGCATGACCAAAACATATGGACATGGTTCGCCGGGCTCCCTGAACATCTTTCACATCTATCCTGTACCCTAAAGAACCTACTCAGCCTCGCCCTCGTCAAATGCGCTCTGTGAACCACCTTAAATTGTATCAGACTGAGCCTGGCACACGAGGAAGAGGTATTAACCCTACCCAGGGCGTCGGCCCATAGCCCTTCCTCAATCTCCTCCCCCAGCTCCTCCTCCCATTTACCTTTCAGTTCTTCTACTAGCGCTTCCAAAGCATTGTTAAATACATTTTGAGCACCAAATTATTTTTTTTTCCAATTAAGGCGCAATTCAGCATGGCCAATCTACCTACCAGATGAGGTTAAGATAGATTTTCACCGTTGCCCAAGCATTACACACGTGTTGTCCAAATATAAACCACCCACTCAAATTTAATTTCTATTGTTTTCATGAGAATATAAGGCATGTTCTATAACAATCTGCACATTAGTTTTACATTTGGGCAACAAATTGAAAAGTCAGTCCCATAATCTTGCCTACTCGACCAAACAAAGCCTTTGTAATCCTATCAAAGCTCCAACCCAGCGTAGAATCGCCGAGCAGAAACTTATAGCCAAGTTCCGCACACGTGAGTGCGGCCTCAACCGGGACCTGGGATTCATGTCGCATTACATTCATCCCCCACCATCTGGCCTGCGAAATCCTACCAACTGTCCTGGCTTGATACAATTCACACCTCTTTAACCTGGGGTTACCCCATCTCTGGATCTGTAAAGATTTAATCACCTGCTAATGCTCGCATTCCTAGCATTGTTTGGCATCTTTGAATTTGTCTATATATGTGTTTCTGGAACAGACCTCTGCATTCACCTGAGGAAGGAGCAGCGCTCCGAAAGCTAGTGACATCGAAACAAACCTGTTGGACTTTAACCTGGTGTTGTAAGACTTCGTTCTATGTATTTACATTGTGCATCTATCGTTATGTCCTATGTTTTCATGTATGGAACAAAGTGTCTGGACTGTAGGCAGAACAATACTTTTCACTGGAACTCGATAGACATGACAATACACCCAAATCCAATCTCATAATCAATTCCTTAATATCTGTATCTGACCATGCTCCGTATCATCATCAGGAGCATACATCTTCCTTCCAATAGTTCCAGTAGATTGAGGTGACTTTGTCTCACTGTATAACACAGCAGGATTGCTGGTTGTTGACTTCTGCGACCAAATAAAAATACATTGAACAACATTATATAAAAGGAAAGTATGACAGATACTGTAAATCTGAAATAAAAACAGTAAGGGCTGGAACTACTCAGCTGGTCTGCATCATTATGAAGGGAGAAACAGAGTAAATATTTCAAGTTGAATATTCTTTTTTTTTAACAAACAATTTTGTTGAGGTATTTTAGGCGTATAGAAAAAGTGACATTGTACCGTACAAAAAAATAGAAGTCAAGACACAAATTAAACATAGTGCAAACCACGGCTCTGTTCACGCACGGACCCACCTCAATATCCCCTACTCTACACTATCCCCCCCCCTCTCCACCCCACTCCCCTGCTGACGCTTACTCCTCTGCGAAGAAGTCAGTAAATGGCTGCCACCTTCGGGCGAACCCTAATAGCGAACCTCTTAGGCGAACTTGTCAAGTTGAATATTCTTGAACATATCTTTGACTCAGAGGTGTGAGTGTTATCTGCTGAGCCATGGATAACATCTCATTACTCGTGGACTCAATATTTAATATGCAAAACACTAAGTGTGTTATTTTAGAGCAGGGACTGAGATAACGATTAAGATATTAATCTGTGTGTCACCATCAATAGAACCGACAAACCTTTAGAGTTACCTTGCGGATGCCACTGTCCAGATCAATACATATATTTATTTTCTAGTAATGTCCTTCCATCTACAAAAGATGAAAGACATGCAGCAAACAATCCATTTCAGATGGAGTGTCTTCATAGGTACACCTTTGCTGATGGTTGAAGAGACCAATCCTTGAAAGGCACATTCCGAATATAAAGCAACCAAGTATCGTTGCGGCTTGTTATTTTTAAAGTTGTCAACTGTTGCAGAGCTGGCTGTTAGTCATCAACATGATGCATACCACACCACAGGAAGTGACTCCATTTTCCTGTCATTAGCTTGTGACACCCAGGCGCAATCATTGACGTTTAGGGACTTCATGTCATGTTTACAAGACCTCTTGATGCTGAGCTTTGGTCGTCCTTTTGGTTGTATGGCTCCACTGATCTCACCATACAGAAAGTCCTTGAATGTGCGACAGTCTTCCATCTGAATGTGCCTGAAACAATGGAGCCATCTTTGTTTGATGAATGCGATCAAATTTGGAAATTGAGAGGACTGCCACATTTGTGATTTTGTTCCAGCAGGATATGCCCAAAATGCACCACAGACAGTGAAGAATAAAATAGTTGAGCTTATTTTTTTGATAGCTGTAGCACAGGCCCTAAACACTATCAGCTTGGTTGTAAGGGTCAACTTGATATCATTTCATGTGCCCCACACTTACTTTTGGCACAATGTTTGGTCACACTTTCACTTCAATATTTGACTTGTAAATGCCTATGTAAACATTTAACTGTGGAAATTCTGTGTGTAAGTCATTGCCTGTAACAACATAGGATACAGATTGGTTCTTGTTTTTGAAATCACTGCTCCAACTCTCAGGCTACCTTGCACTCTGGAGGCAATGTCACGGGGAATGTACATTAGTACATGGGCAGGATAATAATGGGGCCATGTCCCCATGCCAGCGTGAAAAGCGGCGCCAACCACTCCAGCATCAATGGGCCCTGATAATGGGGAATGCTCCCCTTCCTAGGAGCTGCTGATTGGCGGTTGTGGGGGAAATTTGCATATGCCGTTGTGCTCACCCTAACTTGAAGGTGGTTTGTGGAGGAGCTGTTGTCAAGTGACACATAAACCCAAAACACTTCTTCAGTGTTTCCCTCCCTGTAAAGATCAAGAGGAAGGCTCGAGGGCAGGTGGAAGTAGAAAGAAGTTGAACCGTGATGATTGGCTGGAAACTGGTAAGTAGTTTTTCTTTTATTTTCCCTCGGGTGTTATTTTGCGGGGCACAGAGGGATTGCTTGCTGAGAAGGGGAGTGAATAACAGGTAAGCTCTTTTTTTTTTATCTAGAAGGGATGGCAGGGAAGGTAGTGCAATGTTCCTACTGCAGAATGTTTGAGGTGAGGGACGCCGTCAGTGTCCCTGCTGATTTCATCTGTGGGAAGTGCACTCATCTCCAGCTCCTCAGAAACCGCATGAGGGAACTGGAGCTGGAGCTGGATGAACTTCGGATCATTCGGGAGGCAGAGGTAGTCATAGATAGAAGCTTCAGGGATGTAGTTACTCCGAAGAATAAAGATAGATGGGTGATGGTGAGAGGGGCTGGGAGGAAGTAGTCAGTACAGGGATCCCCTTAGTAACAAGTATACCGCTTTGGATACTGTTGGGGGGGGGCTTACCAGGGGTAAGCCATGGGGTACAGGTCTCTGGCACAGAGTCTGTCCCTGTTGCTCAGAAGGGAAGGGGGGAGAGGAGTAGAGCATTAGTCATTGGAGACTCCATAGTTAGGGGGATAGGTAGGATATTCTGTGGGAACGAGAGAGACTCGCGGTTGGTGTGTTGCCTCCCAGGTGCCATGGTGCGTGATGTCTCGGATCGTGTTTTCGGGATCCTTAAGGGGGAGGGGGAGCAGCCCCAAGTCGTGATCCACATAGGTACCAACGACATAGGTAGGAAAAGGGATAGGGATGTAAGGCAGGAATTCAGGGAGCTAGGGTGGAAACTTATATCTAGGACAAACAGAGTTATTATCTCTGGGTTGTTACCCGTGCCATGTGAGACGAGGAATAGGGAGAGGAGTTGAACACGTGGCTACAGGGATGGTGCAGGGTTTCAGATTTCTGGATAATTGGGGCTCATTCTGGGGTCGGTGTGACCTCTACAAACGGGATGGTCTACACCTGGACCAGAGGGGTACCAATATCCTGGGGGGGAAATTTGCTAATGCTCTTCGGGAGGGTTTAAACTAGTTCAGCAGGGGCTTGGGAACCTGAATTGTAGCTCCAGTATGAGAGTAGTGAGGTCATGAGTAAGGTTTTAAAGTTGCAGGAGTGTACCGGCAGGCAGGAAGGTGGTTTAAAGTGTGTCTTCTTCAATGCCAGGAGCATCCGGAATAAGGTGGGTGAACTTGCGGCATGGGTTGGTACCTGTGACTTCGATGTTGTGGCCATTTCGGAGACATGGATAGAGCAGGGACAGGAATGGTTGTTGCAGGTGCCGGGGTTTAGATATTTCAGTAAGCGTAGGGAAGGTGGTAAAAGAGGGGGAGGGGTGGCATTTTTAGTCAAGAACAGTATTACGGTGGCAGAAAGGACGTTTGATGAGGACTCGTCTACTGAGGTAGTATGGGCTGATGTTAGAAACAGGAAAGGAGAGGTCACCCTGTTGGGGGTTTTCTATAGGCCTCCGAAAATTTCCAGAGATGTAGAGGAAAGGATTGCAAAGATGATTCTGGATAGGAGCAAAAGCAACAGGGTAGTTGTTATGGGGGACTTTAACTTTAACTTTCCAAATATTGACTGGAAAACGCTATAGTTCGAGTACTTTAAATGGGTCCGTTTTTGTCCAGTTTGTGCAGGAGGGTCTCCTGACACAGTATGTAGATAGGCCAACGAGAGGCGAGGCCATATTGGATTTGTTACTGGGTAATGAACCAGGACAGGTGTTAGATGTGTTGGTAGGTGAGCACTTTAGTGATAGTGACCACAATTCGATTATGTTTACTTTAGTGATGGAAAGGGAAGGTATATACCGCAGGGCAAGAGTTATATCTGGGGGAAAGGCAATTATGATGCGATGAAGCAAGACTTAGGATGCATCGGATGGAGAGGAAAACTGCAGGGGATGGGCACAATGGAAATGTGGCGCTTGTTCAAGGAACGGCTACTGCGTGTCCTTGATAAGTATGTACCTGTCAGGCAGGGAGGAAGTGGTCGAGCAAGGGAACCGTGGTTTACTAAAGCAGTCAAAACACTTGTTCAAGAGGAAGAAGGAGGCTTATGTAAAGATGAGACATGAAGGTTCAGTTCGGGCGCTCGAGAGTTACAAGTTAGCTAGGAAGGACCTAAAGAGAGAGCTAAGAAGAGCCAGGAAGGGACATGAGAAGTCTTTGGCAGGTAGGATCAAGGATAACCCTAAAGCTTTCTATAGATATGTCAGGAATAAACGAATGACTAGGGTAAGAGTAAGGCCAGTCAAGGACAGTTGTGGGAAGTTGTGGTTGGAGTCCGAGGAGATAGGAGAGGTGCTAAATGAATATTTTTCGTCAGAATTCACACAGGAAAAAGACAATGTTGTTGAGGAGAATACTGAGATTCAGGCTATTAGACTAGAAGGGCTTGAGGTTCATAAGGAGGAGGTGTTAACAATTCTGGAAAGGGTGAAATGAGATAAGTCCCCTGGGCCGGATGGGATTTATCCTAGGATTCTCTGGGAAGCTAGGGAGGAGATTGATGAGCCTTTGGCTTTGATCTTTAAGTCATCTTTGTCAACAGGAATAGTGCCAGAAGACTGGAGGATAGCAAATGTTGTCCCCTTGTTCAAGAAGGTGAGTAGAGACAACCCCGGTAACTATAGACCAGTGAGCCTTACTTCTGTTGTGGGCAAAATCTTGGAAAGGTTTATAAGAGATAGGATGTATAATCATCTGGAAAAGCATAATTTGATTAGAGATAGTCAACATGGTTTTGTGAAGGGTAGGTCGTGCCTCACAAACCTTATTGAGTTCTTTGAGAAGGTGACCAAACAGGTGGATGAGGGTAAAGCAGTTGATGTGGTGTATATGGATTTCAGTAAAGCGTTTGATAAGGTTCCCCATGGAAGGCTACTGCAGAAAATACGGAGGCATGGGATTCAAGGTGATTTAGCAGTTTGGATCAGAAATTGGCTAGCTGGAAGAAGACAAAGGATGGTGGTTGATGGGAAATGTTCAAACTGGAGTCCAGTTACTAGTGGTGTACCACAAGGATCTGTTTTGGGGCCACTGCTGTTTGTCATTTCTATAAATGACTTGGAGGAGGGTGTAGAAGGATGAGTGAGTAAATTTGCAGATGACACTAAAGTCGGTGGAGTTGTGGACAGTGCGGACGGATATTACAAGTTGCAGAGGGACATAGAAAAGCTGCAGCGCTGGGCTGAGAGGTGGAAAATGGAGTGTAATGCAGAAAAGTGTGAGGTGATTCATTTTGGAAGGAATAACAGGAAGACAGAGTACTGGGCTAATGGTAAGATTCTTGGTAGTGTGGATGAGCAGAGAGATCTCGGTGTCCATGTATATAGATCCCTGAAAGTTGCCACCCAGGTTGAGAGGGTTGTTAAGAAGGCGTACGGTGTGTTAGCTTTTATTGGTAGAGGGATTGAGTTTCGGAGCCATGAGGTCATGTTGCAGCTGTACAAAACTCTGGTGCGGCCGCATTTGGAGTATTGCGTGCAATTCTGGTCGCCGCACTATAGGAAGGATGTGGAAGCATTGGAAAGGGTGCAGAGGAGATTTACCAGAATGTTGCCTGGTATGGAAGGAAGATCTTATAAGGAAAGGGTGAGGGACTTGAGGCTGTTTTCGTTAGAGAGAAGAAGGTTAAGAGGTGACTTAATTGAGGCATACAAGATGATCAGAGGATTGGATAGGGTGGACAGTGAGAGCCTTTTTCCTCGGATGGTGATGTCTAGCACGAGGGGACATAGCTTTAAATTGAGGGGAGATAGATATAAGGCAGATTGTGAGAGGTAGGTTCTTTACTCAGAGAGTAGTAAGGGCGTGGAATGCCCTGCCTGCAACAGTCGTGGACTCGCCAACACTAAAGGCATTCAAATGGTCATTGGATAGACGTATGGACGATAAGGGAATAGTGTAGATGGGCTTTAGAGTGGTTTCACAGGTCGGCGCAACATCGAGGGCCGAAGGGCCTGTACTGCGCTGTAATGTTCTCTGTTCTATGTTCTAGGGGGCTAGGCCGGCGCCGGAGTAGTCCCCTCAGCTCCAGCTGGCGCGGAATGGCCGGCGTGATTCCGCGTATGCGCGGGGGTTCCCTTCTCCGCGCCGGCCCCTGGGCAATATGGCGGAGCGGTACAGGGGCCCGGCGCGGAGGAAGCCCCCACGGAACCAGCCCGCCCGCTGATCGGTGGGCCCCGATCACGGGCCAAGCCACTGTGCTCCCCCCCGCTCCCCGGGTCGGATCCTCCTGCCCGCCCCCCCCCCTCCCCCCCTCCAGGACGGCGTCCTCAGACACACCAGGTCCCGCCGTGTGGGACCTGAGTAACCTCCGCCGGCGGGACTCGGCCGAACTCGGTTGCCACTCGGCCCGTTGGGGCCCGGAGAATCGCCGGGGGAGGGGTTTCAATGGCCCCCGGCCGGCGTGGCGGGAATCCCGCGGGTGCCCGAGAATCAGCGGGGGAGAATCACGAAGTCGGCGTCGGGACGGCGGGGCGCGATTCTCACGTCCCCACGGGGATTCTCCGACCCAGCACAGGGTCGGAAAATCCCGGCCCATGTCTGCTGGTTTAGCTCACTGGGCTAAATCGCTGGCTTTTAAAGCAGACCAAGGCAGGCCAGCAGCACGGTTCAATTCCCGTACCAGCCTCCCCGAACAGGTGCCGGAATGTGGTGACTAGGGGCTTTTCACAGTAACTTCATTGAAGCCTACTTGTGACAATAAGCGATTTTCATTTTTCATTTCATTCAAAGAACTGGCCAAAACTCTGTGAACCATTAAAATTTAATACACTATTGCATTTTTCTGAGAAGTGGAATATAGGAGGGGTCAATTTCAAGCGATGGCCTGAATACATTTCAACAACCTCATTTTTTTGCTCTTCCTGTGCAGAATGTAAAATGGTTATTTCTTCAATGTTTTAAGTCATGACATTTATTCCAACTGCCATTGAGTTAAGGAAGTCCAAGATTTTAATCTTTACTTTCAGCTTTAACCTATCCTGAAAAATGATGTTGATCGGGTCCTTTCTCCTGAATTGAAAATTGCAATGAGCGAGAAAGAGAGATTTAAGATTCGACAATTATCGCCGATTGTTTTGTGAGGTGGAGATCAGGTTAAACAGGATGCATTTTTTTTTTTTATGTTCACGTTCCGTTAATGAGGCATAACCACTTGCCTCAGTGGTCACTCATGTTCCCTCTCAGTTATTTTCATCTTTTGAGGTCAGTTGAGGCATATTGCGCAAACATTGAGTAAAGATCAAAGCATAATGGAAATTAAAATCTGACACTTACTCAATTAGATAGCAACTGGAGCTTATGTGGTCACATACACATTGAAGAAGTTAAAAAAAAAAAAATTTAGAGAACCCAATTCATTTTTTCCAATTAAGGGGCAATTTAGCGTGGCCAATCCACCTACCCTGCACATCTTTGGGTTGTGGGGGCGAAACCCACACAAACACGGGGAGAATGTGCAAACTCCACACGGACAGTGACCCAGAGCCGGGATCGAACCTGGGACATCGGCACCGTGAGGCTGCAATGCTAACCACTGCGCCACCGTGCTGCCCCACTTTGAAGAATTAAACATCTAACACTGAAAGGCGAAGAAATTATTTGTCCAGAAGCATTGATCAGAAATTTAATTTCGATACAAGTTTTTTTTTACATAGTTCATTACCGTCAGAAGGATTTCTCAGATGTATGTGGCAGGATAAATGACAATTATTTTTTAATATGATTTAATACTCTGATAATGATCCATGTGCCATTTCAGTTGTAATGATCTAGATTCTTAGTCATATCTGGGGCAGCACAGTAGCATTGTGGATAGCACAATTGCTTCACAGCTCCAGGGTCCCAGGTTCGATTCCGGCTTGGGTCACTGTCTGTGCGGAGTCTGCACATCCTCCCCGTGTGTGCGTGGGTTTCCTCCGGGTGCTCCGGTTTCCTCCCACAGTCCAAAGATGTGCAGGTTAGGTAGATTGGCCATGATAAATTGTCCTTAGTTTCCAAAAAAATTGCCCTTAGTGGGGTTACTGGGTTATGGGGATAGGGTGGAGGTGTTGACCTAGGGTGGGGTGCTCTTTCCAAGAGCCGGTGCAGACCCGATGGGCCGAATGGCCTCCTTCTGCATTGTAAATTCTATGAAATATCATATAAAAATGAAGGCTGCACTGGCACACCACTGGTTCTGTGGTGGATTTCCTCCTTGATGGTGACCCTTTGAAAAAGTTGGCTGCTGAGATGTGTTCAATTACTTCTAAAGTTTACCCATCAATAATAATAGCTGGAGATGTCGGTGCTGGTCTGGGAGGTTTGGTGATGGTTCATAGAAGCCCTACAGTGCAGAAGGAGGCCCATTGAGTCTGCACCAATGCTCCACCTCGGCCCATGCTCCCATCCTAACCCTGTAACCCAGTAACCCCACCTAACCTATACCGCACTGAAGGGCAATTTAGCATGACCAATGCACTGAGCCTGCACATCTTTGGACTGGAGCAAGCAGAGGAAACCCATGCACACACAGGGAGAACGTGCAAACTTCACACGGTCACCCATGGCCAGAATCGAACCTGGCTACCTGGTGCTGTGAGGCAGCAATGCTAACCACTGGGCCACCGTGCCACCCCGATTTTATCCCAATGTGAGAGGCCAACCCTTTTGTATGTAAAGTTGAGGAGGCTGAAGGTTAGTCTGAGAGTCACCTGCAGTGTTAACCACAATTGTACAGTTGTCGGTGTATTGAAAGTCGTGGATATATTGGAGGGTCATTTGAGCCTTGTCTCTCAATCTTTGTGAGATTGAAAATTTCTCCATTGAGGTGAAACTCAATCATCACCCCTTAGGAATTTGGGATGAGTTCCATGACCAGTCTGTGGTAGATACTGAAGAGAGTTGGCACAATCACACAGCCTTGCTTGACGCCCATTCAGATACAAAAGGACTTAGTCTCCAGTCCGCTGTGAATGTTGCTGTCATACTGTCATGCAGCAGACACAGGACAGTAACAAAATCTGCTGGACATCCAAATTTCCGGAGGACTTTCCAAATGGTTCTGGAGTTGTTGCAATGAAATGAAATGAAATGAAATGAAAATCACTTATTGCCGCGAGTAGGCTTTCAATGAAGTTACTGTGAAAAGCCCCTAGTCGCCACATTCCGGCGCCGGCTGCTGAACGTCCCGGGAAAGGTCAATAAAGGCCATATAGGACTGTTTCCATTTTCCCGACACTTTTTCTCAGATGTGTTAAGTGACAAAAATGGTCTGTGGATCCCTGGATGACCAGAAACTATCTGGAAGAATATCTTTGATGAAGAGTAGGAGGTGGGTCCTCAACAAGAGACTGCCACAAGAAGGAAAAGACATCTACCACTCTGTTGTGGTCACCGCCCCCTTTGCGACAGAGAGACTTGGGTCACCCACCAAAGGCACCTCCAGTCACTGGAGAATACCCATCAGCTGGAAAAGCTGTAGGATTGGGAAGTGTTATTTCAATATTAATTTTTAAAAGTCGATAAAGCTTCCACTTACATACAAAATATTCCACTTACCCGACTATCCTCAGTAGCATTTTCCTTTTCTGTTTGCTTCTGAGATTGTTTACAACCTAAAGGTGAAAACCCTTGTTAATATTTCTTTAATATTAATCAAACATTGCTCTTGGAATACACAGTATAGATCACCACTCCCACGTTAGAATAATGGTACTTTTGTAAATTGGAAGAGTATGGATGTAAATTGCACATCTAACATTTTTGATACCGATTCATTCTTACAGACTATGGCCGGGATTATCCAGCGGGGTGGGGGTCCGGCGGGATGGAGTGGCGGGAACCACTCCGGCGTCGGGCCGCCCCAAAGGTGTGGATTTCTCCGCACCTTTATGCGCCAAGCCCTCACCTTGAGGGGCTAGGCCCGCGCCGGAGTGGTTGGCGCGCCGCTGGCTGGTGGGAAAGGCCTTTGGCACCATGCCAGCCGGGGCCGAAAGGACTTCGCCGGCCGGCGGATGTCCGCACATGCGCGGGAGCGTCAGCAGCTGCTGACGTCATCCCCGCGCATGCGCGGGGGGGGGTCCACCTGCGCATCGGCCATCGCGGAGGCTATGGCCGAGGCGGAAGGAAAAGAGTGCCCCCACGGCACAGGCCCGTCCACGGATCGGTGTGCCCCGATCGCGGGCCAGGCCACCGTGGGGGCATTCCCCGGGGCCAGATCGCCCCGCTTCCGTCCCCCCCCAGGACCCCAGAACTTGCCCGCACCGCCAGTCACGCCGGTAAGGTAGGTGGTTTGATTCACGCCGGCGGGACTGGCATGACAGCAGCGGGACTTCGGCCCATCGCGGGCCGGAGAATCGCCGGGGGGGGGGGGGGGGCGCCGACCGGCACGGCGTGATTCTCACCCCCACCGCATTTTCGGTGCCGGAGAATTCGGCGGCCGCCGGGGGCGGGATTCACGCTGCCCCCCCCCCCCCCCCGGCGATTCTCCGACCCGGCGGGTGGTCGGAGAATCCCGCCCAAGATCTCTCTCCCTCATCAGCCACGACACTGGTTTCACGATTTTTAAAAGCACAAGTAAACCGCTCCGTCAGGAACACAGCCCATTGAGAATCACGGAGGCCCTGGAGAATACTGGGTAGGGCCCGGTAATGACATGCAAACGGTGTTTACTGTACGTGCGCTTCGGAACGCATTGACACCACTGTTGAGGTGACGGGAACTGCGATTTGGCAACAAATCGGTACCCGCTGCGATTTTAACATCGGAATCTACTCCCCGTCCAATCGCATTTTTGCGATTTCTGCGTCGGCCGATGGAGGATCCTGGGATATTCGGGTTTATCATCTTACGTCTGTCTCTTAGGGCACAATTGTAATCCTGGTCACACATAGTGGAGCTGACAGGATCGAGAACACTGGTTTTACAGCCCTCCTAAGTTTAGTCTCTTTAAATTCAACAGGGTATGATATTGGACAGGGTGTAAGTCTCCTTTAGATTCCAGTCCAACCAGTTTGGTTAAAATCTCATCTGTACCGTCCAGCATTTCAGATAAATGACAACAAAGATTGGAAATGAAATGGACGACATTACAAAAACCAACAAGAATCTAGAAAGAATTCAAGTATTATTTTCGTATTGCTGCTTCGAGCTCACTTGGAACAGGGGAATTAATCCGTCATAGATTTCCACCATTACAGATAATAATACATATTTTAATTAACATTGTACAATAAATGTAGATACAGCAGAGGTCTGAGACTGTCTCACAGCACTTACCTCTTTGTGTTTTCACAGTGAAACACAAGAAGATCAAAATAACAATAAGGCTTAAGTATCGAATTTTGGCTTCAATTCCTGGTGTTCGTTTCTTGTCTGTATTTGTGCAATAAGTAAAAATGTTGTCATTATAATGAAATAGTAGTAAAACTTTTTTAAAATCTTAAAAAGAAATGGTAGGAACACTCACTGCAGTTAATTGTTATTCCAAGGTATCCCTTTGGGAATGGAAGGACCTCTTATGGGGTATTTGGATCTTCATCGACATTAATATTTATGTCACATTTCCACATCCCAGCCTCAACTAAAGGCTTCCAATGAATTATTTACATGATTGTTAATTAAGGTGAGAATCTTAATATTTTCTGTTTTCTGCAGCAATTCAGCTGACCTAGAGAGTAGGCTGCTAGACCAATAACAAAGTGCTGTATGCTTTAGACTTTAGACTGTTAAGTTCAAAATAAATATCAGATGGAGAGAATGAATTCCTTTACATAAAACCTAAGAAATAGGAGCTAGAGGAGGACATTTGACCATGAGGGCTTATTCTGTCATTCATCAAGATCATAACTACTTACGCGCACACCTCCACCCTATGCCCATAACCCAGTAACCCAATAACCACAAAGGTTTCCTCCCACAGTCCAAAGATGTGCAGGCTAGGTGGATTGGCCATGATAAATTGCCTTTAGTGTCCAAAATTGCCCTTAGTGTTGGGTGGGGTTACTGGGTTATGGGGATAGGGTGGAGGTGTTGACCTTGGGTCGGGTGCTCTTTCCAAGAGCCGGTGCAGACTCGATGGGCCGAATGGCCTCCTTCTGCACTGTAAATTCTATGATAATCTATGTAACCTTTTTTGGACACTCAGGGCAATTTATCACGGCCAATCCACATACCTTGCACAACTTTGGACTGTGGGAGGAAACCGGAGCACCCGGAGGAAACCCACGCAGACATGGGTAGAACGTGCAGACTCCGCACAGACAACGACCCAAGCCAGGAATCGAACCTGGGACCCTGGAGCTGTGAAGCAACTGTGCCAACCACTGTGCTACCATGCTGCCCAGCTCCCTTAATGTCATTCATAAACACTATTGGCCTCTGTACTTGAAAATACTCATTGGCTAAGCACTCTCAGTCCCTGAGGTAGAGAGTTCCAAGATTCACAATTCACTGAGGCAATAAATTACTCCTGACCAAAGTCTCAGTTGGCCTACCCCTTACCCTGAGACTGTGACCGTGCGCACTCTGTTCTCCAATTTGAGACATATTTTCTTGCCATCCACTCTATCAAACCCCTTAAGAATTTTGTATGTTTAATTTCATTCCCTGCAACTCCAGGGAATGGAAACCTAATCTTGCCCTCAATCCAGGAACTAGCATAGTAACCTCCAATGTGCTCCCTATGGTGCAAGCATGTCCTTTCTTCAGTAAAGAAATCCAAACATCTCACACAACTCCAGGCATGGTCTCACCATTGCCTTGTATGATGATAGTAAGACTTTTTAGCCTTAGGCTTTAGACTGTTAAGTTGAAAGTTAATGTAAATTTTAGCTTTATTCTTGCCAAATACTTTTTGAAAATTCAAATACACTTCTCCTTCCTGGCGATCATATTTTCAAACACCTCCGACAGATATGTACAATATTATTTCCATTCTTTAAGTAATGTTGACTGCTTATGATTCGCAAACTGCCCATTATCAAGTCCAGAATAGATTTCAAGCATTTTCCCTACTAGTAAAAGGCCTACAGATCCTTATTTCCTCCCGTCCACCTTTCTTAAATTGTGGGATTACATTTGTTGCCTTCCAATCCTTGGGAACAGTTCCAGAATCTAAGAAATTCTGGAAGATCAGAACAAATGCATCCATTATCTCCGCAGCTACCATTTCTAAAAGCTCTGGTTGCAGGACATCATTCCTGGAGATTTGTCACCATTTCGCTAGAAATATTTCTTTACTTATAATGATTTCTTTAAGTTCTTTACTCTCACTAGACCCATGATGCCTCTTTATTTCTCAAATTGTTTTGTGTCTATCAGCTTGTAAAGATAGACACAACATTTGATTGATATCTCTGCCAGTTGCTTGTGCCCCATTCTAATTTAACTAGCTCTGCCTCTTTACTTATAGACCCACCATGTTCATTAATTTCTTCCTATTTACATACCTAATTTACATACCTATCGGAATCTCTGCAATGTGTTTTTAATTTTTCTTGGGATGTGAGCCTGTCCCTAGTTGCCCTTGAGGATGTGATATTGAACTGCCCTCTTGAACGACTGTGCACATCTGGTGTAGGTACGCCCACAGTGCAATTAGATTCATAGAGAGTCATAGAGATTTTACAGCATGGAAAGAGGCCCTTCGGCCCATAGTGACTATGAAAGGGGGGTGCAAGGGCAGCACGGTGGCACAGTGCTTAGCATTGCTGCCTCACGGGGCCGAGGTCCCAGGTTCGATCCCAGCTCTGGGTCACTGTCCGTGTGGTTTGCATATTCTCCCTGTGTTTGCGTGGGTTTCACCCCCACAACCCAAAGATGTGCAGGGTAGGTGGATTGGTCACGCTAAATTGCCCCTTAGTTGAAAACAAAAATGAATTGTGTACTCTAAATTTATTTTTTATTTAAATGAAAGGGTTACAGTTCCATACCAAGATGGTGTGTAACTTGGAGCAGAATTTACAGGTGGTGGTGTTCCATGGATCTACATCGTTCTTCCAGGTGTAGAGTTCACAAGTTTGGAAAATAGAGGTTCCCATTGTGCTCCAGTGCATAGAACATAGAACATAGAACATAGAAAAATACAGCACAGAACAGGTCCTTTGGCCCACGATGTTGTGCTGAACCTTTGTCCTAGATTAATCATAGATTATCAGAGAATTTACAGTGCAGAAGGAGGCCATTCGGCCTATTGAGTCTGCACCGGCTCTTGGAAAGAGCACCCTACCCAAGGTCCACACCTCCACCCAACACTAAGGGCAATTTTGGACACTAAGGGCAATTTACCATGGCCAATCCACCTAACCTGCACATCTTTGGACTGTGGGAGGAAACCAGAGCACCCGGAGGAAACCCACGCACACACGGGGAGGATGTGCAGACTCCGCACAGACAGTGACCCACGCCTGAATCGAACCTGGGACCCTGGAGCTGTGAAACAATTGTGCTATCCACAATGCTACCGTGCTGCCCTTAAGAACAAATTAATCTACACTATATCATTCTACCGTAATCCATGTACCTATCCAATAGCTGCTTGAAGGTCCCTAATGTTTCCGACTCAACTACTTCCACAGGCAGTGTATTCCATGCCCCCACTACTCTCTGGGTAAAGAACCTACCTCTGACATCCCCCTATATCTTCCACCATTCACCTTAAATTTATGTTCCCTTGTAATGGTTTGTTCCACCCGGGGAAAAAGTCTCTGACTGTCTACTCTATCTATTCCTCTGATCATCTTATAAACCTCTATCAAGTCGCCCCTCATCCTTCTCCGTTCTAATGAGAAAAGGCCTAGCACCCTCAACCTTTCCTCGTAAGACAACATTCCAGGCAACATCCTGGTAAATCTCCTTTGCACCTTTTCCAAAGCTTCCACATCCTTCCTCAAATGAGGCGACCAGAACTGTACACAGTACTCCAAATGTGGTGGAGAATGCAAATGCTTATGGTGCTGGACAGGTCTTGATCAACCACACTGCTTTTCTCTGGGTTATCTTTCTTAAATGTTGTTGAAAAAAGTGGAGAGTATTCTATTACATTCCAGGCTTGTGTTTTGTGGATGGTATGCATGCTTTGGAGAGCCAGAATGTAAGTTACCCAAATTTCCAGCCTCTACCGCAGTATTTACATACCTGGTCCAGTTAAGTGTAAGGTCACTGGTGAACCACAGAACAGTGTAAGTGCAGGATTCAGTGATAGTAATGCTGTTGAAGGTCAAGGGGAAATAGTTTTGGAGATGGTCATTTCTTAGCACTTGTGGGCACAAATGGAACGGACACCATGCAATCATCAGCAAACATCTCAATTTCTGTAGAAGAATTGTCACTGATTCCCATTGACATTAAGAGTTGCTAGGGCTCCTTGATGTCACACTTGATCAAATACTGCTTTAAATCACTTGAGTCAATCTCATTTAACCTCTGGAATTCAGTTCTTTTATCCATGTGAAGGCCAAGCCTATAATGAGGTCTGGATCTGAGTGCCCATGTCAGAACCCAAACTAAATATCAGTGATAAGGCTATCGCTGAATAAGTGCCACTTGAAGTACATTCAACGGCATCTTCCATCACTTTGCTAATGATTGACAATAGATTGATGGAGCAGGAATTGGCAGGACTGGACTTGTCTTTCTTATTGTGGATAGGGCTATTTCCTACATTGTTTAGTAAGTGCTGTTGTACTAGAACGTTTTGGTTTGGTGTCTGGCTAGTTCTGGAGGGCAAATAAAGCCAGCCATGGAGCTTAGCCTTGGCCATTTCTCTTTTCATCGAATTGGCCAAAGACCGGTTGATGTTAGGGACCTCAGGAGAAGGTCCCAATGGATTGTCCACTCAGCACTTCTGGCTGAAGAAGGTTGCAAATGCTTAAATCTTGTCCTTTGCACTGATGTCCTGTGCTGCCCAGGACTGAGGATTGGGATATTTGTAGAGATTCCTTCTCTAATACGTGTCCACCACCTTTCACAACTGTACGTGGCAGCACTTTCTTTTTCAGGGGATGCGAACATTATCACTGGCTGGGCCCAGTATTTATTGCCCATCCCTGAAGGCTTTTCCGAGTCAACCATATTGCTGTGGAGTCATGTGTGGTCAGTTAAGGATGACACATTTCCTTCCCTAAAGGACATTAGTGAACAATCATTAGACTTTTAATTCCAGATTTCTATTGAATTCAAATTCCACTTTCTACTATGTTGCGGTTCGAACCTGGGACCCCATTACCCTGGGTCTCTGAAATGAAATGAAAATCGCTTATTGTCACAAGTAGGCTTCAAATGAAGTTACTGTGAAAAGCTCCTAGTCGACACATTCCGGCGCCTGTTCGGGGAGGCTGTTACGGGAATTGAACCGTGCTGCTGGCCTGCTCGGTCTGCTTTAAAAGCCAGTGATTTAGCCCAGTGTGCTAAACCAGCCCCTCTGGATTACTAGTCCAGTGACAATACCACTACATCAATGCCTCCCCTACTGTTATGGGGTCTATAAACAGCAGAGGTGTTCAAAGTAATAGGGGGACACACAGTAGATGGGGAGAAACTGTTCCTATTCATGGAGGGATTGAGAATGATAGGGCACAGATTTAAGGTGATTGACAAAATAAAGAATAAGTCGTGTTGTTCGGATCTGCAATGCAACGCTTGGGAGTGTGGAGGAGGCAACCATGGCACTCCGAAGGAAATTGAATTATTGTCTGAAAATGAAACATTTGCAAGGCTACGGAAAAAGGATACCAGGTGAGCTGCTGCTGCATGTTGGGACAAATGCCGACTTCTGTGTTCAGACCATAGAATCTCTACAGTGCAGAAGGAGGCCATTCATTGCTTTGAGTCTGCACCAGCCCTCTGAAAGAGCACCCTACCTGGGCCCAATCCCCCCACCCTATCCCCTTAACTCCACGTAACCTACACATCCTCGAACACTGGCGAGGCCAATCCAGCTAACCTGCACATCTTTGGACTCTGGGAGGAAATCGGAGCACCCAGAGGAAACCCACGCAGACACGGGGAGAAAGTGCAAACTCCCCACAGACAGTCATCCAAGGCTGGAATTGAACTCAGGCCCCTGACACTGTGAGGCAGCAGTGCTAACCACTGTATGGTGTTGTCACCATTCTATTATTCTATGTTGAAATAATTGTGCAGAGGATTAAATAGACACATGCTGAATTATTCTGACTCGCTGTGATTCAGCTAATTGGGGGTTGTTTTTTTACAATTTAGAGTACCCAATTATTTTTTCCAATTAAGGGGCAATTTAGCATGCCCAATCCACCTAACCTGCACATCTTTGGGTTGTGGGGGTGAAATCCACGCAGACACGGAGAGAATGTGCAAACTCCACACGGACAGTGACCGAGGACCGGGATTCGAACCCGGGTTCTCAGCACCGTAGGTAGCAATGCTAACCACTGCGCCACCGTGCTGCCCAAGCTAGTTGTGGTTTCATATTGTATCGCACAGACAGAAGGAGGCGATTTGGTTCATCACATCTCTTCGAAAGAGTTTACAGAGTTGTCCATTATTCATCTCTTTCGCTGTAGCCCCGGAAATGTTTATTTTTTTTCTCAAACTCAACAAATATCAAAAAACAAATCAAACAAAATGATCATTGGCAAAAACAGCAACTGAAGAACATTTTTGTTAAAACAATCATCCCACTGATTTTATACCACCAATGTATTATCCCAGATAATTTAACCAACTCCTTTGCAATCCAGGTAAATGTGAAATGAGACATTTTAAATATTGGCGTAACACTTACTGATCAAATCAAAGAGATTAAAAGTGTAAAGGTGTGGGCAGCACGGCGGCACAGTGGTTAGCACTGCCGTCTCATGGCGCCGAGGTCCCAGGTTCGATCCCGGCTCTGGATCACAGTCCGTGTGGAGTTTGTACATTCTCCCCATATTTGCGTGGGTTTTGCCCCCACAACCCAAAGATGGGCAGGGTAGGTGGATTGGCCACGCTAAATTGCCCTTTAATTGGAAAAAATGAATTCGGTACTCAAAATTTATTTTAAAAATAAATAGAAGTGTAAAAGTAACCGCTACATGTGCTTGAGGACCTATTTTCTTCCAGTGACGTTTTGTTACAGATTCTGCTGAACTATTTCCAGTTGAGCTTGATTGGAAGGTCTAGTCAGTCACTGCCAATGTGGAAAACTCAACAGTAATACTATTCAAATCTGATGTGGTCAAGTTGCAAAGTATCAAAATGAAGCCCTAACAACTTACAAATCGACCTTGCTTTAATCTGTGTTCAATCTGAGGCAAATAGGCAGCATCTTGATATTATTTTCTGTTTGCCAAAAGCTGCCCTTGAAACCTGTTGCCTTAGGTCATAAGTTTCCGGCTAGTGGTTTTCAGATGGTATCATAGAATTTCCTCTGGTGTCTCTGTTATTTCAGATGGAGCAAAAGGACTTTTGAATACTAGGCAATTAATAGGCCATTCAGCACCCCGAGCCACTCCCACCATTTAATTAGATCATGACCAGTCAGTATTTCAACTCCATTTACCTGCATGGGTAAAGTAGGCTTCAATGAAGTTACTGTGAAAAGCCCCTAGTCGCCACATTCAATAAAGGAAGAGTATTATTTCAGTGGTGATATATTGGGAAGTGTGGATACACAAAGGGACCTGGGTCCCTCATACACCAGTCAATGAAAGTGGAGAGGCAGGTGAAGCAAGCAATTAGGAAGGCAAATGATATGTTGGACCTCATTGCAAGAGGATTTGAGTTCAGGAGTAGTGATGGCATACTGCAGTTATACAGGGCCTTAGTGAGACCACCCCTGGAGTATTATGTGCAGCTTTGGTCTCCCTACCTAAGAAGGGATAGAGGGAGTGCAGCAGAAGTTCACTGGGCTGATACTTGCGTTGGCAGGGCTGCTCTATGAGGAGAGATTGGTTCGACTGGGCCTGTGTTCACAGGAATTTAAGGGATGAGAGGAGATCTGACTCTAATAGGGCTGCACATGCTAAATGCAGGGAAAATGTTTTCCCTGATGAGGGAATCTAGTTCCAGGGGACACAGTCTCAGGATACGGAGTAAAACATTGACTAAGGTTAGGAGTTTTTTTTCACTCAAAATGTAGTGAGCCTGTGGAATTCTCTACCACGGAAGGCTGTGGAGGCCAAGTCACTGAATATATTCAAGAAAGAGTGGAACTAATTAGAGAAACCTTCAAACATCCGGCAAATGCACCCAAGCTCAAATAGCCTTTTTCAGTGACGGCAGGCCCTGGTTGTGAAGGCACTGGATAACTATTGAGTTATTTTTTTAAAATAAAGAGAAATGATAACGCAGCAATCCCTAAACTGAGACTTGGCAAGTTTCATATTGTGAACCTATTTATAGCGTGTCGTCCCTTGTGTGGTCTGGAAGAGTTTGTCATGTTTTGACTTCAAAAGTACAAGAGGTTAAATGGTGATGCACGATCAATTAAAATCAAAGACGAGGTTGTAACATAACTGAAGGCTTTAATCGACTAGAACTGTTCCCCAGCAGCTTCGGTACAGAAAGTGAGGGCTGCTGGGACGGCACCAGTTCTTATACCCCGCCCGTCAAGGCAGAGCTACGTACCAACAGCCAATGGTAAACTCCTAGGTTTAACCAATGGTCTTCGGCCTCTTGGGTACTGTAATACCTGATAATACCACATTCACCCCCTGTTAAAAAAAAGAGTCCAGCGAGGGTGGTGGCCAGTGGTTACAATTGCATCTACATGGTATGATCAGGTATGGAGGTACCGTGATACCTCTTTACAGAGTTGTCGAGAATATTTTACAAGCATGGAAGATATATACATTCAGTGTACGTTTACGGTTATAGTTACAGTGAAACAATCAGTCGGTCGGGTGGCCTGGTCATCCTCCTGGATCGTCTGGGCTTCGGTGGTGATTCTGGTGGGGTTCCGGACTTCTGAGACTCCGGGAGCATGGCGTCGGTCTCCATGGCAGCTTCGTCACCCCTAGACGGCGCTGGTGGGGCCAACGGTTGGGCCGAGAGGGGGGCGCCTGTAGGGGGCGTCAGTGGGTGGGATGGCCTAGGTAGGAGTGGCGGGAGGGCTGACCCTCCAGTGAGGTGCTGTGGTGGGGGAGGGGGGTAATGGTCTGGGTGCGCGTGGGGTTCCGGCGGGCACCAGGTCCCGGAGGGAAACTTTATCTTGCCGGCCATCAGGGAACGCCACGTAGGCGTACTGGGGGATAGCGTGCAGCAGGTGGACCCCCTCGACCAACAGGTCCGACTTGTGCGCCCGCACGTGCTTCCGAAGCTGGATGGGTCCGGGTGTCGCTAGCCAGGTTGGGAGTGAGGTCCCGGAGGAGGACTTCCTGGGGAAGACAAGGAGACGTTCATGAGTTGTCTGATTTGTGGTTGTACAGTGCAGCGACCGGATAGCGTGGAGGGCCTCCGGGAGGACTTCTTGTCAGCGGGAGACTGGGAGATTCCTGGACCGTAGGGCCAGTAGAACGGTCCTCCAGACTGTTCCATTCTCCCTCTCTACCTGCCCGTTTCCCCAGGGGTTGTAACTGGTCGTCCTGCTTGAGGCGATACCCTTGCTGCGCAGGAATTGACGCAGTTCGTCGCTCCTAAAGGAGGACCCCCATCACTGTGTATGTACGCGGGGAACCCGAACAGTGTAAAGATACCCTGGAGGGCCTTGATGACGGTGTTTGCGGTCATGTCGGGGCAGGGGATGGCGAATGGGAACCGGGAGTTCTCGTCAATCACGTTCAGGAAATACGTGTTGCGGTCAGTGGAGGGAAGGGGGCCTTTGAAATCCATGCTGAGGCGTTCAAAGGGACGGGAAGCCTTTATCAGGTGCGCCCTCTCTGGCCGGTAGAAGTGCGGTTTGCACTCCGTGCAGATTTGGCAGTCCCTGGTGACTGTCCTGACCTCCTCGATGGAGTAGGGCAGGTTGCGGGTCTTAATGAAGTGGAAAAAACGAATGAACCCCGGGTGGCAGAGGTCGTCGTGGAGGGCTTGGAGGGGATCCACTTGTGCGGTGGCACACGTGCCGCAGGACAGGGCATCGGAAGGCTCGTTTAGCTTCCCAGGACGGTACAAGATCTTGTATTTGTAGGTGGAGAGTTCTTCCCTCCACCGTAAGGTCTTGTCGTTCTTTATCTTGCCCCGCTGTGCATTATCAAACATGAATGCCACCGACCGTTGGTCAGTGAGGACAGTAAATCTCCTGCCGGCCAGGTAATGCCGCCAATGTTGCACAGCTTCTACTATGGCTTGCGCCTCCTTTTCGACCGAGGAATGGTGAATTTCTGAAGCATGGAGGGTACGGGAGAAGAAGGCCACGGGTCTGCCCGCTTGGTTGAGGGTGACCGCAAGAGCTACGTCGGATGCATTGCTCTCGACCTGGAAGGGGAGGGACTCGTCGATGGCAAGCATCGTGGCCTTTGCAATGTCTGCTTTGATGCGGCAGAAGGCCTGGCGGGCCTCCGTTGACCGGGGGAAGGTTGTGGACTGGATTAGGGGTTGGGCTTTGTCTGCGTAGTTATACGTACTGTGCGTAATAACTGAAAAGCCCGAGGCAGCGCTTCAGGGCCTTGGGGCAGTGAGGGAGGGGGAACTCCATAAGGGGGCGCATGCGTTCAGGGTCGGGTCCTATAACTCCATTTCGCACTTCGTAGCCGAGGATGGCTAGGCGGTCGGTGCTAAATATGCATTTATCCTTATTATACGTTAAGTTAAGGATTTTCACGGTCTGGAGAAATTTCCGGAGGTTGGTGTCGTGGTCCTGCTGGTCATGGCTGCAGATGGTGATGTTATCCAGATACGGGAACCACATCGGTCAACCATTCAGTCCATCGCACGTTGGAAGACCGAGGCCCCATTAGTGACACCAAAGGGAACCCATAAAAATTGGTAGAGCCACCCATCTGCTTCGAAGGCAGTGTACTTGCGGTCACTAGTGCGGAGGGGTAGCTGATGGTAAGCGGACTTGAGATCCACCGTGGAGAAGACCTTGTATTGCACGATCCTGTTCAGCAGGTCGGATATGCGGGGGAGAGGGTATGTGTCCAGCTGCGTAAACCTGTTGATGGTCTGACTGTAGTCAATGACCATCCTATGTTTCTCCCCGGTCTTCACCACCACTACTTGAGCTCTCCAGGGACTGTTGCTAGCTTCAATGACCCCTTCCCTCAGTAGCCTTTGGACCTCTGACCTGATGAAGGTTCGGTCCTGGGCACTGTACCGTCTGCCCCTGGTGGCGACGGGTTTGCAATCTGGGGTGAGGTTCGCAAACAGGGAAGGCGGGTCGACCTTAAGGGTCGCGAGGCCGCAGACAGTAAGGGGAGGTATAGGGCCACCGAATGTGAAGGTCAGGCTTTGCAAGTTACATTGGAACCCCAATGTAACCCCAGGAGTGTAGCTGCGCAGAGGTGCAGCTGGACATAAAGGCGGGAATTGTTGAATTTCCTGCCTTGGACAGTGAGGTCTGCTAGGCAGAACCCCTTTATCTCCACCGAGTGTGACCCGGAGGCCAGGGAGATTCTTTGGTTTACAGGGTGGGTAACAAGTGAACAGCGCCTTACCATGTCGGGGTGTATAAAGCTCTCCGTGCTCCCAGAGTCGATCAGGCAAAACATATCGTGGCCGTTGATGAACACCGTCGTCGTTGTAGTTGCGAGTGTCCGAGCTCGATTTTGGTCCAGCGTCACTGAGGCCAGATGGAGCAGTTGCGGGTTGTGATCGGGCAGCATGTAGTCGGCCGTGCTGGGGGCTTGAGGCCCCATCCAAGATGGCATCTCCCATGGATCGCACATGGTGGTCGGGGATGGACAAAATGGCGGCGCCCATCCATCCAGCGTGGTGTCCGAGGGGCAAGATGGCCACGCCCGTGGGTCGGACGTGGCCCTAGGATAGGGGGGGTGGCAGTGAGTGCTGGCCGCCTGGGGCCCGAGGGCAAGATTGCCACGGCGGTCCAGAGTCGCTGGAGACCGCGGCCATGGCTCGTGCTTGGCAAACCCCCACAAAATGGCCCTTCTTGCCGCACCCTTTGCAGGTGGAGGTCGGGCCGGGCAGCGCGCGCGGGGATGCTTTGCCTGCCCGCAGAAGAAACAGCGGGACCCGACGTAGTTCATGGGTCGTCTTACAGCGCAGGCCTTCAGGGACACGGGGAAGGTCAGTGGGGCTGCCGCTGCGGGATGCCATGCAGCCCAGGGGGCTGCCGTGTGGTCGGGCGCATAGGACTGCGCATTTCTGGAGGCAACATCCATGGACCCTGCCAGGGCCTGTGCCTCTCTCAGTCCCAGGGTGTCCTTTTCTAAGAGTCTTTGGCGGATCTCTGAGGAGCTCATACCTGCTACGAAGGCATCCCGGATTAGAAGTTCCGTGTGCTCGCTGCCCGAAACTTGCGGGCAGCCACAGTTTCTGCCCAGCACCAGTAGCGCACAGTAGAAGTCCTCCAGCGATTCCCCGGGGCTTTGCCGTCTAGTTGCAAGCAGGTGACGTGTGTAGACCTGGTTTACAGGGCGGATATAATGTCCTTTTAACAGTTCGATCGCAGCATCGTAGTCCTCCGCCTCCTCGATGAGGGTGAAGATTCCAGGGCTTACTCTTGAGTGCAGGAGATGCAGTTTTTTGTTCTCCTGTGGGGGTGCCTTCAGCCGTCTCGAGGTAGCCTTTAAAACACGCCAGCCAGTGCTTAAATATCGCCGCCGAGTTCTCCACATGGGGGCTGAGTTGTAGACACTCTGGCTTGATTCGGAGATCCATTCTTTCAGCTTAAGTCTAGTCGATTAAATTGATGCACGATCAATTAAACTCAAAGACGAGGTTGTAACATAACTGAAGGCTTTAATCGACTAGAACTGTTCCCCAGCAGCTTCGGTACAGAAAGTGAGGGCTGCTGGGACGGCACCGGTTCTTATACCCCGCCCGTCAAGGCGGTGCTACGTACCAACAGCCAATGGTAAACTCCTAGGTTTAACCAATGGTCTTCGGCCTCTTGGGTACTGTAATACCTGATAATACCACAAATGGTAAAAAGGTCACGGAGATTTTAGACAAAGCCTCGACCTTAGCAATTGCTGCTGATATTAATTGGCTAATGCTTATTTGCAGTCCTTTTTTTTAAATTTAGAGTACCCAATTCATTTTTTCCAATTAAGGGGCAATTTAGTGTGGCCAATTCACCTGCCCTGCACATCTTTGGGTTGTGGGGGCGAAACCCACACAAACACAGGGAGAATGTGCAAACTCCACACGAAAAGTGACCCAGAGCCGGAATCAAACCTGGGACCTCGGCGCCGCGAGGCAACAGGGCTAACCCACTGCGCCACCGTGCTGCCCTTATTTGCAGTCCTATGGCATTCATTGTCCCTGTATTTTAATGGAAACGATGAAGATAAGTCAAGGTGCGATGGATATGTGGAGTTTATCCCTTCACGGACATCCACTGCCCACATTGCTCAACCTGCCCCGGGAATTATGTCAAGTTTTCCCTCTATGACCCCAGCCCCAGGACACTTTCGGTCCAGCCTTTGTGTTAATGATTTGGACAAACTTCGTACTAGTTTGCACACATGCCGTTTTACCCTAACGGTCAAACGAATTTTTCAAAAACCAGATTAAAGTCCTGGTCAGGTGAATATATTAACATTGTGTGAGGCAGCACGGTGGCCCAGTGGGTTAGCACGGCAGCCTCATGGCGCCGAGGTCCCAGTTTCGATCCCGCCTCTGGGTCACTGTCCGTGTGGAGTTTGCACATTCTCCCCGTGTTTGCGTGGGTTTCGCCCCCACAACCTAGAAGATGTGCAGGGTAGGTAGATTGGCCACGCTAAATTGCCCTTTCATTGGAAAAAATGAATTGGGTACTCTAAAATTTTTTTAAAACATTGTGACTGTATTTCAGTGATCAGAGCTGAAATAGGTATTAAAGAGACCACCCGTATAGTTCCCGAGCCAGCTCAGCAGGCTAGATGAAATTATTTTAAAATCCTAACCCCTCCTAGCTCTCGCGCTTCCTCCAGTCCTGCAACCCCCTCTGAGATCTGGGTCTTCCCCAGTTCTGAATATTTGAGCACTGTAATCGAGTCCCCTCGCTGAACTCTCTCTCTCTCTGTACATCCATATTTGTCTGCTTCAGAAGGCGCTCCCTAATACCTCTGACCATGTAACCTTCAGTAATTTGTGTCAAATTCTGCTTGACAATTCCAGGGACATGTATCTGTGTTAAAGCGCGGCGCAGGGTGTTGTCAATTTCCATTACAAATGTTCCCGCTGCAAATTCGGAAGTCCCAATGCAAAAATCGAAGCGTTTTGTACCAAAGGAATCAATCCTAGCACGGCCGTCAGAAATGAAATCCCTGGACTTCTGCAATTGACACGATAGTCAAGGAATCGTTATTTAATTTAAAAAGAAAAAGGACCTACCCCTGTCGGGCCGGACTGTTAACATTAAACTGGCCGATTTTGTTCCCGTTGAGTGACTGACGGATAGATCATAATCCCCGCTGTCGTTGAGCTCTAAATAGTTCAACAGCAATGAAGCATTCTCTGGGAAAAGAACTGCCCGGTGTCTGTAGTCACCCGGGACAGACATGTATTGGCAGCGCCCCCTGTGCCTGTCGTCTCTCTTCGATATGCATCTATAGTCCACAATCCGTGTCCCACTTTTGGTCCATTTAATCCGGAGGTAACCGTCTGAGTCGGAGACTGTGTAAGAGGCGGATAGGAGCACAGACTGGCCAACGGTTCCATTCACCCTGCCCTGGTTCACCCTCAGTGTGACAGCGGCTAAAGGTGAAGATAATCATTGTTTCAATATACAAGTCACGATATCGAACAAACATTTTGAAGCTGTAGTAGTTACCCTTAGACCATTGAAATGGATTGGATTTGTTTATTGTCACGTGTACCGAGGTACAGTGAAAATATTTTTTTGTGAACAGCTCAACAGATCATTAAGTACAGGAAAAGAAAAGGAAATTTAAAAAAAATACATAATAGGGCAACACAAGGTACACAATGTAACTACATAAGCACTGGCATCGTGAAGCATACAGGGGTGTAGTGTTAATGAGGTCAGTCCATAAGAGGGTTGTTTACGAGTCTGGTAACAGCGGGGATGAAGCTGTTTGTGCGTATTCTCAGACTTTTGTATCTCCTGCCCGATGGGAGAAGTTGGAAGAGTGAGTAAGCCGGGTGGGAGGGGTCTTTGATTATGCTGCCCGCTTTCCCCAGGCAGCGGGAGGTGTACATGGAGTCAATGGATGGGCGGCAGGTTCGTGCGATGGACTGGGCGGTGTTCACGACTCCTTGAAGTTTCTTGCAGTCTTCCCTGTAGTTGACACACCACATGATGGTACAATGGGAAGATTCTGCTGAGCTATTCGCTGTAACCAGGCTGTACTCCAATGTCAGTGACACTTCATGGTAACATCCCCCTAATATTTGTGGAAGGCCAGCTCACAGAACACTTAGAACCTCTTATCACAGTTGTACGCAAACTGGGGAAAGCAGCGATGATTTTGATTCTGCAAACTGTGATTACTTTTCGAATTACAGAGATCAGAGGGAAAATATTCAGCCCTATTTGCCCCATTTAAAAAAACATCAGAATTGTCCCACTAACACATCTGTGTGTTTTCCTTTCCTCAAATTCAACAACTGTTAAAAAAAAAATCAAATAAACGCAATTCTTATTTGACCACGGCTGCAACCGATGAACGTGTTTAATAAATAATTGCGTTCACTGAACATATACTGCAATTGTATTCTCCCAGATGTTTCCTCTAACTTTCACAATCCAAATCAATGTTAAAACACACATTTTATATATTAGTTGTAGCCACACTTACCAATCAGAGCAAAGGAATTAAAAGCAGTAAGATAGACACCAAACAATCTGGAAGTGCCATTTCTTTTCAGTAACATTTAGTTACAAATCCTCTTTAGCTGTTTACAGGTGGATTTGGTTGGAAAGATTGTTCAGCCACTGACTGTGTGGAAACATCAGCTGTAATACTATTCAAAACTTCTGTCAAGGGAACAGATCAGGTTCGGCAGTAACAAGTCAAAATGAAGCCCTTCAATTAGAAATCAACCTTGGTTTAATCTGTGGTTAATCTCAGCAGAAAATTAACATCATTTCCTGTTTGCTGAATGGAGCCCTTAAAATTTAATTGTTGCCTTTGGCCATAAGGTTTTCAAACAATGGTCTTGATATCAGAAGGTAGAATTGCCTTTGGGGTCTTCTGCTATAACCTCTGCTGACACATAAGCACATTTGATCATAGAAACAGGAATAGGCCATTCAACAACACGAGGCTGGCCTATCATTCAGTGAGATCATGGCTGAATGTTATCTCAGCTCTTGACTGCATATCTCCTTCCCAAAGTCCTTACCAAAATAAAAACATCTAATTATATCCCACGGTGATTGGTGCGGAGACCGCTGCTGATCTCAATTTACATGAATGATTTGGTCTCAGAAATTCAACATAGCATATTGGATTGGGTTGGATCTGTTTATTGTCATGTGTACTGAGGTACAGCGAGAAGTATTGTTCTGTGTCCAGTCCAGACAGATCATTCCATACATTAAAAAAACCACAGGACATACATAAATACACAATGTAAATACATAGACACAGGCATCGGGTGAAGCATATAGGAGTGTAGGTCAATCCTGGCCCCGGGTCACTATCCATGTGGAGTTTGTACATTCTCCCCTTCTGTGCTTGGGTCTCAGCCCCACAACCCAAAAAGATGTGCAGGGTAGGTGGATTGGCCATTCTAAACTGCACCTTAATTGAAAAAAGAAGAATTGGGTACTCTAAATTTATTTTTTTTAAAGACAGGAGTGCAGTACTACTCAATAGAGAAGATGTGTGAAGAGATCAGATCAGTCCATAAGAGGGTCATTTAGGAGTCTGGCATCCTTGAAGGGGATTAAAGTCAAGTGGGGGGAAGAGTTGGGGGAGGTTATGGAAGAAGGTCTGTGGTGTGAGGTGCTCCGGAGGGTAAACGCCTCAACCTCGTGTGCGGGGCTGGGGCTGGTACAGGTGAAGGTCATGCTTAGGGCGCATCTCATGAGGGTGAGGATGGGCCAACTCTTTGAGGGGGTGGAGGATGTGTGTGAGCCCTGCAAACCATGTTCACATGTTTTGGTCCTGCCTGAAACTGGAGATGTATTGGAGAGAGGTTTTTGTTTTTTTTATAAATTTAGAGTACCCAATTATTTTTTTCTCTAATTAAGGGGCAATTTCGCGTGGCACATCTTTGGGTTGTGGGGGCGAAACCCACGCAGACATGGGGAGCATGTGCAAACTCCACACGGACAGTGACCCAGGGCCGGGATTAGCACTTGGGTCCTCAGCGCCGCAGTCCCAGTGCTAACCACTGCACTGCATGCCGCCCCGGAGAGAGATTTTTAAGGTCATTACGGGGGTAGTACATTTGAGTTTGGAACCAAGGCACCTAGAAGCCATTTTCAAGGTGTTGGACCAGCCAGGGCTGCTGCCGGGTGCGGGGCAGACATTTTAGCCTTGGCCTCGCTGATTACCCGGAGGCGGGTCCCGTTGGGGTGGAGGTCAGCTCCGTCTCGTGCCTCGGCGTGGCGGGGGGACCTGCTGGAATTTCTGACGCTCGAGAAGGTGAAGTTTGAGTTGAGGGGAGGATGGAAGGGTTCTAGAATTCATGGGCTTTGTTCATCTTACACTGTCAAGAATCGGATACCGTCGAACATTAGTGGAAGGGAGGAGGGGGGGGTATTGGTGGGGTTGAGCACATTGTTTATGGGATGACCGTTAATTTTCTTTTCTTCATTTTGGTTTATTTTACTTGGAATGTAAGGCTGATGTTTGGATTTTTATCGAAGGGGCTGCTGTTTGAGGGATTGGTACTTTATTTGATATTGTTGGTTTTCTCTTGTTGTGCATTTGATGAAAATGAGGAGAATAAAAAGATTTTTCAAAAAAGAAGCTGGAATACTGGCAATTCTTTCATGTGCGCTGAATATACAGATGAACTCGAAAAGGAAACAGAGAACAGTGCTGGGTCACAGGACAACAGCAAATCTTCAAAAACTTGTAGGTAAACTAAGCCCATGGAGAAAATTAATCCCAGACTTGCTAAATCTGTTATGGGCCAGGGTTTAGAGAACCCGTAAGTGTATCATGGAGTTCACCTGACCCACAACTTTTAGTAGATTGTGTTATGGGGAGCGCACGGCTCACTCTGCAGGTGTGGTACAGCAGAAATGGAAAAGTATTTTTTAAAGCAAAACAATGTTTATTCTATGAACTCAAGTTAACCTTTTTAAAACATACAGTGAACATCTTAGCAACCATAAATTCAAATACAACCCCCAAAGGATACAACTAAGTAATTCTTAAGCTGTCCTTTTAATATCCAGAAGACTTTTTTTTAAACTTTCAGCAGAAGCACATCAGGTTAAAGTCACTACTAAGAGCAGTTAGTAGTTTTAAATCACCAAAGGGTCGATTTACATTCTTTAGATTACAGAGAGAGAGACTCTAATACACCTTTTGGCTGTGACTGCAGCTATCCAGCTCTGAAAACCAAACTAAAACACACCCTGCAGCAAACAGCCTAAAACAAAAGTAAAAAGCTGACAGACAGCCCAGCTCCACTCACTCTCTGACATCACTGCAGTAATAAACACCCATTTCTTAAAGGTACTATCACTACAGTTACTTATATACACACC
Source organism: Scyliorhinus torazame (assembly GCF_047496885.1). Lineage (NCBI taxonomy): Eukaryota > Metazoa > Chordata > Chondrichthyes > Carcharhiniformes > Scyliorhinidae > Scyliorhinus > Scyliorhinus torazame. Next base: position 197,713,342 of record NC_092720.1, read on the forward strand.
CATTTATAAACACCCATTTCTTAAAGGTACTCTCACATGACAAAACTAACACCAGCTTTTTTTGATATGAGACAGTGAATTTTCCCATGTGTATGGAGGAACTATTCAATAGGTAAAGACACAACTCAATCTGAGAAATCACCACTTTAGTGATTCATGGGGGTAAGGCCCATTGGGGTCAAGGGAATATCCAGTAAACCAAGGCAGCACCCACTTGGCAAAAGAACTATCCAATGGCTCAAAGAACAAGCATTTAGGGAGAGGCACAGCCCAGTATAACCCTGAGCCAACAGGAAGAGGTGGTCCTCACTTCATATCTATCTTTGTTGATCTCAGAGGCAGTTAGAAGCTGCAACTGACCTCAGGCCCCCAGGAAAGAAAAAAACACCACGGTAGTGGAATAGTTCACAATATTATTTACACAGCTTTAAAATAATTGCATGTTATCCCAGCTTTTAAATAAAGCCTTTCCAATCATCCCATGTGGTTTGTTCTGGCTGAACAACTTTGTGACAATTATTTAATCCCTATTGAATCCTAAAAAAAAAAGCTGGACTTCGTATAATTCTTTCAGTGAACTGGAAATGCAGATAGGTCATGCACACGTAAATTATATTGGATTGCTTATTTCACATTCCTTCACTAAAGTTCAATTTCATCTGTAATAAACTGTTTGTTCGACTTTTTTGACCCAGTTGCTTTGGTTCCTGCAGTGCAGACTGTGTTGTTCACAGTTCGTGTGAAGGACAGGAAATCTGCCTGACTGTGGTTAGCATGTGTCCAAGCTGCTTTCATTCTTATTTACCTTAAATATTTCTCTAGCCATGTTTCAGAAATAGAAATAGAATGTTTATTGAGTATCATTACTGAAAGTAACTACAATGCACCATGCACAGAAATATCTGGCTTCTACAACATATTGTATTTAAAAAGCGCGGGACTGAGAGGCGGAGCTGAGATTTAAAGAGCGCAGGAGCTAGGCGTAGTTGGAGCAGAGATTTAAAAAGCGCGGGAGCTGCGAGTCGGAGCGGAGATTTAAAAACAGCGGGAGCTGCGAGTCGGAGCGGAGATTTAAAAAGAACGGAAGCTGCGAGTCGGAGCGGAGATTTAAAAAGCGCAGGAACTACGAGTCGGAGCGGAGATTGAAAACGCGCAGGAACTACGAGTCGGAGCGGAGATTTAAAAAGCGTGGGAGCTGCGAGTTGGAGCGGAGATTTAAAAAGCGCGGGAGCTGCGAGTCGGAGGGGAGATTTAAAAAGCGCGGGAGCTGCGAGTCGGAGCAGAGATTTAAAAAGAGCAGGAGCTGCTAGTCGGAGCGGAGATTTAAAAAGCACAGGAGCTGTAAGTTGTAGCGGAGATTTAAAAAGCACAGGAGCTGCGAGTCAGAGCGGAGATTTAAAAAGCGCGGCAGCTACGAGTCAGAGCGAGGTTTAAAAAGCACAGGAGCTGCGAGTCGGAGCGGAGATTTAAAAAGCACAGGAGCTGCGAGTCGGAGCGGAGATTTAAAAAGCGCGGGAGCTGCGAGTCGGAGCGGAGATTTAAAAAGGACAGGAGCTGCGAGTCGGAGCGGAGATTTAAAAAGCGCGGGAGCTGCGAGTCGGAGCGGAGATTTAAAAAGCACAGGAGCTGCGCGTCGGAGCGGACATTTAAAAAGCACAGGAGCTGCGAGTCAGTGCGGAGATTTAAAAAGAGCGGGAGCTGCGAGTCGGAGTGGAGATTTAAAAAGAGCGGGAGCTGCGAGTCGGAGCGGAGATTTAAAAAGCACAGGAGCTGCGAGTCGGAGCGGAGATTTAAAAAGCACAGGAGCTGCGAGTCAGTGCGGAGATTTAAAAAGCGTGGGAGCTGCGAGTCGGAGCGGAGATTTAAAAAGAGCGGGAGCTGCGAGTCGGAGTGGAGATTTGAAAAGCACAGGAGCTGCGAGTCGGAGCGGAGATTTAAAAAGCACAGGAGTTGCGACTCGGAGCGGAGATTTAAAAAGAGCGGGAGCTGCGAGTCGGAGTGGAGATTTAAAAAGCACAGGAGCTGCGAGTCGGAACGGAGATTTAAAAAGCGCGGGAGCTGCGAGTCGGAGCGGAGATTTAAAAAGCACAGGAGCTGCGAGTCGGAGCAGAGATTTAAAAAGCACAGGAGCTGCGAGTCGGAGCAGAGATTTAAAAAGCGCAGGAGCTGCGAGTCAGAGCGGAGATTTAAAAAGCGCAGGAGCTGCGAGTCGGAGCGGAGATTCAAAAAGCGCAGGAGCTGCGAGTCGGAGCAGAGATTTAAAAAGCGCAGGTGCTGCGAGTCGGAGCGGAGATTTAAAAAGCGCAGGAACTACGAGTTGGAGCGGAGATTTAAAAAGCGCTGGAGCTGTGAGGCGGATGGAGATTTAAAAAGCGCAGGAGCTAGGCGTAGTTGGAGCAGAGATTTAAAAAGCGCGGGAGCTGCGAGTCGGAGCGGAGATTTAAAAACAGCGGGAGCTGCGAGTCGGAGCGGAGATTTAAAAAGAACGGAAGCTGCGAGTCGGAGCGGAGATTTAAAAAGCGCAGGAACTACGAGTCGGAGCGGAGATTGAAAACGCGCAGGAACTACGAGTCGGAGCGGAGATTTAAAAAGCGTGGGAGCTGCGAGTTGGAGCGGAGATTTAAAAAGCGCGGGAGCTGCGAGTCGGAGGGGAGATTTAAAAAGCGCGGGAGCTGCGAGTCGGAGCAGAGATTTAAAAAGAGCAGGAGCTGCTAGTCGGAGCGGAGATTTAAAAAGCACAGGAGCTGTAAGTTGTAGCGGAGATTTAAAAAGCACAGGAGCTGCGAGTCAGAGCGGAGATTTAAAAAGCGCGGCAGCTACGAGTCAGAGCGAGGTTTAAAAAGCACAGGAGCTGCGAGTCGGAGCGGAGATTTAAAAAGCACAGGAGCTGCGAGTCGGAGCGGAGATTTAAAAAGCGCGGGAGCTGCGAGTCGGAGCGGAGATTTAAAAAGGACAGGAGCTGCGAGTCGGAGCGGAGATTTAAAAAGCGCGGGAGCTGCGAGTCGGAGCGGAGATTTAAAAAGCACAGGAGCTGCGCGTCGGAGCGGACATTTAAAAAGCACAGGAGCTGCGAGTCAGTGCGGAGATTTAAAAAGAGCGGGAGCTGCGAGTCGGAGTGGAGATTTAAAAAGAGCGGGAGCTGCGAGTCGGAGCGGAGATTTAAAAAGCACAGGAGCTGCGAGTCGGAGCGGAGATTTAAAAAGCACAGGAGCTGCGAGTCAGTGCGGAGATTTAAAAAGCGTGGGAGCTGCGAGTCGGAGCGGAGATTTAAAAAGAGCGGGAGCTGCGAGTCGGAGTGGAGATTTGAAAAGCACAGGAGCTGCGAGTCGGAGCGGAGATTTAAAAAGCACAGGAGTTGCGACTCGGAGCGGAGATTTAAAAAGAGCGGGAGCTGCGAGTCGGAGTGGAGATTTAAAAAGCACAGGAGCTGCGAGTCGGAACGGAGATTTAAAAAGCGCGGGAGCTGCGAGTCGGAGCGGAGATTTAAAAAGCACAGGAGCTGCGAGTCGGAGCAGAGATTTAAAAAGCACAGGAGCTGCGAGTCGGAGCAGAGATTTAAAAAGCGCAGGAGCTGCGAGTCAGAGCGGAGATTTAAAAAGCGCAGGAGCTGCGAGTCGGAGCGGAGATTCAAAAAGCGCAGGAGCTGCGAGTCGGAGCAGAGATTTAAAAAGCGCAGGTGCTGCGAGTCGGAGCGGAGATTTAAAAAGCGCAGGAACTACGAGTTGGAGCGGAGATTTAAAAAGCGCTGGAGCTGTGAGGCGGATGGAGATTTAAAAAGCGCGGGAGCTGCAAGTCGGAGCGGAGATTTAAAAAGCGCGGGAGCTGAGAGTCGGAGCGGAGATTTAAAAAGCGCGGGACTGAGAGTCGGAGCGGAGATTTAAAAAGCGCGGGAGCTGAGAGTTAGAGCGGAGATTTAAAAAGCATAGGAGCTGCGAGTCGGAGCAGAGATTTAAAAAGAGCAGGAGCTGCTAGTCGGAGGGGAGATTTAAAAAGAGCAGGAGCTGCTAGTCGGAGGGGAGATTTAAAAAGCGCGGGAGCTGCGAGTCGGAGCGGAGATTTAAAAAACACAGGAGCTGCGAGTCGGAACTGAGATTTAAAAAGCGCGGGACTGAGAGTCGGAGCGGAGATTTAAAAAGCGCGGGAGCTGCGAGTCAGAGCGGAGATTTAAAAAGCACAGGAGCTGCGAGTCGGAGCGGAGATTTAAAAAGCGCGGGACTGAGAGTCGGAGCGGAGATTTAAAAAGCGCGGGAGCTGCGAGTCAGAGCGGAGATTTAAAAAGCACAGGAGCTGCGAGTCGGAGCGGAGATTTAAAAAGCGCGGGAGCTGCGAGTTGGAGCGGAGATTTAAAAAGCGCCGGAGCTGCGAGTCGGAGCGGAGATTTAAAAAGCGCGGGAGCTGCGAGTCGGAGCGGAGATTTAAAAAGAGCAGGAGCTGCGAGTCAGAGCAGAGATTTAAAAAGAGCAGGAGCTGCGAGTCGGAACGGAGATTTAAAAAGCGCGGGAGCTGCGAGTCGGAGCGGAGATTTAAAAAGCGCGGGAGCTGCGAGTCGGTGCGGAGATTTAAAAAGCGCGCGAGCTGCGAGTCAGTGTGGAGATTTAAAAAGAGCGGGAGCTGCGAGTCAGAGCGGAGATTTAAAAAGAGCGGGAGCTGAGAGTCGGAGCGGAGATTTAAAAAGAGCGGGAGCTGCGAGTTGGAGCGGAGATTTAAAAAGCACAGGAGCTGCAAGTCGGAGCGGAGATTTAAAAAGCACAGGAGCTGCGAGTCGGAGCGGAGATTTAAAAAGCGCGGGAGCTGAGAGTCGGAGCGGAGATTTAAAAAGCACAGGAGCTGCGAGTCGGAGCGGAGATTTAAAAAGAGCAGGAGCTGCGAGTCGGAGCGGAGATTTAAAAAGCGCGGGAGCTGCGAGTCGGAGCGGAGATTTAAAAAGCGCGGGAGCTGCGAGTCGGAGCGGAGATTTAAAAAGCGCGGGAGCTGCGAGTCGGAGCGGAGATTTAAAAAGCGCGGGAGCTGCGAGTCGGAGCGGAGATTTAAAAAGAGCAGGAGCTGCGAGTCAGAGCAGAGATTTAAAAAGAGCAGGAGCTGCGAGTCGGAACGGAGATTTAAAAAGCGCGGGAGCTGCGAGTCGGAGCGGAGATTTAAAAAGCGCGGGAGCTGCGAGTCGGTGCGGAGATTTAAAAAGCGCGCGAGCTGCGAGTCAGTGTGGAGATTTAAAAAGAGCGGGAGCTACGAGTCAGAGCGGAGATTTAAAAAGAGCGGGAGCTGAGAGTCGGAGCGGAGATTTAAAAAGAGCGGGAGCTGCGAGTTGGAGCGGAGATTTAAAAAGCACAGGAGCTGCAAGTCGGAGCGGAGATTTAAAAAGCACAGGAGCTGCGAGTCGGAGCGGAGATTTAAAAAGCGCGGGAGCTGAGAGTCGGAGCGGAGATTTAAAAAGCACAGGAGCTGCGAGTCGGAGCGGAGATTTAAAAAGAGCAGGAGCTGCGAGTCGGAGAGGAGATTTAAAAAGCGCGGGAGCTGCGAGTCGGAGCGGAGATTTAAAAAGCGCGCGAGCTGCGAGTCGGAGCTGAGATTTAAAAAGAGCACGTGCTGCGAGTCGGAGCTGAGATTTAAAAAGAGCAGGAGCTGCGAGTCGAAGCGGAGATTTAAAAAGAGCAGGAGCTGCGAGTCGGAGTGGAGATTTAAAAAGCACCGGAGCTGCGAGTTGGAGCGAAGATTTAAAGAGAGCTGGACCTGCAAGTCGGAGCAGAGATTTAAAAAGCGCGGGAGCTGCGAGTCGGAGCGGAGATTTAAAATGCGCAGGTGCTGCGAGTCGGAGCGGAGATTTAAAAAGCGCAGGAACTACGAGTTGGAGCGGAGATTTAAAAAGCGCGGGAGCTGTGAGGCGGAGTGGAGATTTAACAAGCGCGGGAGCTGCGAGTCGGAGCGGAGATTTAAAAAGAGCGGGAGCTGAGAGTCGGAGCGGACATTTAAAAAGCGCGGGACTGAGAGTCGGAGCGGAGATTTAAAATGCGCAGGTGCTGCGAGTCGGAGCGGAGATTTAAAAAGAGCAGGAGCTGCTAGTCGGAGCGGAGATTTAAAAAGAGCAGGAGCTGCTAGTCGGAGGGGAGATTTAAAAAGCGCGGGAGCTGCGAGTCGGAGCGGAGATTTAAAAAGACCGGGAGCTGCGAGTCGGAGTGGAGATTTAAAAAGCGCGGGAGCTGCGAGTCGGAGCGGAGATTTAAAAAACACAGGAGCTGCGAGTCGGAACAGAGATTTAAAAAGCGCGGGACTGAGAGTCGGAGCGGAGATTTAAAAAGCGCGGGAGCTGCGAGTCAGAGCGGAGATTTAAAAAGCACAGGAGCTGCGAGTCGGAGCGGAGATTTAAAAAGCGCAGGAGCTGCGAGTTGGAGCGGAGATTTAAAAAGCGCGGGAGCTGCGAGTCGGAGCGGAGATTTAAAAAGCGCGGGAGCTGCGAGTCGGAGCGGAGATTTAAAAAGAGCAGGAGCTCGACTTCCGGGTGCGGCGATGACCAGCTGAGTCGCACGTTTCGGCAGCTCCCTGTGAAACGGACTTTTGGGCTCTTGATAGGAGCCCCAACGGCAATTTTAACGGCTGAAAACACCGTGCGGTAAACCAGAAGGGTGTTCCCCCTGGACACGGATGGAAAAAGGAGAGGAAAGTGGCCGGATTGCAGCAGATCCTTTGGAACAACGGCAAGGAAGGCAAGCAGAAACCAAGATGGCGTCGGAAGGTGGCAGTTTCATATGGGGCCCTGAACAACAAGAGTTTTTGAAACGCTGCATGGAGGAGATAAAAAAGGAAATGAAGAAAGAGTTGTTGGCCCCGATATTACAGGCGCTTGAAGGGCTGAAAGAGGAACAAAAGACCCAGGAGCAGGAGCTTCGGGTCGTGAAGGCGAAAGCAGCAGAGAATGAAAACGACATACAGGGCCTGGTGGTGAAGTCGGAGATACAGGAGGCACACCAGAAACGATCTGTGGAGAGGTTGGAGGCACTGGAAAATAACGCAAGGAGGAACAACTTGAGGATTCTTGGCCTTCCTGAAGGTGTGGAGGGGGCGGACGTCGGGGCATATGTGAGCACGATGCTGCACTCGTTAATGGGAGTGGAGGCCCCGACGGGTCCGTTGGAGGTGGAGGGAGCATACCGAGTTATGGTGCGAGGATCGAGAGCAGGAGAAGCTCCCAGAGCCATAGTGGTGAGATTTCTCCGTTTTAAGGATAGAGAAATGGTCCTTAGATGGGCGAAGAAAACTCGGTGTAGTAAATGGGAGAACGCGGTGATCCGCGTCTATCAAGATTGGAGTGCGGAGGTGGCGAGAAGGAGGGCGAGCTTTAATCGGGCCAAAGCGGTACTTCACAAAAAAAAGATAAAGTTTGGAATGCTGTAACCGGCAAGACTGTGGGTCACATATCAAGGGAGGCACCACTACTTTGAGACGGCGGATGAAGCGTGGACTTTTATTGTAGAAGAAAAATTGGAATGATTGGACTACGAAAATGAACGTTTGGACAAAGTGGTGGGACGAGTGGGGGGGGGGCGAAGAGGGATTGTATGATTAATCCTGCGGTATGGTAACTTTTCTTTCTCCCACAGGTGGTGATGGGGGGAGGTGGGGAGGGAGAGGAGATGGGGCGTTGGCCATGGCGAGGCGGGGCCGAGGGAGAGGCGCGGGCTTGGTTCCCGCGCTATGATAATTATGGCGGGAATAGAGAAGCAGGAAGGAGGGGGCGCCGCACGGGGCGAGCCGTGATCACGGGGGGAAGCCGAGGTCAGCCAGAGTTTGCTGACTTCTGGGGGTAACATGGGGGGAGTAATTACGCTAGCGGGTGGTCTAGCGGGGGGGGGGGGAGGGGGAATTACTGGGTTGCTGCTGGGGAAAGGGGGGAGTGGGTATGGGAAAGGATGGGCGGGGGGGCACCGTCTGGGAGAAATACAGCCGCGTGGGAACTGGGCGAGAAGCTGGAAAAAGATGATGGCTAACCGGCAAGCGGGGGGGGTGGGAAGCCCCCCAACTCGGCTGATCACGTGGAACGTGAGGGGGCTTAACGGGCCGATAAAGAGGGCACGAGTACTCGCACACCTTAAGAAACTTAAAGCAGATGTGGTCATGTTACAGGAAACGCACCTGAAACTGATAGATCAGGTTAGGTTGCGCAAAGGATGGGTAGGGCAGGTGTTCCATTCGGGGCTGGATGCGAAAAACAGGGGGGTGGCTATATTAGTGGGGAAGCGGATAATGTTCGAGGCAAAGACTATAGTGGCGGATAACGGGGGCAGATACGTGATGGTGAGTGGCAAATTACAGGGAGAGATGGTGGTGTTGGTAAACGTGTATGCCCCGAATTGGGACGATGCCAATTTTATGAGGCGAATGCTAGGACGCATCCCAGACCTAGAGACCGGAAAGCTGATAATGGGGGGAGACTTTAACACGGTGTTGGAACCAAGGCTGGATAGGTCGAAGTCCAGGACTGGTAGGAGGCCGGCAGCAGCCAAGGTGCTTAAGGATTTTATGGAGCAGATGGGAGGGGTGGACCCGTGGAGATTCAGTAGACCTAGGAGTAAGGAGTTCTCGTTTTTCTCCTATGTCCATAAAGTCTATTCACGCATAGACTTTTTTGTGTTGGGTAGGGCATTGATCCCGAGGGTGAGGGGAACGGAATATACGGCTATAGCCATTTCGGATCATGCCCCACACTGGGTAGACTTGGAGATAGGGGAGGAAACAAGAGGGCGTCCACCCTGGAGAATGGACATGGGACTAATGGCGGATGAGGGGGTGTGCTTAAGGGTGAGGGGATGCATTGAAAAGTACTTGGAACTCAATGACAATGGGGAGGTTCAGGTGGGAGTGGTCTGGGAGGCGTTGAAGGCGGTGGTTAGGGGGGAGCTGATATCAATAAGGACACATAAAGGGAAGCAGGAGAGTAAGGAACGGGAGCGGTTGTTGCAAGAACTTTTGAGGGTGGACAGACAGTATGCGGAAGCACCGGAGGAGGGACTGTATAGGGAAAGGCAAAGGCTGCATGTGGAATTTGACTTGCTGACCACAGGCACTGCAGAGGCACAATGGAGGAAGGCGCAGGGTGTACAGTTTGAATATGGAGAGAAGGCGAGCAGATTGCTGGCACACCAATTGAGGAAAAGGGGAGCAGCGAGGGAAATAGGGGGGGTGAGAGACGAAGATGGAGAGACGGAGCGGGGAGCGGAGAGAGTGAATGAAGTGTTTAAGACATTTTATAAAAAATTGTATGAAGCTCAACCCCCGGATGGGAGGGAGAGAATGATGGAGTTTTTGGATCGGCTGGAAATTCCCAAGGTGGAAGAGCAGGATAGGATGGGATTGGGAGCACAGATCACGGTAGAAGAAGTGGTGAAAGGAATTAGGAACATGCAGACGGGAAAGGCCCCGGGACCGGACGGATTCCCAGTTGAATTTTACAGAAAATATTTGGACTTGCTCACCCCGCTACTGACGAGGACCTTCAACGAGGCAAAGGAAAGGGGACAACTGCCCCCGACTATGTCAGAAGCAACGATATCGCTTCTTTTAAAGAAGGAAAAGGATCCGCTACAATGCGGGTCCTACAGACCAATCTCCCTCCTCAATGTAGATGCCAAGGTCTTGGTCAAGGTAATGGCAATGAGAATAGAGGAATGTGTCCCGGGGGTGGTTCATGAGGACCAAACTGGGTTTGTGAAGGGGAGACAGCTGAACACGAACATACGGAGGTTGTTAGGGGTAATGATGATGGCCCCACCAGAGGGTGAAACGGAGATAGTAGTGGCGATGGATGCCGAGAAAGCATTTGATAGAGTGGAGTGGGATTATCTGTGGGAGGTGTTGAGGAGATTTGGGTTCGGAGAGGGGTATGTTAGATGGGTGCAGCTGTTGTATAGGGCCCCAGTGGCGAGTGTGGTCACGAATGGACGGGGATCGGCATATTTTCGGCTCCATAGAGGGACAAGGCAGGGATGTCCTCTGTCCCCATTACTGTTTGCACTGGCGATTGAGCCCCTGGCGATAGCGCTGAGAGGTTCCAAGGGATGGAGGGGAATACTTAGGGGAGGAGAAGAACACCGGGTATCTTTATATGCGGATGATCTGCTACTATATGTGGCGGATCCAGCGGAGGGGATGCCAGAAATAATGCGGATACTTGGGGAGTTTGGGGATTTTTCAGGGTATAAATTGAACATGGGGAAGAGTGAGCTGTTTGTGGTGCATCCAGGGGAGCAGAGTAGAGAAATAGAAGACCTACCGTTGAGGAAGGTAACAAGAGACTTTTGTTACCTGGGGATCCAGATAGCTAAGAATTGGGGCACATTGCACAGGCTAAATTTGACGCGGTTGGTGGAACAGATGGAGGAAGATTTCAAGAGATGGGATATGGTAGCATTGTCAATGGCAGGGAGGGTGCAGGCGGTTAAGATGGTGGTCCTCCCGAGATTCCTTTTTGTGTTTCAGTGTCTCCCGGTGGTGATCACGAAGGCTTTTTTCAAAAGGATAGAAAAGAGTATCATGGGTTTTGTTTGGGCCGGGAAGACTCCGAGAGTGAGGAAGGGATTCTTACAGCGTAGTAGGGATAGGGGGGGGCTGGCACTACCGAGCCTAAGTGAGTATTATTGGGCCGCTAATATTTCAATGGTGAGTAAGTGGATGGGAGAGGAGGAAGGAGCGGCGTGGAAGAGATTAGAGAGGGCGTTCTGTAGGGGGACCAGCCTGCAGGCTATGGTGACAGCCCCATTGCCGTTCTCACCAAGGAACTATACCACGAGTCCGGTGGTGGTAGCTACACTGAAGATTTGGGGACAGTGGAGACGACATAGGGGAAAGACCGGAGCACTGGGGGGGTCCCCGATAAGAAACAACCATAGGTTTGCCCCGGGGGGAATGGATGGGGTATATGGAATGTGGCAAAGAGCAGGTATAACGCAATTGAAAGATCTATTTGTGGATGGGAAGTTTGCGAGTCTGGGAGCGCTGACCGAGAAATATGGGTTGCCCCAAGGGAATGCATTCAGGTACACGCAATTGAGGGCTTTTGCGAGGCAACAGGTGAGGGAATTCCCGCAGCTCCCGACACAAGAGGTGCAGGACAGAGTCATCTCAAAGAAATGGGTGGGGGACGGTAAGGTGTCGGATATATATAGGGAAATGAGAGACGAAGGGGAGACTATGATGGACGAACTAAAAGGGAAATGGGAAGAAGAGCTAGGGGAGGAGATTGAGGAGGGGATGTGGGCAGATGCCCTAAACAGGGTAAACTCGTCGTCCTCGTGCGCCAGGCTAAGCCTGATTCAGTTTAAGGTATTACACAGGGCACATATGACTGGAACACGGCTCAGTAAATTTTTTGGGGTGGAGGATAGGTGTGCGAGGTGCTCGAGAAGCCCAGCGAATCATACCCATATGTTTTGGTCATGCCCGGCACTACAGGGGTTTTGGATGGGGGTGACAAAGGTGCTTTCGAAAGTAGTAGGAGTCCGGGTCGAACCAAGCTGGGGGTTGGCTATATTTGGGGTTGCACAAGAGCCGGGAGTGCAGGAGGCGAAAGAGGCCGATGTTTTGGCCTTTGCGTCCCTAGTAGCCCGGCGCAGAATACTGCTAATGTGGAAAGAAGCCAAGCCCCCGGGGGTGGAGACCTGGATAAATGATATGGCGGGGTTCATAAAGTTAGAGCGGATTAAGTTCGTCCTAAGGGGGTCGGCTCAAGGGTTTACTAGGCGGTGGCAACCGTTCGTCGAATATCTTGCGGAAAGATAGATAGGGGAGAACAAAGAAGGCAGCAGCAGCGGCCCAGGACTTGGGGGGGGGGGGGGGGGGAGGGATGGGGGGGGATGGGGGGTGTGTGTGTGGCCTGAGACAAGGCAGTTGCCAATTAGGGCTAGTTTTTATTTTTTGTTATTTAATATTTATTTATTTGTTGTTGTTTTTGTTTAAATTTAAAAAGGTCATTATTATCTGTATTGTTACAATGTTGTGTAAAGGATGCACAATGTACTGTGCTGGTTGACCAAAAATTTTCAATAAAATATTATTTTTAAAAAAAAAAGAGCAGGAGCTGCGAGTCAGAGCAGAGATTTAAAAAGAGCAGGAGCTGCGAGTCGGAACGGAGATTTAAAAAGCGCGGGAGCTGCGAGTCGGAGCGGAGATTTAAAAAGCGCGGGAGCTGCGAGTCGGTGCGGAGATTTAAAAAGCGCGCGAGCTGCGAGTCAGTGCGGAGATTTAAAAAGAGCGGGAGCTGCGAGTCAGAGCGGAGATTTAAAAAGAGCGGGAGCTGAGAGTCGGAGCGGAGATTTAAAAAGAGTGGGAGCTGAGAGTCGGAGCGGAGATTTAAAAAGCGCGGGAGCTGAGGGTCGGAGCGGAGATTTAAAAAGCACAGGAGCTGCGAGTCGGAGCGGAGATTTAAAAAGAGCAGGAGCTGCGAGTCGGAGCGGAGATTTAAAAAGCGCGGGAGCTGCGAGTCGGAGCTGAGATTTAAAAAGCGCGGGAGCTGCGAGTCGGAGCTGAGATTTAAAAAGAGCAGGAGCTGCGAGTCGGAGCTGAGATTTAAAAAGAGCAGGAGCTGCGAGTCGGAGCGGAGATTTAAAAAGCGCGGGAGCTGCGAGTCGGAGCTGAGATTTAAAAAGAGCAGGAGCTGCGAGTCGGAGCGGAGATTTAAAAAGAGCAGGAGCTGCGAGTCGGAACGGAGATTTAAAAAGCGCGGGAGCTGCGAGTCGGAGCGGAGGTTTAAAAAGCACAGGAGCTGCGAGTCGGAGCAGAGGTTTAAAAAGAGCAGGAGCTGCGAGTCGGAGCGGAGATTTAAAAAGCGCGGGAGCTGCGAGTCGGAGCTGAGATTTAAAAAGCGCGGGAGCTGCGAGTCGGAGCTGAGATTTAAAAAGAGCAGGAGCTGCGAGTCGGAGCGGAGATTTAAAAAGCGCGGGAGCTGCGAGTCGGAGTGGAGAGTTAAAAAGCACCGGAGCTGCGAGTTGGAGCTGAGATTTAAAAAGCGCGGGAGCTGAGAGTTGGAGCGGAGATTTAAAAAGCACAGGAGCTGCGAGTCGGAGCAGAGATTTAAAAAGCGCAGGATCTGCGAGTCGGAGCGGAGATTTAAAAAGCGCAGGAGCTGCGAGTCGGAGCGGAGATTTAAAAAGCGCAGGAACTACGAGTTGGAGCGGAGATTTAAAAAGCGCGGGAGCTGCGAGTCGGAGCGGAGATTTAAAAAGCGCGGGAGCTGCCAGTCGGAGCGAGAATTAAAAAGAGCGGGAGCTAAGAGTCGGAGCGGAGATTTAAAAAGCGCGGGACTGAGAGTCGGAGCGGAGATTTAAAAAGCGCGGGAGCTGAGAGTTAGAGCGGAGATTTAAAAAGCACAGAAGCTGCGAGTCGGAGCAGAGATTTAAAAAGAGCAGGAGCTGCTAGTCGGAGGGAAGATATAAAACGAGCAGGCGCTGCTAGTCGGAGGGGAGATGTAAAAAGCACGGGAGCTGCGAGTCGGAGCGGAGATTTAAAAAGCGAGGGACTGAGAGTCGGAGCGGAGATTTAGAAAGCGCGGGAGCTGCGAGTCGGAGCGGAGATTTAAAAAGCGCGGGAGCTGCGAGTTGGAGCGGAGATTTAAAAAGCGCGGGAGCTGCAAGTCGGAGCGGAGATTTAAAAAGAGCAGGAGCTGCGAGTCGGAACGGAGATTTAAAAAGCGCGGGAGCTGCGAGTCGGTACGCAGATTTAAAAAGAGCGGGAGCTGAGAGTCGGAGCGGAGATTTAAAAAGCGTCGGAGCTGAGATTTAAAAAGAGCAGGAGCTGCGAGTCGGAGCGGAGATTTAAAAAGAGCAGGAGCTGCGAGTCGGAACGGAGATTTAAAAAGCGCGGGAGCTGCGAGTCGGAGCGGAGATTTAAAAAGCGCGGGAGCTGCAAGTCCGTACGGAGATTTAAAAAGAGCGGGAGCTGAGAGTCGGAGCGGAGATTTAAAAAGCGCAGGAGCTGCGAGTCGGAGCTGAGATTTAAAAAGCGCGGGAGCTGCGAGTCGGAGCGGAGATTTAAAAAGCGCGGGAGCTGCGAGTCGGAGCTGAGATTTAAAAAGAGCAGGAGCTGCGAGTCGGAGCGGAGATTTAAAAAGCGTGGGAGCTGCGAGTCGGAGCGGAGATTTAAAAAGTGCGGGAGCTGTTAGTCGGAGCTGAGATTTAAAAAGAGCAGGAGCTGCGAGTCGGAGCGGAGATTTAAAAAGCACGGGAGCTGCAAGTCGGAGTGGCGATTTAAAAAGCACCGGAGCTGCGAGTTGGAGCTGAGATTTAAAAAGCGCGGGAGCTGAGAGTCGGAGCGGAGATTTAAAAAGCGCGGGAGCTGCGAGTCGGAGCGGAGATTTAAAAAGCGCAGGATCTGCGAGTCGGAGCGGAGATATCAAAAGCGCAGGAACTACGAGTTGGAGCGGAGATTTAAAAAGCGCGGGGGCTGCGAGTCGGTGCGGAGATTTAAAAAGCGTGGGAGCTGCGAGTCGGAGCGGAGATTTTAAAAGAGCGGGAGCTGAGAGTCGGAGCGGAGATTTAAAAAGCGCGGGACTGAGAGTCGGAGCGGAGATTTAAAAAGCGCGGGAGCTGAGAGTTAGAGCGGAGATTTTAAAAGCACAGAAGCTGCGAGTCGGAGCAGAGATTTAAAAAGAGCAGGAGCTGCTAGTCGGAGGGGAGATATAAAACGAGCAGGCGCTGCTAGTCGGAGGGGAGATTTTAAAAGCGCGGGAGCTGCGAGTCGGAGCGGAGATTTAAAAAGCGAGGGACTGAGAGTCGGAGCGGAGATTTAGAAAACGCGGGAGCTGCGAGTCGGAGCGGAGATTTAAAAAGCGCGGGAGCTGCAACTTGGAGCAGAGATTTAAAAAGAGCAGGAGCTGCTAGTCGGAGCGGAGATTTAAAAAGAGCAGGAGCTGTGAGTCGTAGCGGAGATTTAAAAAGCACAGGAGCTGCGAGTCGGAGCGGAGATTTAAAAAGCACAGGAGCTGCGAGTCGGAGCGGAGATTTAAAAAGCACAGGAGCTGCGAGTCGGAGCGGAGATTTAAAAAGCGCGGGAGCTGCGAGTCGGAGTGGAGATTTAAAAAGCACAGGAGCTGCGAGTCGGAGTGGAGATTTAAAAAGCGCGGGAGCTGCGAGTCGGAGCGGAGATTTAAAAAGAGCGGGAGCTGCTAGTTGGAGCGGAGATTTAAAAAGAGCAGGAGCTGCGAGTCGGAACGGAGATTTAAAAAGCGCGGGAGCTGCGAGTCGGTACAGAGATTTAAAAAGAGCGGGAGCTGAGAGTCGGAGCGGAGATTTAAAAAGCGCGGGAGCTGCGAGTCGGAGCTGAGATTTAAAAAGAGCAGGAGCTGCGAGTCGGAGCGGAGATTTAAAAAGAGCAGGAGCTGCGAGTCGGAACGGAGATTTAAAAAGCGCGGGAGCTGCGAGTCGGAGCGGAGATTTAAAAAGCGCGGGAGCTGCGAGTCGGAGCTGAGATTTAAAAAGCGGGGGAGCGGCGAGTCGGAGCGGAGATTTAAAAAGCGCGGGAGCTGCGAGTCGGAGCTGAGATTTAAAAAGAGCAGGAGCTGCGAGTCGGAGCGGAGATTTTAAAAGCGCGGGAGATGCGAGTCGGATAGGAGATTTAAAAAGCGCGGGAGCTGTTAGTCGGAGCTGAGATTTAAAAAGAGCAGGAGCTGCGAGTCGGAGCGGAGATTTAAAAAGCACGGGAGCTGCGAGTCGGAGTGGCGATTTAAAAAGCACCGGAGTTGCGAGTTGGAGCTGAGATTTAAAAAGCGCGGGAGCTGAGAGTCGGAGCGGAGATTTAAAAAGCACAGGAGCTGCGAGTCGGAGCGGAGATTTAAAAAGCGCGGGAGCTGCGAGTCGGAGCGGAGATTTAAAAAGCGCAGGATCTGCGAGTCGGAGCGGAGATTTCAAAAGCGCAGGAACTACGAGTTGGAGCGGCGATTTAAAAAGCGCGGGGGCTGCGAGTCGGAGCGGAGATTTAAAAAGCGCGGGAGCTGCGAGTCGGAGCGGAGATTTTAAAAGAGCAGGAGCTGAGAGTCGGAGCGGAGATTTAAAAAGCGCGGGACTGAGAGTCGGAGCGGAGATTTAAAAAGCGCGGGAGCTGAGAGTTAGAGCGGAGATTTTAAAAGCACAGAAGCTGCGAGTCGGAGCAGAGATTTAAAAAGAGCAGGAGCTGCTAGTCGGAGGGGAGATATAAAACGAGCAGGCGCTGCTAGTCGGAGGGGAGATTTTAAAAGCGCGGGAGCTGCGAGTCGGAGCGGAGATTTAAAAAGCGAGGGACTGAGAGTCGGAGCGGAGATTTAGAAAACGCGGGAGCTGCGAATCGGAGCGGAGATTTAAAAAGCGCGGGAGCTGCAACTTGGAGCAGAGATTTAAAAAGAGCAGGAGCTGCTAGTCGGAGCGGAGATTTAAAAAGAGCAGGAGCTGTGAGTCGTAGCGGAGATTTAAAAAGCACAGGAGCTGCGAATCGGAGCGGAGATTTAAAAAGCACAGGAGCTGCGAGTCGGAGCGGAGATTTAAAAAGCACAGGAGCTGCGAGTCGGAGCGGAGATTTAAAAAGCGCGGGAGCTGCGAGTCGGAGCGGAGATTTAAAAAGCACAGGAGCTGCGAGTCGGAGTGGAGATTTAAAAAGCGCGGGAGCTGCGAGTCGGAGCGGAGATTTAAAAAGCACAGGAGCTGCGAGTCAGTGCGGAGATTTAAAAAGCACAGGAGCTGCGAGTCGGAGCGGAGATTTAAAAAGAGCGGGAGCTGCGAGTCGGAGTGGAGATTTAAAAAGCACAGGAGCTGCGAGTCGGAGCAGAGATTTAAAAAGCACAGGAGCTGCGACTCGGAGTGGAGATTTAAAAAGAGCAGGAGCTGCGAGTCGGAGCGGAGATTTAAAAAGAGCAGGAGCTGCTAGTCGGAGGGAAGATATAAAACGAGCAGGCGCTGCTAGTCGGAGGGGAGATGTAAAAAGCACGGGAGCTGCGAGTCGGAGCGGAGATTTAAAAAGCGAGGGACTGAGAGTCGGAGCGGAGATTTAGAAAGCGCGGGAGCTGCGAGTCGGAGCGGAGATTTAAAAAGCGCGGGAGCTGCGAGTTGGAGCGGAGATTTAAAAAGCGCGGGAGCTGCAAGTCGGAGCTGAGATTTAAAAAGCGCGGGAGCTGCGAGTCGGAGCGGAGATTTAAAAAGAGCAGGAGCTGCGAGTCGGAGCGGAGATTTAAAAAGAGCAGGAGCTGCGAGTCGGAACGGAGATTTAAAAAGCGCGGGAGCTGCGAGTCGGTACGCAGATTTAAAAAGAGCGGGAGCTGAGAGTCGGAGCGGAGATTTAAAAAGCGTCGGAGCTGAGATTTAAAAAGAGCAGGAGCTGCGAGTCGGAGCGGAGATTTAAAAAGAGCAGGAGCTGCGAGTCGGAACGGAGATTTAAAAAGCGCGGGAGCTGCGAGTCGGAGCGGAGATTTAAAAAGCGCGGGAGCTGCAAGTCCGTACGGAGATTTAAAAAGAGCGGGAGCTGAGAGTCGGAGCGGAGATTTAAAAAGCGCAGGAGCTGCGAGTCGGAGCTGAGATTTAAAAAGCGCGGGAGCTGCGAGTCGGAGCGGAGATTTAAAAAGCGCGGGAGCTGCGAGTCGGAGCTGAGATTTAAAAAGAGCAGGAGCTGCGAGTCGGAGCGGAGATTTAAAAAGCGTGGGAGCTGCGAGTCGGAGCGGAGATTTAAAAAGTGCGGGAGCTGTTAGTCGGAGCTGAGATTTAAAAAGAGCAGGAGCTGCGAGTCGGAGCGGAGATTTAAAAAGCACGGGAGCTGCAAGTCGGAGTGGCGATTTAAAAAGCACCGGAGCTGCGAGTTGGAGCTGAGATTTAAAAAGCGCGGGAGCTGAGAGTCGGAGCGGAGATTTAAAAAGCGCGGGAGCTGCGAGTCGGAGCGGAGATTTAAAAAGCGCAGGATCTGCGAGTCGGAGCGGAGATATCAAAAGCGCAGGAACTACGAGTTGGAGCGGAGATTTAAAAAGCGCGGGGGCTGCGAGTCGGTGCGGAGATTTAAAAAGCGTGGGAGCTGCGAGTCGGAGCGGAGATTTTAAAAGAGCGGGAGCTGAGAGTCGGAGCGGAGATTTAAAAAGCGCGGGACTGAGAGTCGGAGCGGAGATTTAAAAAGCGCGGGAGCTGAGAGTTAGAGCGGAGATTTTAAAAGCACAGAAGCTGCGAGTCGGAGCAGAGATTTAAAAAGAGCAGGAGCTGCTAGTCGGAGGGGAGATATAAAACGAGCAGGCGCTGCTAGTCGGAGGGGAGATTTTAAAAGCGCGGGAGCTGCGAGTCGGAGCGGAGATTTAAAAAGCGAGGGACTGAGAGTCGGAGCGGAGATTTAGAAAACGCGGGAGCTGCGAGTCGGAGCGGAGATTTAAAAAGCGCGGGAGCTGCAACTTGGAGCAGAGATTTAAAAAGAGCAGGAGCTGCTAGTCGGAGCGGAGATTTAAAAAGAGCAGGAGCTGTGAGTCGTAGCGGAGATTTAAAAAGCACAGGAGCTGCGAGTCGGAGCGGAGATTTAAAAAGCACAGGAGCTGCGAGTCGGAGCGGAGATTTAAAAAGCACAGGAGCTGCGAGTCGGAGCGGAGATTTAAAAAGCGCGGGAGCTGCGAGTCGGAGTGGAGATTTAAAAAGCACAGGAGCTGCGAGTCGGAGTGGAGATTTAAAAAGCGCGGGAGCTGCGAGTCGGAGCGGAGATTTAAAAAGAGCGGGAGCTGCTAGTTGGAGCGGAGATTTAAAAAGAGCAGGAGCTGCGAGTCGGAACGGAGATTTAAAAAGCGCGGGAGCTGCGAGTCGGTACAGAGATTTAAAAAGAGCGGGAGCTGAGAGTCGGAGCGGAGATTTAAAAAGCGCGGGAGCTGCGAGTCGGAGCTGAGATTTAAAAAGAGCAGGAGCTGCGAGTCGGAGCGGAGATTTAAAAAGAGCAGGAGCTGCGAGTCGGAACGGAGATTTAAAAAGCGCGGGAGCTGCGAGTCGGAGCGGAGATTTAAAAAGCGCGGGAGCTGCGAGTCGGAGCTGAGATTTAAAAAGCGGGGGAGCGGCGAGTCGGAGCGGAGATTTAAAAAGCGCGGGAGCTGCGAGTCGGAGCTAAGATTTAAAAAGAGCAGGAGCTGCGAGTCGGAGCGGAGATTTTAAAAGCGCGGGAGCTGCGAGTCGGATAGGAGATTTAAAAAGCGCGGGAGCTGTTAGTCGGAGCTGAGATTTAAAAAGAGCAGGAGCTGCGAGTCGGAGCGGAGATTTAAAAAGCACGGGAGCTGCGAGTCGGAGTGGCGATTTAAAAAGCACCGGAGTTGCGAGTTGGAGCTGAGATTTAAAAAGCGCGGGAGCTGAGAGTCGGAGCGGAGATTTAAAAAGCACAGGAGCTGCGAGTCGGAGCGGAGATTTAAAAAGCGCGGGAGCTGCGAGTCGGAGCGGAGATTTAAAAAGCGCAGGATCTGCGAGTCGGAGCGGAGATTTCAAAAGCGCAGGAACTACGAGTTGGAGCGGCGATTTAAAAAGCGCGGGGGCTGCGAGTCGGAGCGGAGATTTAAAAAGCGCGGGAGCTGCGAGTCGGAGCGGAGATTTTAAAAGAGCAGGAGCTGAGAGTCGGAGCGGAGATTTAAAAAGCGCGGGACTGAGAGTCGGAGCGGAGATTTAAAAAGCGCGGGAGCTGAGAGTTAGAGCGGAGATTTTAAAAGCACAGAAGCTGCGAGTCGGAGCAGAGATTTAAAAAGAGCAGGAGCTGCTAGTCGGAGGGGAGATATAAAACGAGCAGGCGCTGCTAGTCGGAGGGGAGATTTTAAAAGCGCGGGAGCTGCGAGTCGGAGCGGAGATTTAAAAAGCGAGGGACTGAGAGTCGGAGCGGAGATTTAGAAAACGCGGGAGCTGCGAATCGGAGCGGAGATTTAAAAAGCGCGGGAGCTGCAACTTGGAGCAGAGATTTAAAAAGAGCAGGAGCTGCTAGTCGGAGCGGAGATTTAAAAAGAGCAGGAGCTGTGAGTCGTAGCGGAGATTTAAAAAGCACAGGAGCTGCGAATCGGAGCGGAGATTTAAAAAGCACAGGAGCTGCGAGTCGGAGCGGAGATTTAAAAAGCACAGGAGCTGCGAGTCGGAGCGGAGATTTAAAAAGCGCGGGAGCTGCGAGTCGGAGCGGAGATTTAAAAAGCACAGGAGCTGCGAGTCGGAGTGGAGATTTAAAAAGCGCGGGAGCTGCGAGTCGGAGCGGAGATTTAAAAAGCACAGGAGCTGCGAGTCAGTGCGGAGATTTAAAAAGCACAGGAGCTGCGAGTCGGAGCGGAGATTTAAAAAGAGCGGGAGCTGCGAGTCGGAGTGGAGATTTAAAAAGCACAGGAGCTGCGAGTCGGAGCAGAGATTTAAAAAGCACAGGAGCTGCGACTCGGAGTGGAGATTTAAAAAGAGCAGGAGCTGCGAGTCGGAGCGGAGATTTAAAAAGCGCGGGAGCTGCGAGTCGGAGCTGAGATTCAAAAAGCGCGGGTGCTGCGAGTCGGAGCGGAGATTTAAAGTGAGCGGGAGCTGCGAGTCGGAGCGGAGATTTAAAAAGAGCAGGAGCTGCGAGTCGGAGCGGAGATTTAAAAAGCGCGGGAGCTGCGAGTTGGAGCGGAGATTTAAAAAGCGCGGGAGCTGCAAGTCGGAGCTGAGATTTAAAAAGCGCGGGAGCTGCGAGTCGGAGCGGAGATTTAAAAAGAGCAGGAGCTGCGAGTCGGAGCGTAGATTTAAAAAGAGCAGGAGCTGCGAGTCGGAACGGAGATTTAAAAAGCGCGGGAGCTGCGAGTCGGTACGGAGATTTAAAAAGAGCGGGAGCTGAGAGTCGGAGCGGAGATTTAAAAAGCGCGGGAGCTGCAAGTCGGAGCTGAGATTTAAAAAGAGCAGGAGCTGCGAGTCGGAGCGGAGATTTAAAAAGAGCAGGAGCTGCGAGTCGGAACGGAGATTTAAAAAGCGCGGGAGCTGCGAGTCGGAGCGGAGATTTAAAAAGCGCGGGAGCTGCAAGTCGGTACGGAGATTTAAAAAGAGCGGGAGCTGAGAGTCGGAGCGGAGATTTAAAAAGCGCAGGAGCTGCGAGTCGGAGCTGAGATTTAGAAAGCGCGGGAGCTGCGAGTCGGAGCTGAGATTTAAAAAGAGCAGGAGCTGCGAGTCGGAGCGGAGATTTAAAAAGCACGGGAGCTGCAAGTCGGAGTGGCGATTTAAAAAGCACCGGAGCTGCGAGTTGGAGCTGAGATTTAAAAAGCGCGGGAGCTGAGAGTCGGAGCGGAGATTTAAAAAGCACTGGAGCTGCGAGTCGGAGCGGAGATTTAAAAAGCGCGGGAGCTGCGAGTCGGAGCGGAGATTTACAAAGCGCAGGATCTGCGAGTCGGAGCGGAGATTTCAAAAGCGCAGGAACTACGAGTTGGAGCGGAGATTTAAAAAGCGCGGGGGCTGCGAGTCGGAGCGGAGATTTAAAAAGCGCGGGAGCTGCGAGTCGGAGCGGAGATTTTAAAAGAGCAGGAGCTGAGAGTCGGAGCGGAGATTTAAAAAGCGCGGGACTGAGAGTCGGAGCGGAGATTTAAAAAGCGCGGGAGCTGAGAGTTAGAGCGGAGGTTTTAAAAGCACAGAAGCTGCGAGTCGGAGCAGAGATTTAAAAAGAGCAGGAGCTGCTAGTCGGAGGGGAGATATAAAACGAGCAGGCGCTGCTAGTCGGAGGGGAGATTTTAAAAGCGCGGGAGCTGCGAGTCGGAGCGGAGATTTAAAAAGCGAGGGACTGAGAGTCGGAGCGGAGATTTAGAAAACGCGGGAGCTGCGAGTCGGAGCGGAGATTTAAAAAGAGCGGGAGCTGCGAGTCGGAGTGGAGATTTAAAAAGCACAGGAGCTGCGAGTCGGAGCAGAGATTTAAAAAGCACAGGAGCTGCGACTCGGAGTGGAGATTTAAAAAGAGCAGGAGCTGCGAGTCGGAGCGGAGATTTAGAAAACGCGGGAGCTGCGAGTCGGAGCGGAGATTTAAAAAGAGCGGGAGCTGCGAGTCGGAGTGGAGATTTAAAAAGCACAGGAGCTGCGAGTCGGAGCAGAGATTTAAAAAGCACAGGAGCTGCGACTCGGAGTGGAGATTTAAAAAGAGCAGGAGCTGCGAGTCGGAGCGGAGATTTAAAAAGCGCGGGAGCTGCGAGTCGGAGCTGAGATTCAAAAAGCGCAGGTGCTGCGAGTCGGAGCGGAGATTTAAAGTGAGCGGGAGCTGCGAGTCGGAGCGGAGATTTAAAAAGCGTGGGAGCTGCGAGTCGGGGTGGAGATTTAAAAAGCACCGGAGCTGCGAGTTGGAGCTGAGATTTAAAAATCGCGGGACTGAGAGTCGGAGCGGAGATTTAAAAAGCGCGGGAGCTGCAACTCGGAGCAGAGATTTAAAAAGAGCAGGAGCTGCTAGTCGGAGCGGAGATTTAAAAAGAGCAGGAGCTGTGAGCCGTACCAGAGATTTAAAAAGCACAGGAGCTGCGAGTTGGAGCGGAAATTTAAAAAGCGCGGGAGCTGCGAGTCGGAGCGGAGATTTAAAAAGCACAGGAGCTGCGAGTCGGAGCGGAGATTTAAAAAGCGCGGGAGCTGCGAGTCGGAGCGGAGATTTAAAAAGCACAGGAGCTGCGAGTCAGTGCGGAGATTTAAAAAGCGTGGGAGCTGCGAGTCGGAGCGGAGATTTAAAAAGAGCGGGAGCTGCGAGTCGGAGTGGACATTTAAAAAGCACAGGAGCTGCGAGTCGGAGCAGAGATTTAAAAAGCACAGGAGCTGCGACTCGGAGTGGAGATTTAAAAAGAGCAGGAGCTGCAAGTCGGAGCGGAAATTTAAAAAGCGCGGGAGCTGCGAGTCGGAGCTGAGATTCAAAAAGCACAGGAGCTGCGAGTCGGAGTGGAGATTTAAAAAGCACCGGAGCTGCGAGTTGGAGCTGAGATTTAAAAAGTGCGGGACTGAGAGTCGGAGCGGAGATTTAAAAAGCGCGGGAGCTGCAACTCGGAGCAGAGATTTAAAAAGAACAGGAGCTGCTAGTCGGAGCGGAGATTTAAAAAGAGCAGGAGCTGTGCGTCGTTGCGGAGATTTAAAAAGCACAGGAGCTGCGAGTCGGAGCGGAGATTTAAAAAGCACAGGAGCTGCGAGTCGGAGCGGAGATTTAAAAAGCGCGGGAGCTGCGAGTCGGAGCGGAGATTTAAAAAGCACAGGAGCTGCGAGTCGGAGCGGAGATTTAAAAAGCGCGGGAGCTGCGAGTCGGAGCGGAGATTTAAAAAGCACAGGAGCTGCGAGTCAGTGCGGAGATTTAAAAAGCGTGGGAGCTGCGAGTCGGAGCGGAGATTTAAAAAGAGCGGGAGCTGCGAGTCGGAGTGGAGATTTAAAAAGCACAGGAGCTGCGAGTCGGAGCAGAGATTTAAAAAGCACAGGAGCTGCGACTCGGAGTGGAGATTTAAAAAGAGCAGGAGCTGCGAGTCGGAGCGGAGATTTAAAAAGCGCGGGAGCTGCGAGTCGGAGCTGAGATTCAAAAAGCGCGGGTGCTGCGAGTCGGAGCGGAGATTTAAAAAGAGCAGGAGCTGCGAGTCGGAGCGGAGATTTAAAAAGCGTGGGAGCTGCGAGTCGGAGTGGAGATTTAAAAAGCACCGGAGCTGCGAGCTGGAGCTGAGATTTAAAAAGTGCGGGAGCTGAGAGTCGGAGCGGAGATTTAAAAAGAGCAGGAGCTGCGAGTCGGAGCGGAGATTTAAAAAGCGTGGGAGCTGCGAGTCGGAGTGGAGATTTAAAAAGCACCGGAGCTGCGAGCTGGAGCTGAGATTTAAAAAGTGCGGGAGCTGAGAGTCGGAGCGGAGATTTAAAAAGCGCGGGAACTGCGAGTCGGAGCAGAGATTTTAAAACATCGCGGCCCTGTTTCGGGAGCCGTTCGGAGGAGGAGGAACAGTCTCTGTCAGGGAGAGAACCTGAGAACATCCTAGACCCTCAGAAGGTAAGTAAGTGATTTTTACTCATTTTTCCTCATCCTTTTATTACCTTTTCAAATTGTGTGTGTGGGGTGGGGGGGAACTGAAGTGACATCACAGAAAAGCTGTGACCTGAGTGGCTGGTTGGGAATCTACACTAAATTAAAAAAATTAAGCATTGGTAACTAATTAAACATAATTACTTAATTATAATTTAGAGGGGTATCTAAGCCAGAGATCGGAAAGTACTATATTTAGCTTTCACATTTATAGTAGAAATCTAGTGCTAGGAAACAGATAGTTAACAGTAACTTTTTTAAAAATTTTAACTTTTACTTTAATTTACTAATTAATTGACGCAATGTCAGTTAGAGGGGTGCAGTGCTCTGACTGTGAGATGTGGCAGGTCCAGGAGGCTTCCAGCATCCCGGATGGCTTCATCTGCAGAAAATGCACCCAACTGGAGCCCCTCACAGACCGCATGGTTCGGTTGGAGCGGCAATTGGATGCACTTAGGAACATGCAGGTGGCGGAAAGCGTCATAGATAACAGTTATATAGATGTGGTCACACCCAAGGTGCAGGCAGAGAAATGGGTGACCACCAGAAACGGCAGGCAGTCAGTGCAGGAATCCCCTGTGGTTGTCCCCCTCTCGAACAGGTATACCCCTTTGAATACTGTCGGGGGGGATAGCCTATCAGGGGAAAACAGCAACAGCCAGAGCAGTGCCACCACAGCTGGCTCTGATGTTCAGAAGGGAGGGTCAAAGCGCAGAAGAGCAATAGTAATAGGGGACTCTATAGTCAGGGGCACAGATAGGTGCTTCTGTGGATGTGAAAGAGACTCCAGGATGGTATGTTGCCTCCCTGGTGCCAGGGTCCAGGATGTCTCCGAACGGGTAGAGGGCATCCTGAAGGGGGAGGGCAAACAGGCAGAGGTCGTTGTACATATTGGTACTAACGACATAGGCAGGAAGGGGCATCAGGTCCTGCAGCAGGAGTTCAGGGAGCTAGGCAGAAAGTTAAAAGGCAGGACCTCTACGGTTGTAATCTCGGGATTACTCCCTGTGCCAGGTGCCAGTGAGGCTAGAAATAGGAAGATAGAGCAGCTAAACACGTGGCTAAACAGCTGGTGTAGGAGGGAGGGTTTCCGTTATCTGGACCACTGGGAGCTCTTCCGGTGCAGGTGTGGCCTATATAAGAAGGCCGGGTTGCATCTAAACTGGAGAGGCATAAATATCCTGGCCGCGAGGTTTGCTAGTGTCACACGGGAGGGTTTAAACTAGTATGGCGGGGGGTGGGCACGGGTGCAATAGGTCAGAAGCTGAGAGCATTGAGGGAGAACTAGGGAATAGGGACAGTGTGGCTCTGAGGCAGAGCAGACAGGGAGAAGTTGCTGAACACAGCGGGTCTGGTGGCCTGAAGTGCATATGTTTTAATGCAAGAAGTATTACGGGTAAGGCAGATGAACTTAGAGCTTGGATTAGTACTTGGAACAATGATGTTGTTGCCATTACAGAGACCTGGTTGAGGGAAGGGCAGGATTGGCAGCTCAACGTTCCAGGATTTAGATGTTTCAGGCGGGATAGAGGGGAATGTAAAAAGGGTGGCGGAGTTGCGCTACTGGTTAGGGAGGATATCACAGCAGTACTATGGGAGGACACCTCAGAGGGCAGTGAGGCTATATGGGTAGAGATCATGAATAAGAAGGGTGCAGTCACAATGTTGGAGGTTTACTACAGGCCTCCCAACAGCCAGTGGGAGATAGAGGAGCAGATAGGTAGACAGATTTTGGAAAAGAGTAAAAACAACAGGGTTGTGGTGATGGGAGACTTCAACTTCCCCAATATTGACTGGGACTCACTTAGTGCCAGGGGCTTAGACGGGGCAGAGCTTGTAAGGAGCATCCAGGAGGGCTTCTTAAAACAATATGTAGACAGTCCAACTAGGGAAGGGGCGGTACTGGACCTGGTATTGGGGAATGAGCCCGGCCAGGTGGTAGAAGTTTCAGTAGGGGATTATTTCGGGAACAGTGACCACAATTCAGTAAGTTTTAAAGTGCTGGTGGACAAGGATAAGAGTGGTCCTAGGGTGAATGTGCTAAATTGGGGAAAGGCTAATTATAACAATATTACGCGGGAACTGAAGAACATAGATTGGGGGCGGATGTTTGAGGGCAAATCAACATCTGACATGTGGGAGGGTTTCAAGTGTTAGTTGAAAGGAATTCAGGACCGGCATGTTCCTGTGAGGAAGAAGGATAAATACGGCAATTTTCGGGAACCTTGGATAACGAGAGATATTGTAGGCCTCATCAAAAAGAAAAAGGAGGCATTTGTCAGGGCTAAAAGGCTGGGAACAGACGAAGCCTGTGTGGAATATAAGGAAAGTAGGAAGGAACTTAAGCAAGGAGTCAGGAGGGCTAGAGGGGTCACAAAAACTCATTGGCAAATAGGGTTAAGGAAAATCCCAAGGCTTTTTACACGTACATAAAAAGCAAGAGGGTAGCCAGGGAAAGGATTGGCCCACTGAAGGATAGGCAAGGGAATCTATGTGTGGAGCCAGAGGAAATGGGCGAGGTACTAAATGAATACTTTGCATCAGTATTCACCAAAGAGAAGGAATTGGTAGATGTTGAGTCTGGAGAAGGGTGTGTAGATAGCCTGGGTCACATTGAGATCCAAAAAGACGAGGTGTTGGGCGGCTTAAAAAATATTACGGTAGATAAGTCCCTAGGGCCTGATGGGATCTACCCCAGAATACTGAAGGAGGCTGGAGAGGAAATTGCTGAGGCCTTGACAGAAATCTTTGGATCCTCACTGTCTTCAGGTGATGTCCCGGAGGACTGGAGAATAGCCAATGTTGTTCCTCTGTTTAAGAAGGGGAGCAAGGATAATCCAGGCAACTACAGGCCGGTGAGCCTTACTTCAGTGGTAGGGAAATTACTGGAGAGAATTCTTCGAGACAGGATCTACTCCCATTTGGAAGCAAATGGACGTATTAGTGAGAGGCAGCATGGTTTTGTGAAGGGGAGGTCGTGTCTCACTAACTTGATAGAGTTTGACACGCAGTCGTCCACACATTTGCTGATGACGTCTGTGACGATGGTGGCATATTCATTTAAGTTGGTCATTGAGTTCTTAAATATGGACCAGTCCACTGTCTCTAAGCAGTCACGTAGGAGCTCTTCTTTTCCTCGGACCAGCACTGCACGACCTTCTTAGCTGGATTCTCCCGCTTGAGTTTCTGTTTGTATGCCGGGAGAAGGAGCACCGTCTTATGGTCTGATTTCCCAAAGTGCGGTCAGGGGATGGAACGGTAGATTTTTGAGTAGCAGTGACCCATGTACGAATATACACGCCTGTCCATTGGAGTGTCGTCGGCATGGGCCATCTTTCAGCGTGGTCATGAAAGATATTCTACCAGGGCTGGCTAGGTGGCAGTATATCTCGACGACGTATTAATCACAGAGGCCACTGAACAAGAGCACCTCGTGAACTTGGAGGAGGTCTTGAGGTGATTTTTGAACATAGGCCTACGTCTCAAGAGAGAGAAATGTATATTCCATGAGGCAGAATGATCTACCTTAGGGTAGAAACCTGTGCACAGATATACACACTCCCTGACACACACACCCCGACACACAGATCCACAACACACACACACCCCCGACACACACACACACACACACACCCGACACACAGATCCACAACACACACACCCCCGACACACACACACACCCGCCACACACACACACAAATACACACACACGCCACACACACACCCCCAATACACACACATACAGTTGATTGAGACATAGAGACTCACACAGAATTACAAGACATCTTCATAGACACTTAGCACCGACCCTCTTATTGGTGTGGGAGAGTCCAAAGTGAATCTGTCTGTGTCCTTCGGGGGTGGGGAGGAGAAGGGAGGAGGTAAACTTTCTGTCATGTGGCAGTATAATGGTTGCTACCATTCAACCTTCACACAATTAAAGACAAAAGCCTATACAGCGGAAGCTGGGAAGCTGAAATAAGTACAGTAAATGATGTGGCATAATCATCCAGGACCGCAGCAACTTTGAGGAGAGAGACAGAAATAGTATTTCAGCTCAGTGACCTTCATTGGAGCTGGGAAAAGCTGGATGCTTAGTGAGTTTAAAACAAAGTGTATGGGTAGCAGGGAGAGGAGGAGTTGAACAAAACAGAAGGTCTGTGACAAAATGGACAACAGATCAGATTAGTGTCACACTAACTTGATAGAGTTTTTCGAGGAGGTCACTAAGATGATTGATGCAGGTAGGGCAGTGGATGTTGTCTATATGGACTTCAGTAAGGCCTTTGACAAGGTTCCTCATGGTAGACTAGTACAAAAGGTGAAGTCACACGGGATCAGGGGTGAGCTGGCAAGGTGGATACAGAACTGGCTAGGTCATAGAAGGCAGAGAGTAGCAATGGAAGGATGCTTTTCTAATTGGAGGGCTGTGACCAGTGGTGTTCCACAGGGATCAGTGCTGGGACCTTTGCTTTTTGTAGTATATATAAATGATTTGGAGGAAAATGTAACTGGTCTGATTAGTAAGTTTGCAGACGACTCAAAGGTTGGTGGAATTGCAGATAGCGATGAGGACTGTCAGAGGATACAGCAGGACTTAGATTGTTTGGAGACTTGGGCGGAGAGATGGCAGATGGAGTTTAATCCGGACAAATGCGAGGTAATGCATTTTAGAAGGTCTAATGCAGGTAGGGAATATACAGTGAATGGGAGAACCCTCAAGAGTATTGAAAGTCAAAGAGATCTAGGAGTACAGGTCCACAGGTCACTGAAAGGGGCAACACAGGTGGAGAAGGTAATCAAGAAGGCATACGGCATGCTTGCCTTCATTGGTCGGGGCATTGTGTATAAGAATTGGCAAGTCATGTTGCAGCTGTATAGAACCTTAGTTAGGCCACACTTGGAGTATAGTGTTCAATTCTGGTCGCCACACTACCAGAAGGATGTGGAGGCTTTAGAGAGGGTGCAGAAGAGATTTACCAGAATGTTGCCTGGTATGGAGGGCATTAGCTATGAGGAGTGGTTGAATAAACTCGGTTTGTTCTCACTGGAACGAAGGAGGTTGAGGGGCGACCTGATAGAGGTCTACAAAATTATGAGAGGCATAAACAGAGTGGATAGTCAGAGACTTTTCCCCGGGGTAGAGGGGTCAATTACTAGGGGACATAGGTTTAAGGTGAGAGGGGCAAGGTTTAGAGTAGATGTACGAGGCAAATTTTTTACACAGAGGGTAGTGGGTGCCTGGAACTCGCTACCGGAGGAGGTGGTGGAAGCAGGGACGATAGTGACATTTAAGGGGCATCTTGACAAATACATGAATAGGATGGGAATAGAGGGATACGGACCCAGGAAGTGTAGAAGATTGTAGTTTAGTCGGGCAGCATGGTCGGCACAGGCTTGGAGGGCCGAAGGGCCTGTTACAGTGCTGTACATTTCTTTGTTCTTTGTTGTATTAAAGGCAGCAATGTGTCTTTACAGAGCAGGTCTGGAGAGAGATGCAGTAATTTTTGGCGCGGTTCATTTCGAGTGACCCTGTGAGACAGGTCTCTGTGTTCCAGCTGTTCCCAGGGACGTTCACCAAGATATCTTATTTATTCATAAAATATGTAAGGGACATGAAATGATTGTTACAATTTGACATCATATGAAGGGCAATTTATTTTAATACAGTCTACATCATTCTGAGATGCTTCAATACACTTACAAACAGGTTGTATATAAAATTCTCATCTCATTTCAAACATCTTGTAATAATAATAATCTTTATTAGTGTCACAAGTAGGCTTTCATTAACACTGTAATGTAGTTACTGTGAAAAGCCCCTAGTCGCCACATTCCGGCGCCTGTTTGGGTACACTGAGGGTGAATTCAGAATGTCCAATTCACCTAACAGCACGTCTTTTGGGACTTGTGGGAAGGAACCGGAGCATCCGGAGGACACCCACGCAGACACGGGGGAGAACGTGCAGCCTCCGCACAGACAGTAGCCAAGCTGGGAATCAAACCTGGGACCCTGGCGCTGTGAAGCAACAGTGATAACCAATGTGCTACCACGCCGCCTGCGGCACCTTGTTGGGGGGGGGGGGAAATTAAATGACCAGAACAGAAAATGTGCGAGGGAAAGTGAACAAACATTGAGGAACAAAGGCTCTGAGCTGCTACACCGAGGCACTGTCATTCCCTTGTGCAGATACAGCTGCATTCCACACTCTCCCCTTCTTTTTTTTTAAGAAAATATTTTATTGAAGCATTTGTAATTTTCACAATTTAACATGTTGACATTTCTAAAACAACCACGCGGGTCGACACACAAAATACCCCCTAAAAGAACAAACAATAAACCACGTCCCCCACTTCTCCCACCCTTTCCCCAATTACCCGTATACTGTTCCCTGTCCTTATTTAACATTACCATGCTTCCTGTTTTTCTCCCCCCCCCCCCTGCTTTTCCCTTTCCCCCCTTACTGCTGACGTTCAATTTTTATTGACGAAATCGATGAACGGCCGCCAACTCCGGGCGAATCCCTATACTGATCCTCTCAGAGCGGACTTGATTTTCTCCAGACTGAGAAACCCTACCATATCGCTGACCCACACTCCTGACTCCGGGGGCTCCGAGTCCCTCCATCCCAGCAAAATCCGTCTCCGGGCCACCAGGGAGGAGAAGGGCAGGATATCGGCCACCCTCCCCCACTTTGCCTCCAGATCCTTCAACACCCCAAATATTGCCAATTTTTGGGAATATTTGCAGGATACTGCCCCCGTCCGCTCCCAGACCGACCCCTCCCCCACTAACCACTTCCTGACCATTGATATGTTGGCAGCCCAGTAATAGTTCGGGAGAGCCAAGCCCCCTTCCCCGCGGGCCCGTTCCAGGAGTGCCCTCTTTACTCTCGGGGTTCTACCCGCCCATATAAACTTCGATATCGCCGCATTCATACTTCTGAAAAAAGCCTTTGCCCCCCCCCCCTCCCCCCAGGAAATTGGCCTGAACGATCCACAGCTGTCCGGATCCTTGTCTCGCTTCAGGATTTGAGAAATTGATGCCTGTGATAACGTCGGGGGTGGAGTACTCCCAGCTCCTTGGACTCGTTAAAAGCCTTAACCAGGAGCAGCCCCAGTAACCCAGAGAATCTCTTAAAAAATTCCACTGGGAATCCATCATGTCCCAGGGCTTTACCCGATTGCATCGCCCCCAGTCCATCTATCACCTCCCCAAGCCCAATCGGGTCCCCCAGGGCCTCCACCAGCTCCTCATTTACCTTCGGGAACATTAGCCTCCCCAGGAATTGATTCGTGCCCTCCTCCCCAACCGGGGTTTCCGACTCGTACAGCTGGTGATAAAAACACTTCATTCACCGCCCCCGGGTCCGCTACCCTCTTCCCCCTCATATCCTTTATTTTCCCGATTTCTCTCGCCGCCTCCTGTTTCCTCAGCTGATGCGCCAGCATCCTGCTAGCTTTCTCCCCATGCTCATATACTGCCCCTTTTACCCTCCTCAGCTGACCCTCAGCCTTTCCTGTGGAAAGGAGCCCAAACTCCATTTGAAGTCTCTGACACTCCTTCAGGAGCTCCTCATTTGGAGACTCCGAATATGTCCTGTCCACCTGTAAGATTTCTCCTACCAACCTGTCCAGCTCCGACCGCTCAGTTTTATCCCTGTGGGCTCGAATCGAAAAACATTCCCCTCTAATAGCCGCTTTTAGTGACTCCCAGACCACCCCAGCCGCAGTCTCTCCCGTTTCCTTGATCTTTATGTACCCCCGAATGGCCTCTCTCACTCGCTCACAGATCTCCTCATCCGCTAACGGCCCTGTATCTAGTCTCCACTGTGGGTGCTGGGACATTCCCGTGCCTGCCCGTAGGTCTATCCAGTGTGGTGTGTGATCTGAAACCACAATTGCTGAGTACTCAGTGTCCTCAAGCCCTGCTAACAGTGTTTTATCTAGCACGAAGAAATCTATCCTGGAGTACTCCTTATGTACATGAGAGTAGAATGAATATTCCAAATCTCCACGGATCCACCCCTCCCATGCGCTCCATGAATCGCCGCAGTTCCTTTGCCACTGCTGATAGTTTCCCCGACCTAGCACTCGACCGGTCCAACCTCGGGTCCAGGACCGTATTAAAGTCACCCCCCCCCCCCCATGACCAGTCAATGTCTGGGATCTTTCCCAGCACCTTCCTGATAAACGCGACATCATCCCAGTTTGGGGCATATATATTCACCAGCACCACTGCCATTCCCTCTAGCTTCCCGCTAACCATAATAAATCTGCCTCCCCGGTCTACCTCTATCCTCCCCACCTCGAATGTCACCCTTTTGTCAATCAGGATAGCCACCCCCCTGCTTTTAAAGTCCAGTCCTGAATGAAACACTTGCCCGACCCATCCCTTCTTTAATCTAATTTGGTCTCCCAGCTTCAGGTGTGTCTCCTGTAACATGGCCACGTCCGCTTTAAACTGTCTCAGGTGCGCGAACACACGGGCTCTCTTAACCGGACCGTTCAGTCCACGAACATTCCACGTAACCAGTCTGGTCGGAGGGGGGGAGGGCCCTTGCCCCCCTCTCCCATCGATCAGCCATGACCTTTCCTAGGCCAGCTCCTAGCCCGTGTTCCGCACCTCACTTGATCCGCCCCTTGGCGGCGACCGCCATCTGGGGCGTCATTCTCCGACCCCCCAGCGTGCCGGGGAGGAGGTTGGGATCCGTGCCGGGGAGGGGGACGGGGGGTCCGTGCCGGGGAGGGGGATGGGGAGGTCCGTGCCGGGGAGGAGGATGGGGGAGGGGGGTCCGTGCCGGGGAGGAGGTTGGGGTCCGTGCCGGGGAGGGGGATGGGGGGGGTCCGTGCCGGGGAGGGGGATGGGGGGGTCCATGCCGGGGAGGAGGTTGGGGTCCGTGCCGGGGAGGGGGATGGGGGTGGTCCGTGCCGGGGAGGGGGATGGGGGGTCCGTGCCGGGGAGGAGGTTGGGATCCCTGCCGGGGAGGGGGATGGGGGCTCCGTGCCGGGGAGGGGGATGGGGGGGTCCGTGCCGGGGAGGAGGATGGGGGGGGTCCATGCTGGGGAGGGGGATGGGGGGGGTTCCGTGCCGGGGAGGTGATGGGGGGGTCCGTGCCGGGGAGGGGGGATGGGGGGGGTCCGTGCCGGCGTGCCGGGGAGGAGGTTGGGGTCCGTGCCAGGGAGGGGGATGGGGGGTCCATGCTGGGGAGGGGGATGGGGCGGGGGTCCGTGCCGGGGAGGGGGATGGGGGGTCCGTGCTGGGGAGGAGGTTGGGGTCCATGCCGGGGAGGGGGATGGGGGGTCCGTGCCGGGGAGGGGGTTGGGGGGGTCCGTGCCGGGCAGGGGGGGTGCGAGGGCAAGTGAGTTGGTCCACCTGGCCAGGTGCCAGCCTCCAACATGCGGTCCATGCCACCTGGCTGGGGGGGAAGGAGGGGATATGGGCAATGCTGACATGTCGTCGTTCCCCCCCCCTCCCACCAGGCCGTCATGTTTTCCGATCATCCAGCGATGTTGGCCGCCGTGGAATGGGGGGTCCGTGCCGGGGAGGGGGATGGGGGGTCCGTGCCGGGGAGGAGGATGGGGGGGGGGTCCGTGCCGGGGAGGAGGTTGGGATCCGTGCCGGGGAGGGGGATGGGGGGGGTCCGTGCAAGGGAGGAGAATGGGGGGGGGTCCGTGCCGGGGAGGGGGACAGGGGGTCCGTGCCGGAGAGAGGGATGGGGGGGTCCGTGCCAGGGAGGAGGATGGGGTCCGTGCCGGGGAGGAGGACGGGGGGTCCGTGCTGGGGAGTGGGATGGGGGGGACCGTGC
Organism: Scyliorhinus torazame; assembly: GCF_047496885.1. Lineage (NCBI taxonomy): Eukaryota > Metazoa > Chordata > Chondrichthyes > Carcharhiniformes > Scyliorhinidae > Scyliorhinus > Scyliorhinus torazame. Next base: position 197,747,094 of record NC_092720.1, read on the forward strand.
CGGGGAGGGGGGGTGCGAGGGCAAGTGAGTTTGTCCACCTGGCCAGGTGCCAGCCTCCAACAGTTGGACCCATGTTGTCCATGCCACCTGGCTGGGGGGAAGGAGGGGATATGGGCATTGATGACATGTCGTCGTTCCCCCCCCCTCCCTCCAGGCCGTCATGTTTTCCGATCATCCAGCGATGTTGGCCGCCGTGGAATGGGGGGGTCCGTGCCGGGGAGGGGGACAGGGGGTCCGTGCCGGAGAGAGGGATGGGGGGGTCCGTGCCAGGGAGGAGGATGGGGTCCGTGCCGGGGAGGAGGACGGGGGGTCCGTGCCGGGAGGGGGATGGGGGGGACCGTGCCGGGGAGGAGGATGGGGGGGGTCCGTGCCGGGGAGAGGTTGGGGGTCCGTGCCGGGGAGAGGGATGGGGGGGTCCGTGCAGGGGAGGAGGATGGGGGGGGTCCGTGCCGGGGAGGGAGATGGGGGGGGGTCCGTGCCGGGGAGGGGGTATGGGGGGCCGTGCGGGGAGGAGGTTGTGGTCCGTGCCGGGGAGGGGAAATGGGTGGGGTCCATGCCGGGGAGGAGGTTGGGGTCCGTGCCGGGGAGGGGGATGGTGGTGGTCCGTGCCGGGGAGGGGATGGGGGGGTCCGTGCCGGGGAGGAGGTTGGGATCCGTGCCGGGGAGGGGGATGGGGGCTCCGTGCCGGGGAGGGGGATGGGGGGGTCCATGCCGGGGAGGAGGATGGGGGGGGTCCGTGCCGGGAGGGGGATGGGGGGGGTTCCGTGCCGGGGAGGTGATGGGGGGGTCCGTGCCGGTGAGGGGGATGGGGGGGAGGTCCGTGCCGGCGTGCCGGGGAGGAGGTTGGGGTCCGTGCCAGGGAGGGGGATGGGGGGTCCATGCTGGGGAGGGGGATGGGGCGGGGGTCCGTGCCGGGGAGGGGGATGGGGGGTCCGTGCTGGGGAGGAGGTTGGGGTCCATGCCGGGGAGGGGGATGGGGGGTCCGTGCCGGGGAGGGGGTTGGGGGGGTCCGTGCCGGGCAGGGGGGTGCGACGGCAAGTGAGTTGGTCCACCTGGCCAGGTGCCAGCCTCCAACAGTTGGACCCATGCGGCCCATGCCACCTGGCTGGGGGGAGGAGGGGATATGGGCAATGATGACATGTCGTCGTTCCCCCCCCCTCCCACCAGGCCGTCATGTTTTCCGATCATCCAGCGATGTAGGCCGCCGTGGAATGGGGGGGTCCGTGCCGGGGAGGGGGATGGGGGGTCCGTGCCGGGGAGGAGGATGGGGGGGGTCCGTGCCGGGGAGGAGGTTGGGATCCGTGCCGGGGAGGGAGATGGGGGGGGTCCGTGCAAGGGAGGAGGATGGGGGGGGTCCGTGCCGGGGAGGGGGACGGGGGGTCCGTGCCGGAGAGAGGGATGGGGGGGTCCGTGCCAGGGAGGAGGATGGGGTCCGTGCCGGGGAGGAGGACGGGGGGTCCGAGCCGGGGAGTGGGATGGGGGGGACCGTGCCGGGGAGGAGGATGGGGGGGGGTCCGTGCCGGGGAGGAGGTTGGGGTCCGTGCCGGGGAGAGGGATGGGGGGGTCCGTGCCGGGGAGGAGGATGGGGGGGGTCCGTGCCGGGGAGGGGGATGGGGGGGTCCGTGCCGGGGAGGGGGATGGGGTGGCCGTGCCGGGGAGGAGGTTGGGGTCCGTGCCGGGGAGGGGAATGGGGGGTCCGTGCCGGGGAGGGGGATGGGGGGTCCGTGCCGGGGAGGGGGATGGGGGGGTCCGTGCCGGGGAGGAGGATGGGGAGGGGTCCGTGCCGGGGAGGAGGTTGGGGTCCGTGCCGGGGAGGAGGATGGGGGGGGGGGGTCCGTGCCGGGGAGGGGGATGGGGGGTTCCATGCCGGGGAGGGGGATGGGGGGGTCCGTGCCGGGGAGGGGGAGGGGGCGTCCGTGCCGGGGAGGGGGATGGGGGGGATCCGTGCCGGGGAGGAGGTTGGCGTCCGTGCTGGGGAGGGGGATGGGGGGGTCCATGCCGTGGAGGGGGATGGGGCAGGGGTCCGTGCCGGAAAGGGGGATGGGGGTCCGTGCCGGGGAGGAGGTTGGGGTCCATGCCGGGGAGGGGGATGCGGGTTCCGTGTCGGGGAGGGGGTTGGTGGGGTCCGTGCCGGGGAGGGGGGTGCGAGGGCAAGTGAGTTGGTCCACCTGGCCAGGTGCCAGCCTCCAACAGTTGGACCCATGTTGTCCATGCCACCTGGCTGGGGGAAGGAGGGGATATGGGCAATGATGACATGTCGTCGTTTCCCCCACCACCACCAGGCCGTCATGTTTTCCGATCATCCAGCGATGTTGGTCGCCGTGGCGGCAGCCGCTAATATCCATGTTGCCCTGGAGTGAGGAGGAGGAGGAGGAGGAGGAGGAGCGTGCCAGAGAGGCGGCGCAGGCAGCCGCAGAGGGGCAGGCGGCAGCTGCCTAGGCTGGAGGGACACCTAACCGACAGGACGAGGAGGGGGAGGAGGACGTCGCGGCCCCACGGCAACGGAGGCACCAGAGGGCGCCCCGTGTGTACCGGCCCCGGCACTCATACCAGGACCTCAGAGACCGGGAATGCAGGAGGAGACTCCGGATGAGGCGGGAAACCGTGGCACACATCTGCCACCTGCTGGCACACCTGTCACCGCGTGGCATTGGCGGGGGACACCCTCTCCCCGTGTCCGTCAAGGTTACGGTGGCCCTGAACCTTTATGCAACGGGGTCATTCCAGGCACCGAGTGGGGACCTGTCCGGCATATCGCAGACATCGGTACATCGGTGCATCCGGGCAGTGACAGATGCCCTATATGCCATGGCGCACCGCTACATCCGCTTCCCCGTGGACCGGGCCAGCCACGATGCCCGGCACGTGGGCTTCTCTGCCGTGGCCGGGTTCCCCATGGTCCAGGGCGCGATCGATGGGATGCACGTCGCCGTGCGGCCACCTGCAGATAACAGGGCCGTGTTCACCAATAGGAAGGGGACATTTTCGATGAACGTGCAGGTGGTCTGCGACCACCGCATGATGATCCTGCAAGTCTGCGCCCGTTACCCAGGCAGTGTACACGACTCATACGTGTTGTCGCGGTCATCCATCCCCAGCATGTACGAGGGACGCCATCCTCTCTGGGGGCGCCCCCCAGTATCGGTCAGATAGGGTCGGCCGCATCATTGTGGTGTGCTGCGTCCTGCACAACATAGCCCAGCAGAGGGGCGATGTGCCGCAGGCAGAGGAGGGCGGGGTGGAGGAGCAGCAGGAAGAGGCGCAGTCCTCCCCAGATGAGGCGGATGGGGGCAATGGTCAGGGCAGACGGGGTAGACACAGGTGGGTGGCTGTCCACCGTTACCGGCTGGCCCAGCGGGCACGGGACAGACTGATAACCGCCCGCTTCACTGACTAGATGGGCGTGGGAGTCGGGTAATATGGCCACAGACCGCACACCATGGCAACAGCCGACCACCCACACCCCCCACCCATCCACCCACCCAGCACCCTCACGCCACCCTCCCCAACCCCACCCACCCCACCCGCATGCACACCACCCCCCCCCATTGTCGATCCACCTGCAGCACAACGGGCCGGGCTCACACAGTTGCGGGTGGACGCGTTTCTATTGCAGGACATGGAGGATGATGACAACCCACCCTGCGGTGAGCTCCTGGCTCCACATCGTTGGACTATGTCTGACCCATGGCCACAGTACCACCATCCACCCGGACCATCCCTGCATGCGGCTGTGACACTGCAGCGCACGGTCCCGTCCTCTGCCCGGGGGGATGTTGATGGCGGCCCAGAGGGAAGGGGGCAGACTCACCTGGGGCTGAGGTAAAACCACCCCCTCACACACACACTTGCGCTCAACGTACATGACACCCCCGCACGCTTTGGACAGAGCACAAAGGCAGCTTCTGTAGGTGTAACATTGACTTTAATAACCAAAGGAGTTCATGCACGTGCCCTAGCCCCTAAAACTCATCTGTGCCCTGCACCCGTGCCAACTTACTCAGTGTCTAATTGTTTGGCCTTACGGGCCCTTTGACTATGTCTACGTGGTTCCCCAGACGGTACAGCAGAACTGGAGGTGGACTCCTGTGATTCCTGCCCTCTGACACGGGATCCCTTTGGCGGCCATTTCCTGGGGCCTCCTGGCCTAGATGGGCCAGGCTGCGGCCCGGGCGACTGGGATGGCGAGCTGCCAGCCTGTCCTGCCCGTTGCCCACCCGATGCACCTGGGACGGAAGGGGGGGAGTCCGAGGTGTCGCGGTGTTCCGGGGCCTCCCCTACAGGGGGAGCCGGGACGGACCACACCACCTCCTCCTCCCTCGGGGTGCCCGATGGCCCCCAGGCCTCTACATGGGTGGGGGATGCGAACGGACTGGCCATCCGACGCCCCCCCGACATCTGGCGCTGCCAGTCCTGGAAGCCCGTGCTGGTATCGACAGGGGTCTGCAGGTTTGCAGCCATGGAGCCCAGGGGGTTGGCAAACCCTGTCTGTGACTGTGCGACGCCGGCTCGCACATGGCCACTGGCGCCGATGCCCTCAGCGATGGCCTGATGAGACTGGGCCATGGCCTGCAGAGACTGGGCTATGGCCTGCTGAGACTGGGCCATGACGTTGAGCGCCTCTGCCATCTGGCGCTGGCACTGGCTCATGGCCTCCTGTGAGAGGGCAGCCGTGTCCTGGGCCACAGACGCCACCTGCACGGAAAGCCCCAGGCCTCGCAAACCGTTCCCCATGTCTGACACCGTCGCACCCATTGCCTCCACCGCGGACGCCACCCGTGCGGTGTCGGCCTGGGTGGCACGCATGACCAGCACCACTTCCAGCTCCTGGACGCGGGTGGACTCCTCCACCTGCGACTGCAGCCGCCGCAAGCCGCCCGTCACCCTCTTCGCTCGTCTCCGGGTCGGTGGTTGCATCGGATCTATGTGTGGGTGTGGTAACTCCAGGAACCCGGGATCCATCTGGGCGGAAGATGTTCGCTTGGGCTGGGCTGCCCTCCGACCGCCCGGCCCCTCTGCTGCTCCTACCTCCACCTGCTGTACCGGGACGGCTGTGTTGTGCGCACCAGTGAGTGTACCAGACGCCTCATCACTAAAGAGCCCAACCGAGGTGAGTGTTTCTGCGATGGTGGAGGGTGTTGGTGACAGCAGTGGCGTTGTGTCGTGCTCTTCGTCCCACTCTGAGTCCATGGCACTTTGGGGTGGGGGTTCGTCTCCACCCATCCACTCTGAGTCACTGTCCGGTATTTCGTCTTCCTGGGTAGTGCTGTCCCAGGTAGGGGTGTCCTGGGTAGTGGTGTCCTGGGTAGTGGTGACCTGGGTAGTGGTGACCTGGGTAGTGGTGTCCTGGGTAGTGGTGTCCTGGGTAGTAGTGTCCTGGCTAGTGGTGTCCTGGCTCGGATGTGACGGGGGCCTGTGGCTGCCCCCCTCGTCGCTGGGTTGTCGCTCCCGCAAGTGGCGGGGGTGTCGTCTCCCTGTTGCTCCAGGTCTCTCCGTCTCCCGTGGTGTGCAAGGGGCATCCTGCGGGCGTCGCATGCTGGAGGGTCCGGGTCTCTCTGTCTCCCGTGGCCTCCGAGGGGCATCCTGCGGGCGTCGCATGCTGGAGGGTCCGGGTCCTCTGTCTCCCGTGGCCTCCGAGGGGCATCCAGAGGGCGTCGCATGCCGGAGGGTCCGGTCTCTCCGTCTCCCGTGGCCTCCGAGGGGCATCCTGCGGGCGGTCTGCATCTGCGGGGATGGGTGCCTCGACGTTTGCTCCTGCGATACACAATGAAGCATGCATGGTTAGACATCAGGCAGTGATCAGGTGATATGGGGGAGGGGGGATATGGGGAGGGGGGCTATGGGGACGGGCTGTCGGTGGCTCACTTGCTAGTACATCCCCGACCTCTGCATCAGCAACCTCCCGGTCCTCAGGTCCACCAGCCAGTTCCAGGGCCCTTTCCTCGTGTTCGGTCAGTGGGCTCTCATCAGCGGGCCCTCCTCCAGTCCTCACATGCTCCCTATTGTTGTGTGCGCCCTTCTACTGTTGGGGGGGGTGGGGGCAGGGGTAAAAGGCAACACTGTTAGGCAGGTATATGAATGCACGCCATCGGTTGCGCGTGCATTGCAGAGGTTAAGGTTTGGGCTGGATTCACTTGGGGATATGGGGGAATATGGGGGATATGGGGGGGATATGGGGGAGGGAGATATGGGAGAGGGGGGATATGGGGAGGGGGATATGGGGAGGGGGGATATGGGGGAGGGGGATATGGGGAGGGGGGATATGGGGAGGGGGGATATGGGGGAGGGGGGATATGGGGGATATGGGGAGGGGGATATGGGGGAGGGGGGATATGGGGGAGGGGGGATATGGGGGATATGGGGGAGGGGGATATGGGAAGGGGGGATATGGGGGAGGGGGGATATGGGGGATCTGGGGGATATGGGGGAGGGAGGATATGGGGGAGGGGGATATGGGGAGGGGGATATGGGGATATGGGGAGGGGGGATATGGGGGATATGGGGAGGGGGGATATGGGGATATGGGGGAGGGGGGATATGGGGGGGATATGGGGAGGGGGGATATGGGGATATGGGGGAGGGGGGATATGGGGGGATATGGGGAGGGGGGATATGGGGGAGGGGGATATGGGGATGCTCACCCTGCCTGCTCTGACGAGGTTGTTCACCTTCTTGTGGCACTGGGTGCCTGTCCGTGGTGTCAGGGCCGCAGCGGTGACGGCCTCTGCCACCTCCCTCCACTGACGCCGGCTGTGGCGTGGGGCAACTCTGCGGCCGTGTCCGGGATACAGGGCGTCCCTCCTCTGCTCCACTGCGTCCACATCCCGTGACTCGAACCTCGGGGCTGAGCGGCAGCCAGCCATCCAGTCGGGTGTTCCGGTCGGGTGTTCCGGTCGGGTGTTCCGGTCGGGTGGGGGGGAGCAGCGCGTCCTTATGAGCCGTCACGCCTTGCGGCGCGTATGATGCTGTACGGCGTGAACCACGTGCGCAAGCGCGGATCCCGTTACATCGCTGCTGGATGTAGCGGGCCGGAGACTTTTGACCCATTTTTCCGGCGTGACGCAAGTCGGATTTGCGCGTTTTTTGCGCCGATCGGCGGACTTTGCGCCGATAACGGAGAATTTCGCCCCTGATCTCCATCTCCAGTCTCCTTGCTGTCCCTTACCCGCCAGCAGTAAAATTATGCATGCAAGAATCAACCATCTTTCTTACAGAAAAGAAAAACCCCCGTCGCAACTTTAAAAAGTTTTTTCCTTTGTAGCCCAGTACATAAAGCAATAAATCAAAATCAAATTACACAAGAGAGTAAAAAAAACTCTTCTTCCCGAACATCGTGACTTAACTCACAGAATTAGAAAGACTGAAATTTAAACAAGAGAAAACCCACACACACTTTATCCCTTCCCCCAAACTCAGTCCACCACAGTTTGAATTTAAAAGTCCTTAAGTCAGATTATTGTCCTTCATAAAAGTAGCCACCTCTTCCGGAGAGTTGAAGTACAGCTCCCGGTTCCCGTGGGTCACCCAAAGATGAGCCAGATATAGCAGTCCAAATTTAATGTCTTTTGCAAACAGGGCCACCTTAACTTTGTTGAAACTTGTTCTCCGCTTTGCGAGTTCTGGTCCCCAATCTTGGTACACCCGGATCTCTGATTCCTCCCATGTGTACCGTTTCATCTGCCTGGCCCACTTCATGATACGCTCCTTGTCGAGCAATCAATGTAGCCTCACCACCATGGCCCTCGGGGACTCACAACTCTGGGGCTTACGTACGAGCACCCTATGTGCCACCGGGGTCCACCTCCAGCGGCTTGTCAAACATATCGGCCCCGACCATCTCCTGCAACATCTTCCCCACATACGTACCCGCATCTGATCCCTCCTTTCCCTCTGGCAGCCTGACGATTCGGATATTTTGTCTGCGAGACCTGTTCTCCAAGTCTTCTACCTTATCCAGCAGCCGTTTCTGGCTGTCCTGTAGTATGCTAATTTCCAAAGCCATTGCAGTGGACTCCTCCTCTCGTTCAGTCGCCTGCTCCCTGCAACTTTAGAATCTCCTGTCCCTGGGTCGTCATTTTCTCCTCCACCCGCTCAACCACCTCCTTAATCGAGGCTATCGCCTGGGTCATGACTTCTGTACACTCCTTGCGATGCCGGGCGAACTTCTCATCCAGGTACTCGACCCATTGCTCCATCGACCAGTGAGCTGGCGTGGGCACACTTTGTCTTGTTACCATTGTGCTCGATGGCCTCTGAGTCTTGTTTCACTCATCTTTTGGTTTCTCCTTTTTCGACTCTTATTTGGACACGATTCCATAAATTGAGGATCACCGCCTTTTCCTCTCCCTTCAGTCAACTCACGTTGAGAAAGTTCCTGAAAAATCCAGCTTAAAAACCATTTAAAAAACCCACTAAGGGCGAGAGCTGCTGAATGTGCGACCTTTCACTCCATTGTCCCAACCGGAAGTTCCAACACTCTCCCCTTCACTGCCTGCCTGCCATTTATTGCCATGGGAACACCAGGCAGACACCGCTTACACCCCCCCCCCCCCCTCACTCCCTGTGTGAACCCAGCTGCTGCTGTCTCCGAGAGCCTGGGGGGGGGGCACTGGACATAGAAAGATAAAAACTAGGAGCAGGAGTAGGCCATTCGACCCCTCAAGCCTGCTCCACCATTCAATTTGATCACGGCTGCCCTCAATCTCAATGCCATATTCCCATTTCCTCCCCATACCCCTTGACGCCACTAAAATCTATATCTATTTCTTTGTTGAATATATTCAGTGACTTGGTTTCCACAGCCTCCTGTGACAGAGAATCCTGCAGGTTTGCCACCTTTCGCGTGAAGAAATTTCTCCTCATCCCACTCGGACCCCTCATCCTGAGACTATATCCGCTGGTTCTAGATTCGCCAATCAGGGAAAATATTCTCCCTGCATTTGGTTCGTCCAGTCCTGTTAGGATTTTATACGTTTCAATCAAATCTCCTCTCATTCTTATAATCTCTAGTAAATACAGGCCCACTTGAACCAATCTCTCCTCAAAGGACGGTCCCGCCAATCCCGGTATCCGCCTAGTGAACCTCCGCTGCACTCCCTCGATAGCAAGTATATCCCATCTCCTTCTTAGATAAGGAGACCAAAATTGCACACAATACCCCAGGTGTGGTCTCACCAAGGCCCTGTATAACTGCAATAAGACATTCCTACTTTTGAAGTCAAATCCTCTTGCAATGAATGCCAACATATCATTTGCCTTCCTAATTGTTTGCTGCACTTTCATTGACAAGGACACCCAGATCCCTTTGTACATCCACACTTCTGTGCAGACCCAGCCTGGACTGATGGGGAGCCTTACTCACCTGTATAGGTTCATTCCCTCGCCTCTTCTCTTCCCCTCACATCGTAAACCAGGTGCTGCTATCAATGTTAGGAGTTTCAAAAGGAAACTGGATAAATAATTAAAGGTAAGGATTATTATCGGAAGAAAAAAGAAAAATATCACTTCAGGAGCTGATTTGACATGGGGAGTAAAAGTAATTTTAGAAGTAGCTGGCCGCTGCACTGAGAGGTCATTTATTGCTGGGTGAATGAATGAAAAAGTGGTCAAAGCGTTTCTTCCACAAAACCTGTTTCTCTGGCTTCTGAGGACAATGGTGCAATGCCGCCCTCTGCTGGCCAGTGAATGCCAAATCGCCAGGGTTTCAATCCGAGCAGCCTGAATGAAAATGACAAAGGTTATCATAGAATTTACAGTGCAGAAGGAGGCAATTCGGTCCATCGAGTCTGCAGCGGCTCTTGGAAAGAGCACCCTACCCTAGGTCAACACCTCCACCCTATCCCCATAACCCAACCCAACACTAAGGGCAATTTTGGACACTAAGGGCAATTTAGCATGGCCAATCCACCTAACCTGCACATCTTTGGACTGTGGGAGGAAACCGGAGCACCCGGAGGAAACCCACGCACACACGGGGAGGACGTGCAGGCTCCGCGCAGACAGTGACCCAAGCCGGAATCGAACCTGGGACCCTGGTGCTGTGAAGCAATTGTGCTATCCACAATGCTACCACGCTACCCCAAATCAGGGCCCGGGTTTGATCCACTGGACGTTGGAGTTTGTACATTCTCACTGTGTCTGCGTGGGTCTTACCCCACAACCCAAAGATGTGCAGGGGAGGAGGATTGGCCATGTTAAATTGTCCCTTAATTGGATAAAAAAAGAATTGGGTACTTAAATTTTTTTTTTTTAAAAGGGTTTGTACGCAGGCACAGCAATCACAGGAAAGCTAATCAAATGGTATAATTTATTGCTCGGGGTATTGAACACAAAAGTAGGCCTGCTTCAGTCAGGCACCAGTGAATCACATTTGGAGTAGCTGTCATTTAAGGAAGGGTGTAAATGCGCTGGATGCAGTTCAGGAACGTTTTACCAGACTATTAACTGGAGTGAGGTGGGTGGGTTGTCTCATGAGGAAAGGCTAGACAGGCTAGGCTTGTATCTGCTGGAGTTTAAAGACAACTTGATTAAATCATGTAAGATCCTGAGGGGTTTTGACAGGGTGGATGTGGAGAGGATGTTTCCTCTTGTGGGACAATCTTGAACTAGAGATCACTGTTTTAAGGGATTGCTCATTTAAAACAGAGATTAGGCAAATTCTTTTCTCTGAGGATCATGAGCCTTTGAAAAACTCTTGCTCAAAAGGTGGCGGAAGCCTAGTCTTTGAATATTTTTATTCAATTATGTTTGTTAAGGTTTTGCATTTTAACAAACAACACAAATTTACAAAATAATTACATCGCCATGGGCAAGGACCAGCATGCATGAGGGGGACAGGAGAACAATGTGACTGGCTCGATACAATCATTAGACATAGCTAGATGCCTCTATAGCCCCACCAGAGACCAAGGGAGAAAGAGGATGAAGCCATGAAAACATGATGAAATAGTGCTCACGCTCCCACACCGCTCAGCTCGCAATTACCACGAGAGCTCAGGATAGATTTTCCGTGCCATGTACGGACGGGCACCAATATATATCTCCCCCAACTCTAGCAGCAAAGGGCAGCACGGTGGCGCAGTGGGTTAGCCCTGCAGCCTCACGGCGCCGAGGTCCCAGGTTCGATCCCGGCCCAGGGTCACTGTCCGTGTGGAGTTTGCACATTCTCCCCGTGTTTGCGTAGGTTTCGCCCCCACAACCCAAAGATGTGCAGGTGGATTGAACACGCCTTAAATTGGAAAAAATGAATTGGGTACTCTAAATTTTTTTTTAAACTCTAGCAGCAATGACACACCACAGCCTCCTCCCCTCGGATACAAAACCCGTCTACACCCATGCAGGAACCAATCACAGGCTCTGCAGGTTACCACCCCTCGAGTGAAGAAATTTCTCCTCATGTCAGTCCTACATGGTCTACCCCGCATCCTGAGGGTGTCCCCTGGTTCTAGATTCCCCAAACAGGGAAAATATTCTCCCTGCATCTAGTCTGTCCAGCCCTGTTAGAATTTTATATGTTTCAATCGGTTCTCCTGTCATTCTTCTAATCTCCAGTAAATGCAGGCCTAATTGTACCAAACTCTTCTGAAAAGTAACTGACAAAGGAAATATGCGCAAACTCCAGTACTAAAGGGGAGTTACGTATACCACACAACACATTACCCAGTCTCAGGCCCTGTACAGAAGCAACATCATTGCATACATTTGTACAGAGAAGACCGGCAACAACTTATGATCAAAACTTCAGGTCGCTGTCTGTGTGGGGTTTGCACATTCTCCCCACGTCTGCATGGGTCTCACCCTTCTAACCCAAAGAGATGTACAGGTTAGGTGAATTGGCCACACTATATTGTCCCTTAATTGGAAAAAAAGAATTGGGCACTCTAAATTTATTTTAAAAAGTAATGAACCTACTCGACCCCAGGACACATAACCTACACAGCCCATCGAAGGAAAAAGGCCCGGATTCTTAAATTCAATTTGATTTGATTCATTATTGTCACATGCATTGGTATACAGTGAAAGTATTGTTTCTTGCATGCTGTACAAACAATGCATACCGTACATAGGGAAGGAAGACGTCTTACAACACCAGGTTAAAGTCCAACAGGTTTGTTTCAAACCCTAGCTTTCGGAGCACTGCTCCTTCCTCAGGTGAATGAAGAGTTATGTTCCTGAAACATATACATAGACAAATTCAAAGATGCAAGACAATGCTTAGAATGCGAGCATTAGCAGTTAATTAAGTGTTTACATACCCGGTCAAACTTGAGGAGGACACCATCAACGACGGCCAAGTCGTCCCGGACATTGTAGAATTGTGGGCACTGCCCCTTGAGCCACCCTTCCATCATGTGGCGCATCACACGTTGTAGAAGGGGGTCAGCCGCAGTCTCAGGGTGGTGAATGTGGGCCAGACGTGCATCAGTAGCCGGCAGATTGGCCGATGTGAAGGCTACTTGTGCGTCGACCTGACAAACGAACCCCTCGATTCGGGCGGTGTGTTCACTGCTCTGGACAGGGCATCCGCGATGGTGAGGTCCTTCCCGGGGTGTAGACAAGTTGGAAGTCGTACCTCCGGAGCTTGAGCAGAATGCGCTGGAGGCGAGGGGTCATATCGTTGAGATCCTTCTGAATGATGCCGACCAGGGGGCGATGGTCGGTCTCCACAGTGAACTGCGGAAGACCATACACATAATCGTGGAATTTGTCGATGCCGGTCCACAAACCCAGGCACTCCTTTTCAATCTGTGCATAGCGCTGTTCTGTGGGGGTCATGGCCCGCGAGGCATAGGCGACCGGGGCCCGTGATGCAGTGTCGTCCCGTTGCAGGAGTACCGCCCCAATGCCGGACTGGCTTGCATCAGTCGAGATCTTTGTGTCCCGAGTGGTGTTGAGGAACGCCAATACCGGGGGCGGTGGTGAGCTTGACCTTGAACTCCTCCCATTTACTCTGGTGTGCGGGCAGCCACTGGAATTCCGTTGTCTTCTTGACCAGGTGGCGAAGAGCCGTTGTGTGCGAGGCAAGGTTGGGAATTCACTTCCCCAGGACGTTGACCATCCCAAGAAAGCGTAACACTGCCTTCTTGGCTGCTGGCTGCAGCATGGCTGCAATAGCTGTCACTTTGTCGGCATCCGGCCGCATCCCTGACCGGGGTATGTGGTCCCCCAGAAACTTTAGCTCAGTTTGGCCAAAAGAGCACTTGGCTCGGTTGAGGCGCAGGCCCTGATCTCGTATCCGAGCAAAGACACGCTGGAGACGACTGATGTGCTCCTGTGGTTTGGTGGACCAGATGATGATGTCGTCAACATAGCCTTGTACCCCTTCGATGCCCTCCATCATCTGTTCCATGATGCGATGAAACACCTTGGATGCCGAGATGATGCCAAACGGCATCCTATTGTAGCAGTATCTGCCAAAGGGAGGTTGAAAGTGCACAGCTTCCTGCTGGACTGACCCAGTTGAATCTGCCAAAAACCCTTTGAGGCATCAAACTTGGTGAAAATGTTAGCCCGGGCCATTTCGCTCGTGATCTCATCCCGTTTGGGTATGGGGTAGTGTTCCCTCATGATGTTGTTGTTCAGGTCTTTCGGGTCGATGCAGATCTGGAGCTCGCCAGAGGGCTTTTTTACGCACACCATGGAGCTGACCCATGGCGTTGGCTCCGTGACCCAGGAAAGCACTCCTTGGTCCTGCAGGTCCTGCAGCTGCTGCTTGAGGCGGTCCTTGAGCGGTGCTGGGACTCTACGAGGTGCGTGAATGACCGGGGTGGCGTCCGGTTTGAGCCGTATTCTGTTCGTGTAGGGCAGTGTGCCCATGCCCTCGAAAACCTCCTGGTTGTGGGCAAGGAGCGAGTGGAGCTGCGCCTAAAAGTCTGCATCCGGGAAATCGGACGTGCCTTCTGGAGACAAAGTGTGTACCCGCTGAACGAGGTGGAGGATCTTGCACGCCTGTGCGCCTAACAGAGAGTCCTTCGAGGATTCAACTATCTCAAAAGACAGTGTGGCTGTATGTGAAATGTGTGCAACCTCGAGCTGGCAGGACCCCATGGCCAGGATTACTTTTCCGTTATAATCAACCAGCTGACAGTGGGATGGCAGAATCGGTGGTTTAACCTTCAAGGTGTGGATGGCTGACTATGTAATAAGATTGGCGGAGGCACCAGTGTCTAAGCGGAATGTAATTGGTGATCGGTTGACTGTTAGAGTGGCATACCATTCATCGCCCAGATTAATGCTGTGCACTGGCATCGGCTGGTGGGTCCGACTTGGGGACATCCGGTTCTTGTTTATTACCGCAACGCGGAAGGGTTCCCGGTCGTCGGTATCACCGGTCTGCACGTCGTCAGGGTATGACTCGGTGTATGGGGGCTGAATGGCCCCCACGTCCCTGCGAGGCTGGCGGAACTGCGGAGAGTTGGCAGGTTGAGCTGCTCGACAGCCGGCAGCGGAGTGGCCCATCCTGCCACAGCGGAGGCATTGTCGCGCTTTGGCCGGACATTGCCGCTTTAAGTGTGCGGATCCACAGTTGCCGCACGTCGTGACGTCATGGCGTTTGTTGCGTCACTGCGCATGCGTGGTGCGGTCTTGCGTAGAGCGCACCTGCGCGTCCCGCACCTCTGCGTCGACGTCCCCTCTTCTGGCACGTACAAGCGCGGGAGGCCTCGCATAGCGCGCAAAGTGTCCGCCCTCGTCCGGAACGTGGGCCGGGAGGAACCCGATCGACTGGACCGGCTCGGGCTCAGAGGACCCCTCCCGTGCCAATTCGTCCGCCTGGAATTGGGAGTACCGGCTGGTCGCGTTTTCGTGGAGGACGCAGGTCTCGATGGCGGTGGCTAGGGTGAGACGCTTTATTTTGAGGTGCTGCTGGCGTAGGGTGTCCGAGGTGACCCCAAAAACTATCTGATCCCGAGTCATGGAGTCAGAGGTGGCCTCATAGCCGCAGGACTGCGCGAGGATACGGAGGTGTGTCAAATAAGATTGGAAAGGCTCATCCTTACCCTGCAGGCGCTGCTGGAAGAGGTACCTCTCGAAGCTCTCATTGACTTCCACATTGAAGTGTTCCTCAAATTTTAGCAGGACCGTCTTGTACTTCGTCTTGTCCTCGCCTTCCGCAAATGCCAGGGAGTTGTAGATGTGGGTGGCGTGTTGCCCCGCCGTGGAGAGGAGGAGGGCGATCTTCCTGGTGTCCGATGCATTCTCCCTGTCTGTGGCTTCTAGGAAGAGCTGGAAACGCTGTTTAAACAGCTTCCAGTTGACGCCGAGATTTCCAGCGATTTGGAGCGGCTGCGGCTGGCTGATGGTTTCCATGGCGCAGGATGGCGGGTTTCTGAAGAGGTGCAGGTAGGTCTCACAGTCGCTGGCGAATTTCCAGACCTGGTATCATGTCGTGTTCGGTACACAAACGAACCAACACGGTTGTCGATGGTACAACTCTGTTTTATTATTCTGTACAATAATAACTATTAACTTCTGGCTGTGGTTCGTACTTCACCATCTAACCTGTGGACCCAGCCCTAGCACTATCTTAGTGAGGCACTCAGCACATGGTGCATATCGAGTGGCACGCTGTGAGCTCTGTGCTCTGAGCTATCTCCTGGTCGAATGAGCGGGAACTGTGCACATGGGAGTAAAACTAAAATTCTTTCGCCCTCGGCCTCCCAAATCTCCATGGGTCCACCCCCCCCTGCCTCACCACCCCCTCCCCTGTTGCTTTAAACCCACAGCACATCAGCACCCACTTCAGGAAGAAATTGCGATCCACAGGTGACTCCCCTTCCGCCTTCTTCGCTGTGACTCGGACAGTGTTTCGCACTCCCCAGCCTGGTGGTCGGGATGCAGCTGCAGCCATAGCTCACAGGTTGAGTCTAAACTGTATCGGCGTCAGGCCTAAACCAGAGGCTTAGACCAGCATGTAGATCCACTAATAGCAGCCGAGCTCTAAACGTTTCCACTTCAATGACTTCATTCCCTCCGTGTTCTCCAATCCACGATCAACAGAGACTACACTTGATCTTAGCCAAAACCAATGGGATCGTCTCATCCTGGGCGAACCTTTTTTTTTCAAAAAATATACTTTATTCATAAAATCTATCCTAAACAATACAGAACATTTCGAATATTGACGTTGGAGTGTTAATGACCCAGACTGAGGGGGGGGTTTACACTGTTACCCGCCCCTCGATGTACATTTGCTGGTAAGACCTTGAGTGCGTCCCTCAGCACGTAGTCCTGGACCTTGGAATGTGCCAGTCTGCAACAATCAGCACGGGACCTAGCGATTCGCCAACCATTTTCCGCGTGTTCCACGAGTGTTTCACGCAATGGTGAGGGTTTTGCATCAATTTTCCCATCGTGAAACTCCACAGACCCTCCGTTGGCATCAGCACTTAGCCTCAGGATTGGAGAATCCAGCCCACGGTGTTTGGAATTTGCCGGCCACAAAACAAAATGTTGGACTTTAACCTGGTGTTAAACAAAATGGCAGGGGGAGAATTGTGTGGGGTTAGGGTAATTTTTTCTGGTTGTGGGTCGATTGCAAGCAGAGGCATAAACTATGAGCAGAATGAATAATTTAATCGAAGGGAGTAAAATAATGGAGGTCGGCAATTATTGTGTGGAAAGACTACGTAACTGACTGCAGCAAACCCGAAGGACTGGATGGGTATAGAAAGAGTTGAGCGCCCTACAGGCAAGTGTGTGAAGATCAGTTCTATTTTTGATTAGTAAACCAGGGGAGAGCGCGAACGCAGTCCCCCACTACCACAAATTTTGCAGTCGAGTATCCCGCATTTGGGGACATCGCATGCGTCAGCACACCCGAAGTGCAATGGGCTAGCCTCGTCCTGGGCGAACCACCTTTTTGATCATGGTTTCACCCCTGCCAGGTAAGTATGCTTAAAAACACGACACACTCCCAGCCCACACCACACATCACATCTTTCACTCACACTTACTGCATTTACACCGCCAAACTGTCCCTTTACTTACAATTTCCTCTCATCAGTAAAGCTACTTCTTCGGTATTGTTCTAACAAATGTTGGAATGTTCCTCTCTAGTTGGAGAAATATGGCTTAAAAAGTCCGCTATGCTCATTTGCATATTGCCCTTAAAAGGAAGTGAACCGCCCCTCAGCCACAATCACAGGCTCAGCTTTCCGGAAAGAAAACTTTCTCTGTCTAACTTTGTTCGGCGAGGAAAGATGAAACTTCTCTGACACTGGCACAGAGAGAGATTGATCAGGAGGGTTTGGAGTCACAAACATGCTGATTGTTGTCACTCGGAGAGATGTTTTTGGTCACGAGGTTGAGGACCCCCCCCCCCCCCAAACTCCCCACCCCCACACCCACTCCCCCCCACACACTTCCTTCCCACACCCACTCAACCCCCCACACACACACCCACACACTCCCCCCCTCCACACACACCCCCCGCCCCACACACTCCCCCCCACACACTCCCCCCCCCCCACACACTCCCCACCCCACACTCCCCACACACACACACACACACACTCCCCCCCACACACCCACTCCCCCCACCCACACACACCCCCGCCCCACACACTCCCCCCCACACACTCCCTACCCCACACTCCCCCCCCCCCCACACACACACACACACCCCACACACACCCACACACTCCCCCCCCCCCCACACATACTCCCCCCACAGGGAGGGTGCAGAAGAGATTTACCAGATGTTGCCTGGTATGGAGGGCATTAGGTATGAGGAGCGGTTGAATAAACTCGGTTTGTTCTCACTGGAACGACGGAGGTTGAGGGGCGACCTGATAGCGGTCTACAAAATTATAAGGGGCATAGACAGATAGTCAGCGGCTTTTCCCCATGGTAGCAGGGTCAATTACTCGGGGGCATAGGTTTAAGGTGCGAGGGGCAAGGTTTAGAAATGAAATGAAATGAAATGAAAATCGCTTACTGTCACAAGTAGGCTTCAATGAAGTTACTGCGATTGGCCCCTAGTCGCCACATTCCGGCGCCTGTTCGGGGAGGCTGTTACGGGAATTGAACCGTGCTGCTCGCCTGCCTTGGTCTGCTTTCAAAGCCAGCGATTTAGCCCTGTGTACGAGGCAAGTCTTTTACACAGAGGGTAGTGGGTGCCTGGAACTCGCTGCCGGAGGAGGTGGTGGAAGCAGGGACGATAGTGACATTTAAGGTCCATCTTGAGAAATACATGAATAGGATGGGAATAGAGGGATACAGACCCAGGAAGTGTAGAAGATTGTAGTTTAGGCGGGCAGCATTGTAGTTTAGGTGGCACTGGCTTGGAGGGCCGAAGGGCCTGTTCCTGTGCTGTACTTTTCTTTGTTCTTTGTTGTTCTTGTTCAATATAAACCCCTGGATCAATTTATTTCCTGGCTGCATCAGTAGCTGTAAATGCTGCAGTACACTCTATCTGAAATATTACTGCATTAGAGAATGTCATTCTGAATATTAGCTTGTAATATATAGCTGTTCTCATCCATATCACTATTGAGAACACATTAGCTCCTTTCCCCGCTATCACTGCAGTTGACCCGGTTACTGTTTATACTATAAGACTAGAATAAACATTCCACCATGTTGATGTGGTCACTACAATTATTCCTTTTGGAGTTCTGACTATCATGTACCCAGGGTGAGAGCCTGTGAGACTACACTGTATAATAATCTTTATTCGGCACCGAGGTCCCAGGTTCGATCCTGGCTCTGGGTCACAGTCCGTGTGGAGTTTGCACATTCTCCCCGTGTTTGCATGGTTTTCACCCCCACAACCCAAACGAGGTGCCGTGTAGGTGGATTGACCACGCGAAATTGCCCCTTAATTGGAACAAAATATGAATTGGGCACTCAAAATTTATTTTTAAAATTTTTTTTAAAATAATAATCCTTATTCTTGTCACGAGCAGGCTTACATTAACACTGCAATGAAGTTACTGTGAAAAGCCCCTAGTTGCCACACTCCAGCGCCTGTTCGGGTACACTGAGGGAGAATGCAGAATGTCCAATTCACCAAACAGCACGGCCGGGAATCTCCACTCACCGACGGGCAGGCCATACCGGCTCTGAGGAGTGGCGTGAAGCACTCCGGCATCGGGCCGCCCCGAAGGTTCGGAATCCGGAGTGTTTGGCACCACACCAACCAGCGCCGAAGGGCCTCCGCCGGCCGGCAAAGTTGGCGCACGTGCGGGAGCGCCAGCGCGATCTGGCGCATGGCCACCTGTATACCCAGGTAACGAAAACTTTCGCTGTTACCACCTCCGCCTTCCCTCCCTCTGAGGGCATCATAATAATATTGAAAAGTCTCCGGACATTGGTATTGAGTTGTCTGCCTTTCACAAACCCAGTCTGGACTTCCTCTATCACCCCTGGGACGCAATCCTCAATTCTTGTGGCCAGAATCTTAGCTAGCAATTTGGTATCCACGTTTATCAGCAAAATCGGCCTGTGTGACTCGCAATGTTCCGGGTCCTTCCCTCGTTTAAGAATGAGTGAGATCAAGGCCTGTAACATTGTTGGGGGGGAGGGTTCCTTTTTCTCTAGCCTCATTGAAGGTCCTCATCAGGAGTCGGCTCAATATGTCTGAAAACGTCTTATAGAATTCTACCTGGTAACCGTCCTGCCCTGGGGCTTTACCCGATTGCATGCCCTCTATACCCTTGACAATCTCCTCCAATTCAATCAGGGCCCTCAGCCCCTCCACCAGGGCCTCTTCCACCTTTGGAAACCTCAACTGGTCCAAAAATTGCCTCATCCCATCCACTCCCGTGGGAGGCTCCGACTCAGACAGTTTACTATAGAACTCTTTAAAGACTCCGTTCACCCCCCCCCCCCTGCTGGCGTATTTCCTGCGCATGCGCACGGGGTTTCTTCTCTGCGCTGGCCATCGCGGAGGTTCACAGCGGCCGGCGTGGAGGGAAAGAGTGCCCCCACGGCACAGCCCCGCCCACGGATCGGTGGGCGCCGATCACGGGCCTGGCCACCGTGGGGCCACCCCCCCCCACCACGGGGCCAGATTCCCCCGTGCCCCGCGAGGACTCCGCAGGCCGCACGCAGAGCCAGGTCCTGCAGGTAAGGACCTGTTGTGATTTGTGCCAGCGGGACCAGCCGAAAACGACGGCATCTCCACCTTTAACTTGGAGAGGTGTATCTGACCTGTGTGTGACCCAAGTCACCCACTGACTCTGAACATCCTCACAGCAACTTGGGGACAGGCATTTCGATACCTTTGGGTATCGCAAACTGCTTCACAGGCAATGGAGCCCTTTTGAAATCTAGTCAGGAGTAATTTAGGAAATGGACCAGCTAATTTGAGAAAGAGAGAGAGAGAGAGAGATACAGGGAGACACAGAAACAAGATGAGGTTGTGCTGTACATGTTTCAGAACTGACACTGAGACACACACGAGATGTACAATATCAATTATTATTCTGAAGCATTTGTTTAAATCATCCCTTCACCTAAATTCCATTGTTTCAGAGTAAAGCTTCATCAACACTGTCCATCAAACACTCACAACCCAAATACTATCTGGAATTAAATACAGAGTCAAAATCCCTCTGTCCTGTCCAAGGGATTTTTCATTGCAGATACTTATTTTTATTATTTTGGAAAAGCAGAATTCAAATTGCACCGAATCCCAGGGTGGACTCTTGTTCATTACAATCATGAACTCAGCCCTTCACATTCTAACATGAAGTTTAAGCTCTGATTACAGGTGCCTGCTTGTCTCTGTTTGTATATTGGATATTCTGAATTCAAGTTGCTTTGTCACTTGTCTGAAGGATTTGAATAATTGGTGTTGGTTAATCAATCCTTTCTCTCAGCACATGGAAGTTGTGAACCTCAGTCTGATGTAGTAAACAAAAAACTGCTTCCTTTGATCATCAATCCATTTCCCAACCCTAAAAAGATCTCACACCTTTCCATAATGCAGGAATATCTCAATCAAAACTTCTAATCAGTTCCCCATACACTTGTTAACACTTGCCTGTGTGAAGTAAATTCCACTGACAGATTCCAAAACTTGCACAGAACAATGACTGATTACTTTAAACTTTCAAACAGAACTATTTTAACTTGTACAAAGTCTTACAGCACCGGGTTAAAGTCCAACAGGTTTGTTTCAATGTCACTAGCTTTCGGAGCGCTGCTCCTTCCTCAGGTGAATGAAGAGGTATGTTCCAGAAACACATATATATTAATTCAAAGATGCCAAACAATGCTTGGAATGCGACCATTAGCAGGTGATTAAATCTTTACAGATCCAGAGATGGGGTAACCCCAGGTTAAAGAGATGTGAATTGTATCAAGCCAGGACAGTTGGTAGGATTTTGCAGGCCAGATGGTGGGGGATGAATGTAATGCGACATGAATCCCAGGTCCCGGTTGAGGCCGCACTCATGTGTGGCTTGGCTATAAGTTTCTGCTCGGCGATTCTGCGTTGTCGCGGGTCCTGAAGGCCGCCTTGGAGAACGCTTACCCGGAGATCAGAGGCTGAATGCCCTTGACTGCTGAAGTGTTCCCCGACTGGAAGGGAACATTCCTGCCTGGTGATTGTTGCGCGATGTCCGTTCATTCGTTGTCGCAGCGTCTGCATGGTCTCGCCAATGTACCACGCTTCGGGACATCCTTTCCTGCAGCGTATGAGGTAGACAACGTTGACCGAGTCACACGAGTATGTACCGCGTACCTGGTGGGTGGTGTTCTCACGTGTAATAGTGGTATCCATGTCGATGATCTGGCACGTCTTGCAGAGATTGCCATGGCAGGGTTGTGTGGTGTCGTGGTCACTGTTCTGAAGACTGGGTAGTTTGCTGCAAATAATGGTTTGTTTGAGGTTGCGCGGTTGTTTGAAGGCAAGTAGTGGGGGTGTGGGGATGACCTTGGCAAGATGTTCATCGTCATCAATGATGTGTTGAAGGCTGTGAAGAATATGACGTTGTTTCTCCGCTCCGGGGAAGTACTGGACGACGAAGGGTATTCTGTCGGTTGTGTCCCATGTTTGTCTTCTGAGGAGGTCGGTGCGGTTTTTCGCTGTGGCGCGTTGGAACTGTCGATCGATGAGTCGAGTGCCATATCCCGTTCGTACGAGGGCATCTTTCAACGTCTGTAGATGTCTGTTACGATCCTCCTCGTCTGAGCAGATCCTGTGTATACGGAGAGCTTGTCCATAGGGGATGGCTTCTTTAATATGTTTAGGGTGGAAGCTGGAGAAGTGGAGCATCGTGAGGTTATCTGTGGGTTTGCGGTAAAGCGAAGTGCTGAGGTGACCGTCCTTGATGGAGACAAGTGTGTCCAAGAATGCAACTGATTTTGGAGAGTAGTCTATGGTGAGTCTGATGGTTGGATGGAACTTATTAATGTCATCGTGTCGTCGTTTCAGTGATTCTTCGCCGTGGGTCCAAAGGAAAAAAATGTCATTGATGTATCAGGTGTATAACGTAGGTTGAAGGTCCTGTGTGGTGAGTAGGTCCTGTTCAAACTTGTGCATGAAGATGTTGGCGTATTGGGGTGCGAATGTGGTCCCCATGGCTGTTCCGTGCGTCTGGATGAAGGTGAAGACGCTGTGATCCAGAATGAAGCGGATGAGTTGCAGAATTGTGTCTGGAGATTGGCAGTTGTCGGTGTTGAGTACTGAGGCTGTTGCAGCAATGCCGCCGTCATGGGGGATGCTGGTGTAGAGTGCCGAGACGTCCATTGTGACAAGGAAAGTTCCTGGTTCAACTGGTCCATGGTTGCTGAGTTTCTGTACGAAGTCCGTCGTGTCGCAACAGAAGCTGGGCGCACCTTGTACGATGGGTTTCAAGATGCCCTCGATGTAGCCAGAGAGGTTCTCACACAAGGTCCCATTGCCTGAAACGATAGGGCGGCCTGGTGTGTTGGCCTTATGTATTTTCGGGTATGTATTTTCGGGAGGCAGTAGAGATCTCCAATGCGGGGAGTACGTGGGATGAGAGCACGTAGGGTGCTCTGAAGATCTGGATCCAAGGTCTTGATCAGTCTGTTAAGTTGGCGGATGTGTTCCTTGGTCGGATCTGCGGGTAACTGTCTATAGTGTTCTTGGTTGTTCAGTTGTCGGTATACTTTTTTGCAGTAGTCCGTTCTGTTCAGTACGACAGTGGCCCCTCCTTTGTCTGCTGGTTTGATGACGATGCTGCGGTTGGTCTTGAGAGGGCGGATGGCATTGCGTTGTGCTTGGGTGACGTTCGGGGCTGTCTTGTGAATGCGACTGATGAATCTGACATTGACGCGACTCCTGACGGCTTGAGCATACATGTCGAGTCCAAGGCAGCGGCCTTTCGGAGGGGTCCAATTCGACTCTTTCCTCTTCGGTTGCCGCACCGCAGATCTCTCGGTCTGCTGTTCCCGTTCATTGATAGTCTGCTTGGGTTCGCTCTTGGCCTCTTGGGGTCTGTGGAAGAATTCCCGGAGCCTCATTCGCCTGATGAATTCCTCCGTGACTGCCGCGAGACTGATGGGGTCCATTTTGGTGGTGGTGCAGAAATTGAGCCCTCTGCTGAGGACTTCGATTTCGTCTGGTTGAAAGGAGTCGTCTGACAAGTTGACAACAGATTTCCCTGTATTGTTTTCTACTGTGGTACCGGGGGTGGCTTGGTTGCTGCCGGTGGTGATGCCAAGTTTCTCAAGCTTTCTGTTCTTGGTGTGCATATAGGTGGCATAGTATTGTTGTCTCATCTGTTTGGTGGTGCTCCGCAGCTGGTCTGCTGCATCCTGAGCGCAAGTTGAGAATATGGCCTCTATCTTGGTTTCCAGGTTGCTGCGTCTGCTGTAGAGCTGGCGGACGAGGTGGTTGAGGAGTGTGAGAGAGGTGCGACGGCAGAGTCTCTCAGCATAGTCTGTGTTGTAGGTCGACTTGAGTGGGTTTGTGATCTGTAGCCCTTTCAGGATCTTGTCTGCTTTCTTGCATCTTTGTAGAAACTTAATGTCAGTGTCTATATGCGCGATCTTCCTGGAGATCCTCTCCACTTTGAGCCGGCAGTTTGCGGTGTCAATGGTAGCCATGATGTAGAGATGCCGGCGTTGGACTGCGGTGAGCACAGTACGAAGTCTTACAACACCAGGTTAAAGTCCAACATGTTTGTTTCGATGTCACTAGCTTTCGGAGCGCTGCTCCTTCCTCAGGTGAACGATTTTAACTTGTGCATCAGTCCTATTATACAGAAATGTTGTCCCTGTGGGCTGACTGTTCCTCAGTACGATTGAAACATTGAGGGACCCCACGCACTGCATTTGACAACATTTGTGGCACTTCCAATATCTACGAGACATTGCTGTCTGTATTGTGTGAATCCAGCTATGAAAAATCAATTAACAGAAAGTAGTTGGGGTGATCATACTGACTGTTTTAATTTAATCTAAATTGTTTCATTATAAATTCTAATCTCAGGAATTGACATCAGTTCTAATCTCAGGAATTGACATCAGAGGATTTCAGTGAAAAATCCCATTGAACCTCCTTGTCTAATAAAATGATGTTGTTGCCGATGACCCTGTATTGATTCAGGAATAAACTTTACATCTCACAGTGTGAAAAAAATCAAATTGAATCCCAATTTATATAGCAGCTGACTGAAGAAATCTGACTGTGAGTAACATAGAATAAGATTGTTCCCATCAAAGACTCCCAAGACAGGTCCGTCCTGGGAAATTCTTGCTGGTTTTCACTCATTGTATAGAAACCCCTCCTCGGGAGACAGATGAATAGACAACACAAACTAGTCAGAAACTCAGGGGGAATTAAATATTAACATAAAGACTGAAGTAAAGACAGGACATTGCTAGATCTGTTGCTGTGCCCTGAATTAACATGACCATAGACAGGACAAATGCCTCTGGCCTCTCCTGTGAAGACACATCTTTAGCAAACCATCGCAGCGGACAGACTGAAAACATTCATGACAGAAAGTCAGGGGGTAGGTCTGCACACAGATCTCTGAGGAGATCTCAACCAATACTGTTTCTAATCATTTCCCAATAGTATTTGAACTCAGCGCTGGCTGAGGCCTGTTCTGCAGGCTTCACCCAGGGTGAGTTGTGTCTGGTTATTACCCTGACCGAGGTGTAATTTTAATATCTGAGGGATAGTGAGTGAGGGAGGGGGACAGAAATATAAATGAGTGAGGGACTGAGAGTCAGAGAGAAACATAAGGGAAGGGGGAAACTGTCTCTCATCTTTTTTTAGCCTCTGGTTGAAAGCTGTACCATTTTTGTGTTTGAACATTGCTGAGAGTTTGTGTAACTGATAAGTGGATCCTGGGATCTCGCTATACCAAATAGTGTCAAAGTTTTCCCATCTTTCAGTCAACTTTCTCCCTCTTTTCCCCAGGAATTTGAATTTTGAAGACTGCAATGTGAGCAGGAATCTTTGGACAAGGGCTATTCTCCAGAGGACAAGTGGAAGGACTGAGGCCTACTCCACTGGCCGCACACACGTGAGTTGTCTCTTTATTGCCGCCCCGGCCTTGCACTTAGACACAAACACATTAACCCTTTGGTGGGTGACAAAGAGTAAATTAAAGATCTGTAATATGAAGCTGTCTAAATGTTATTTATGAACCCAAAATAACAGGGGTTCTTTTAAATCTGGATGTCCCAAAATGGAGGGGGGTTTGATTTCATTGCCTGAGCCCCGTTCACTCTCCGTATAACCTGTTAGCTATTTTAAACGACACTCAACACTGCTGACTGCACCTTCTGGGATCTTTCTCTGTACCAATGGATTTTGTTTTAAAAAGGGTTTTCTTAGTTTTGAGAGGCAGTTTAACTCTTTCCGAGGATTGAAGGGAGTTCTTTAGACTTGGTCCAATCCACACACACAGGATGCGGGGGGAGGAAGGGGTTTAGATCCAGGGTGGAATGGGGGAATGGGGCTCGTAGCAGGAGTGAGGGAGGGGGGGAGAGGAAAGACAGCGCCCCGCCTGGTTAGGTTCACATTGCTGCTGCTGTGGGATCTTGCTGTTCACGCACAGGCCTGTGGCCTTTGCCCGCAAAGCAATTGAGATCACAACTCTTAAAATAAAATAGCACATGGACTGCAAAGTGGGTTCGAAGGTCTCAAATTTGAAAGTCTTGGGAATGAGGGAGTTGATGAACCCTTTCCACAGACGACTGAGGGGATATTCAGCCAGGATCACATTGCTGCTTGTGGGATCTTACTGTGCAAACAATACTGCTGTCAGTTTGTACATTGCAACAATGGTGTAGAAACAGAGAGAAAGAGAGAGAGAGAGAGAAATTCACGATGTGAAACTCTGAACTCAATAATGAAAGTGTTATCATTTTTGGGATCTCCCTGTGCACAAGTTGTCTGCAGAATTCACAAAATTAACAAAAGCGGGGTCACTTTTAAAATTAATCCATCGACTAAAGTAATCTCGATGGTGCGGAATTAAAGTCCCTTAACTTGAAGCGGGTATAATTCTGGAATGAAGCCTGTATTTTAGGCCGAGACGTAAATATGAGGGTGAAATGAAATCCGTAGGGAGCCATTTGAATTCAGTTTGCTGTGGTTGTGATTGTTAGATTCCTGTGTGTGACCCTCTCTCTCTCTCTCTCTCTCCTTCCCAACTACTGGGATGAGCAAGAGAGAGAGAGAAGTACAGAAAGAGTGTGGGGCTGGGGGGTGATGGAGATTAGAGAGAGGGAGAATGACAGAGAGGGAGGTAGTGAAAAAGAGAGGCTGTCTCTCCCTTTCTGCATTATTTCCATTCTTGTCTCTCTCCCTCTGTCTCCCCAGCGTTCTGCCGATATCTGTCCATCTCTCTCCACCTTCTTCGTGTCTCTTTAAACCTTCAATCAATGAAAACCACCCCACAAACTGCACCGGGGATCCTCCAGCACACCTTCCCGGGGATTCCTTGATTTGCGAAAAGAATAGCAATAAATGCTGGGAGGGTGATTTACCGGGCAGTGGGTTTCCCAGGTTAAAGAGGGGAGTTTAACTTTCTGAGGGCGGATGTGTCTCCAGACTCGGAATACCCGTGCTGTTCAGAGGTTGGGGTAGTGGCGAGGGGAGATGGAAGAAAGAATATAGCAGTCAAGGGAAGGAACATGTCCTCCACCCCCTGCTCACCTGCCTGTCCCACCCTGACAGAATCACATTGCTGTGTGTGGGATCCTGCTGTGCACCAATGGCCTGCAGCCTTTCCTGAACTGTCAACTTAGTGACCACGCACAATTTAAAATTAAACTGGCTCACTGAGTGTGAAGCAGTCGGGAGGTGGTGAGGAAGTGGGTCTGAAATGAATAGGCCGCAGCCTGGGTACAGGTTTGTCCTCAATGATGGTGTTTGTGTTTTAGACAGGGCGGTGGGGTTGGAAGGATTTCTGAGGGGGGGTTTGGGGGTTAAATATCCCTGTCTCTGTCCCTCTAGCTTTCTATCTCTCCCTTTCCAAACATTTATTTGTACATTGAATCTTCTAATAAATGGGTTTGAGAATCCCAAGGTGATTTAGACATAGAAAGGATAGAAATGAAATGAAAATTGCTTATTGTCACAAGTAGGCTTCAATGAAGTTACTGTGAAAAGCCCCTAGTCGCCACATTCTGGCTCCTGATTCGGGGAGGCTGTTACAGGAATTGAACCGTGCTTCTGGCCTGCCTTGGTCTGCTTTAAAAGCCAGCGATTTAGCCCTGTGCTAAACAGCCGAACCATGTTCTTCATAAATGATAAGAATATAGAAACAGTGGAAGTTCAGAACGTACAACATTTCTGTGTGATAGGATTGAGGCATCAGTTAAAATAGTTCTGTTTCGGGTTTCCGGGTGCAGCGATGACCAGCTAAGTCGCACGTTTCGGCAGCTCCCGGTGGAACGGACTTTTGGGCTCTTAATAGGAGCCCCAACAGTAATTTTAACGGCTAAAAACACTGTGCGGTAAACCAGAAGGGAATTCCTCCTGGACACGGATGGAAAAGGAGAGGAAAGTGGCCGGATTGCGGAGGATCCTCTAGAGCAGCGGCAAGGAAGGCAAGCACAAAGCAAGATGGCGTCGGAAGGTGGCCGTCTAGTATGGGGCCCTGACCAACAAGAGTTCCTGCGGCGCTGTGTGGAAGAACTGAAAAAGGAGATGAAGAAGGAGCTGCTGGCCCCGATATTACAGGCGATTGAAGGGCTAAAGGAGGAGCAAAAGACCCAGGAGCAGGAGCTTCGGGTCGTGAAGGCAAAGGCCGCTGAAAATGAAGACGAAATACAGGGCATGGTGGTGAAGACAGAGATGCACGAGGCACAACACAAAAGGTGTGTGGAAAGGCTGGAGGTGCTGGAGAATAATGCGAGGAGGTAGAATTTAAGGATTCTTGGTCTTCCCGAAGGTGCAGAAGGGGCGGACGTCGGGGCATATGTGAGCACGATGCTTCACTCGTTAATGAGATCGGAGGCCCCGACGGGCCCGTTGGAGGTGGAGGGAGCTTATCAAGTTATGACGCGAAGACCGGGGTCTGGAGAAATACCTCAAGCCATAGTGGTGAGATTTCTCCGATATAATGATAGAGAGATGGTCCTCAGATGGGCGAAGAAAACTCGGAGCAGTAGGTGGGAGAACGCGGTGATCCGCGTATACCAGGATTGGAGTGCGGAGGTGGCGAGGAGGAGGGCAAGTTTTAATCGGGCCAAGGCGGTGCTTCACAAAAGGAAGGTCAAATTTGGAATGTTGCAGCCGGCAAGACTGTGGGTCACACACCAAGGGAAGCACCACTACTTTGAGATGGCAGAAGAGGCGTGGACATTTATTGTGGAGGAGAAGCTGGAATAGGCGGGCCAGAAAAAGAACGTTTGGGGCAAAGTGGTGGAGTGATTACGTGGGGCGAAGGGGGGGAAAAGGGGGAAGGGATGATCTCTCAAGTTGTTAATCTTGCGACCCTGTAACTTTTCTCTCTTCCCCATGTTGTGGGGGAGAGGGGGGAGGGAGGATGAGGAATTGTGGGCGCCGGCCATTAGGGGTGGGGCCAAGTGGGAAACGCGGGCTTTGTTCCCGCGCTATGGTAATCATGGTGGGAACAGGGAAGCAGGAAGGAGGGGGCCTCGCACAGTGGGGGCCGAGGTCACGGGGGGAAGCCGAGGTCAGCCAGAGTTTGCTGACTTCTGGGAGCAACATGGGGGGTGCAATCACGCGAGAAAAGGATCTAGCGGGGGGGGGGTTAACTGGGTTGCTGCTGCTGGGGAGAAGGGGTGCTGGTACGGGGTGGGGTGGTTGAGGCGGGAGGGCGCCGTCGGGGGGAGATACGGCTACGTGGGAACCGGGTGAGGAGCTGGATTAAAAAAGGGGATGGCTAGTCGACAAGGGGGGGGTAAAGAGCCCTCCAACCCGGCTGATCACGTGGAATGTGAGAGGGCTGAACGGGCCGATTAAAAGGACACGGGTACTCGCACACCTAAAGAAATTAAAGGCAGATGTGGTTATGTTGCAGGAGACGCATTTGAAACTGATAGACCAGGTCAGACTACGCAAAGGATGGGTGGGGCAGGTGTTTCATTCGGGGTTAGACGCAAAGAACAGGGGGTGGCTATATTAGTGGGGAAACGGGTACTGTTGGAGGCAAAGACCATAGTGGCGGATAATGGGGGTAGATACGTGATGGTGAGTGGCAGATTGCAAGGGGAGGCGGTGGTTCTAGTGAACGTATATGCCCCGAACTGGGATGATGCCAATTTTATGAGGCGTATATTGGGACCTAGAGGCGGGAAAGTTGGTAATGGGGGGAGACTTCAATACGGTGCTGGACCCAGGGCTGGACATATCGAGGTCAAGGACCAGGAGGAGGCCGGCTGCAGCTAGGGTGCTCAATGACTTTATGGAGCAGATGGGAGGAGTAGACCCCTGGAGATTTAGCAGGCCTAGGAGTAAGGAGTTCTCGTTTTTCTCCTATGTCCATAAAGGAGATTCACGGATAGACTTTTTTGTTTTGGGAAGGGCGCTGATCCCGAAGGTGACAGGGACGGAGTACACGGCTATAGCTATCTCGGACCACGCTCCACATTGGGTGGACCTGGAGATAGGGGAGGAAAAAGAACAGCACCCGACCTGGAGAATGGACATGGGATTATTGGCAGATGAGGGGATATGTTTAAGGGTGAGGGGGTGTATTGAAAGGTACTTGGAGCTTAATGACAATGGGGAGGTTCAGGTGGGAGTGGTCTGGGAGGCGTTGAAGGCAGTGGTTAGAGGGGAGCTGATATCTATCAGGGCACATAAAGGAAAGCAGGAGGGTAGGGAAAGGGAGTGGTTGCTGAAAGAAATTTTGAGGGTGGACAGACAATATGCGGAGGCACCGGAGGAGGGACTGTACAGGGAAAGGCAAAGGCTACATGTAGAATTTGACTTGTTGACTATGGGTTATGCAGAGGCACAATGGAGGAAGGCACAGGGTGCATGGTACGAATATGGGGAGAAGACGAGCCGGTTGCTGGCCCACCAACTGAGGAAGAGGGGAGCAGCAAGGGAGATAGGGGGGGTGAGAGATGAGGAGGGAGAGATGGAGCGGGGGGAGAGAGTATAGGGGTGTTCAAGGCATTCTACGAAAGATTATATAAAGCTCAGCCCCCGGAAGGGAAGGAGAGAATGATGTGCTTTCTGGATCAGCTGGAATTTCCATTGAGATGGAGGAGGTAGTGAAAGGGATTGGGAGCATGCAGGCGGGGAAGGCCCCGGGACCAGACGGATTCCCGGTGGAATTTTATAGGAAGTATATGGACTTGCTGGCCCCGCTCCTGACGAGAACCTTTAATGAGGCTAGGGAAAGGGGGCAGTTGCCCCCGACTATGTCAGAGGCAACGATATCGCTCCTCCTAAAGAAGGAAAAAGACCCGCTGGGTTCCTATAAATGCGGGTCCTATAGGCCCATTTCTCTTTTAAATGTGGATGCTAAGATTCTGGCCAAGGTAATGGCGACGAGGATAGAGGACTGTGTCCCGGGGGTGGTTAATGAGGACCAAACTGGGTTTGTGAAGGGGAGACAGCTGAACACGAACATACGGAGGTTGCTAGGGGTAATGATGATGCTCCTGCCAGAGGGGGAAGCGGAGATAGTGGTGGCGATGGATGCCGAGAAAGCATTTGATAGAGTGGAGTGGGATTATCTGTGGGAGGTGCTGAGGAGATTTGGCTTTGGAGATGGGTATATCAGATGGGTACAGTTGCTGTATAGGGCACCGATGGCGAGTGTGGTTACGAATGGACGGGGGTCTGATTATTTCCGGCTTTACAGAGGGACGAGGCAGGGGTGTCCCCTGTCTCCGTTATTGTTTGCACTGGTGATTGAGCCCCTGGCCATAGCACTGAGGGGTTCCAGGAAGTGGAGGGGAGTGTTTAGGGGAGGAGAAGAACACCGGGTATCTTTGTATGCGGATGATTTGTTGTTGTATGTGGCGGACCCGGTGGAGGGGATGCCAGAGATGATGCGGATACTTGGGGAGTTTGGGGATTTTTGGGGTATAAATTGAACATGGGGAAAAGTGAGTTGTTTGTGGTGCATCCGGGGGAGCAGAGCAGGAAAATAGAGGATTTACCGCTGAGGAAGGTAACAAGAGACTTCCGGTACTTGGGGATTCAGATAGCCAAGAATTGGGGAACCTTACACCGGCTTAATTTAACACGATTGGTGGAACAGATGGAGGAGGACTTCAAGAGATGGGACATGGTGTCCCTGTCACTGGCAGGTAGGGTGCAGGCGGTTAAAATGGTGGTTCTCCCGAGATTCCTCTTTGTGTTTCAGTGCCTCCCGGTGATGGTCACGAAGGCTTTTTTTAAGAGAATCGAGAAAAGCATTATGAGTTTTGTGTGGGCCGAGAAGACCCCGAGAGTGAAGAGGGGGTTCTTGCAGCGTAGTATGGATAGGGGGGGGGGGGGCTGGCACTACCGAGCCTAAATGATTATTACTGGGCTGCCAATATTTCAATGGTGTGTAAGTGGATGGGAGAAGGGGAGGGAGCGGCGTGGAAGAGATTGGAGAGGGCGTCCTGCAAGGGGACCAGCTTACAAGCAATGGTGACGGCACCGTTGCCGTTCTCACCAAAGAAATACACTACAAGCCCAGTGGTGGTGGCAACATTAAAAATTTGGGGGCAGTGGAGACGGCGTGGGGGAAGGACGGGAGCCTCGGTGCGGTCCCCGATAAGAAATAACCATAGGTTTGTTCCGGGGAGAATGGATGGGGGATTTGGAGCATGGCAAAGAGCTGGGGTAGTACAATTGAGAGATCTGTTCGTAGATGGGACGTTTGCGAGTCTGGGAGCGCTGACAGAAAAATATGGGTTGCCCCAAGAGAATGCATTTCGGTATATGCAACTGAGGGCTTTTGCGAGGCAACAGGTGAGGGAATTCCCGCAGCTCCCGATGCAGGAGGTGCAGGATAGAGTGATCTCAGAGACATGGGTGGGGGATGGTAGGGTGTCAGACATATACAGGGAAATGAGGGACGAGGGGGAGATCATGGTAGATGAGCTGAAAGGGAAATGGGAAGAAGAGCTGGGGGAGGAGATTGAGGAGGGGCTGTGGGCTGATGCCCTACGTAGGGTAAACTCGTGTGCCAGGCTAAGCCTGATACAATTCAAGGTTCTACACAGGGCGCATATGACTGGAGCACAGCTCAGTAAATTTTGGGGGGTAGAGGATAGGTGTGGGAGATGCTCGAGAAGCCCAGCGAATCACACCCACATGTTCTGGTCATGTCCGGCATTACAGGGGTTCTGGGTGGGGGTGGCGAAGGTGCTTTCGAAGGAGGTGGGGGTCCGGGTCGAGCCAAGCTGGGGGTTGGCTATGTTCGGGGTTGCAGAAGAGCCGGGAGTACAGGAGGCGAGAGAGGCTGATGTTTTGGCCTTTGCGTCCCTAGTAGCCCGGCGCAGGATATTGCTTATGTGGAAGGAAGCCAAACCCCCGGGCGTGGAGACCTGGATAAATGACATGGCGGGGTTTATAAAGCTAGAACGGATCAAGTTCGTATTAAGGGGTTCGGCTCAGGGGTTCACCAGGCGGTGGCAACCGTTCGTCAACTACCTCACAGAACGATAGAGGGAATGAAAAAGAAAGAAAGACAACAGCAGCAACCCAGGGGGGAGTGGGGGGGAGGGGGGGGGGGGGGGGGGGGTAGGATCCGGGCAGGCTCTCAGGAATGTCATTGTATATGTATAGACATTTGTTACAGGTAATGCATATTGGACTGTTGGATTGTATCTTTGGAGAGTAACTATTTTTGACAAGGCAGTTGCCATTTAGTTTTGTTTTTGTTTCAGTTTATTTATTTGTTTAAAACTGGCCACTGTTATTTATATTGCTTTATTGTTGTTTAAAAGAAAAACTATGTGCTGTTATGTTTGGCCAAAAATCTTGAATAAAATATATATATAATTTTTTTTAATAGTTCTGTTTCAAAATGTAATCTAATCAGTCACTTCTGTGGCAGCTTTTGGAATCTCTCAGTGGAATTTACTTTATACAGTCAAGTGTTAACAAGTCTATGGGAACTCAAGTTTGATTGAGATATTCCTGCATTATGGAAATGTGTCCGATCTTTTTTTTTCTTCAAAAAATATACTTTATTCATAAAATCTGTCATAAACATTACAGAACATTTTGAATTGTCTTGACTGTACATTTCCATCAGAGTTACACATTCCCTTGACTTTCTTCCATTCAATTTTGATAACCTTACACACATATCGCTCTTTACGTTACAAAAGATCAGCCATGACCTCATTGAATGGTGGAGCAGGCTCGAGGGGCCAGATGGCCTACTCCTGCTCCTAGTTCTTATGTTCTTATGTAATTGCCTCTTAAACATTGTAGATGGGCAGCACGGTAGCATTGTGGAGAGCACAATTGCTTCACAGCTCCAGGGTCCCAGGTTCGATTCCGGCTTGGGTCACTGTCTGTGAGGAGTCTGCACATCCTCCCCGTGTTTGTGTGGGTTTCCTCCGGGTGCTCCAGTTTCCTCCCACAGTCCAAAGATGTGCAGGTTAGGTGGATTGGCCATGATAAATTGCTCTTAGTGTCCAAAATTGCCCTTAGTGTTGTGTGGGATTAGTGGGTTATGGGGATAGGGTGGGGGTGTTGACGTTGGGTAGGGTGCTCTTTCCAAGAGCCGGTGCAGACTCGATGGGCCGAATGGCCTCCTTTTGCACTGTACATTCTATGATCTATGATTTACATTGTCATGTTTCTTTTATACATTGGAGTGTTAATGACCCAGACCGAGGGGGGTTTACACTGTTAACTGCCCCTCGGTGTACATTTGCTGGTGAGACCTTACACAGTGGTCTTTCCCCATTGCGCCTTGGCGGCAGCTGCCCCAAGCTTGAGTCAGCACATCGTCCTGGACCTTGGAATGTGCCAGTCTGCAACACTCGTTGCCATCGTGAAACTCCACGGATCCTCCGTTGGCATCAGCACTTAGCCTGAGGATTGGAGAATCCAGCCCTCGGTGTTTGGAAATTGCCGACCACAAATAAAATGTCAGTGGGAGAATTGTGTGGGGTGAGGGTTATTTTTTCTGGGGTAAATAAATTGTACTCATGGGTGGATTGCAGGCAGAGTAATAAACTCTGAGCAGAAGGAATAATTGGCGATAATGGAAGGGAGCAAAATAATGGAGGTGGGCAATTATTGTGTGGAAAGACTAGGTAACCAGCAAATAAAAAAGACTGGATGGGTATAGATAGAGTTGAGCGCCCTACTGGCAAGTGCATGAAGAGCAGTTCTATTTTTATTTTGTAAACCAGGGGAGAGCGCGAACGCAGTCCCCCACTACCACAAATTTTGCAGTCGAGTATCCCGCATTTGGGGACATCGCAGGCGTCAGCACACCCGAAGTGCAATGGGCTAGCCTCGTCCTGGGCGAACCACCTTTTTGATCATGGTTTCACCCCTGCCAGGTAAGTATGCTTAAAAACACGACACACTCCCAGCCCACACCACACATCACATCTTTCACTCACACTTACTGCATTTACACCGCCAAACTGTCCCTTTACTTACAATTTCCTCTCATCAGTAAAGCTACTTCTTCAGTATTGTTCTAACAAATGTCGGAATGTTCCTCTCTAGTTGGAGAAATATGGCTTAAAAAGTCCGCTATGCTGATTTGCATATTGCCCTTAAAAGGACGTGAACCGCCCCTCAGCCACAATCACAGGCTCAGCTTTCCGGAAAGAAAACTTTCTCTGTCTAACTTTGTTCAGCGAGGAAAGATGAAACTTCTCTGACACTGGCACAGAGAGAGATTGATCAGGAGGGTTTGGAGTCACAAACATGCTGATTGTTGTCACTCGGAGAGATGTTTTTGGTCACGTGGTTGAGGACGCCCCCCAAACTCCTCACCCCCACATCCACTCCCCCCCACACAATTCCTTTCCAAAACCACTCCCCCCCCACACACCCCCGCCCCACACACACCCCCCACCCACTCCCCCCACACACTCCCCCCCCCCACACACACACCCCTGCCCCACACACTCCCCCCCCACACACTCTCCACCACACACACTCCCCCCCACCCACTCCCCACCACCCACACTCCCCCCCCCACACACACACACACACTCCCCCCCCCACGCACCCACTCCCCCCACACACACACCCCCGCCCCACACACTCCCCCCCACACACTCCCTACCCCCCACTCCCCCCCCACACCCCCCCCCCACAAACACACCCACACACTCCCCCCCACACATACTCCCCCCACAGGGAGGGTGCAGAAGAGATTTACCAGATAATGCCTGGTATGGAGGGCATTAGGTATGAGGAGCCGTTGAATACACTCGGTTTGTTCTCACTGGAACGACGGAGGTTGAGGGGCGACCTGATAGCGGTCTACAAAATTATAAGGAGCATAGACAGATAGTCAGCGGCTTTTCCCCATGGTAGCAGTGTCAATTACTCGGGGGCATAGGTTTAAGGTGCGATGGGCAAAGTTTAGAAATGAAATGAAAATCGCTTATTGTCACAAGTAGGTTTCAATGAAGTTACTGTGAAAAGCCCCTAGTCGCCACATTCCAGCGCATGTTCGGGGAGGCTGTTACGGGAATTGAACCGTGCTGCTGGCCTGCCTTGGTCTGCTTTCAAAGCCAGCGATTTAGCCCTGTGTACGAGGCAAGTCTTTTACACAGAGGGTAGTGGGTGCCTGGAACTCTCTGCCGGAGGAGGTGGTGGAAGCAGGGACGATAGTGACATTTAAGGTCCATCTTGAGAAATACATGAATAGGATGGGAATAGAGGGATACAGACCCAGGAAGTGTAGAAGATTGTAGTTTAGGCGGGCAGCATCGTAGTTTAGGTGGCACTGGCTTGGAGGGCCGAAGGGCCTGTTCCTGTGCTGTACTTTTCTTTGTTCTTTGTTGTTCTTGTTCAATATAAACCCCTGGATCAATTTATTTCCTGGCTGCATCAGTAGCTGTAAATGCTGCTGTACACTCTATCTGAAATATTACTGCATTAGAGAATGTCATTCTGAATATTAGCTTGTAATATATAGCTGTTCTCATCCATATCACTATTGAGAGCACATTAGCTCCTTTCCCCGCTATCACTGCAGTTGACCCGGTCACTGTTTATACTATAAGACTAGAATAAACATTCCACCATGTTGATGTGGTCACTACAATTATTCCTTTTGGAGTTCTGACTACCCTGTACCCAGGGTGAGAGCCTGTATAATGATCTTTATTCGGCACCGAGGTCCCAGGTTCGATCCTGGCTCTGCGTCACAGTCCGTGTGGAGTTTGCACATTCTCCCCGTGTTTGCATGGCTTTCGCCCCCACAACCCAATCGAGGTGCCGTTTAGGTGGATTGACCACATTAAATTGCACCACACCAACCAGCGCCGAAGGGCCTCCGCCGGCCGGCGAGGTTGGCGCACGTGCGGGAGCGCCAGCGCGATCTGGCGCATGCGCCGAATCGCTGCCGTATTTACCTTTTTTTTTCTTTTTAAAAAGTATTTTTATTAAGGTTTTGCAGAATTTTTTCATAATAATAGTAGTAACAATAACAACAAAACAAACTAGAGTGAACATTAACATAATGCAAAAAGAGAATATACAATAACAATTAAACAGACATTACCCCACGCGACCCAGTCTTCCCACACCATCCCAATGAAGCACACACCCACCCCCCCTACGGATTGCTGCTGCTGCTGACATTTTAATTTCCCCCGAGAAAGTCGAGGAACGGCTGCCACCTCCGAGCGAACCCCAGCATTGACCCTCTTAAGGCAAACTTTATTTTCTCGAGGCTGAGAAACCCAGCCATGTCGTTAACCCAAGTCTCGACACTCGGGGGCTTCGAGTCCCTCCACATTAATAAAATCCGTCTCCAGGCTACTAGGGAGGCAAAGGCCAAGACGTCGGCCTCTTTCGCCCCCTGAACTCCCGGGTCTTCTGACACTCCAAAGATCGCTATCTCAGGACTCGGCACCACCCGTGTGTTAAGCACCTTGGACATTGCCCTCGCGAACCCGTGCCAGAACTCTCTAAGCTCCGGGCATGCCCAAAACATGTGGACATGGTTTGCAGGGCTGCCCTTGCACCTCACACAACTGTCTTCTACCCTAAAAACGTGCTCATTCTCGCTGCCATCATGTGTGCCCGGTGGACCACCTTAAATTGAATTAGACTGAGCCTGGCACATGATGAGGAGGAATTAACCCTGCCCACAGACCCGCTTTCAACTCCTCACCCCTCACCTAGCTCCTCCTCCCACTTGCCCTTGAGCTCCTCCACCAGGGTTTCCTCCGCCTCCTGTAGTTCCCGGTAGATATCCAATACCTTCCCCTCCCCCACCCTGGTGCCGGAGACCACCCTGTCCTGTATCCTCAGTGGTGGCAGCGTCGGAAAGGCCACTGCCTGTTTGTTCTGGAATGCTCGTACTTGCAGATATTTAAAGGCGTTTCCTGGCGGCAGATTAAATTTGTCCTCTAGCGCCTTCAAACTGGGAAAGCTTCCGTCTATGACCAGATCTCCCATCCTGCTGATACCTGCCCTCTGCCAGCTGTGGAACCCACCATCCATCCTACCTGGGACAAACCTGAGGTTGTTACATATCGGGGTCCAGACCGACGCTCCCTCCACCTTCTTGTACCTCCTCCACTGTCCCCAGATCCGCAATGTCGCCACCACCACCGGACTTGTGGAGTAACCGGTCGGCGAGAACGGCAAAGGAGCCGTTATCAAAGCTCCCAGACTGGTACCTTTACATGACGCCGTCTCCAGCTGCTCCCCCCCCCCCCACCACCACCATCGCCCACTTCCTAATCATCGCTATATTGGTCGCCCAGTAGTAGTTGTGAAAGCTTGGCAGCGCCAACCTGCCCCCCCACCCCTCCGACTGCGCTCCAACAGCGATCTCCTTTATTCGCCCACACAATGAACCTACTCACCCACTTAAAAAAGGCCTTAGGGATGAAGATGGGGAGGCACTGAAAGACAAACAAAAATCTGTGGAGGACAGCCATTTTCACGGTCTGCACCCTCCCTGCCAGTGACAGCGGGAGCATGTCCCACCTTTTAAAGTCCCCTTCCATTTGCTCCACAAACCGGGTCAGGTTGAGCCTGTGCAGGGCATCCCATTTCCTGGCCACTTGTATACCCGGGTAACAAAAACTTTCGCTGTTACCACCTCCACCTCCCCTCCCTCTGAGGGCATCATAATAATATTGAAAAGTCTCCGGACATTGGTATTGAGTTGTCTGCCTTTCACAAACCCAGTCTAGACTTCCTCTATCACCCCTGGGACGCAATCCTCAATTCTTGTGGCCAGAATCTTAGCTAGCAATTTGGTATCCACGTTTATCAGCAAAAATCGGCCTGTGTGACTCGCAATGTTCCGGGTCCTTCCCTCGTTTAAGAATGAGTGAGGTCAAGGCCTGTAACATTGTTGGGGGGGAGGGTTCCTTTTTCTATAGCCTCATTGAAGGTCCTCATCAGGAGTGGGCTCAATATTTCCGAAAATGTCTTATAGAATTCTACCTGGTAACCGTCCTGCCCTGGGGCTTTACCCGATTGCAT
Organism: Scyliorhinus torazame; assembly: GCF_047496885.1. Taxonomy (NCBI): domain Eukaryota; kingdom Metazoa; phylum Chordata; class Chondrichthyes; order Carcharhiniformes; family Scyliorhinidae; genus Scyliorhinus; species Scyliorhinus torazame. The sequence goes on from NC_092720.1 coordinate 197,786,110, forward strand.
GCCCTCTATACCCTTGACAATCTCCTCCAATTCAATCAGGGCCCTCAGCCCCTCCACCAGGGCCTCTTCCACCTTTGGAAACCTCAACTGGTCCAAAAGCTGCCTCATCCCATCCACTCCCGTGGGGGGCTCCGACTCAGACAGTTTACTATAGAACACCTTAAAGACTCCGTTCACCCCCCCCCCCCTGCTGGCGTATTTCCTGCGCATGCGCACGGGATTTCTTCTCTGCGCCGGCCATCGCGGAGGTTCACAGCGGCCGGCGTGGAGGGAAAGAGTGCCCCAACGGCACAGTCCCACCTGCGGATCGGTGGGCCCCGATCACGGGCCAGGCCACTGTGGGGCCACCCCCCCCCACCACGGGGCCAGATTCCCCCGTGCCCCGCGAGGACTCCGCAGGCCGCACGCAGAGCCAGGTCCTGCAGGTAAGGACCTGTTGTGATTTGCGCCAGCGGGACCAGCCGAAAACGACGGCATCTCCACCTTTAACTTGGAGAGGTGTATCTGTCCTGTGTGTGACCCAAGTCACCCACTGACTCTGAACATCCTCACAGCAACTTGGGGACAGGCATTTCGAAAGCACATTTCAGAACCTTTGGGTATCGCAAACTGCTTCACAGGCAATGGAGCCCTTTTGAAATCTAGTCAGGAGTAATTTAGGAAATGGACCAGCTAATTTGAGAAAGAGAGAGAGAGAGAGAGATACAGGGAGACACAGAAACAAGATGAGGTTGTGCTGTACATGTTTCAGAACTGACACTGAGACACACACGAGATGTACAATATCAATTATTATTCTGAAGCATTTGATTAAATCATCCCTTAACCTAAATTCCATTGTTTCAGAGTAAAGCTTCATCTACACTGTCCATCAAACACTCACAACCCAAATACTGTCTGGAATTAAATACAGAGTCAAAATCCCTCTGTCCTGTCCAAGGGATTTTTCATTGCAGATACTTATTTTTATTATTTTGGAAAAGCAGAATTCAAATTGCACCGAATCCCAGGGTGGACTCTTGTTCATTACAATCATGCACTCAGCCCTTCACATTCAAACATGAAGTTTAAGCTCTGATTACAGGTGCCTGCTTGTCTCTGTTTGTATATTGGATATTCTGAATTCAAGTTGCTTTGTCACTTGTCTGAAGTATTTGAATAATTGGTGTTGGTTAATCAATCCTTTCTCTCAGCACATGGAAGTTGTGAACCTCAGTCTGATGTAGTAAACAAAAAACTGCTTCCTTTGATCATCAATCCATTTCCCAACCCTAAAAAGATCTCACACCTTTCCATAATGCAGGAATATCTCAATCAAAACTTCTAATCAGTTCCCCATACACTTGTTAACACTTGCCTGTGTGAAGTAAATTCCACTGACAGATTCCAAATCTTGCACAGAACAATGACTGATTACTTTAAACTTTCAAACAGAATTATTTTAACTTGTACGAAGTCTTACAACACCGGGTTAAAGTCCAACAGGTTTGTTTCGATGTCACTAGCTTTCGGAGCGCTGCTCCTTCCTCAGGTGAATGAAGACGTATGTTCCAGAAACACATATATAGACAAATCCAAAGATGCCAAACAATGCTTGGAATGCGACCATTAGCAGGTGATTAAATCTTTGCAGATCCAGAGATGGGGTAACCCCAGGTTAAAGAGGTGTGAATTGTATCAAGCCAGGACAGTTGGTAGGATTTTGCAGGCCAGATGGTGGGGGATGAATGTAATGCAACATGAATCCCAGGTCCCGGTTGAGGCCGCACTCATGTGTGCGGAACTTGGCTATAAGTTTCTGCTCGGCGATTCTGCGTAGTCGCGCGTGCTAAAGGCCGCCTTGGAGAACGCTTACCCGGAGATCAGAGGCTGAATGCCCTTGACTGCTGAAGTGTTCCCCGACTGCAAGGGAACATTCCTGCCTGGTGATTGTTGCGCGATGTCCGTTCATTCGTTGTCGCAGTGTCTGCATGGTCTCGCCAATGTACCACGCTTCGGGACATCCTTTCCTGCAGCGTATGAGGTAGACAACGTTGGCCGAGTCACACGAGTATGTACCGCGTACCTGGTGGGTGGTGTTCTCACGTGTAATCGTGGTATCCATGTCGATGATCTGGCACGTCTTGCAGAGATTACCATGGCAGGGTTGTGTGGTGTCGTGGTCACTGTTCTGAAGACTGGGTAGTTTGCTGCAAACAATGGTTTGTTTGAGGTTGCGCGGTTGTTTGAAGGCAAGTAGTGGGGGTGTGGGGATGACCTTGGTAAAATGTTCATCGTCATCAATGACGTGTTGAAGGCTGTGAAGAAGATGACGTCGTTTCTCCGCTCCGGGGAATGCAACTGATTTTGGAGAGTAGTCCATGGTGAGTCTGATGGTTGGCTGGAACTTTTTAATGTCATCGTGTAGTCATTTCAGTGATTCTTTGCCGTGGGTCCAAAGGAAAAAAATGTCATCGATGTATCTGGTGTATAACGTCGGTTGAAGGTCCTGTGTGGTGAGTAGGTCCTGTTCAAACTTGTGCATGAAGATGTTGGCGTATTGGGGTGCGAATTTGGTCCCCATGGCTGTTCCGTGCATCTGGATGAAGAACTTGTTGTTGAAGGTGAAGACGTTGTGATCCAGAATGAAGCGGATGAGTTGCAGAATTGCGTCTAGAGATTGGCAGTTGTCGGTGTTGAGTACTGAGGCTGTTGCAGCAATGCCGCCGTCATGGGTGATGCTGGTGTAGAGTGCCGAGACGTCCATTGTGACGAGGAATGTTCCTGGTTCAACTGGTCCATGGTTGCTGAGTTTCTGTAGGAAGTCCGTTGTGTCGCAACAGAAGCTGGGCGTACCTTGTACGATGGGTTTCAAGATGCCCTCGATGTAGCCAGAGAGGTTCTCACACAAGGTCCCATTGCCTGAAACGATAGGGCGGCCTGGTGTGTTGGCCTTATGTATTTTCGGGAGGCAGTAGAGATCTCCAACGCGGGGAGTACGTGGGATGAGAGCACGTAGCCTGCTCTGCAGATCTGGATCCAAGGTCTTGATCAGTCTGTTAAGTTGGCGGATGTGTTCCTTGGTCGGATCTACGGGTAACTGTCTGTAGTGTTCTTGGTTGTTCAGTTGTCGGTATACTTCTTTGCAGTAGTCCGTTCTGTTCAGTACGACAGTGGCCCCTCCTTTGTCTGCTGGTTTGATGACGTTCCTGCGGTTGGTCTTGAGAGGGCGGATGGCATTGCGTTGTGCTTGGGTGACGCTGTCTTGTGAATGCGACTGATGAATCTGACATTGACGCGACTCCTGACGGCTTGAGCATACATGTCGAGTCTAAGGCAGCGGCCTTCCGGAGGGGTCCAATTCGACTCTTTCCCCTTCGGTTGCCGCACCGCAGATCTCTTGGTCTGCTGTTCCGGTTCATTGATAGTCTCCTTGGGTTCGCTGTTGGCCTCTTGGGGGTCTGTGGAAGAATTCCCGGAGCCTCATTCGCCTGATGAATTCCTCCGCGTCTGCCGCGAAGCTGATGGGGTCCATTTAGGTGGTGGTGCAGAAATTGAGCCCTCTGCTGAGGACTTCGGTTTTATCTGGTTGAAGGGTGTAGTCTGACAAGTTGACAATAGATTTCCCTGTATTGTTTTCTACTGTGGTACCGGGGGTGGCTTGGTTGCTGCCGGTGGTGATGCCAAGTTTCTCAAGCTTTCTGTTCTTGGTGTGCATATAGGTGGCATAGTATTGTTGTCTCATCTGTTTGGCGGTGTTCCGCAGCTGGTCTGCTGCATCCTGAACGCAAGTTGAGAATATGGCCTCTATCTTGGTTTCCAGGTTGCTGCGTCTGCTGTAGAGCTGGCGGCCGAGGTGGTTGAGGAGTGTGTGAGAGGTGCGACGGCAGAGTCTCTCAGCGTAGTCAGTGTTGTAGGTCGACTTGAGTGGGTTTGTGATCTGTAGCCCTTTCGGGATCTTGTCTGCTTTCTTGCATCTTTGTAGAAACTTAATATCAGTGTCTATATGCGCGATCTTCCTGGAGATCCTCTCCACTTTGAGCCGGCGGTTTGCGGTGTCGATGGTAGCCATGATGTAGAGATGCCGGCGTTGGACTGGGGTGAGCACAGTACGAAGTCTTACAAAACCAGGTTAAAGTCCAACAGGTTTGTTTCGATGTCACTAGCTTTCGGAGCGCTGCTCCTTCCTCAGGTGAACGATTTTAACTTGTGCATCAGTCCTATTATACAGAAATGTTGTCCCTGTGGGCTGACTGTTCCTCAGTACGATTGAAACAGTGAGGGACCCCACGCACTGCATTTGACAATATTTGTGGCACTTCCAATATCTACGAGACATTGCTGTCTGTATTGTGTGAATCCAGCTGCGAAAAATCAATTAACAGAAAGTAGTTGGGGATGATCATACTGACTGTTTTAATTTAATCTAAATTGTTTCATTATAAATTCTAATCTCAGGAATTGACATCAATTCTAATCTCAGGAATTGACATCAGAGGATTTCAGTGAAAAATCCCATTGAACCTCCTTGTCTAATAAAATGATGTTGTTGCCGATGACCCTGTATTGATTCAGGAATAAACTTTACATCTCACAGTGTGAAAAAAATCAAATTGAATCCCAATTTATATAGCAGCTGACTGAGGAAATCTGACTGTGAGTAACATAGAATAAGATTGTTCCCATCAAAGACTCCCAAGACAGGTCCGTCCTGGGAAATTCTTGCTGGTTTTTACTCATTGTATAGAAACCCCTCCTCGGGAGACAGATGAATAGACAACCCAAACTAGTCAGAAACTCAGGGGGAATTAAATATTGACATAAATACTGAAGTAAGGACAGGACATTGCTAGATCTGTTGCTGTGCCCTGAATTAACATGACCATAGACAGGACAAATGCCTCTGGCCTCTCCTGTGAAGACACATCTTTAGCAAACCATCGCAGCGGACAGACTGAAAACATTCATGACAGAAAGTCATGGGGTAGGTCTGCACACAGATCTCTGAGGAGATCTCAACCAATACTGTTTCTAATCATTTCCCAATAGTATTTGAACTCAGCGCTGGCTGAGGCCTGTTCTGCAGGCTTCACCCAGGGTGAGTTGTGTCTGGTTATTACCCTGACCGAGGTGTAATTTTAATATCTGAGGGATAGTGAGTGAGGGAGGGGGACAGAAATATAAATGAGTGAGGGACCGAGAGTCAGAGAGAAACATAAGGGAAGGGGGAAACTGTCTCTCATCTTTTTTTAGCCTCTGGTTGAAAGCTGTACCATTTTTGTGTTTGAACATTGCTGAGAGTTTGTGTAACTGATAAGTGGATCCTGGGATCTCGCTATACCAAATAGTGTCAAAGTTTTCCCATCTTTCAGTCAACTTTCTCCCTCTTTTCCCCAGGAATTTGAATTTTGAAGACTGCAATGTGAGCAGGAATCTTTGGACAAGGGCTATTCTCCAGAGGACAAGTGGAAGGACTGAGGCCTACTCCACTGGCCGCACACACGTGAGTTGTCTCTTTATTGCCGCCCCGGCCTTGCACTTAGACACAAACACATTAACCCTTTGGTGGGTGACAAAGAGTAAATTAAAGATCTGTAATATGAAGCTGTCTAAATGTTGTTTATGAACCGAAAATAACAGGGGTTCTTTTAAATCTGGATGTCCCAAAAGGGAGGGGGGTTTGATTTCATTGCCTGAGCCCCGTTCACTCTCCGTATAACCTGTTAGCTATTTTAAACGACACTCAACACTGCTGACTGCACCTTCTGGGATCTTTCTCTGTACCAATGGATTTTGTTTTACAAAGGGTTTTCTTAGTTTTGAGAGGCAGTTTAACTCTTTCCGAGGATTGAAGGGAGTTCTATAGACTTGGTCCAATCCACACACACAGGATGAGGGGGGAGGAAGGGGTTTAGATCCAGGGTGGAATGGGGGAATGGGGCTCGTAGCAGGAGTGAGGGAGGGGGGGGGAGAGGAAAGACAGCGTCCCGCCTGGTTAGGTTCACATTGCTGCTGCTGTGGGATCTTGCTGTTCACGCACAGGCCTGTGGCCTTTGCCCGCAAAGCAATTGAGATCACAACTCTTAAAATAAAATAGCACATGGACTGCAAAGTGGGTTCGAAGGTCTCAAATTTGAAAGTCTTGGGAATGAGGGAGTTGATGAACCCTTTCCACAGACGACTGAGGGGATATTCAGACAGGATCACATTGCTGCTTGTGGGATCTTACTGTGCAAACAATACTGCTGTCAGTTTGTACATTGCAACAATGGTGTAGAAACAGAGAGAAAGAGAGAGAGAGAGAAATTCACGATGTGAAACTCTGAACTCAATAATGAAAGTGTTATCATTTTTGGGATCTCCCTGTGCACAAGTTGCCTGCAGAATTCATAAAATTAACAAAAGCGGGGCCACTTTTAAAATCAATCCATCGACTAAAGTAATCTCGATGGTGCAGAATTAAAGTCCCTTAACTTGAAGCGGGTATAATTCTGGAATGAAGCTTGTATTTTAGGCCGAGACGTAAATATGAGGGTGAAATGAAATCCGCAGGGGGTCATTTGAATTCAGTTTGCTGTGGTTGTGATTGTTAGATTCCTGTGTGTGACCCTCTCTCTCTCTCTCTCTCTCTACTTCCCAACTACTGGGATGAGCAAGAGAGAGAGAGAAGTACAGAAAGAGTGTGGGGCTGGGGGGTGATGGAGATTAGAGAGAGGGAGAATGACAGAGAGGGAGGTAGTGAAAAAGAGAGGCTGTCTCTCCCTTTCTGCATTCTTTCCATTCTTGTCTCTCTCTCTCTGTCTCCCCAGCGTTCTGCCGATATCTGTCCATCTCTCTCCACCTTCTTCGTGTCTCTTTAAACCTTCAATCAATGAAAACCACCCCACAAACTGCACCGGGGAGCCTCCAGCACACCTTCCCAGGGATTCCTTGATTTGCGAAAGAATAGCAGTAAATGCTGGGAGGGTGATTTACCGGGCAGTGGGTTTCCCAGTTTAAAGAGGGGAGTTTAACTTTCTGAGGGCGGATGTGTCTCCAGACTCGGAATACCCATGCTGTTCAGAGGTTGGGGTGGTGGCGAGGGGAGATGGAAGAAAAAATATAGTAGTCAAGGGAAGGAACATGTCCCCCAACCCCTGCTCACCTGCCTGTCCCACCCTGACAGAATCACATTGCTGTGTGTGGGATCCTGCTGTGCACCAATGGCCTGCAGCCTTTCCTGAACTGTCAACTTAGTGACCACGCACAATTTAAAATTAAACTGGCTCACTGAGTGTGAAGCAGTCGGGAGGCGGTGAGGGAGTGGGTCTGAAATGAATAGGCCGCAGCCTGGGTACAGGTTTGTCCTCAATGGTGGTGTTTGTGTTTTAGACAGGGCGGTGGGGTTGGAAGGATTTCTGAGCGGGGTTTTGGGGTTAAATATCCCTGTCTCTGTCCCTCTAGCATTCTATCTCTCCCTTTCCAATCATTTATTTGTACATTGAATCTTCTAATAAATGGGTTTGAGAATCCCAAGGTGATTTAGACATAGAAAGGATAGAAATGAAATGAAAATTGCTTATTGTCACAAGTAGGCTTCAATGAAGTTACTGTGAAAAGCTCCTAGTTGCCACATTCCGGCTCCTGTTCGGGGAGGCTGTTACGGGAATTGAACCGTGCTGCTGGCCTGCCTGGGTCTGCTTTCAAAGCCAGCGATTTAGCCCTGTGCTAAACAGCCGAACCATGTTCTTCATAAATGATAAGAATATAGAAACAGTGGAAGTTCAAAGCGTACAACATTTCTGTATGATAGGATTGAGGCATCAGTTAAGATAGTTCTGTTTTGGGTTTCCGGGTGCGGGGATGACCAGCTAAGTCGCACGTTTCGGCAGCTCCCGGTGGAACGGACTTTTGGGCTCTTAATAGAAGCCCCAACGGCAATTTTAACGGCTAAAAACACTGTGCGGTAAACCAGAAGGGAATTCCCCCTGGACACGGATGGAAAAAGGAGAGGAAAGTGGCCGGAATGCGGAGGATCCTCTAGAGCAGCGGCAAGGAAGGCAAGCACAAAGCAAGATGGCGTCGGAAGGTGGCCGTATAGTATGGGGCCCTGACCAACAAGAGTTCCTGCGGCGCTGTGTGGAAGAACTTAAAAAGGAGATGAAGAAGGAGCTGCTGGCCCCGATATTACAGGCGATTGAAGGGCTAAAGGAGGAGCAAAAGACCCAGGAGCAGGAGCTTCGGGTCGTGAAGGCAAAGGCCGCTGAAAATGAAGACGAAATACAGGGCCTGGTGGTGAAGACAGAGATGCACGAGGCACAACACAAAAGGTGTGTGGAAAGGCTGGAGGTGCTGGAGAATAATGCGAGGAGGAAGAATTTAAGGATTCTTGGTCTTCCCGAAGGTGCAGAAGGGGCGGACGTTGAGGCATATGTGAGCACGATGCTTCACTCGTTAATGGGATCGGAGGCCCCGACGGGCCCGTTGGAGGTGGAGGGAGCTTATCAAGTTATGACGCGAAGACCGAGGGCTGGAGAAATACCTCGAACCATAGTGGTGAGATTTCTCCGATATAATGATAGAGAGATGGTCCTCAGATGGGCGAAGAAAACTCGGAGCAGTAGGTGGGAGAACGCTGTGATCCGCGTATATCAAGATTGGAGTGCAGAGGTGGCGAGAAGGAGGGCAAGTTTTATTCGGGCCAAGGGGCAGCACGGTAGCATTGTGGATAGCACAATTGCTTCACAGCTCCAGGGTCCCAGGTTCGATTCCGGCTTGGGTCACTGTCTGTGCGGAGTCTGCACATCCTCCCCGTGTGTGCGTGGGCTTCCTCCGGGTGCTCCGGTTTCCTCCCACAGTCCAAAGATGTGCAGGTTAGGTGGATTGGCCATGATAAATTGCCCTTAGTGTCCAAAATTGCCCTTAGTGTTGTGTGGGATTAGTGGGTTCTGGGGATAGGGTGGGGGTGTTGATGTTGGGTAGGGTGCTCTTTCCAAGAGCCGGTGCAGACTCGATGGGCCGAATGGCCTCCTTTTGCACTGTACATTCTATGATCTATGATTTACATTGTCATGTTTCTTTTATACATTGGAGTGCTAATGACCCAGACCGAGGGGGGTTTACACTGTTAACTGCCCCTCGGTGTACATTTGCTGGTGAGACCTTACACAGTGGTCTTTCCCCATTGCGCCTTGGCGGCAGCTGCCCCAAGCTTGAGTGCGTCCCTCAGCACATAGTCCTGGACCTTGGAATGTGCCAGTCTGCAACACTCGTTGCCATCGTGAAACTCCACGGATCCTCCGTTGGCATCAGCACTTAGCCTGAGGATTGGAGAATCCAGCCCACGGTGTTTTGAATTTGCCGGCCACAAATAAAATGTCAGGGGGAGAATTGTGTGGGGTGAGGGTTATTTTTTCTGGGGTAAATAAATCGTAGTTATGGGTGGATTGCAGGCAGAGTAATAAACTCTGAGCAGAAGGAATAATTGTTGATAATGGAAGGGAGTAAAATAATGGAGGTGGGCAATTATTGTGTGGAAAGACTAGGTAGCCAGCAAATACATAAGACTGGACAGGGAAAGAAAGAGTTAAGCGCCCTACTGGCAAGTGTATGAAGAGCAGTTCTATTTTTATTTTGTAAACCAGGGGAGAGCGCGAACGCAGTCCCCCACTACCACAAATTTTGCAGTCGAGTATCCCGCATTTGGGGACATCGCAGGCGTCAGCACACCCGAAGTGCAATGGGCTAGCCTCGTCCTGGGCGAACCACCTTTTTGATCACAAACATGCTGATTGTTGTCACTCGGAGAGATGTTTTTGGTCACGAGGTTGAGGACCCCCCCCCCCCAAACTCCCCACACCCACTCCCCCCCCCCAAACACTTCCTTCCCACACCCACTCCCCCCCCCCACACACACCACCGCCCCACACACTCCCCCCCACCCACTCTCCACCCCACACACTCCCCACACTCCCCCCCCCCACACACTCCCCACCCCACACTCCCCCCCCACACACACACACACACACACTCCCCCCCACACACCCACTCCCCCCACACACACACCCCCGCCCCACACACTCCCCCCCCCACACACTCCCTACCCCCCAATCCCCCCCCACACCCCCCCCCACACACACACCCACACACTCCCCCCCACACATACTCCCCCCACAGGGAGGGTGCAGAAGAGATTTACCAGATGTTGCCTGGTATGGAGGGCATTAGTTATGAGGAGCGGTTGAATAAACTCGGTTTGTTCTCACTCAACGACGGAGGTTGAGGAGCGACCTGATAGCGGTCTACAAAATTATAAGGAGCATAGACAGATAGTCAGCGGCTTTTCCCCATGATAGCAGGGTCAATTACTCGGGGGCATAGGTTTAAGGTGCGAGGGGCAAGGTTTAGAAATGAAATGAAAATCGCTTATTGTCACAAGTAGGCTTCAATGAAGTTACTGTGAAAAGCCCCTAGTCACCACATTCCAGCGCCTGTTCGGGGAGGCTGTTACGGGAATTGAACCGTGCTGCTGGCCTGCCTTGGTCTGCTTTCAAAGCCAGCGATTTAGCCCTGTGTACGAGGCAAGTCTTTTACACAGAGGGTAGTGGGTGCCTGGAACTCGCTGCCGGAGGAGGTGGTGGAAGCAGGGACGATAGTGACATTTAAGGTCCATCTTGAGAAATACATGAATAGGATGAGAATAGAGGGATACAGACCCAGGAAGTGTTGAAGATTGTAGTTGAGGCGGGCAGCATTGTAGTTTAGGTGGCACTGGCTTGGAGGGCCGAAGGGCCTGTTCCTGTGCTGTACTTTTCTTTGTTCTTTGTTGTTCTTGTTCAATATAAACCCCTGGATCAATTTATTTCCTGGCTGCATCAGTAGCTGTAAATGCTGCAGTACACTCTATCTGAAATATTACTGCATTAGAGAACGTCATTCTGGATATTAGCTTGTAATATATAGCTGTTCTCATCCATATCACTATTGAGAACACATTAGCTCCTTTCCCAGATATCACTGCAGTTGACCCGGTCACTGTTTATACTATAAGACTAGAATAAACATTCCACCATGTTGATGTGGTCACTACAATTATTCCTTTTGGAGTTCTGACTATCATGTACCCAGGGTGAGAGCCTGTGAGACTACACTGTATAATAATCTTTATTCGGCACCGAGGTCCCAGGTTCGATCCTGGCTCTGGGTCACAGTCCGTGTGGAGTTTGCACATTCTCCCCGTGTTTGCATGGCTTTCGCCCCCACAACCCAAACGAGGTGCCGTGTAGGTGGATTGACCACATTAAATTGCACCACACCAACCAGCGCCGAAGGGCCTCCGCCGGCCGGCGAGGTTGGCGCACGTGCGGGAGCGCCAGCGCGATCTGGCGCATGTGCCGAATCGCTGCCGTATTTACCTTTTTTTTCTTTTTAAAAAGTATTTTTATTAAGGTTTTGCAGAATTTTTTCATAATAATACAGTAGTAACAATAACAACAAAACAAACTAGAGTGGACATTAACATAATGCAAAAAGAGAATATACAATAACAATTAAACAGACATTACCCCACGCGACCCAGTCTTCCCACACCATCCCAATGAAGCACACACCCACCCCCCCTACGGATTGCTGCTGCTGCTGACATTTTAATTTCCCCCGAGAAAGTCGAGGAACGGCTGCCACCTCCGAGCGAACCCCAGCATTGACCCTCTTAAGGCAAACTTTATTTTCTCGAGGCTGAGAAACCCAGCCATGTCGTTAACCCAAGTCTCGACACTCGGGGGCTTCGAGTCCCTCCACATTAATAAAATCCATCTCCAGGCTACTAGGGAGGCAAAGGCCAAGACGTCGGCCTCTTTCGCCCCCTGAACTCCCGGGTCTTCTGGCATTCCAAAGATTGCTATCTCTGGACTCGGCACCACCCGTGTGTTAAGCACCTTGGACATTGCCCTCGCGAACCCGTGCCAGAACTCTCTAAGCTCCGGGCATGCCCAAAACATGTGGACATGGTTTGCAGGGCTGCCCTTGCACCTCACACAACTGTCTTCTAGCCTAAAAACGTGCTAATTCTCGCTGCCATCATGTGTGCCCGGTGGACCACCTTAAATTGAATTAGACTGAGCCTGGCACATGATGAGGAGGAATTAACCCTGCCCAGGACCTCTACCCACAGACCCGTTTTCAACTCCTCACCCCTCACCTAGCTCCTCCTCCCACTTGCCCTTGAGCTCCTCCACCAGGGTTTCCTCCGCCTCCTGTAGTTCCCGGTAGATATCCAATACCTTCCCCTCCCCCACCCTGGTGCCGGAGACCACCCTGTCCTGTATCCTCAGTGGTGGCAGCGTCGGAAAGGCCACTGCCTGTTTGTTCTGGAATGCTCGTACTTGCAGATATTTAAAGGCGTTTCCTGGCGGCAGATTAAATTTGTCCTCTAGCGCCTTCAAACTGGGAAAGCTTCCGTCTATGACCAGATCTCCCATCCTGCTGATACCTGCCCTCTGCCAGCTGTGGAACCCACCATTCATCCTCGCCGGGACAAACCTGAGGCTGTTACATATCGGGGTCCAGACCGACGCTCCCTCCACCTTCTTGTACCTCCTCCACTGTCCCCAGATCCGCAGTGTCGCCACCACCACCGGACTTGTGGAGTAACCAGTCGGCGAGAACGGCAAAGGAGCCGTTATCAAAGCTCCCAGACTGGTACCTTTACATGACGCCGTCTCCAGCTGCTCCCCCCCCCCCCACCACCACCATCGCCCACTTCCTAATCATCGCTATATTGGTCGCCCAGTAGTAGTTGTGAAAGCTTGGCAGCGCCAACCTGCCCCCCACCCCTCCGACTGCGCTCCAACAGCGATCTCCTTTATTCGCCCACACAATGAACCTACTCACCCACTTAAAAACGGCCTTAGGGATGAAGATGGGGAGGCACTGAAAGACAAACAAAAATCTGTGGAGGACAGCCATTTTCACGGTCTGCACCCTCCCTGCCAGTGACAGCGGGAGCATGTCCCACCTTTTAAAGTCCCCTTCCATTTGCTCCACAAACCGGGTCAGGTTGAGCCTGTGCAGGGCATCCCATTTCCTGGCCACTTGTATACCAGGGTAACAAAAACTTTCGCTGTTACCACCTCCACCTCCCCTCCCTCTGAGGGCATCATAATAATATTGAAAAGTCTCCGGACATTGGTATTGAGTTGTCTGCCTTTCACAAACCCAGTCTGGACTTCCTCTATCACCCCGGGATGCAATCCTCAATTCTTGTGGCCAGAATCTTAGCTAGAAATTTGGTATCCACGTTTATCAGCAAAATCGGCCTGTGTGACTCGCAATGTTCCGGGTCCTTCCCTCGTTTAAGAATGAGTGAGATCAAGGCCTGTAACATTGTTGGGGGGGAGGGTTCATTTTTCTCTAGCCTCATTGAAGGTCCTCATCAGGAGTGGGCTCAATATTTCCGAAAATGTCTTTCAAAGAACAAAGAACAAAGAACATTACAGCACAGGAACAGGCCCTTCGGCCCTCCAAGCCTGTGCTGATCACATGTCCCATCTAAACCAATCGTCTATATCCTTCTCTCCCTCGTCTGTTCATGTGCCTATCCGGATAAGTCTTAAAGGTCGCTAACGTATCTGCCTGAACCACCTCACTTGGTAGAGCATTCCAGGCCACCACCACCCTCTGTGTAAAAAGCTTTCCCCACACATCTCCACTGAACCTATCCCCCCTCACTTTGAACTTGTGCCCGCTTGGAATTGTCATTTCGGCCCTGGGAAAAAAACCTTCAACTGTTCACCCTATCTATACCCCTAACAATTTTATAAACTTCTATCAGGTCGCCCCCCCTCAGCCTCCATCTCTCCAGGGAGAACAAGCCCAGTTTATTCAATCTCACCTCATAGCTAATACCCTCCATACCAGGCAACATCCTGGTAAACCTTTTCTGTGCTTTCTCCAAAGCCTTCATATCCTTCTGGTAGCGTGCTGACCAGAATTGGACACAGTATTCCAAATGTGGCCTAACCAACCTTCTACATAACTGTAACATAATTTGAGAGTTTTTATACTCGATACCCCATTCCAGTGAAGGCAAGCATGCTATTTGAGGCCATCACATTTTGCCACATTGCATTCCATCCTCCATGTTCTTTCCCACTTACCAAACCAACCTATATCCCTCTGCAAACTCGGTGTCCTCGTCACATCACTTACTTTCCCACCTAAATTTTTATCGTCAGACAACTTGGAAACATTTACATTCAGTTTGTCTCATCTTAAATCATTAATATCGATGGCAAGACCATAAGACATAGGAGCAGAAGTCGGCCATTCGATGACATCACGACTGATACAAGCGTCAACTCCACTTTCCCGCCTAATACCCAGAACCCTTGATTCCCTTAGAGTAAAAATCTGTCTATCTCAGCTTTGGACGTGCTTAATTACCCAACTTCTACAGCTCTCTGCGGTAAAGAATTCCCCAGTTTCACCACCCTCTGAGAGAAGAAATTCCTCCTCATCGCTGTCTGAAATGGGTGACCTCCCTACTCTGAGATTATGCCCTCTTGTCCTGGACTCTGCCACAAGGGGAAACAACCTCTCAGAATCTCCTATAGAATTCTACCTGGTCACCGTCCTGCCCTGGGGCTTTACCCAATTGCATGCCCTCTATACCCTTGACAATCTCCTCCAATTCAATCAGGGCCCTCAGCCCCTCCACCAGGGCCTCTTCCACCTTTGGAAACCTCAACTGGTCCAAAGGTTGCCTCACCCCATCCACTCCCGTGGGGGGCTCCGACTCAGACAGTTTACTATAGAACTCCTTAAAGACTCCGTTCACCCCCCCCCTGCTGGCGTATTTCCTGCGCATGCGCACGGGATTTCTTCTCTGCGCCGGCCATCGCGGAGGTTCACAGCGGCCAGCGTGGAGGGAAAGAGTGCCCCCACGGCACAGCCCCACCTGCGGATCGGTGGGCCCCGATCACGGGCCAGGCCACCGTGGGGCCGGCCACCCCCCCCCCCCCCCCCACCACGGGGCCAGATTCCCCCGTGCCCCGCGAGGACTCCGCAGGCCGCACGCAGAGCCAGGTCCTGCAGGTAAGGACCTGTTGTGATTTGCGCCAGCGGGACCAGCCGAAAACGACGGCATCTCCACCTTTAACTTGGAGAGGTGTATCTGTCCTGTGTGTGACCCAAGTCACCCACTGACTCTGAACATCCTCACAGCAACTTGGGGACAGGCATTTCGAAAGCACATTTCAGAACCTTTGGGTATCGCAAACTGCTTCACAGGCAATGGAGCCCTTTTGAAATCTAGTCAGGAGTAATTTAGGAAATGGACCAGCTAATTTGAGAAAGAGAGAGAGAGAGAGAGATACAGGGAGACACAGAAACAAGATGAGGTTGTGCTGTACATGTTTCAGAACTGACACTGAGACACACACGAGATGTACAATATCAATTATTATTCTGAAGCATTTGATTAAATCATCCCTTAACCTAAATTCCAACCCAAATACTGTCTGGAATTAAATACAGAGTCAAAATCCCTCTGTCCTGTCCAAGGGATTTTTCATTGCAGATACTTATTTTTATTATTTTGGAAAAGCAGAATTCAAATTGCACCGAATCCCAGAGTGGACTCTTGTTCATTCCAATCATGAACTCAGCCCTTCACATTCAAACATGAAGTTTAAGCTCTGATTACAGGTGCCTGCTTGTCTCTGTTTGTATATTGGATATTCTGAATTCAAGTTGCTTTGTCACTTGTCTGAAGTATTTGAATAATTGGTGTTGGTTAATCAATCCTTTCTCTCAGCACATGGAAGTTGTGAACCTCAGTCTGATGTAGTAAACAAAAAGCTGCTTCCTTTGATCATCAATCCATTTCCCAACCCTAAAAAGATCTCACACCTTTCCATAATGCAGGAATATCTCAATCAAAACTTCTAATCAGTTCCCCATACACTTGTTAACACTTGCCTGTGTGAAGTAAATTCCACTGACAGATTCCAAAACTTGCACAGAACAATGACTGATTACTTTAAACTTTCAAACAGAACTATTTTAACTTGTACGAAGTCTTACAACACCGGGTTAAAGTCCAACAGGTTTGTTTCGATGTCACTAGCTTTCGGAGCGCTGCTCCTTCCTCAGGTGAATGAAGACGTATGTTCCAGAAGGACATATATAGACAAATCCAAAGATGCCAAACAATGCTTGGAATGCGACCATTAGCAGGTGATTAAATCTTTACAGATCCAGAGATGGGGTAACCCCAGGTTAAAGAGGTGTGAATTGTATCAAGCCAGGACAGTTGGTATGATTTTGCAGGCCAGATGGTGGGGGATGAATGTAATGCAACATGAATCCCAGGTCCCGGTTGAGGCCGCACTAATGTGTGCGGAACTTGGCTATAAGTTTCTGCTCGGCGATTCTGCGTTGTCGCGCGTGCTGAAGGCCGCCTTGGAGAACGCTTACCCGGAGATCAGAGGCTGAATGCCCTTGACTGCTGAAGTGTTCCCCGACTGCAAGGGAACATTCCTGCCTGGTGATTGTTGCGCGATGTCCGTTCATTCGTTGTCGCAGTGACTGCATAGTCTCGCCAATGTACCACGCTTCGGGACATCCTTTCCTGCAGCGTATGAGGTAGACAACGTTGGCCGAGTCACACGAGTATGTACCGCGTACCTGGTGGGTGGTGTTCTCACGTGTAATAGTGGTATCCATGTCGATGATCTGGCACGTCTTGCAGAGATTGCCATGGCAGGGTTGTGTGGTGTCGTGGTCACTGTTCTGAAGACTGGGTAGCTTGCGGCAAACAATGGTTTGTTTGAGGTTGCGCAGTTGTTTGAAGGCAAGTAGTGGGGGCGTGGGGATGACCTTGGCAAGATGTTCATCGTCATCAATGACATGTTGAAGGCTGTGAAGAAGATGACGTCGTTTCTCCGCTCCGGTGAAGTACTGGACGACGAAGGGCATTCTGTCGGTTGTGTCCCATGTTTGTCTTCTGAGGAGGTCGGTGCGGTTTTTCGCTGTGGCACGTTGGACCTGTCGATCGATGAGTCGAGTGCCATATCCCGTTCGTACGAGGGCATCTTTCAACGTCTGTAGATGTCTGTTACGCTCCTCCTCGTCTGAGCAGATCCTGTGTATACAGAGAGCTTGTCCATAGGGGATGGCTTCTTTAATGTGTTTAGGGTGGAAGCCGGAGAAGTGGAGCATCGTGAGGCTATCTGTGGGTTTGCGGTAAAGCGAAGTGCTGAGGTGACCGTCCTTGATGGAGACAAGTGTGTCCAAGAATGCAACTGATTTTGGAGAGTAGTCCATGGTGAGTCTGATGGTTGGATGGAACTTATTAATGTCATCGTGTAGTCGTTTCAGTGATTCTTCGCCGTGGGTCCAAAGGAAAAAAATGTCATCGATGTATCTGGTGTATAACGTCGGTTGAAGGTCCTGTGCGGTGAGTAGGTCCTGTTCAAACTTGTGCATGAAGATGTTGGCGTATTGGGGTGCGAATTTGGTCCCCATGGCTGTTCCGTGCATCTGGATGAAGAACTTGTTGTCGAAGGTGAAGACGTTGTGATCCAGAATGAAGCGGATGAGTTGCAGAATTGCGTCTGGAGATTGGCAGTTGTCGGTGTTGAGTACGGAGGCTGTTGCAGCAATGCCGTCGTCATGGGGGATGCTGGTGTAGAGTGCCGAGACGTCCATTGTGACGAGGAATGTTCCTGGTTCAACTGGTCCATGGTTGCTGAGTTTCTGTAGGAAGTCCGTTGTGTCGCAACAGAAGCTGGGCGTACCTTGTACGATGGGTTTCAAGATGCCCTCGATGTAGCCAGAGAGGTTCTCACACAAGGTCCCATTGCCTGAAACGATAGGGCGGCCTGGTGTGTTGGCCTTATGTATTTTCGGGAGGCAGTAGAGATCTCCAATGCAGGGAGTACGTGGGATGAGAGCACGTAGGATGCTCTGAAGATCTGGATCCAAAGTCTTGATCAGTCTGTTAAGTTGGGGGATGTGTTCCTTGGTCGGATCTGCAGGTAACTGTCTGTAGTGTTCTTGGTTGTTCAGTTGTCGGTATACTTCTTTGCAGTAGTCCGTTCTGTTCAGTACGACAGTGGCCCCTCCTTTGTCTGCTGGTTTGATGACGATGCTGCGGTTGGTCTTGAGAGGGCGGATGGCATTGCGTTGTGCTTGGGTGACGTTCGGGGCTGTCTTGTGAATGCGACTGATGAATCTGGCATTGACGCGACTCCTGACGGCTTGAGCATACATGTCGAGTCAAAGGCAGCGGCCTTCCGGAGGGGTCCAATTCGACTCTTTCCTCTTCGGTTGCCGCACCGCAGATCTCTCGGTCTGCTGTTCCGGTTCATTGATAGTCTGCTTGGGTTCGCTGTTGGCCTCTTGGAGTCTGTGGAAGAATTCCCGGAGCCTCATTCGCCTGATGAATTCCTCCGTGTCTGCCGCGAGACTGATGGGGTCCATTTTGGTGGTGGTGCAGAAATTGAGCCCTCTGCTGAGGACTTCGATTTCGTCTGGTTGAAGGGTGTAGTCTGACAAGTTGACAATAGATTCCCTGTATTGTTTTCTACTGTGGTACCGGTGGTGGCTTGGTTGTTGCCGGTGGTGATGCCAAGTTTCTCAAGCTTTCTGTTCTTGGTGTGCATATAGGTGGCATAGTATTGTTGTCTCATCTGTTTGGTGGTGCTCCGCAGCTGGTCTGCTGCATCCTGAGCGCAAGTTGAGAATATGGCCTCTATCTTGGTTTCCAGGTTGCTGCGTCTGCTGTAGAGCTGGCGGACGAGGTGGTTGAGGAGTGTGAGAGAGGTGCGACGGCAGAGTCTCTCAGCATAGTCTGTGTTGTAGGTCGACTTGAGTGGGTTTGTGATCTGTAGCCCTTTCGGGATCTTGTCTGCTTTCTTGCATCTTTGTGGAAACTTAATATCAGTGTCTATATGCGCGATCTTCCTGGAGATCCTCTCCACTTTGAGCCGGCAGTTTGCGGTGTCAATGGTAGCCATGATGTGGAGATGCCGGCATTGGACTGGGGTGAGCACAGTACGAAGTCTTACAACACCAGGTTAAAGTCCAACAGGTTTGTTTCGATGTCACTAGCTTTCGGAGCGCTGCTCCTTCCTCAGGTGAATGATTTTAACTTGTGCATCAGTCCTATTATACAGAAATGTTGTCCCTGTGGGCTGACTGTTCCTCAGTACGATTGAAACATTGAGGGACCCCACGCACTGCATTTGACAACATTTGTGGCACTTCCAAAATCTACGAGACATTGCTGTCTGTATTGTGTGAATCCAGCTGTGAAAAATCAATTAACAGAAAGTAGTTGGGGATGATCATACTGACTGTTTTAATTTAATCTAAATTGTTTCATTCTAAATTCTAATCTCAGGAATTGACATCAGTTCTAATCTCAGGAATTGACATCAGAGGATTTCAGTGAAAAATCCCATTGAACCTCCTTGTCTAATAAAATGATGTTGTTGCCGATGACCCTGTATTGATTCAGGAATAAACTTTACATCTCACAGTGTGAAAAAAATCAAATTGAATCCCAATTTATATAGCAGCTGACTGAAGAAATCTGACTGTGAGTAACATAGAATAAGATTGTTCCCATCAAAGACTCCCAAGACAGGTCCGTCCCGGGAAATTCTTGCTGGTTTTTACTCATTGTATAGAAACCCCTCCTCGGGAGACAGATAAATAGACATCCCAAACTAGTCAGAAACTCAGGGGGAATTAAATATTAACATCAAGACTGAAGTAAGGACAGGACATTGCTAGATCTGTTGCTGTGCCCTGAATTAACATGACCATAGACAGGACAAATGCCTCTGGCCTCTCCTGTGAAGACACATCTTTAGCAAACCATCGCAGCGGACAGACTGAAAACATTCATGACAGAAAGTCAGGGGGTAGGTCTGCACACAGATCTCTGAGGAGATCTCAACCAATACTGTTTCTAATCATTTCCCAATAGTATTTGAACTCAGCGCTGGCTGAGGCCTGTTCTGCAGGCTTCACCCAGGGTGAGTTGTGTCTGGTTATTACCCTGACCGAGGTGTAATTTTAATATCTGAGGGATAGTGAGTGAGGGAGGGGGACAGAAATATATATGAGTGAGGGACCGAGAGTCAGAGAGAAACATAAGGGAAGGGGGGAACTGTCTCTCATCTTTTTTTAGCCTCTGGTCGAAAGCTGTACCATTTTTGTGTTTGAACATTGCTGAGAGTTTGTGTAACTGATAAGTGGATCCTGGGATCTCGCTATATCAAATAGTGTCAAAGTTTTCCCATCTTTCAGTCAACTTTCTCCCTCTTTTCCCCAGGAATTTGAATTTTGAAGACTGCAATGTGAGCAGGAATCTTTGGACAAGGGCTATTCTCCAGAGGACAAGTGGAAGGACTGAGGCCTACTCCACTGGCCGCACACACGTGAGTTGTCTCTTTATTGCCGCCCCGGCCTTGCACTTAGACACAAACACATTAACCCTTTGGTGGGTGACAAAGAGTAAATTAAAGATCTGTAATATGAAGCTGTCTAAATGTTGTTTATGAACCCAAAATAACAGGGGTTCTTTTAAATCTGGATGTCCCAAAAGGGAGGGGGGTTTGATTTCATTGCCTGAGCCCCGTTCACTCTCCGTATAACCTGTTAGCTATTTTAAACGACACTCAACACTGCTGACTGCACCTTCTGGGATCTTTCTCTGTACCAATGGATTTTGTTTTACAAAGGGTTTTCTTAGTTTTGAGAGGCAGTTTAACTCTTTCCGAGGATTGAAGGGAGTTCTTTAGACTTGGTCCAATCCACACACACAGGATGAGGGGGGAGGAAGGGGTTTAGATCCAGGGTGGAATGGGGGAATGGGGCTCGTAGCAGGAGTGAGGGAGGGGGGGGGGAGAGGAAAGACAGCGTCCCGCCTGGTTAGGTTCACATTGCTGCTGCTGTGGGATCTTGCTGTTCACGCACAGGCCTGTGGCCTTTGCCCGCAAAGCAATTGAGATCACAACTCTTAAAATAAAATAGCACATGGACTGCAAAGTGGGTTTGAAGGTCTCAAATTTGAAACTCTTGGGAATGAGGGAGTTGATGAACCCTTTCCACAGACGACTGAGGGGATATTCAGCCAGGATCACATTGCTGCTTGTGGGATCTTACTGTGCAAACACTACTGCTGTCAGTTTGTACATTGCAACAATGGTGTAGAAACAGAGAGAAAGAGAGAGAGAGAGAAATTCACGATGTGAAACTCTGAACTCAATAATGAAAGTGTTATCATTTTTGGGATCTCCCTGTGCACAAGTTGCCTGCAGAATTCATAAAATTAACAAAAGCGGGGTCACTTTTAAAATTAATCCATCGACTAAAGTAATCTCGATGGTGCAGAATTAAAGTCCCTTAACTTGAAGCGGGTATAATTCTGGAATGAAGCCTGTATTTTAGGCCGAGACGTAAATATGAGGGTGAAATGAAATCCGCAGGGGGTCATTTGAATTCAGTTTGCTGTGGTTGTGATTGTTAGATTCCTGTGTGTGACCCTCTCTCTCTCTCTCTCTCTCTCTCTACTTCCCAACTACTGGGATGAGTAAGAGAGAGAGAGAAGTACAGAAAGAGTGTGGGGCTGGGGGGTGATGGAGATTAGAGAGAGGGAGAATGACAGAGAGGGAGGTAGTGAAAAAGAGAGGCTGTCTCTCCCTTTCTGCATTCTTTCCATTCTTGTCTCTCTCTCTCTGTCTCCCCAGCGTTCTGCCGATATCTGTCCATCTCTCTCCACCTTCTTCGGGTCTCTTTAAACCTTCAATCAATGAAAACCACCCCACAAACTGCACCGGGGAGCCTCCAGCACACCTTCCCAGGGATTCCTTGATTTGCGAAAGAATAGCAATAAATGCTGGGAGGTTGATTTACCGGGCAGTGGGTTTCCCAGTTTAAAGAGGGGAGTTTAACTTTCTGAGGGCGGATGTGTCTCCAGACTCGGAATACCCATGCTGTTCAGAGGTTGGGGTGGTGGCGAGGGGAGATGGAAGAAAAAATATAGTAGTCAAGGGAAGGAACATGTCCCCCAAAACCTGCTCACCTGCCTGTCCCACCCTGACAGAATCACATTGCTGTGTGTGGGATCCTGCTGTGCACCAATGGCCTGCAGCCTTTCCTGAACTGTCAACTTAGTGACCACGCACAATTTAAAATTAAACTGGCTCACTGAGTGTGAAGCAGTCGGGAGGCGGTGAGGGAGTGCGTCTGAAATGAATAGGCCGCAGCCTGGGTACAGGTTTTGTCCTCAATGGTGGTGTTTGTGTTTTAGACAGGGCGGTGGGGTTGGAAGGATTTCTGAGCGGGGTTTTGGGGTTAAAGATCCCTGTCTTTGTCCCTCTAGCTTTCTATCTCTCCCTTTCCAATCATTTATTTGTACATTGAATCTTCTAATAAATGGGTTTGAGAATCCCAAATGATTTAGACATAGAAAGGATAGAAATGAAATGAAAATTGCTTATTGTCACAAGTAGGCTTCAATGAAGTTACTGTGAAAAGCCCCTAGTTGCCACATTCCGGCTCCTGTTCGGGGAGGCTGTTACGGGAATTGAACCGTGCTGCTGGCCTGCCTGGGTCTGCTTTCAAAGCCAGCGATTTAGCCCTGTGCTAAACAGCCGAACCATGTTCTGCATAAATGATAAGAATATAGAAACAGTGGAAGTTCAAAGCGTACAACATTTCTGTGTGATAGGATTGAGGCATCAGTTAAGATAGTTCTGTTTTGGGTTTCCGGGTGCGGCGATGACCAGCTAAGTCGCACGTTTCGGCAGCTCCCGGTGGAACGGACTTTTGGGCTCTTAATAGGAGCCCCAACGGCAATTTTAACGGCTAAAAACACTGTGCGGTAAACCAGAAGGGAATTCCCCCTGGACACGGATGGAAAAAGGAGAGGAAAGTGGCCGGAATGCGGAGGATCCTCTAGAGCAGCGGCAAGGAAGGCAAGCACAAAGCAAGATGGCGTCGGAAGGTGGCCGTATAGTATGGGGCCCTGACCAACAAGAGTTCCTGCGGCGCTGTGTGGAAGAACTTAAAAAGGAGATGAAGAAGGAGCTGCTGGCCCCGATATTACAGGCGATTGAAGGGCTAAAGGAGGAGCAAAAGACCCAGGAGCAGGAGCTTTGGGTCGTGAAGGCAAAGGCCGCTGAAAATGAAGACGAAATACAGGGCCTGGTGGTGAAGACAGAGATGCACGAGGCACAACACAAAAGGTGTGTGGAAAGGCTGGAGGTGCTGGAGAATAATGCGAGGAGGAAGAATTTAAGGATTCTTGGTCTTCCCGAAGGTGCAGAAAGGGCGGACGTTGGGGCATATGTGAGCACGATGCTTCACTCGTTAATGGGATCGGAGGCCCCGACGGGCCCGTTGGAGGTGGAGGGAGCTCATCAAGTTATGACGCGAAGACCGAGGGCTGGAGAAATACCTCGAGCCATAGTGGTGAGATTTCTCCGATATAATGATAGAGAGATGGTCCTCAGATGGGCGAAGAAAACTCGGAGCAGTAGGTGGGAGAACGCGGTGATCCGCGTATATCAAGATTGGAGTGCAGAGGTGGCGAGAAGGAGGGCAAGTTTTATTCGGGCCAAGGGGCAGCACGGTAGCATTGTGGATAGCACAATTGCTTCACAGCTCCAGGGTCCCAGGTTCGATTCCGGCTTGGGTCACTGTCTGTGCGGAGTCTGCACATCCTCCCCGTGTGTGCGTGGGCTTCCTCCGGGTGCTCCGGTTTCCTCCCACAGTCCAAAGATGTGCAGGTTAGGTGGATTGGCCATGATAAATTGGCCTTAGTGTCCAAAATTGCCCTTAGTGTTGTGTGGGATTAGTGGGTTATGGGGATAGGGTGGGGGTGTTGATGTTGGGTAGGGTGCTCTTTCCAAGAGCCGGTGCAGACTCGATGGGCCGAATGGCCTCCTTTTGCACTGTACATTCTATGATCTATGATTTACATTGTCATATTTCTTTTATACATTGGAGTGCTAATGACCCAGACCGAGGGGGGTTTACACTGTTAACTGCCCCTCGGTGTACATTTGCTGGTGAGACCTTACACAGTGGTCTTTCCCCATTGCGCCTTGGCGGCAGCTGCCCCAAGCTTGAGTGCGTCCCTCAGCACATAGTCCTGGACCTTGGAATGTGCCAGTCTGCAACACTCGTTGCCATCGTGAAACTCCACGGATCCTCCGTTGGCATCAGCACTTAGCCTGAGGATTGGAGAATCCAGCCCACGGTGTTTTGAATTTGCCGGCCACAAATAAAATGTCAGGGGGAGAATTGCGTGGGGTGAGGGTTATTTTTTCTGGGGTAAATAAATTGTAGTTATGGGTGGATTGCAGGCAGAGTAATAAACTCTGAGCAGAAGGAATAATTGTTGATAATGGAAGGGAGTAAAATAATGGAGGTGGGCAATTATTGTGTGGAAAGACGAGGTAGCCAGCAAATACATAAGACTGGACAGGTATAGAAAGAGTTGAACTGTTCACAGTTCCCGTGGAGGGAAAGAGTGCCCCCACGGCACAGCCCCACCTGCGGATCGGTGGGCCCCGATCACGGGCCAGGCCACCGTGGGGCCACCCCCCCCCACCACGGGGCCAGATTCCCCCGTGCCCCGCGAGGACTCCGCAGGCCGCACGCAGAGCCAGGTCCTGCAGGTAAGGACCTGTTGTGATTTGCGCCAGAGGGACCAGCCAAAAACGACGACATCTCCACCTTTAACTTGGAGAGGTGTATCTGTCCTGTGTGTGACCCAAGTCACCCACTGACTCTGAACATCCTCACAGCAACTTGGGGACAGGCATTTCAAAAGCACATTTCAGAACCTTTGGGTATCGCAAACTGCTTCACAGGCAATGGAGCCCTTTTGAAATCTAGTCAGGAGTAATTTAGGAAATGGACCAGCTAATTTGAGAAAGAGAGAGAGAGAGAGAGAGATACAGGGAGACACAGAAACAAGATGAGGTTGTGCTGTACATGTTTCAGAACTGACACTGAGACACACACGAGATGTACAATATCAATTATTATTCTGAAGCATTTGATTAAATCATCCCTTCACCTAAATTCCATTGTTTCAGAGTAAAGCTTCATCAACACTGTCCATCAAACACTCACAACCCTAATACTGTCTGGAATTAAATACAGAGTCAAAATCCCTCTGTCCTGTCCAAGGGATTTTTCATTGCAGATACTTATTTTTATTATTTTGGAAAAGCAGAATTCAAATTGCACCGAATCCCAGGGTGGACTCTTGTTCATTACAATCATGAACTCAGCCCTTCACATTCTAACATGAAGTTTAAGCTCTGATTACAGGTGCCTGCTTGTCTCTGTTTGTATATTGGATATTCTGAATTCAAGTTGCTTTGTCACTTGTCTGAAGGATTTGAATAATTGGTGTTGGTTAATCAATCCTTTCTCTCAGCACATGGAAGTTGTGAACCTCAGTCTGATGTAGTAAACAAAAAACTGCTTCCTTTGATCATCAATCCATTTCCCAACCCTAAAAAGATCTCACACCTTTCCATAATGCAGGAATATCTCAATCAAAACTTCTAATCAGTTCCCCATACACTTGTTAACACTTGCCTGTGTGAAGTAAATTCCACTGACAGATTCCAAAACTTGCACAGAACAATGACTGATTACTTTAAACTTTCAAACAGAACTATTTTAACTTGTACGAAGTCTTACAGCACCGGGTTAAAGTCCAACAGGTTTGTTTCGATGTCACTAGCTTTCGGAGCGCTGCTCCTTCCTCAGGTGAATGAAGAGGTATGTTCCAGAAACACATATATATTAATTCAAAGATGCCAAACAATGCTTGGAATGCGACCATTAGCAGTGATTAAATCTTTACAGATCCAGAGATGGGGTAACCCCAGGTTAAAGAGGTGTGAATTGTATCAAGCCAGGACAGTTGGTAGGATTTTGCAGGCCAGATGGTGGGGGATGAATGTAATGCGACATGAATCCCAGGTCCCGGTTGAGGCCGCACTCATGTGTGGCTTGGCTATAAGTTTCTGCTCGGCGATTCTGCGTTGTCGCGGGTCCTGAAGGCCGCCTTGGAGAACGCTTAACCGGAGATCAGAGGCTGAATGCCCTTGACTGCTCAAGTGTTCCCCGACTGGAAGGGAACATTCCTGCCTGGTGATTGTTGCGCGATGTCCGTTCATTCGTTGTCGCAGCGTCTGCATGGTCTCGCCAATGTACCACGCTTCGGGACATCCTTTCCTGCAGCGTATGAGGTAGACAACGTTGACCGAGTCACACGAGTATGTACCGCGTACCTGGTGGGTGGTGTTCTCACGTGTAATAGTGGTATCCATGTCGATGATCTGGCACGTCTTGCAGAGATTGCCATGGCAGGGTTGTGTGGTGTCGTGGTCACTGTTCTGAAGACTGGGTAGTTTTGCTGCAAACAATGATTTGTTTGAGGTTGCGCGGTTGTTTGAAGGCAAGTAGTGGGGGTGTGGGGATGACCTTGGCAAGATGTTCATCGTCATCAATGACGTGTTGAAGGCTGTGAAGAATATGACGTTGTTTCTCCGCTCCGGGAAAGTACTGGACGACGAAGGGTATTCTGTCGGTTGTGTCCCATGTTTGTCTTCTGAGGAGGTCGGTGCGGTTTTTCGCTGTGGCGCGTTGGAACTGTCGATCGATGAGTCGAGTGCCATATCCCGTTCGTACGAGGGCATCTTTCAACGTCTGTAGATGTCTGTTACGCTCCTCCTCGTCTGAGCAGATCCTGTGTATACAGAGAGCTTGTCCAAAGGGGATGGCTTCTTTAATATGTTTAGGGTGGAAGCTGGAGAAGTGGAGCATCGTGAGGTTATCTGTGGGTTTGCGGTAAAGCGAAGTGCTGAGGTGACCGTCCTTGATGGAGACAAGTGTGTCCAAGAATGCAACTGATTTTGGAGAGTAGTCCATGGTGAGTCTGATGGTTGGATGGAACTTATTAATGTCATCGTGTCGTCGTTTCAGTGATTCTTCGCCGTGGGTCCAAAGGAAAAAAATGTCATCGATGTATCTGGTGTATAACGTAGGTTGAAGGTCCTGTGTGGTGAGTAGGTCCTGTTCAAACTTGTGCATGAAGATGTTGGCGTATTGGGGTGCGAATGTGGTCCCCATGGCTGTTCCGTGCGTCTGGATGAAGGTGAAGACGCTGTGATCCAGAATGAAGCGGATGAGTTGCAGAATTGTGTCTGGAGATTGGCAGTTGTCGGTGTTGAGTACTGAGGCTGTTGCAGCAATGCCGCCGTCATGGGGGATGCTGGTGTAGAGTGCCGAGACGTCCATTGTGACAAGGAAAGTTCCTGGTTCAACTGGTCCATGGTTGCTGAGTTTCTGTACGAAGTCCGTCGTGTCGCAACAGAAGCTGGGCGCACCTTGTACAATGGGTTTCAAGATGCCCTCGATGTAGCCAGAGAGGTTCTCACACAAGGTCCCATTGCCTGAAACGATAGGGTGACCTGGTGTGTTGGCCTTATGTATTTTCGGGTATGTATTTTCGGGAGGCAGTAGAGATCTCCAATGCGGGGAGTACGTGGGATGAGAGCACGTAGGGTGCTCTGAAGATCTGTTAAGTTGGCGGATGTGTTCCTTGGTCGGATCTGCGGGTAACTGTCTGTAGTGTTCTTGGTTGTTCAGTTGTCGGTATACTTTTTTGCAGTAGTCCGTTCTGTTCAGTACGACAGTGGCCCCTCCTTTGTCTGCTGGTTTGATGACGATGCTGCGGTTGGTCTTGAGAGGGCGGATGGCATTGCGTTGTGCTTGGGTGACGTTCGGGGCTGTCTTGTGAATGCGACTGATGAATCTGACATTGACGCGACTCCTGACGGCTTGAGCATACATGTCGAGTCCAAGGCAGCGGCCTTTCGGAGGGGTCCAATTCGACTCTTTCCTCTTCGGTTGCCGCACCGCAGATCTCTCGGTCTGCTGTTCCCGTTCATTGATAGTCTGCTTGGGTTCGCTCTTGGCCTCTTGGGGTCTGTGGAAGAATTCCCGGAGCCTCATTCGCCTGATGAATTGCTCCGTGTCTGCCGCGAGACTGATGGGGTCCATTTTGGTGGTGGTGCAGAAATTGAGCCCTCTGCTGAGGACTTCGATTTCGTCTGGTTGAAAGGTGTAGTCTGACAAGTTGACAATAGATTTCCCTGTATTGTTTTCTACTGTGGTACCGGGGGTGGCTTGGTTGCTGCCGGTGGTGATGCCAAGTTTCTCAAGCTTTCTGTTCTTGGTGTGCATATAGGTGGCATAGTATTGTTGTCTCATCTGTTTGGCGGTGTTCCGCAGCTGGTCTGCTGCATCCTGAGCGCAAGTTGAGAATATGGCCTCTATCTTGGTTTCCAGGTTGCTGCGTCTGCTGTAGAGCTGGCGGACGAGGTGGTTGAGGAGTGTGAGAGAGGTGCGACGGCAGAGTCTCTCAGCATAGTCTGTGTTGTAGGTCGACTTGAGTGGGTTTGTGATCTGTAGCCCTTTCGGGATCTTGTCTGCTTTCTTGCATCTTTGTAGAAACTTAATGTCAGTGTCTATATGCGCGATCTTCCTGGAGATCCTCTCCACTTTGAGCCGGCAGTTTGCGGTGTCAATGGTAGCCATGATGTGGAGATGCCGGCGTTGGACTGGGGTGAGCACAGTACGAAGTCTTACAACACCAGGTTAAAGTCCAACATGTTTGTTTCGATGTCACTAGCTTTCGGAGCGCTGCTCCTTCCTCAGGTGAACGATTTTAACTTGTGCATCAGTCCTATTATACAGAAATGTTGTCCCTGTGGGCTGACTGTTCCTCAGTACGATTGAAACAATGAGGGACCCCACGCACTGCATTTGACAACATTTGTGGCACTTCCAATATCTACGAGACATTGCTGTCTGTATTGTGTGAATCCAGCTGTGAAAAATCAATTAACAGAAAGTAGTTGGAGTGATCATACTGACTGTTTTAATTTAATCTAAATTGATCATTATAAATTCTAATCTCAGGAATTGACATCAGTTCTAATCTCAGGAATTGACATCAGAGGATTTCAGTGAAAAATCCCTTTGAACCTCCTTGTCTAATAAAATGATGTTGTTGCCGATGACCCTGTATTGATTCAGGAATAAACTTTACATCTCACAGTGTGAAAAAAATCAAATTGAATCCCAATTTATATAGCAGCTGACTGAAGAAATCTGACTGTGAGTAACATAGAATAAGATTGTTCCCATCAAAGACTCCCAAGACAGGTCCGTCCCGGGAAATTCTTGCTGGTTTTTACTCATTGTATAGAAACCCCTCCTCGGGAGACAGATAAATAGACATCCCAAACTAGTCAGAAACTCAGGGGGAATTAAATATTAACATAAAGACTGAAGTAAGGACAGGACATTGCTAGATCTGTTGCTGTGCCCTGAATTAACATGACCATAGACAGGACAAATGCCTCTGGCCTCTCCTGTGAAGACACATCTTTAGCAAACCATCGCAGCGGACAGACTGAAAACATTCATGACAGAAAGTCAGGGGGTAGGTCTGCACACAGATCTCTGAGGAGATCTCAACCAATACTGTTTCTAATCATTTCCCAATAGTATTTGAACTCAGCGCTGGCTGAGGCCTGTTCTGCAGGCTTCACCCAGGGTGAGTTGTGTCTGGTTATTACCCTGACCGAGGTATAATTTTAATATCTGAGGGATAGTGAGTGAGGGAGGGGGACAGAAATATAAATGAGTGAGGGACCGAGAGTCAGAGAGAAACATAAGGGAAGGGGGAAACTGTCTCTCATCTTTTTTTAGCCTCTGGTTGAAAGCTGTACCATTTTTGTGTTTGAACATTGCTGAGAGTTTGTGTAACTGATAAGTGGATCCTGGGATCTCGCTATACCAAATAGTGTCAAAGTTTTCCCATCTTTCAGTCAACTTTCTCCCTCTTTTCTCCAGGAATTTGAATTTTGAAGACTGCAATGTGAGCAGGAATCTTTGGACAAGGGCTATTCTCCAGAGGACAAGTGGAAGGACTGAGGCCTACTCCATTGGCCGCACACACGTGAGTTGTCTCTTTATTGCCGCCCCGGCCTTGCACTTAGACACAAACACATTAACCCTTTGGTGGGTGACAAAGAGTAAATTAAAGATCTGTAATACGAAGCTGTCTAAATGTTGTTTATGAACCCAAAATAACAGGGGTTCTTTTAAATCTGGATGTCCCAAAAGGGAGGGGGGTTTGATTTCATTGCCTGAGCCCCGTTCACTCTCCGTATAACCTGTTAGCTATTTTAAACGACACTCAACACTGCTGACTGCACTTTCTGGGATCTTTCTCTGTACCAATGGATTTTGTTTTACAAAGGGTTTTCTTAGTTTTGAGAGGCAGTTTAACTCTTTCCGAGGATAGAAGGGTGTTCTTTAGACTTGGTCCAATCCACACACACAGGATGAGGGGGGAGGAAGGGGTTTAGATCCAGGGTGGAATGGGGGAATGGGGCTCGTAGCAGGAGTGAGGGAGGGGGGGGGAGAGGAAAGACAGCGTCCCGCCTGGTTAGGTTCACATTGCTGCTGCTGTGGGATCTTGCTGTTCAAGCACAGGCCTGTGGCCTTTGCCCGCAAAGCAATTGAGATCACAACTCTTAAAATAAAATAGCACATGGACTGCAAAGTGGGTTCGAAGGTCTCAAATTTGAAAGTCTTGGGAATGAGGGAGTTGATGAACCCTTTCCACAGACGACTGAGGGGATATTCAGCCAGGATCACATTGCTGCTTGTGGGATCTTACTGTGCAAACAATACTGCTGTCAGTTTGTACATTGCAACAATGGTGTAGAAACAGAGAGAAAGAGAGAGAGAGAGAAATTCACGATGTGAAACTCTGAACTCAATAATGAAAGTGTTATCATTTTTGGGATCTCCCTGTGCACAAGTTGCCTGCAGAATTCATAAAATTAACAAAAGCGGGGCCACTTTTAAAATTAATCCATCGACTAAAGTAATCTCGATGGTGCAGAATTAAAGTCCCTTAACTTGAAGCGGGTATAATTCTGGAATGAAGCCTGTATTTTAGGCCGAGACGTAAATATGAGGGTGAAATGAAATCCGCAGGGGGTCATTTGAATTCAGTTTGCTGTGGTTGTGATTGTTAGATTCCTGTGTGTGACCCTCTCTCTATTTCTCTCTCTCTCTACTTCCCAACTACTGGGATGAGCAAGAGAGAGAGAGAAGTACAGAAAGAGTGTGGGGCTGGGGGGTGATGGAGATTAGAGAGAGGGAGAATGACAGAGAGGGAGGTAGTGAAAAAGAGAGGCTGTCTCTCCCTTTCTGCATTCTTTCCATTCTTGTCTCTCTCTCTCTGTCTCCCCAGCGTTCTGCCGATATCTGTCCATCTCTCTCCACCTTCTTCGTGTCTCTTTAAACCTTCAATCAATGAAAACCACCCCACAAACTGCACCGGGGAGCCTCCAGCACACCTTCCCAGGGATTCCTTGATTTGCGAAAGAATAGCAATAAATGCTGGGAGGGTGATTTACCGGGCAGTGGGTTTCCCAGTTTAAAGAGGGGAGTTTAACTTTCTGAGGGCGGATGTGTCTCCAGACTCGGAATACCCATGCTGTTCAGAGGTTGGGGTGGTGGCGAGGGGAGATGGAAGAAAGAATATAGCAGTCAAGGGAAGGAACATGTCCCCCAACCCCTGCTCACCTGCCTGTCCCACCCTGACAGAATCACATTGCTGTGTGTGGGATCCTGCTGTGCACCAATGGCCTGCAGCCTTTCCTGAACTGTCAACTTAGTGACCACGCACAATTTAAAATTAAACTGGCTCACTGAGTGTGAAGCAGTCGGGAGGTGGTGAAGAAGTGGGTCTGAAATGAATAGGCCGCAGCCTGGGTACAGGTTTGTCCTCAATGGTGGTGTTTGTGTTTTAGACAGGGCGGTGGGGTTGGAAGGATTTCTGAGCGGGGTTTTGGGGTTAAATATCCCTGTCTATGTCCCTCTAGCTTTCTATCTCTCCCTTTCCAATCATTTATTTGTACATTGAATCTTCTAATAAATGGGTTTGAGAATCCCAAGGTGATTTAGACATAGAAAGGATAGAAATGAAATGAAAATTGCAAGTAGGCTTCAATGAAGTTACTGTGAAAAGCCCCTAGTTGCCACATTCCGGCTCCTGTTCGGGGAGGCTGTTACGGGAATTGAACCATGCTGCAGGCCTTCCTGGGTCTGCTTTCAAAGCCAGCGATTTAGCCCTGTGCTAAACAGCCGAACCATGTTCGTCATAAATGATAAGAATATAGAAACAGTGGAAGTTCAAAGCGTACAACATTTCTGTGTGATAGGATTGAGGCATCAGTTAAGATAGTTCTGTTTTGGGTTTCCGGGTGCGGCGATGACCAGCTAAGTCGCACGTTTCGGCAGCTCCCGGTAGAACGGACTTTTGGGCTCTTAATAGGAGCCCCAACGGCAATTTTAACGGCTAAAAACACTGTGCGGTAAACCAGAAGGGAATTCCCCCTGGACACGGATGGAAAAAGGAGAGGAAAGTGGCCGGAATGCGGAGGATCCTCTAGAGCAGCGGCAAGGAAGGCAAGCACAAAGCAAGATGGCGTCGGAAGGTGGCCGTCTAGTATGGGGCCATGACCAACAAGAGTTCCTGCGGCGCTGTGTGGAAGAACTTAAAAAGGAGATGAAGAAGGAGCTGCTGGCCCCGATATTACAGGCGATTGAAGGGCTAAAGGAGGAGCAAAAGACCCAGGAGCAGGAGCTTCGGGTCGTGAAGGCAAAGGCCGCTGAAAATGAAGACGAAATACAGGGCCTGGTGGTGAAGACAGAGTTGCACGAGGCACAACACAAAAGGTGTGTGGAAAGGCTGGAGGTGCTGGAGAATAATGCGAGGAGGAAGAATTTAAGGATTCTTGGTCTTCCCGAAGGTGCAGAAGGGGCGGACGTCGGGGCATATGTGAGCACGATGCTTCACTCGTTAATGGGATCGGAGGCCCCGACGGGCCCGTTGGAGGTGGAGGGAGCTTATCAAGTTATGACGCGAAGACCGAGGGCTGGAGAAATACCTCGAGCAATAGTGGTAGGATTTCTCCGATATAATGACAGAGAGATGGTCCTCAGATGGGCGAAGAAAACTCGGAGCAGTAGGTGGGAGAACGCGGTGATCCGCGTATATCAAGATTGGAGTGCAGAGGTGGCGAGAAGGAGGGCAAGTTTTATTCAGGCCAAGGGGCAGCACGGTAGCATTGTGGATAGCACAATTGCTTCACAGCTCCAGGGTCCCAGGTTCGATTCCGGCTTGGATCACTGTCTGTGCGGAGTCTGCACATCCTCCCCGTGTGTGCGTGGGTTTCCTCCGGGTGCTCCGGTTTCCTCCCACAGTCCAAAGATGTGCAGGTTAGGTGGATTGGCCATGATAAATTGCCCTTAGTGTCCAAAATTGCCCTTCGTGTTGGGTGGGATTAGTGGGTTATGGGGATAGGGTGGGGGTGTTGATGTTGGGTAGGGTGCTCTTTCCAAGAGCCGGTGCAGACTCGATGGGCCGAATGCGGAGGATCCTCTAGAGCAGCGGCAAGGAAGGCAAGCACAAAGCAAGATGGCGTCGGAAGGTGGCCGTCTAGTATGGGGCCCTGACCAACAAGAGTTCCTGCGGCGCTGTGTGGAAGAACTTAAAAAGGAGATGAAGAAGGAGCTGCTGGCCCCGATATTACAGGCGATTGAAGGGCTAAAGGAGGAGCAAAAGACCCAGGAGCAGGAGCTTCGGGTCGTGAAGGCAAAGGCCGCTGAAAATGAAGACGAAATACAGGGCCTGGTGGTGAAGACAGAGTTGCACGAGGCACAACACAAAAGGTGTGTGGAAAGGCTGGAGGTGCTGGAGAATAATGCGAGGAGGAAGAATTTAAGGATTCTTGGTCTTCCCGAAGGTGCAGAAGGGGCGGACGTCGGGGCATATGTGAGCACGATGCTTCACTCGTTAATGGGATCGGAGGCCCCGACGGGCCCGTTGGAGGTGGAGGGAGCTTATCAAGTTATGACGCGAAGACCGAGGGCTGGAGAAATACCTCGAGCAATAGTGGTAGGATTTCTCCGATATAATGACAGAGAGATGGTCCTCAGATGGGCGAAGAAAACTCGGAGCAGTAGGTGGGAGAACGCGGTGATCCGCGTATATCAAGATTGGAGTGCAGAGGTGGCGAGAAGGAGGGCAAGTTTTATTCAGGCCAAGGGGCAGCACGGTAGCATTGTGGATAGCACAATTGCTTCACAGCTCCAGGGTCCCAGGTTCGATTCCGGCTTGGGTCACTGTCTGTGCGGAGTCTGCACATCCTCCCCGTGTGTGCGTGGGTTTCCTCCGGGTGCTCCGGTTTCCTCCCACAGTCCAAAGATGTGCAGGTTAGGTGGATTGGCCATGATAAATTGCCCTTAGTGTCCAAAATTGCCCTTAGTGTTGGGTGGGGTTACTGGGTTATGGGGATAGGGTGAGGGTGTTGATGTTGGGTAGGGTGCTCTTTCCAAGAGCCGGTGCAGACTCGATGGGCCGAATGGCATCCTTTTGCACTGTACATTCTATGATCTATGATTTACATTGTCATGTTTCTTTTATACATTGGAGTGTTAATGACCCAGACCGAGGGGGGTTTACACTGTTAACTGCCCCTCGGTGTACATTTGCTGGTGAGACCTTACACAGTGGTCTTTCCCCATTGCGCCTTGGCGGCAGCTGCCCCAAGCTTGAGTGCGTCCCTCAGCACATAGTCCTGGACCTTGGAATGTGCCAGTCTGCAACACTCGTTGCCATCGTGAAACTCCACGGATCCTCCGTTGGCATCAGCACTTAGCCTGAGGATTGGAGAATCCACCCCACGGTGTTTTGAATTTGCCGGCCACAAATAAAATGTCAGGGGGAGAATTGTGTGGGGTGAGTGTTATTTTTTCTGGGGTAAATAAATTGTAGTTATGGGTGGATTGCAGGCAGAGTAATAAACTCTGAGCAGAAGGAATAATTGTTGATAATGGAAGGGAGTAAAATAATGGAGGTGGGCAATTATTGTGTGGAAAGACGAGGTAACCAGCAAATACATAAGACTGGACAGGTCTCGAAAGAGTTGAGCGCCCTACTGGCAAGTGTATGAAGAGCAATTCTATTTTTATTTTGTAAATCAGGGGAGAGCGCGAACGCAGTCCCCCACTACCACAAATTTTGCAGTCGAGTATCCCGCATTTGGGGACATCGCAGGCGTCAGCACACCCGAAGTGCAATGGGCTAGCCTCGTCCTGGGCGAACCACCTTTTTGATCATGGTTTCACCCCTGCCAGGTAAGTATGCTTAAAAACACGACACACTCCCAGCCCACACCACACATCACATCTTTCACTCACAGTTACTGCATTTACACCGCCAAACTGTCCCTTTACTTACAATTTCCTCTCATCAGTAAAGCTACTTCTTCGGTATTGTTCTGACAAATGTTGGAACGTTCCTCTCTAGTTGGAGAAATATGGCTTAAAATGTGCGCTATGCTCATTTGCATATTGCCCTTAAAAGGAAGTGAACCGCCCCTCAGCCACAATCACAGGCTCAGCATTCCGGAAAGAAAACTTTCTCTGTCTCACTTTGTTCGGCGAGGAAAGATGAAACTTCTCTGACACTGGCAGAGAGAGAGATTGATCAGGAGGGTTTGGAGTCACAAACATGCTGATTGTTGTCACTCGGAGAGATGTTTTTGGTCACGAGGTTGAGGACCCCCCCCAAACTCCCCACACCCACTCCCCCCCCAAACACTTCCTTCCCACACCCACTCCCCCCCTCACACACACCACCGCCCCACACACTCCCCCCCACCCACTCTCCACCCCACACACTCCCCAACCCACACTCCCCCCCCCCCACACACACACACACACTCCCCCCCACACACCCACTCCCCCCACACACACACGCCCGCCCCACACACTCCCCCCCCCCCACACACTCCCTACCCCCCAATTCCCCCCCACACCGCCCCCCACACACACACCCACACACATACTCCCCCCACAGGGAGGGTGCAGAAGAGATTTACCAGATGTTGCCTGGTATGGAGGGCATTAGGTATGAGGAGCGGTTGAATAAACTCGGTTTGTTCTCACTCAACGACGGAGGTTGAGGGGCGACCTGATAGCGGTCTACAAAATTATAAGGAGCATAGACAGATAGTCAGCGGCTTTTCCCCATGGTAGCAGGGTCAATTACTCGGGGCATAGGTTTAAGGTGCGAGGGGCAAGGTTTAGAAATGAAATGAAATGAAATGAAAATCGCTTATTGTCACAAGTAGGCTTCAATGAAGTTACTGTGAAAAGCCCCTAGTCGCCACATTCCAGCGCCTGTTCGGGGAGGCTGTTACGGGAATTGAACCGTGCTGCTGGCCTGCCTTGGTCTGCTTTCAAAGCCAGCGATTTAGCCCTGTGTACGAGGCAAGTCTTTTACACAGAGGGTAGTGGGTGCCTGGAACTCGCTGCCGGAGGAGGTGGTGGAAGCAGGGACGATAGTGACATTTAAGGTCCATCTTGAGAAATACATGAATAGGATGAGAATAGAGGGATACAGACCCAGGAAGTGTAGAAGATTGTAGTTGAGGCGGGCAGCATTGTAGTTTAGGTGGCACTGGCTTGGAGGGCCGAAGGGCCTGTTCCTGTGCTGTACTTTTCTTTGTTCTTTGTTGTTCTTGTTCAATATAAACCCCTGGATCAATTTATTTCCTGGCTGCATCAGTAGCTGTAAATGCTGCAGTACACTCTATCTGAAATATTACTGCATTAGAGAATGTCATTCTGAATATTAGCTTGTAATATATAGCTGTTCTCATCCATATCACTATTGAGAACACATTAGCTCCTTTCCCAGATATCACTGCAGTTGACCCGGTCACTGTTTATACTATAAGACTAGAATAAACATTCCACCATGTTGATGTGGTCATTACAATTATTCCTTTTGGAGTTCTGACTATCATGTACCCAGGGTGAGAGCCTGTGAGACTACACTGTATAATAATCTTTATTCGGCACCGAGGTCCGAGGTTCGATCCTGGCTCTGGGTCACAGTCCGTGTGGAGTTTGCACATTCTCCCCGTGTTTGCATGGCTTTCGCCCCCACAACCCAAACGAGGTGCCGTGTAGGTGGATTGACCACATTAAATTGCACCACACCAACCAGCGCCGAAGGGCCTCCGCCGGCCGGCGAGGTTGGCGCACGTGCGGGAGCGCCAGCGCGATCTGGCGCATGCGCCGAATCGCTGCCGTATTTACCTTTTTTTTCTTTTTAAAAAGTATTTTTATTAAGGTTTTGCAGAATTTTTTCATAATAATACAGTAGTAACAATAACAACAAAACAAACTAGAGTGAACATTCACATAATGCAAAAAGAGAATATACAATAACAATTAAACAGACATTACCCCACGCGACCCAGTCTTCCCACACCATCCCAATGAAGCACACACCCACCCCCCCTACGGATTGCTGCTGCTGCTGACATTTTAATTTCCCCCGAGAAAGTCGAGGAACGGCTGCCACCTCCGAGCGAACCCCAGCATTGACCCTCTTAAGGCAAACTTTATTTTCTCGAGGCTGAGAAACCCAGCCATGTCGTTAACCCAAGTCTCTACACTCGGGGACTTTGAGTCCCTCCACATTAATAAAATCCGTCTCCGGGCTACTAGGGAGGCAAAGGCCAAGACGTCGGCCTCTTTCGCCCCCTGAACTCCCGGGTCTTCTGACACTCCAAAGATTGCTATCTCTGGACTCGGCACCACCCGTGTGTTAAGCACCTTGGACATTGCCCTCGCGAACCCGTGCCAGAACTCTCTAAGCTCCGGGCATGCCCAAAACATGTGGACATGGTTTGCAGAGCTGCCCTTGCACCTCACACAACTGTCTTCTACCCTAAAAACGTGTTCATTCTCGCTGCCATCATGTGTGCCCGGTGGACCACCTTAAATTGAATTAGACTGAGCCTGGCACATGATGAGGAATTAACCCTGCCCAGGACCTCTGCCCACAGACCCGCTTTCAACTCCTCACCCCTCACCTAGCTCCTCCTCCCACTTGCCCTTGAGCTCCTCCACCAGGGTTTCCTCCGCCTCCTGTAGTTCCCGGTAGATATCCAATACCTTCCCCTCCCCCACCCTGGTGCCGGAGACCACCCTGTCCTGTATCCTCAGTGGTGGCAGCGTCGGAAAGGCCACTGCCTGTTTGTTCTGGAATGCTCGTACTTGCAGATATTTAAAGGCGTTTCCTGGCGGCAGATTAAATTTGTCCTCTAGCGCCTTCAAACTGGGAAAGCTTCCGTCTATGACCAGATCTCCCATCCTGCTGATACCTGCCCTCTGCCAGCTGTGGAACCCACCATTCATCCTCGCCGGGACAAACCTGAGGCTGTTACATATCGGGGTCCAGACCGACGCTCCCTCCACCTTCTTGTACCTCCTCCACTGTCCCCAGATCCGCAGTGTCGCCACCACCACCGGACTTGTGGAGTAACCAGTCGGCGAGAACGGCAAAGGAGCCGTTATCAAAGCTCCCAGACTGGTACCTTTACATGACGCCGTCTCCAGCTGCTCCCCCCCCCCCACCACCACCATCGCCCACTTCCTAATCATCGCTATATTGGTCGCCCAGTAGTAGTTGTGAAAGCTTGGCAGCGCCAACCTGCCCCCCCACCCCTCCGACTGCGCTCCAACAGCGATCTCCTTTATTCGCCCACACAATGAACCTACTCACCCACTTAAAAACGGCCTTAGGGATGAAGATGGGGAGGCACTGAAAGACAAACAAAAATCTGTGGAGGACAGCCATTTTCACGGTCTGCACCCTCCCTGCCAGTGACAGCGGGAGCATGTCCCACCTTTTAAAGTCCCCTTCCATTTGCTCCACAAACCGGGTCAGGTTGAGCCTGTGCAGGGCATCCCATTTCCTGGCCACTTGTATACCAGGGTAACAAAAACTTTCGCTGTTACCACCTCCACCTCCCCTCCCTCTGAGGGCATCATAATAATATTGAAAAGTCTCCGGACATTGGTATTGAGTTGTCTGCCTTTCACAAACCCAGTCTGGACTTCCTCTATCACCCCGGGATGCAATCCTCAATTCTTGTGGCCAGAATCTTAGCTAGAAATTTGGTATCCACGTTTATCAGCAAAATCGGCCTGTGTGACTCGCAATGTTCCGGGTCCTTCCCTCGTTTAAGAATGAGTGAGATCAAGGCCTGTAACATTGTTGGGGGGGAGGGTTCATTTTTCTCTAGCCTCATTGAAGGTCCTCATCAGGAGTGGGCTCAATATTTCCGAAAATGTCTTTCAAAGAACAAAGAACAAAGAACATTACAGCACAGGAACAGGCCCTTCGGCCCTCCAAGCCTGTGCTGATCACATGTCCCATCTAAACCAATCGTCTATATCCTTCTCTCCCTCGTCTGTTCATGTGCCTATCCGGATAAGTCTTAAAGGTCGCTAACGTATCTGCCTGAACCACCTCACTTGGTAGAGCATTCCAGGCCACCACCACCCTCTGTGTAAAAAGCTTTCCCCACACATCTCCACTGAACCTATCCCCCCTCACTTTGAACTTGTGCCCGCTTGGAATTGTCATTTCGGCCCTGGGGAAAAAACCTTCAACTGTTCACCCTATCTATACCCCTAACAATTTTATAAACTTCTATCAGGTCGCCCCCCCTCAGCCTCCATCTCTCCAGGGAGAACAAGCCCAGTTTATTCAATCTCACCTCATAGCTAATACCCTCCATACCAGGCAACATCCTGGTAAACCTTTTCTGTGCTTTCTCCAAAGCCTTCATATCCTTCTGGTAGCGTGCTGACCAGAATTGGACACAGTATTCCAAATGTGGCCTAACCAACCTTCTACATAACTGTAACATAATTTGAGAGTTTTTATACTCGATACCCCATTCCAGTGAAGGCAAGCATGCTATTTGAGGCCATCACATTTTGCCACATTGCATTCCATCCTCCATGTTCTTTCCCACTTACCAAACCAACCTATATCCCTCTGCAAACTCGGTGTCCTCGTCACATCACTTACTTTCCCACCTAAATTTTTATCGTCAGACAACTTGGAAACATTTACATTCAGTTTGTCTCATCTTAAATCATTAATATCGATGGCAAGACCATAAGACATAGGAGCAGAAGTCGGCCATTCGATGACATCACGACTGATACAAGCGTCAACTCCACTTTCCCGCCTAATACCCAGAACCCTTGATTCCCTTACAGAGTAAAAATCTGTCTATCTCAGCTTTGGACGTGCTTAATTACCCAACTTCTACAGCTCTCTGCGGTAAAGAATTCCCCAGTTTCACCACCCTCTGAGAGAAGAAATTCCTCCTCATCGCTGTCTGAAATGGGTGACCTCCCTACTCTGAGATTATGCCCTCTTGTCCTGGACTCTGCCACAAGGGGAAACAACCTCTCAGAATCTCCTATAGAATTCTACCTGGTCACCGTCCTGCCCTGGGGCTTTACCCGATTGCATGCCCTCTATACCCTTGACAATCTCCTCCAATTCAATCAGGGCCCTCAGCCCCTCCACCAGGGCCTCTTCCACCTTTGGAAACCTCAACTGGTCCAAAGGTTGCCTCACCCCATCCACTCCCGTGGGGGGCTCCGACTCAGACAGTTTACTATAGAACTCCTTAAAGACTCCGTTCACCCCCCCCCCCTGCTGGCGTATTTCCTGCGCATGCGCACGGGATTTCTTCTCTGCGCCGGCCATCGCGGAGGTTCACAGCGGCCAGCGTGGAGGGAAAGAGTGCCCCCACGGCACAGCCCCACCTGCGGATCGGTGGGCCCCGATCACGGGCCAGGCCACCGTGGGGCCGGCCACCCCCCCCCCCCCACCACGGGGCCAGATTCCCCCGTGCCCCGCGAGGACTCCGCAGGCCGCACGCAGAGCCAGGTCCTGCAGGTAAGGACCTGTTGTGATTTGCGCCAGCGGGACCAGCCGAAAACGACGGCATCTCCACCTTTAACTTGGAGAGGTGTATCTGTCCTGTGTGTGACCCAAGTCACCCACTGACTCTGAACATCCTCACAGCAACTTGGGGACAGGCATTTCGAAAGCACATTTCAGAACCTTTGGGTATCGCAAACTGCTTCACAGGCAATGGAGCCCTTTTGAAATCTAGTCAGGAGTAATTTAGGAAATGGACCAGCTAATTTGAGAAAGAGAGAGAGAGAGAGAGATACAGGGAGACACAGAAACAAGATGAGGTTGTGCTGTACATGTTTCAGAACTGACACTGAGACACACACGAGATGTACAATATCAATTATTATTCTGAAGCATTTGATTAAATCATCCCTTAACCTAAATTCCAACCCAAATACTGTCTGGAATTAAATACAGAGTCAAAATCCCTCTGTCCTGTCCAAGGGATTTTTCATTGCAGATACTTATTTTTATTATTTTGGAAAAGCAGAATTCAAATTGCACCGAATCCCAGAGTGGACTCTTGTTCATTCCAATCATGAACTCAGCCCTTCACATTCAAACATGAAGTTTAAGCTCTGATTACAGGTGCCTGCTTGTCTCTGTTTGTATATTGGATATTCTGAATTCAAGTTGCTTTGTCACTTGTCTGAAGTATTTGAATAATTGGTGTTGGTTAATCAATCCTTTCTCTCAGCACATGGAAGTTGTGAACCTCAGTCTGATGTAGTAAACAAAAAGCTGCTTCCTTTGATCATCAATCCATTTCCCAACCCTAAAAAGATCTCACACCTTTCCATAATGCAGGAATATCTCAATCAAAACTTCTAATCAGTTCCCCATACACTTGTTAACACTTGCCTGTGTGAAGTAAATTCCACTGACAGATTCCAAAACTTGCACAGAACAATGACTGATTACTTTAAACTTTCAAACAGAACTATTTTAACTTGTACGAAGTCTTACAACACCGGGTTAAAGTCCAACAGGTTTGTTTCGATGTCACTAGCTTTCGGAGCGCTGCTCCTTCCTCAGGTGAATGAAGACGTATGTTCCAGAAGGACATATATAGACAAATCCAAAGATGCCAAACAATGCTTGGAATGCGACCATTAGCAGGTGATTAAATCTTTACAGATCCAGAGATGGGGTAACCCCAGGTTAAAGAGGTGTGAATTGTATCAAGCCAGGACAGTTGGTATGATTTTGCAGGCCAGATGGTGGGGGATGAATGTAATGCAACATGAATCCCAGGTCCCGGTTGAGGCCGCACTAATGTGTGCGGAACTTGGCTATAAGTTTCTGCTCGGCGATTCTGCGTTGTCGCGCGTGCTGAAGGCCGCCTTGGAGAACGCTTACCCGGAGATCAGAGGCTGAATGCCCTTGACTGCTGAAGTGTTCCCCGACTGCAAGGGAACATTCCTGCCTGGTGATTGTTGCGCGATGTCCGTTCATTCGTTGTCGCAGTGACTGCATAGTCTCGCCAATGTACCACGCTTCGGGACATCCTTTCCTGCAGCGTATGAGGTAGACAACGTTGGCCGAGTCACACGAGTATGTACCGCGTACCTGGTGGGTGGTGTTCTCACGTGTAATAGTGGTATCCATGTCGATGATCTGGCACGTCTTGCAGAGATTGCCATGGCAGGGTTGTGTGGTGTCGTGGTCACTGTTCTGAAGACTGGGTAGCTTGCGGCAAACAATGGTTTGTTTGAGGTTGCGCAGTTGTTTGAAGGCAAGTAGTGGGGGCGTGGGGATGACCTTGGCAAGATGTTCATCGTCATCAATGACATGTTGAAGGCTGTGAAGAAGATGACGTCGTTTCTCCGCTCCGGTGAAGTACTGGACGACGAAGGGCATTCTGTCGGTTGTGTCCCATGTTTGTCTTCTGAGGAGGTCGGTGCGGTTTTTCGCTGTGGCACGTTGGACCTGTCGATCGATGAGTCGAGTGCCATATCCCGTTCGTACGAGGGCATCTTTCAACGTCTGTAGATGTCTGTTACGCTCCTCCTCGTCTGAGCAGATCCTGTGTAT
This sequence comes from Scyliorhinus torazame, assembly GCF_047496885.1. Taxonomy (NCBI): domain Eukaryota; kingdom Metazoa; phylum Chordata; class Chondrichthyes; order Carcharhiniformes; family Scyliorhinidae; genus Scyliorhinus; species Scyliorhinus torazame. Next base: position 197,829,107 of record NC_092720.1, read on the forward strand.
ACAGAGAGCTTGTCCATAGGGGATGGCTTCTTTAATGTGTTTAGGGTGGAAGCCGGAGAAGTGGAGCATCGTGAGGTTATCTGTGGGTTTGCGGTAAAGCGAAGTGCTGAGGTGACCGTCCTTGATGGAGACAAGTGTGTCCAAGAATGCAACTGATTTTGGAGAGTAGTCCATGGTGAGTCTGATGGTTGGATGGAACTTATTAATGTCATCGTGTAGTCGTTTCAGTGATTCTTCGCCGTGGGTCCAAAGGAAAAAAATGTCATCGATGTATCTGGTGTATAACGTCGGTTGAAGGTCCTGTGCGGTGAGTAGGTCCTGTTCAAACTTGTGCATGAAGATGTTGGCGTATTGGGGTGCGAATTTGGTCCCCATGGCTGTTCCGTGCATCTGGATGAAGAACTTGTTGTCGAAGGTGAAGACGTTGTGATCCAGAATGAAGCGGATGAGTTGCAGAATTGCGTCTGGAGATTGGCAGTTGTCGGTGTTGAGTACGGAGGCTGTTGCAGCAATGCCGTCGTCATGGGGGATGCTGGTGTAGAGTGCCGAGACGTCCATTGTGACGAGGAATGTTCCTGGTTCAACTGGTCCATGGTTGCTGAGTTTCTGTAGGAAGTCCGTTGTGTCGCAACAGAAGCTGGGCGTACCTTGTACGATGGGTTTCAAGATGCCCTCGATGTAGCCAGAGAGGTTCTCACACAAGGTCCCATTGCCTGAAACGATAGGGCGGCCTGGTGTGTTGGCCTTATGTATTTTCGGGAGGCAGTAGAGATCTCCAATGCAGGGAGTACGTGGGATGAGAGCACGTAGGATGCTCTGAAGATCTGGATCCAAAGTCTTGATCAGTCTGTTAAGTTGGGGGATGTGTTCCTTGGTCGGATCTGCAGGTAACTGTCTGTAGTGTTCTTGGTTGTTCAGTTGTCGGTATACTTCTTTGCAGTAGTCCGTTCTGTTCAGTACGACAGTGGCCCCTCCTTTGTCTGCTGGTTTGATGACGATGCTGCGGTTGGTCTTGAGAGGGCGGATGGCATTGCGTTGTGCTTGGGTGACGTTCGGGGCTGTCTTGTGAATGCGACTGATGAATCTGGCATTGACGCGACTCCTGACGGCTTGAGCATACATGTCGAGTCAAAGGCAGCGGCCTTCCGGAGGGGTCCAATTCGACTCTTTCCTCTTCGGTTGCCGCACCGCAGATCTCTCGGTCTGCTGTTCCGGTTCATTGATAGTCTGCTTGGGTTCGCTGTTGGCCTCTTGGAGTCTGTGGAAGAATTCCCGGAGCCTGATTCGCCTGATGAATTCCTCCGTGTCTGCCGCGAGACTGATGGGGTCCATTTTGGTGGTGGTGCAGAAATTGAGCCCTCTGCTGAGGACTTCGATTTCGTCTGGTTGAAGGGTGTAGTCTGACAAGTTGACAATAGATTCCCTGTATTGTTTTCTACTGTGGTACCGGTGGTGGCTTGGTTGTTGCCGGTGGTGATGCCAAGTTTCTCAAGCTTTCTGTTCTTGGTGTGCATATAGGTGGCATAGTATTGTTGTCTCATCTGTTTGGTGGTGCTCCGCAGCTGGTCTGCTGCATCCTGAGCGCAAGTTGAGAATATGGCCTCTATCTTGGTTTCCAGGTTGCTGCGTCTGCTGTAGAGCTGGCGGACGAGGTGGTTGAGGAGTGTGAGAGAGGTGCGACGGCAGAGTCTCTCAGCATAGTCTGTGTTGTAGGTCGACTTGAGTGGGTTTGTGATCTGTAGCCCTTTCGGGATCTTGTCTGCTTTCTTGCATCTTTGTGGAAACTTAATATCAGTGTCTATATGCGCGATCTTCCTGGAGATCCTCTCCACTTTGAGCCGGCAGTTTGCGGTGTCAATGGTAGCCATGATGTGGAGATGCCGGCATTGGACTGGGGTGAGCACAGTACGAAGTCTTACAACACCAGGTTAAAGTCCAACAGGTTTGTTTCGATGTCACTAGCTTTCGGAGCGCTGCTCCTTCCTCAGGTGAATGATTTTAACTTGTGCATCAGTCCTATTATACAGAAATGTTGTCCCTGTGGGCTGACTGTTCCTCAGTACGATTGAAACATTGAGGGACCCCACGCACTGCATTTGACAACATTTGTGGCACTTCCAATATCTACGAGACATTGCTGTCTGTATTGTGTGAATCCAGCTGTGAAAAATCAATTAACAGAAAGCAGTTGGGGTGATCATACTGACTGTTTTAATTTAATCTAAATTGTTTCATTATAAATTCTAATCTCAGGAATTGACATCAGTTCTAATCTCAGGAATTGACATCAGAGGATTTCAGTGAAAAATCCCATTGAACCTCCTTGTCTAATAAAATGATGTTGTTGCCGATGACCCTGTATTGATTCAGGAATAAACTTTACATCTCACAGTGTGAAAAAAATCAAATTGAATCCCAATTTATATAGCAGCTGACTGAAGAAATCTGACTGTGAGTAACATAGAATAAGATTGTTCCCATCAAAGACTCCCAAGACAGGTCCGTCCCGGGAAATTCTTGCTGGTTTTTACTCATTGTATAGAAACCCCTCCTCGGGAGACAGATAAATAGACATCCCAAACTAGTCAGAAACTCAGGGGGAATTAAATATTAACATAAAGACTGAAGTAAGGACAGGACATTGCTAGATCTGTTGCTGTGCCCTGAATTAACATGACCATAGACAGGACAAATGCCTCTGGCCTCTCCTGTGAAGACACATCTTTAGCAAACCATCGCAGCGGACAGACTGAAAACATTCATGACAGAAAGTCAGGGGGTAGGTCTGCACACAGATCTCTGAGGAGATCTCAACCAATACTGTTTCTAATCATTCCCCAATAGTATTTGAACTCAGCGCTGGCTGAGGCCTGTTCTGCAGGCTTCACCCAGGGTGAGTTGTGTCTGGTTATTACCCTGACCGAGGTGTAATTTTAATATCTGAGGGATAGTGAGTGAGGGAGGGGGACAGAAATATAAATGAGTGAGGGACTGAGAGTCAGAGAGAAACATAAGGGAAGGGGGAAACTGTCTCTCATCTTTTTTTAGCCTCTGGTTGAAAGCTGTACCATTTTTGTGTTTGAACATTGCTGAGAGTTTGTGTAACTGATAAGTGGATCCTGGGATCTCGCTATACCAAATAGTGTCAAAGTTTTCCTGTCTTTCAGTCAACTTTCTCCCTCTTTTCCCCAGGAATTTGAATTTTGAAGACTGCAATGTGAGCAGGAATCTTTGGACAAGGGCTATTCTCCAGAGGACAAGTGGAAGGACTGAGGCCTACTCCACTGGCCGCACACACGTGAGTTGTCTCTTTATTGCCGCCCCGGCCTTGCACTTAGACACAAACACATTAACCCTTTGGTGGGTGACAAAGAGTAAATTAAAGATCTGTAATATGAAGCTGTCTAAATGTTGTTTATGAACCCAAAATAACAGGGGTTCTTTTAAATCTGGATGTCCCAAAAGGGAGGGGGGTTTGATTTCATTGCCTGAGCCCCGTTCACTCTCCGTATAACCTGTTAGCTATTTTAAACGACACTCAACACTGCTGACTGCACCTTCTGGGATCTTTCTCTGTACCAATGGATTTTGTTTTACAAAGGATTTTCTTAGTTTTGAGAGGCAGTTTAACTCTTTCCGAGGATTGAAGGGAGTTCTTTAGACTTGGTCCAATCCACACACACAGGATGAGGGGGGAGGAAGGGGTTTAGATCCAGGGTGGAATGGGGGAATGGGGCTCGTAGCAGGAGTGAGGGGGGGGAGAGGAAAGACAGCGCCCCGCCTGGTTAGGTAACATTGCTGCTGCTGTGGGATCTTGCTGTTCACGCACAGGCCTGTGGCCTTTGCCCGCAAAGCAATTGAGATCACAACTCTTAAAATAAAATAGCACATGGACTGCAAAGTGGGTTCGAAGGTCTCAAATTTGAAAGTCTTGGGAATGAGGGAGTTGATGAACCCTTTCCACAGACGACTGAGGGGACATTCAGCCAGGATCACATTGCTGCTTGTGGGATCTTACTGTGCAAACAATACTGCTGTCAGTTTGTACATTGCAACAATGGTGTAGAAACAGAGAGAAAGAGAGAGAGAGAGAAATTCACGATGTGAAACTCTGAACTCAATAATGAAAGTGTTATCATTTTTGGGATCTCCCTGTGCACAAGTTGCCTGCAGAATTCATAAAATTAACAAAAGCGGGGCCACTTTTAAAATTAATCCATCGACTAAAGTAATCTCGATGGTGCAGAATTAAAGTCCCTTAACTTGAAGCGGGTATAATTCTGGAATGAAGCCTGTATTTTAGGCCGAGACGTAAATATGAGGGTGAAATGAAATCCGCAGGGGGTCATTTGAATTCAGTTTGCTGTGGTTGTGATTGTTAGATTCCTGTGTGTGACCCTCTCTCTCTCTCTCTCTCTCTACTTCCCAACTACTGGGATGAGCAAGAGAGAGAGAGAAGTACAGAAAGAATGTGGGGCTGGGGGGTGATGGAGATTAGAGAGAGGGAGAATGACAGAGAGGGAGGTAGTGAAAAAGAGAGGCTGTCTCTCCCTTTCTGCATTCTTTCCATTCTTGTCTCTCTCTCTCTGTCTCCCCAGCGTTCTGCCGATATCTGTCCATCTCTCTCCACCTTCTTCGTGTCTCTTTAAACCTTCAATCAATGAAAACCACCCCACAAACTGCACCGGGGAGCCTCCAGCACACCTTCCCGGGGATTCCTTGATTTGCGAAAGAATAGCAATAAATGCTGGGAGGGTGATTTACCGGGCAGTGGGTTTCCCAGTTTAAAGAGGGGAGTTTAACTTTCTGAGGGCGGATGTGTCTCCAGACTCGGAATACCCATGCTGTTCAGAGGTTGGGGTGGTGGCGAGGGGAGATGGAAGAAAGAATATAGCAGTCAAGGGAAGGAACATGTCCTCCACCCCCTGCTCACCTGCCTGTCCCACCCTGACAGAATCACATTGCTGTGTGTGGGATCCTGCTGTGCACCAATGGCCTGCAGCCTTTCCTGAACTGTCAACTTAGTGACCACGCACAATTTAAAATTAAACTGGCTCACTGAGTGTGAAGCAGTCGGGAGGTGGTGAGGAAGTGGGTCTGAAATGAATAGGCCGCAGCCTGGGTACAGGTTTGTCCTCAATGGTGGTGTTTGTGTTTTAGACAGGGCGGTGGGGTTGGAAGGATTTCTGAGCGGGGTTTTGGGGTTAAATATCCCTGTCTCTGTCCCTCTAGCTTTCTATCTCTCCCTTTCCAATCATTTATTTGTACATTGAATCTTCTAATAAATGGGTTTGAGAATCCCAAGGTGATTTAGACATAGAAAGGATAGAAATGAAATGAAAATTGCTTATTGTCACAAGTAGGCTTCAATGAAGTTACTGTGAAAAGCCCCTAGTTGCCACATTCCGGCTCCTGTTCGGGGAGGCTGTTACGGGAATTGAACCGTGCTGCTGGCCTTCCTGGGTCTGCTTTCAAAGCCAGCGATTTAGCCCTGTGCTAAACAGCCGAACCATGTTCGTCATAAATGATAAGAATATAGAAACAGTGGAAGTTCAAAGCGTACAACATTTCTGTGTGATAGGATTGAGGCATCAGTTAAGATAGTTCTGTTTTGGGTTTCCGGGTGCGGCGATGACCAGCTAAGTCGCACGTTTCGGCAGCTCCCGGTAGAACGGACTTTTGGGCTCTTAATAGGAGCCCCAACGGCAATTTTAACGGCTAAAAACACTGTGCGGTAAACCAGAAGGGAATTCCCCCTGGACACGGATGGAAAAAGGAGAGGAAAGTGGCCGGAATGCGGAGGATCCTCTAGAGCAGCGGCAAGGAAGGCAAGCACAAAGCAAGATGGCGTCGGAAGGTGGCCGTCTAGTATGGGGCCCTGACCAACAAGAGTTCCTGCGGCGCTGTGTGGAAGAACTTAAAAAGGAGATGAAGAAGGAGCTGCTGGCCCCGATGTTACAGGCGATTGAAGGGCTAAAGGAGGAGCAAAAGACCCAGGAGCAGGAGCTTCGGGTCGTGAAGGCAAAGGCCGCTGAAAATGAAGACGAAATACAGGGCCTGGTGGTGAAGACAGAGTTGCACGAGGCACAACACAAAAGGTGTGTGGAAAGGCTGGAGGTGCTGGAGAATAATGCGAGGAGGAAGAATTTAAGGATTCTTGGTCTTCCCGAAGGTGCAGAAGGGGCGGACGTCGGGGCATATGTGAGCACGATGCTTCACTCGTTAATGGGATCGGAGGCCCCGACGGGCCCGTTGGAGGTGGAGGGAGCTTATCAAGTTATGACGCGAAGACCGAGGGCTGGAGAAATACCTCGAGCAATAGTGGTAGGATTTCTCCGATATAATGACAGAGAGATGGTCCTCGGATGGGCGAAGAAAACTCGGAGCAGTAGGTGGGAGAACGCGGTGATCCGCGTATATCAAGATTGGAGCGCAGAGGTGGCGAGAAGGAGGGCAAGTTTTATTCGGGCCAAGGGGCAGCACGGTAGCATTGTGGATAGCACAATTGCTTCACAGCTCCAGGGTCCCAGGTTCGATTCCGGCTTGGGTCACTGTCTGTGCGGAGTCTGCACATCCTCCCCGTGTGTGCGTGGGTTTCCTCCGGGTGCTCCGGTTTCCTCCCACAGTCCAAAGATGTGCAGGTTAGGTGGATTGGCCATGATAAATTGCCCTTAGTGTCCAAAATTGCCCTTCGTGTTGGGTGGGATTAGTGGGTTATGGGGATAGGGTGGGGGTGTTGATGTTGGGTAGGGTGCTCTTTCCAAGAGCCGGTGCAGACTCGATGGGCCGAATGGCCTCCTTTTGCACTGTACATTCTATGATCTATGATTTACATTGTCATGTTTCTTTTATACATTGGAGTGTTAATGACCCAGACCGAGGGGGGTTTACACTGTTAACTGCCCCTCGTTGTACATTTGCTGGTGAGACCTTACACAGTGGTCTTTCCCCATTGCGCCTTGGCGGCAGCTGCCCCAAGCTTGAGTGCGTCCCTCAGCACATAGACCTGGACCTTGGAATGTGCCAGTCTGCAACACTCGTTGCCATCGTGAAACTCCACGGATCCTCCGTTGGCATCAGCACTTAGCCTGAGGATTGGAGAATCCAGCCCACGGTGTTTTGAATTTGCCGGCCACAAATAAAATGTTAGGGGGAGAATTGTGTGGGGTGAGGGTTATTTTTTCTGGGGTAAATAAATTGTAGTTATGGGTGGATTGCAGGCAGAGTAATAAACTCTGAGCAGAAGGAATAATTGTTGATAATGGAAGGGAGTAAAATAATGGAGGTGGGCAATTATTGTGTGGAAAGACTAGGTAACCAGCAAATACATAAGACTGGACAGGTCTCGAAAGAGTTGAGCGCCCTACTGGCAAGTGAATGAACAGCAATTCTATTTTTATTTTGTAAACCAGGGGAGAGCGCGAACGCAGTCCCCCACTACCACAAATTTTGCAGTCGAGTATCCCGCATTTGGGGACATCGCAGGCGTCAGCACACCCGAAGTGCAATGGGCTAGCCTCGTCCTGGGCGAACCACCTTTTTGATCATGGTTTCACCCCTGCCAGGTAAGTATGCTTAAAAATTCGACACACTCCCAGCCCACACCACACATCACATCTTTCACTCACACTTACTGCATTTACACCGCCAAACTGTCCCTTTACTTACAATTTCCTCTCATCAGTAAAGCTAGTTCTTCGGTATTGTTCTAACAAATGTTGGAATGTTCCTCTCTAGTTGGAGAAATATGGCTCAAAAAGTCCACTATGCTCATTTGCATATTGCCCTTAAAAGGAAGTGAACCGCCCCTCAGCCACAATCACAGGCTCAGCTTTCCGGAAAGAAAACTTTCTCTGTCTAACTTTGTTCAGCAAGGAAAGATGAAACTTCTCAGACACTGGCAGAGAGAGAGATTGATCAGGAGGGTTTGGAGTCACAAACATGCTCATTATTGTCACTCGGAGAGATGTTTTTGGTCACGAGGTTGAGGACCCCCCCCCCAGACTACCCACACCCACTCCCTCCCACACACTTCCTTCCCCCCCCACTCCCCCCCCCCACACACACCACCGCCCCACACACTCCCCCCCACCCACTCTCCACCCCACACACTCCCCACACTCCCCCCCTCACACACTCCCCCACCCACACACTCCCCACCCCACACTCCCCCCCCCCACACACACACTCCCCCCCCACACACCCACTCCCCCCACACACACAACCCCGCCCCACACACTCCCCCCCCCACACACTCCCTACCCCCCAATCCCCCCCCACACACACCCCCACACAAACACCCACACACTCCCCCCCACACATACTCCCCCCACAGGGAGGGTGCAGAAGAGATTTACCAGATGTTGCCTGGTATGGAGGGCATTAGGTATGAGGAGCGGTTGAATAAACTCGGTTTGTTCTCACTGGAACGACGGAGGTTGAGGGGTGACCTGATAGCGGTCTACAAAATTATAAGGAGCATAGACAGATAGTCAGCGGCTTTTCCCCATGGTAGCAGGGTCAATTACTCGGGGGCATAGGTTTAAGGTGCGAGGGGCAATGTTTAGAAATGAAATGAAATGAAATGAAAATCGCTTATTGTCACAAGTAGGCTTCAATGAAGTTACTGTGAAAAGACCCTAGTCGCCACATTCCAGCGCCTGTTCGGGGAGGCTGTTACAGGAATTGAACCGTGCTGCTGGCCTGCCTTGGTCTGCTTTCAAAGCCAGCGATTTAGCCCTGTGTACGAGGCAAGTCTTTTACACAGAGGGTAGTGGGTGCCTGGAACTCGCTGCCGGAGGAGGTGGTGGAAGCAGGGACGATAGTGACATTTAAGGTCCATCTTGAGAAATACATGAATAGGATGGGAATAGAGGGATACAGACCCAGGAAGTGTAGAAGATTGTAGTTTAGGCGGGCAGCATTGTAGTTTAGGTGGCACTGGCTTGGAGGGCCGAAGGGCCTGTTCCTGTGCTGTACTTTTCTTTGTTCTTTGTTGTTCTTGTTCAATATAAACCCCATATTTCAATTTATTTCCTGGCTGCATCAGTAGCTGTAAATGCTGCTGTACACTCTATCTGAAATATTACTGCATTAGAGAATGTCATTCTGAATATTAGCTTGTAATATATAGCTGTTCTCATCCATATCACTATTGAGAACACATTAGCTCCTTTCCCAGATATCACTGCAGTTGACCCGGTCACTGTTTATACCAGAAGACTAGAATAAACATTCCACCATGTTGATGTGGTCACTACAATTATTCCTTTTGGAGTTCTGACTATCATGTACCCAGGGTGAGAGCCTGTGAGACTACACTGTATAATAATCTTTATTCGGCACCGAGGTCCCAGGTTCGATCCTGGCTCTGGGTCACAGTCCGTGTGGAGTTTGCACATTCTCCCCGTGTTTGCATGGCTTTCGCCCCCACAACCCAAACGAGGTGCCGTGTAGGTGGATTGACCACATTAAATTGCACCACACCAACCAGCGCCGAAGGGCCTCCGCCGGCCGGCGAGGTTGGCGCACGTGCGGGAGCGCCAGCGCGATCTGGCGCATGCGCCGAATCGCTGCCGTATTTACCTTTTTTTTTCTTTTTAAAAAGTATTTTTATTAAGGTTTTGCAGAATTTTTTCATAATAATACAGTAGTAACAATAACAACAAAACAAACTAGAGTGAACATTCACATAATGCAAAAAGAGAATATACAATAACAATTAAACAGACATTACCCCACGCGACCCAGTCTTCCCACACCATCCCAATGAAGCACACACCCACCCCCCCTACGGATTGCTGCTGCTGCTGACATTTTAATTTCCCCCGAGAAAGTCGAGGAACGGCTGCCACCTCCGAGCGAACCCCAGCATTGACCCTCTTAAGGCAAACTTTATTTTCTCGAGGCTGAGAAACCCAGCCATGTCGTTAACCCAAGTCTCTACACTCGGGGGCTTCGAGTCCCTCCACATTAATAAAATCCATCTCCAGGCTACTAGGGAGGCAAAGGCCAAGACGTCGGCCTCTTTCGCCCCCTGAACTCCCGGGTCTTCTGACACTCCAAAGATTGCTATCTCTGGACTCGGCACCACCCGTGTGTTAAGCACCTTGGACATTGCCCTCGCGAACCCGTGCCAGAACTCTCTAAGCTCCGGGCATGCCCAAAACATGTGGACATGGTTTGCAGGGCTGCCCTTGCACCTCACACAACTGTCTTCTACCCTAAAAACGTGCTCATTCTCGCTGCCATCATGTGTGCCCGGTGGACCACCTTAAATTGAATTAGACTGAGCCTGGCACATGATGAGGAGGAATTAACCCTGCCCAGGACCTCTGCCCACAGACCCGCTTTCAACTCCTCACCCCTCACCTAGCTCCTCCTCCCACTTGCCCTTGAGCTCCTCCACCAGGGTTTCCTCCGCCTCCTGTAGTTCCCGGTAGATATCCAATACCTTCCCCTCCCCCACCCTGGTGCCGGAGACCACCCTGTCCTGTATCCTCAGTGGTGGCAGCGTCGGAAAGGCCACTGCCTGTTTGTTCTGGAATGCTCGTACTTGCAGATGTTTAAAGGCGTTTCCTGGCGGCAGATTAAATTTGTCCTCTAGCGCCTTCAAACTGGGAAAGCTTCCGTCTATGACCAGATCTCCCATCCTGCTGATACCTGCCCTCTGCCAGCTGTGGAACCCACCATCCATCCTACCCGGGACAAACCTGAGGTTGTTACATATCGGGGTCCAGATCGACGCTCCCTCAACCTTCTTGTACCTCCTCCACTGTCCCCAGATCCGCAGTGTCGCCACCACCACCGGACTTGTGGAGTAACCGGTCGGCGAGAACGGCAAAGGAGCTGTTATCAAAGCTCCCAGACTGGTACCTTTACATGACGCCGTCTCCAGCTGCTCCCCCCCCCCCACCCCCACCCCCCCCCCCCCCCCCCCACCACCATCGCCCACTTCCTAATCATCGCTATATTGGTCGCCCAGTAGTAGTTGTGAAAGCTTGGCAGCGCCAACCTGCCCCCCCACCCCTCCGACTGCGCTCCAACAGCGATCTCCTTTATTCGCCCACACAATGAACCTACTCACCCACTTAAAAAAGACCTTAGGGATGAAGATTGGGAGGCACTGAAAGACAAACAAAAATCTGTGGAGGACAGCCATTTTCACGGTCTGCACCCTCCCTGCCAGTGACAGCGGGAGCATGTCCCACCTTTTAAAGTCCCCTTCCATTTGCTCCACAAACCGGGTCAGGTTGAGCCTGTGCAGGGCATCCCATTTCCTGGCCACTTGTATACCAGGGTAACAAAAACTTTCGCTGTTACCACCTCCACCTCCCCTCCCTCTGAGGGCATCATAATAATATTGAAAAGTCTCCGGACATTGGTATTGAGTTGTCTGCCTTTCACAAACCCAGTCTGGACTTCCTCTATCACCCCTGGGACGCAATCCTCAATTCTTGTGGCCAGAATCTTAGCTAGCAATTTGGTATCCACGTTTATCAGCAAAATCGGCCTGTGTGACTCGCAATGTTCCGGGTCCTTCCCTCGTTTAAGAATGAGTGAGATCAAGGCCTGTAACATTGTTGGGGGGGGGAGGGTTCCTTTTTCTCTAGCCTCATTGAAGGTCCTCATCAGGAGTGGGCTCAATATTTCCGAAAATGTCTTATAGAATTCTACCTGGTAACCGTCCTGCCCTGGGGCTTTACCCAATTGCATGCCCTCTATACCCTTGACAATCTCCTCCAATTCAATCAGGGCCCTCAGCCCCTCCACCAGGGCCTCTTCCACCTTTGGAAACCTCAACTGGTCCAAAAGTTGCCTCATCCCATCCACTCCCGTGGGAGGCTCCGACTCAGACAGTTTACTATAGAACTCCTTAAAGACTCCGTTCACCCCCCCCCCCCCCCCCCCCACTGCTGGCGTATTTCCTGCGCATGCGCACGGGATTTCTTCTCTGCGCCGGCCATCGCGGAGGTTCACAGCGGCCGGCGTGGAGGGAAAGAGTGCCCCCACGGCACAGCCCCACCTGCGGATCGGTGGGCCCCGATCACGGGCCAGGCCACCGTGGGGCCGGCCACCCCCCCCCCCCCCCCACCACGGGGCCAGATTCCCCCGTGCCCCGCGAGGACTCCGCAGGCCGCACGCAGAGCCAGGTCCTGCAGGTAAGGACCTGTTGTGATTTGCGCCAGCGGGACCAGCCGAAAACGACGGCATCTCCACCTTTAACTTGGAGAGGTGTATCTGTCCTGTGTGTGACCCAAGTCACCCACTGACTCTGAACATCCTCACAGCAACTTGGGGACAGGCATTTCGAAAGCACATTTCAGAACCTTTGGGTAACGCAAACTGCTTCACAGGCAATGGAGCCCTTTTGAAATCTAGTCAGGAGTAATTTAGGAAATGGACCAGCTAATTTGAGAAAGAGAGAGAGAGAGAGAGAGAGATACAGGGAGACACAGAAACAAGATGAGGTTGTGCTGTACATGTTTCAGAACTGACACTGAGACACACACGAGATGTACAATATCAATTATTATTCTGAAGCATTTGATTAAATCATCCCTTAACCTAAATTCCATTGTTTCAGAGTAAAGCTTCATCTACACTGTCCATCAAACACTCACAACCCAAATACTGTCTGGAATTAAATACAGAGTCAAAATCCCTCTGTCCTGTCCAAGGGATTTTTCATTGCAGATACTTATTTTTATTATTTTGGAAAAGCAGAATTCAAATTGCACCGAATCCCAGGGTGGACTCTTGTTCATTACAATCATGAACTCAGCCCTTCACATTCAAACATGAAGTTTAAGCTCTGATTACAGGTGCCTGCTTGTCTCTGTTTGTATATTGGATATTCTGAATTCAAGTTGCTTTGTCACTTGTCTGAAGGATTTGAATAATTGGTGTTGGTTAATCAATCCTTTCTCTCAGCACATGGAAGTTGTGAACCTCAGTCTGATGTAGTAAACAAAAAACTGCTTCCTTTGATCATCAATCCATTTCCCAACCCTAAAAAGATCTCACACCTTTCCATAATGCAGGAATATCTCAATCAAAACTTCTAATCAGTTCCCCATACACTTGTTAACACTTGCCTGTGTGAAGTAAATTCCACTGACAGATTCCAAAACTTGCACAGAACAATGACTGATTACTTTAAACTTTCAAACAGAATTATTTTAACTTGTACGAAGTCTTACAACACCGGGTTAAAGTCCAACAGGTTTGTTTCGATGTCACTAGCTTTCGGAGCGCTGCTCCTTCCTCAGGTGAATGAAGACGTATGTTCCAGAAACACATATATAGACAAATCCAAAGATGCCAAACAATGCTTGGAATGCGACCATTAGCAGGTGATTAAATCTTTGCAGATCCAGAGATGGGGTAACCCCAGGTTAAAGAGGTGTGAATTGTGTCAAGCCAGGACAGTTGGTAGGATTTCGCAGGCCAGATGGTGGGGGATGAATGTAATGCAACATGAATCCCAGGTCCCGGTTGAGGCCGCACTCATGTGTGCGGAACTTGGCTATAAGTTTCTGCTCGGCGATTCTGCGTAGTCGCGCGTGCTGAAGGCCGCCTTGGAGAACGCTTACCCGGAGATCAGAGGCTGAATGCCCTTGACTGCTGAAGTGTTCCCCGACTGCAAGGGAACATTCCTGCCTGGCGATTGTTGCGCGATGTCCGTTCAATCGTTGTCGCAGTGTCTGCATTGTCTCGCCAATGTACCACGCTTTGGGACATCCTTTCCTGCAGCGTATGAGGTAGACAACGTTGGCCGAGTCACACGAGTATGTACCGCGTACCTGGTGGGTGGTGTTCTCACGTGTAATAGTGGTATCCATGTCGATGATCTGGCACGTCTTGCAGAGATTACCATGGCAGGGTTGTGTGGTGTCGTGGTCACTGTTCTGAAGACTGGGTAGTTTGCTGCAAACAATGGTTTGTTTGAGGTTGCGCGGTTGTTTGAAGGCAAGTAGTGGGGGTGTGGGGATGACCTTGGTAAGATGTTCATCGTCATCAATGACGTGTTGAAGGCTGTGAAGAAGATGACGTCGTTTCTCCGCTCCGGGGAATGCAACTGATTTTGGAGAGTAGTCCATGGTGAGTCTGATGGTTGGCTGGAACTTTTTAATGTCATCGTGTAGTCATTTCAGTGATTCTTTGCCGTGGGTCCAAAGGAAAAAAATGTCATCGATGTATCTGGTGTATAACGTCGGTTGAAGGTCCTGTGTGGTGAGTAGGTCCTGTTCAAACTTGTGCATGAAGATGTTGGCGTATTGGGGTGCGAATTTGGTCCCCATGGCTGTTCCGTGCATCTGGATGAAGAACTTGTTGTTGAAGGTGAAGACGTTGTGATCCAGAATGAAGCGGATGAGTTGCAGAATTGCGTCTAGAGATTGGCAGTTGTCGGTGTTGAGTACTGAGGCTGTTGCAGCAATGCCGCCGTCATGGGGGATGCTGGTGTAGAGTGCCGAGACGTCCATTGTGACGAGGAATGTTCCTGGTTCAACTGGTCCATGGTTGCTGAGTTTCTGTTGGAAGTCCGTTGTGTCGCAACAGAAGCTGGGCGTACCTTGTACGATGGGTTTCAAGATGCCCTCGATGTAGCCAGAGAGGTTCTCACACAAGGTCCCATTGCCTGAAACGATAGGGCGGCCTGGTGTGTTGGCCTTATGTATTTTCGGGAGGCAGTAGAGATCTCCAACGCGGGGAGTACGTGGGATGAGAGCACGTAGCCTGCTCTGCAGATCTGGATCCAAGGTCTTGATCAGTCTGTTAAGTTGGCGGATGTGTTCCTTGGTCGGATCTGCGGGTAACTGTCTGTAGTGTTCTTGGTTGTTCAGTTGTCGGTATACTTCTTTGCAGTAGTCCGTTCTGTTCAGTACGACAGTGGCCCCTCCTTTGTCTGCTGGTTTGATGACGATGCTGCGGTTGGTCTTGAGAGGGCGGATGGCATTGCGTTGTGCTTGGGTGACGTTCGGGGCTGTCTTGTGAATGCGACTGATGAATCTGGCATTGACTCGACTCCTGACGGCTTGAGCATACATGTCGAGTCTAAGGCAGCGGCCTTCCGGAGGGGTCCAATTCGACTCTTTCCTCTTCGGTTGCCGCACCGCAGATCTCTTGGTCTGCTGTTCCGGTTCATTGATAGTCTCCTTGGGTTCGCTGTTGGCCTCTTGGGGGTCTGTGGAAGAATTCCTGGAGCCTCATTCGCCTGATGAATTCCTCCGCGTCTGCCGCGAAGCTGATGGGGTCCATTTAGGTGGTGGTGCAGAAATTGAGCCCTCTGCTGAGGACTTCGGTTTTATCTGGTTGAAGGGTGTAGTCTGACAAGTTGACAATAGATTTCCCTGTATTATTTTCTACTGTGGTACCGGGGGTGGCTTGGTTGCTGCCGGTGGTGATGCCAAGTTTCTCAAGCTTCCTGTTCTTGGTGTGCATATAGGTGGCATAGTATTGTTGTCTCATCTGTTTGGCGGTGTTCCGCAGCTGGTCTGCTGCATCCTGAGCGCAAGTTGAGAATATGGCCTCTATCTTGGTTTCCAGGTTGCTGCGTCTGCTGTAGAGCTGGCGGCCGAGGTGGTTGAGGAGTGTGTGAGAGGTGCGACGGCAGAGTCTCTCAGCGTAGTCAGTGTTGTCGGTCGACTTGAGTGGGTTTGTGATCTGTAGCCCTTTCGGGATCTTGTCTGCTTTCTTGCATCTTTGTAGAAACTTAATGTCAGTGTCTATATGCGCGACCTTCCTGGAGATCCTCTCCACTTTGAGCCGGCAGTTTGCGGTGTCGATGGTAGCCATGATGTAGAGATGCCGGCGTTGGACTGGGGTGAGCACAGTACGAAGTCTTACAAAACCAGGTTAAAGTCCAACAGGTTTGTTTCGATGTCACTAGCTTTCGGAGCGCTGCTCCTTCCTCAGGTGAACGATTTTAACTTGTGCATCAGTCCTATTATACAGAAATGTTGTCCCTGTGGGCTGACTGTTCCTCAGTACGATTGAAACAGTGAGGGACCCCACGCACTGCATTTGACGACATTTGTGGCACTTCCAATATCTACGAGACATTGCTGTCTGTATTGTGTGAATCCAGCTGCGAAAAATCAATTAACAGAAAGTAGTTGGGGATGATCATACTGACTGTTTTAATTTAATCTAAATTGTTTCATTATAAATTCTAATCTCAGGAATTGAC
This sequence comes from Scyliorhinus torazame, assembly GCF_047496885.1. Taxonomy (NCBI): domain Eukaryota; kingdom Metazoa; phylum Chordata; class Chondrichthyes; order Carcharhiniformes; family Scyliorhinidae; genus Scyliorhinus; species Scyliorhinus torazame. The sequence goes on from NC_092720.1 coordinate 197,845,299, forward strand.
ATCAATTCTAATCTCAGGAATTGACATCAGAGGATTTCAGTGAAAAATCCCATTGAACCTCCTTGTCTAATAAAATGATGTTGTTGCCGATGACCCTGTATTGATTCAGGAATAAACTTTACATCTCACAGTGTGAAAAAAATCAAATTGAATCCCAATTTATATAGCAGCTGACTGAGGAAATCTGACTGTGAGTAACATAGAATAAGATTGTTCCCATCAAAGACTCCCAAGACAGGTCCGTCCTGGGAAATTCTTGCTGGTTTTTACTCATTGTATAGAAACCCCTCCTCGGGAGACAGATGAATAGACAACCCAAACTAGTCAGAAACTCAGGGGGAATTAAATATTAACATAAATACTGAAGTAAGGACAGGACATTGCTAGATCTGTTGCTGTGCCCTGAATTAACATGACCATAGACAGGACAAATGCCTCTGGCCTCTCCTGTGAAGACACATCTTTAGCAAACCATCGCAGCGGACAGACTGAAAACATTCATGACAGAAAGTCATGGGGTAGGTCTGCACACAGATCTCTGAGGAGATCTCAACCAATACTGTTTCTAATCATTTCCCAATAGTATTTGAACTCAGCGCTGGCTGAGGCCTGTTCTGCAGGCTTCACCCAGGGTGAGTTGTGTCTGGTTATTACCCTGACCGAGGTGTAATTTTAATAACTGAGGGATAGTGAGTGAGGGAGGGGGACAGAAATATAAATGAGTGAGGGACTGAGAGTCAGAGAGAAACATAAGGGAAGGGGGAAACTGTCTCTCATCTTTTTTTAGCCTCTGGTTGAAAGCTGTACCATTTTTGTGTTTGAACATTGCTGAGAGTTTGTGTAACTGATAAGTGGATCCTGGGATCTCGCTATATCAAATAGTGTCAGTTTTCCCATCTTTCAGTCAACTTTCTCCCTCTTTTCCCCAGGAATTTGAATTTTGAAGACTGCAATGTGAGCAGGAATCTTTGGACAAGGGCTATTCTCCAGAGGACAAGTGGAAGGACTGAGGCCTACTCCACTGGCCGCACACACGTGAGTTGTCTCTTTATTGCCGCCCCGGCCTTGCACTTAGACACAAACACATTAACCCTTTGGTGGGTGACAAAGAGTAAATTAAAGATCTGTAATATGAAGCTGTCTAAATGTTGTTTATGAACCCAAAATAACAGGGGTTCTTTTAAATCTGGATGTCCCAAAAGGGAGGGGGGGTTTGATTTCATTGCCTGAGCCACGTTCACTCTCTGTATAACCTGTTAGCTATTTTAAACGACACGCAACACTGCTGACTGCACCTTCTGGGATCTTTCTCTGTACCAATGGATTTTGTTTTAAAAAGGGTTTTCTTAGTTTTGAGAGGCAGTTTAACTCTTTCCGAGGATTGAAGGGAGTTCTTTAGACTTGGTCCAATCCACACACACAGGATGAGGGGGGAGGAAGGGGTTTAGATCCAGGGTGGAATGGGGGAATGAGGCTCGTAGCAGGAGTGAGGGAGGGGGGGGGGAGAGGAAAGACAGCGCCCCGCCTGGTTAGGTTCACATTGCTGCTGCTGTGGGATCTTGCTGTTCACGCACAGGCCTGTGGCCTTTGCCCGCAAAGCAATTGAGATCACAACTCTTAAAATAAAATAGCACATGGACTGCAAAGTGGGTTCGAAGGTCTCAAATTTGAAAGTCTTGGGAATGAGGGAGTTGATGAACCCTTTCCACAGATGACTGAGGGGATATTCAGCCAGGATCACATTTCTGCTTGTGGGATCTTACTGTGCAAACAATACTGCTGTCAGTTTGTACATTGCAACAATGGTGTAGAAACAGAGAGAAAGAGAGAGAGAGAGAGAAATTCACGATGTGAAACTCTGAACTCAATAAGGAAAGTGTTATCATTTTTGGGATCTCCCTGTGCATAAGTTGCCTGCAGAATTCACAAAATTAACAAAAGCGGGGTCACTTTTAAAATTTATCCATCGACTAAAGTAATCTCGATGGTGCGGAATTAAAGTCCCTTAACTTGAAGCGGGTATAATTCTGGAATGAAGCCTGTATTTTAGGCCGAGACATAAATATGAGGGTGCAATGAAATCCGCAGGGGGCCATTTGAATTCAGTTTGCTGTGGTTCTGATTGTTAGATTCCTGTGTGTGACCCTCTCTTTCTCTCTCTCTCTCCTTCACAACTACTGGGATGAGCAAGACAGAGAGAGAAGTACAGAAAGAATGTGGGGCTGGGGGGTGATGGAGATTAGAGAGAGGGAGAATGACAGAGAGGGAGGTAGTGAAAAAGAGAGGCTGTCTCTCTCTTTCTGCATTCTTTCCATTCTTGTCTCTCTCCCTCTGTCTCCCCAGCGTTCTGCCGATATCTGTCCATCTCTCTCCACCTTCTTGGTGTCTCTTTAAACCTTCAATCAACAAAAACCACCCCACAAACTGCACCGGGGAGCCTCCAGCACACCTTCCCGGGAATTCCTTGATTTGCGAAAAGAATAGCAATAAATGCTGGGAGGGTGATTTACCGGGCAGTGGGTTTCCCAGGTTAAAGAGGGGAGTTTAACTTTCTGAGGGCGGATGTGTCTCGAGACTTGGAATACCCGTGCTGTTCAGAGGTTGGGGTGGTGGCGAGGGGAGATTGAAGAAAGAATATAGCAGTCAAGGGAAGGAACATGTCCCCCACCCCCCTGCTCACCTGCCTGTCCCACCCTGACAGGATCACATTGCTATGTGTGGGATCCTGCTGTGCACCAATGGCCTGCAGCCTTTCCTGAACTGTCAACTTAGTGACCACGCACAATTTAAAATTAAACTGGCTCACTGAGTGTGAAGCAGTCGGGAGGCGGTGAGGGAGTGGGTCTGAAATGAATAGGCCGCAGCCTGGGTACAGGTTTGTCCTCAATGGTGGTGTTTGTGTTTTAGACAGGGCGGTGGGGTTGGAAGGATTTCTGAGGGGGGTTTGGGGTTAAATATCCCTGTCTCTGTCCCTCCAGCTTTCTATCTCTCCCTTTCCAATCATTTATTTGTACATTGAATCTTCTAATAAATGGGTTTGAGAATCCCAAGGTGATTTAGACATAGAAAGGATAGAAATGAAATGAAAATTGCTTATTGTCACAAGTAGGCTTCAATTAAGTTACTGTGAAAAGCCCCGAGTTGCCACATTCCGGCTCCTGTTCGGGAAGGCTGTTACGGGAATTGAACCGTGCTGCTGGCCTGCCTTGGTCTGCTTTCAAAGCCAGCGATTTAGCCCGGTGCTAAACAGCCGAACCATGTTCTTTATCAATGATAAGAAGATAGAAACAGTGGAAGTTCAAAACGTACAACATTTCTGTGTGATAGGATTGAGGCATCAGTTAAAATAGTTCTGTTTCAAAATTTAATCTCACCAGTCATTTCCGTGGCAGCTTTTGGAATCTCTCAGTGGAATTTACTTTATACAGTCAAGTGTTAACAAGCCTATGGGAACTCAAGTTTGATTGAGATATTCCTGCTTTATGGAAATGTGTCCGATCTTTTTTTTTCTTCAAAAAATATACTTTATTCATAAAATCTATCATAAACATTACAGAACATTTTGAATTGTCTTGACTGTACATTTCCATCAGAGTTACACATTCCCTTGACTTTCTTCCATTCAATTTTGATAACCTTACACACATATCGCTCTTTACGTTACAAAAGATCAGCCATGACCTCATTGAATGGAGGAGCAGGCTCGAGGGGCCAGATGGCCTACTCCTGCTCCTAGTAATTATGTTCTTATGTAATTCCTTCTTAAACATTATAGACGGGCAGAACGGTAGCATTGTGGAGAGCACAATTGCTTCACAGCTCCAGGGTCCCAGGTTCGATTCCGGCTTGGGTCACTGTCTGTGAGGAGTCTGCACATCCTCCCCGTGTTTGTGTGGGTTTCCTCCGGGTGCTCCGGTTTCCTCCCACAGTCCAAAGATGTGCAGGTTAGGTGGATTGGCCACGATAAATTGCTCTTAGTGTCCAAAATTGCCCTTAGTGTTGGGTGGGGTTATGTGGTTATGGGGATAGGGTGGGGGTGTTGACGTTGGGTAGGGTGCTCTTTCCAAGAACCGGTGCAGACTCGATGGGCCGAATGGCCTCCTTCTGCACTGTAAATTCTATGATCTATGATTTACATTGTCATGTTTCTTTTATACATTGGAGTGTTAATGACCCAGACCGAGGGGGGTTTACACTGTTAACTGCCCCTCGGTGTACATTTGCTGGTGAGACCTTACACAGTGGTCTTTCCCCTTTGCGCCTTGGCGGCAGCTGACCCAAGCTTGAGTGCGTCCCTCAGCACATAGTCCTGGACCTTGGAATGTGCCAGTCTGCAACACTCGGCACGGGACCTGGCGATTCTCCAACCATTTACCGCGCGTTCCACGAGTGTTTCACGCAACGCCGCTGCTAGCCACTCACAAGTAGCGGAATTGGTGAGGGTTTTGTGTCAGTTTTGCCATCGTGAAACTCCACGGATCCTCCGTTGGCATCAGCACTTAGCCTGAGGATTGGAGAATCCAGCCCACGGTGTTTTGAATTTGCCGACCACAAATAAAATGTCAGGGGGAGAATTGCGTGGGGTGAGGGTTATTTTTTCTGGGGTAAATAAATTGTAGTTATGGGTGGATTGCAGGCAGAGTAATAAACTCTGAGCAGAAGGAATAATTGTTGATAATGGAAGGGAGTAAAATAATGGAGGTGGGCAATTATTGTGTGGAAAGACTAGGTAACCAGCAAATACATAAGACTGGACAGGTCTCGAAAGAGTTGAGCGCCCTACTGGCAAGTGAATGAACAGCAATTCTATTTTTATTTTGTAAATCAGGGGAGAGCGCGAACGCAGTCCCCCACTACCACAAATTTTGCAGTCGAGTATCCCGCATTTGGGGACATCGCAGGCGTCAGCACACCCGAAGTGCAATGGGCTAGCCTCGTCCTGGGCGAACCACCTTTTTGATCATGGTTTCACCCCTGCCAGGTAAGTATGCTTAAAAACACGACACACTCCCAGCCCACACCACACATCACATCTTTCACTCACACTTACTGCATTTACACCGCCAAACTGTCCCTTTACTTACAATTTCCTCTCATCAGTAAAGCTACTTCTTCGGTATTGTTCTAACAAATGTTGGAATGTTCCTCTCTAGTTGGAGAAATATGGCTCAAAAAGTCCACTATGCTCATTTGCATATTGCCCTTAAAAGGAAGTGAACCGCCCCTCAGCCACAATCACAGGCTCAGCTTTCCGGAAAGAAAACTTTCTCTGTCTAACTTTGTTCAGCAAGGAAAGATGAAACTTCTCAGACACTGGCAGAGAGAGAGATTGATCAGGAGGGTTTGGAGTCACAAACATGCTCATTATTGTCACTCGGAGAGATGTTTTTGGTCACGAGGTTGAGGAACCCCCCCCAGACTCCCCACACCCACTCCCTCCCACACACTTCCTTCCCCCCCCCACTCCCCCCCCCCACACACACCACCGCCCCACACACTCCCCCCCACCCACTCTCCACCCCACACACTCCCCACACTCCCCCCCTCACACACTCCCCCACCCACACACTCCCCACCCCACACTCCCCCCCCCCACACACACACACACTCCCCCCCCACACACCCACTCCCCCCACACACACAACCCCGCCCCACACACTCCCCCCCCCCACACACTCCCTACCCCCCAATCCCCCCCCACACACCCCCCCACACAAACACCCACACACTCCCCCCCACACATACTCCCCCCACAGGGAGGGTGCAGAAGAGATTTACCAGATGTTGCCTGGTATGGAGGGCATTAGGTATGAGGAGCGGTTGAATAAACTCGGTTTGTTCTCACTGGAACGACGGAGGTTGAGGGGTGACCTGATAGCGGTCTACAAAATTATAAGGAGCATAGACAGATAGTCAGCGGCTTTTCCCCATGGTAGCAGGGTCAATTACTCGGGGGCATAGGTTTAAGGTGCGAGGGGCAATGTTTAGAAATGAAATGAAATGAAATGAAAATCGCTTATTGTCACAAGTAGGCTTCAATGAAGTTACTGTGAAAAGACCCTAGTCGCCACATTCCAGCGCCTGTTCGGGGAGGCTGTTACAGGAATTGAACCGTGCTGCTGGCCTGCCTTGGTCTGCTTTCAAAGCCAGCGATTTAGCCCTGTGTACGAGGCAAGTCTTTTACACAGAGGGTAGTGGGTGCCTGGAACTCGCTGCCGGAGGAGGTGGTGGAAGCAGGGACGATAGTGACATTTAAGGTCCATCTTGAGAAATACATGAATAGGATGGGAATAGAGGGATACAGACCCAGGAAGTGTAGAAGATTGTAGTTTAGGCGGGCAGCATTGTAGTTTAGGTGGCACTGGCTTGGAGGGCCGAAGGGCCTGTTCCTGTGCTGTACTTTTCTTTGTTCTTTGTTGTTCTTGTTCAATATAAACCCCATATTTCAATTTATTTCCTGGCTGCATCAGTAGCTGTAAATGCTGCTGTACACTCTATCTGAAATATTACTGCATTAGAGAATGTCATTCTGAATATTAGCTTGTAATATATAGCTGTTCTCATCCATATCACTATTGAGAACACATTAGCTCCTTTCCCAGATATCACTGCAGTTGACCCGGTCACTGTTTATACTATAAGACTAGAATAAACATTCCACCATGTTGATGTGGTCACTACAATTATTCCTTTTGGAGTTCTGACTATCATGTACCCAGGGTGAGAGCCTGTGAGACTACACTGTATAATAATCTTTATTCGGCACCGAGGTCCCAGGTTCGATCCTGGCTCTGGGTCACAGTCCGTGTGGAGTTTGCACATTCTCCCCGTGTTTGCATGGCTTTCGCCCCCACAACCCAAACGAGGTGCCGTGTAGGTGGATTGACCACATTAAATTGCACCACACCAACCAGCGCCGAAGGGCCTCCGCCGGCCGGCGAGGTTGGCGCACGTGCGGGAGCGCCAGCGCGATCTGGCGCATGCGCCGAATCGCTGCCGTATTTACCTTTTTTTTTCTTTTTAAAAAGTATTTTTATTAAGGTTTTGCAGAATTTTTTCATAATAATACAGTAGTAACAATAACAACAAAACAAACTAGAGTGAACATTCACATAATGCAAAAAGAGAATATACAATAACAATTAAACAGACATTACCCCACGCGACCCAGTCTTCCCACACCATCCCAATGAAGCACACACCCACCCCCCCTACGGATTGCTGCTGCTGCTGACATTTTAATTTCCCCCGAGAAAGTCGAGGAACGGCTGCCACCTCCGAGCGAACCCCAGCATTGACCCTCTTAAGGCAAACTTTATTTTCTCGAGGCTGAGAAACCCAGCCATGTCGTTAACCCAAGTCTCTACACTCGGGGGCTTCGAGTCCCTCCACATTAATAAAATCCATCTCCAGGCTACTAGGGAGGCAAAGGCCAAGACGTCGGCCTCTTTCGCCCCCTGAACTCCCGGGTCTTCTGACACTCCAAAGATTGCTATCTCTGGACTCGGCACCACCCGTGTGTTAAGCACCTTGGACATTGCCCTCGCGAACCCGTGCCAGAACTCTCTAAGCTCCGGGCATGCCCAAAACATGTGGACATGGTTTGCAGGGCTGCCCTTGCACCTCACACAACTGTCTTCTACCCTAAAAACGTGCTCATTCTCGCTGCCATCATGTGTGCCCGGTGGACCACCTTAAATTGAATTAGACTGAGCCTGGCACATGATGAGGAGGAATTAACCCTGCCCAGGACCTCTGCCCACAGACCCGCTTTCAACTCCTCACCCCTCACCTAGCTCCTCCTCCCACTTGCCCTTGAGCTCCTCCACCAGGGTTTCCTCCGCCTCCTGTAGTTCCCGGTAGATATCCAATACCTTCCCCTCCCCCACCCTGGTGCCGGAGACCACCCTGTCCTGTATCCTCAGTGGTGGCAGCGTCGGAAAGGCCACTGCCTGTTTGTTCTGGAATGCTCGTACTTGCAGATGTTTAAAGGCGTTTCCTGGCGGCAGATTAAATTTGTCCTCTAGCGCCTTCAAACTGGGAAAGCTTCCGTCTATGACCAGATCTCCCATCCTGCTGATACCTGCCCTCTGCCAGCTGTGGAACCCACCATCCATCCTACCCGGGACAAACCTGAGGTTGTTACATATCGGGGTCCAGATCGACGCTCCCTCAACCTTCTTGTACCTCCTCCACTGTCCCCAGATCCGCAGTGTCGCCACCACCACCGGACTTGTGGAGTAACCGGTCGGCGAGAACGGCAAAGGAGCTGTTATCAAAGCTCCCAGACTGGTACCTTTACATGACGCCGTCTCCAGCTGCTCCCCCCCCCACCCCCCCACCCCCCCCCCCCCCACCACCATCGCCCACTTCCTAATCATCGCTATATTGGTCGCCCAGTAGTAGTTGTGAAAGCTTGGCAGCGCCAACCTGCCCCCCCACCCCTCCGACTGCGCTCCAACAGCGATCTCCTTTATTCGCCCACACAATGAACCTACTCACCCACTTAAAAAAGGCCTTAGGGATGAAGATGGGGAGGCACTGAAAGACAAACAAAAATCTGTGGAGGACAGCCATTTTCACGGTCTGCACCCTCCCTGCCAGTGACAGCGGGAGCATGTCCCACCTTTTAAAGTCCCCTTCCATTTGCTCCACAAACCGGGTCAGGTTGAGCCTGTGCAGGGCATCCCATTTCCTGGCCACTTGTATACCAGGGTAACAAAAACTTTCGCTGTTACCACCTCCACCTCCCCTCCCTCTCAGGGCATCATAATAATATTGAAAAGTCTCCGGACATTGGTATTGAGTTGTCTGCCTTTCACAAACCCAGTCTGGACTTCCTCTATCACCCCTGGGACGCAATCCTCAATTCTTGTGGCCAGAATCTTAGCTAGCAATTTGGTATCCACGTTTATCAGCAAAATCGGCCTGTGTGACTCGCAATGTTCCGGGTCCTTCCCTCGTTTAAGAATGAGTGAGATCAAGGCCTGTAACATTGTTGGGGGGGGGAGGGTTCCTTTTTCTCTAGCCTCATTGAAGGTCCTCATCAGGAGTGGGCTCAATATTTCCGAAAATGTCTTATAGAATTCTACCTGGTAACCGTCCTGCCCTGGGGCTTTACCCAATTGCATGCCCTCTATACCCTTGACAATCTCCTCCAATTCAATCAGGGCCCTCAGCCCCTCCACCAGGGCCTCTTCCACCTTTGGAAACCTCAACTGGTCCAAAAGTTGCCTCATCCCATCCACTCCCGTGGGAGGCTCCGACTCAGACAGTTTACTATAGAACTCCTTAAAGACTCCGTTCACCCCCCCCCCCCCCCACTGCTGGCGTATTTCTTGCGCATGCGCACGGGATTTCTTCTCTGCGCCGGCCATCGCGGAGGTTCACAGCGGCCGGCGTGGAGGGAAAGAGTGCCCCCACGGCACAGCCCCACCTGCGGATCGGTGGGCCCCGATCACGGGCCAGGCCACCGTGGGGCCACCCCCCCCCCCCCCACCACGGGGCCAGATTCCCCCGTGCCCCGCGAGGACTCCGCAGGCCGCACGCAGAGCCAGGTCCTGCAGGTAAGGACCTGTTGTGATTTGCGCCAGCGGGACCAGCCGAAAACGACGGCATCTCCACCTTTAACTTGGAGAGGTGTATCTGTCCTGTGTGTGACCCAAGTCACCCACTGACTCTGAACATCCTCACAGCAACTTGGGGACAGGCATTTCGAAAGCACATTTCAGAACCTTTGGGTATCGCAAACTGCTTCACAGGCAATGGAGCCCTTTTGAAATCTAGTCAGGAGTAATTTAGGAAATGGACCAGCTAATTTGAGAAAGAGAGAGAGAGAGAGAGAGAGATACAGGGAGACACAGAAACAAGATGAGGTTGTGCTGTACATGTTTCAGAACTGACACTGAGACACACACGAGATGTACAATATCAATTATTATTCTGAAGCATTTGATTAAATCATCCCTTAACCTAAATTCCATTGTTTCAGAGTAAAGCTTCATCTACACTGTCCATCAAACACTCACAACCCAAATACTGTCTGGAATTAAATACAGAGTCAAAATCCCTCTGTCCTGTCCAAGGGATTTTTCATTGCAGATACTTATTTTTATTATTTTGGAAAAGCAGAATTCAAATTGCACCGAATCCCAGGGTGGACTCTTGTTCATTACAATCATGAACTCAGCCCTTCACATTCAAACATGAAGTTTAAGCTCTGATTACAGGTGCCTGCTTGTCTCTGTTTGTATATTGGATATTCTGAATTCAAGTTGCTTTGTCACTTGTCTGAAGGATTTGAATAATTGGTGTTGGTTAATCAATCCTTTCTCTCAGCACATGGAAGTTGTGAACCTCAGTCTGATGTAGTAAACAAAAAACTGCTTCCTTTGATCATCAATCCATTTCCCAACCCTAAAAAGATCTCACACCTTTCCATAATGCAGGAATATCTCAATCAAAACTTCTAATCAGTTCCCCATACACTTGTTAACACTTGCCTGTGTGAAGTAAATTCCACTGACAGATTCCAAAACTTGCACAGAACAATGACTGATTACTTTAAACTTTCAAACAGAATTATTTTAACTTGTACGAAGTCTTACAACACCGGGTTAAAGTCCAACAGGTTTGTTTCGATGTCACTAGCTTTCGGAGCGCTGCTCCTTCCTCAGGTGAATGAAGACGTATGTTCCAGAAACACATATATAGACAAATCCAAAGATGCCAAACAATGCTTGGAATGCGACCATTAGCAGGTGATTAAATCTTTGCAGATCCAGAGATGGGGTAACCCCAGGTTAAAGAGGTGTGAATTGTGTCAAGCCAGGACAGTTGGTAGGATTTCGCAGGCCAGATGGTGGGGGATGAATGTAATGCAACATGAATCCCAGGTCCCGGTTGAGGCCGCACTCATGTGTGCGGAACTTGGCTATAAGTTTCTGCTCGGCGATTCTGCGTAGTCGCGCGTGCTGAAGGCCGCCTTGGAGAACGCTTACCCGGAGATCAGAGGCTGAATGCCCTTGACTGCTGAAGTGTTCCCCGACTGCAAGGGAACATTCCTGCCTGGCGATTGTTGCGCGATGTCCGTTCAATCGTTGTCGCAGTGTCTGCATTGTCTCGCCAATGTACCACGCTTTGGGACATCCTTTCCTGCAGCGTATGAGGTAGACAACGTTGGCCGAGTCACACGAGTATGTACCGCGTACCTGGTGGGTGGTGTTCTCACGTGTAATAGTGGTATCCATGTCGATGATCTGGCACGTCTTGCAGAGATTACCATGGCAGGGTTGTGTGGTGTCGTGGTCACTGTTCTGAAGACTGGGTAGTTTGCTGCAAACAATGGTTTGTTTGAGGTTGCGCGGTTGTTTGAAGGCAAGTAGTGGGGGTGTGGGGATGACCTTGGTAAGATGTTCATCGTCATCAATGACGTGTTGAAGGCTGTGAAGAAGATGACGTCGTTTCTCCGCTCCGGGGAATGCAACTGATTTTGGAGAGTAGTCCATGGTGAGTCTGATGGTTGGCTGGAACTTTTTAATGTCATCGTGTAGTCATTTCAGTGATTCTTTGCCGTGGGTCCAAAGGAAAAAAATGTCATCGATGTATCTGGTGTATAACGTCGGTTGAAGGTCCTGTGTGGTGAGTAGGTCCTGTTCAAACTTGTGCATGAAGATGTTGGCGTATTGGGGTGCGAATTTGGTCCCCATGGCTGTTCCGTGCATCTGGATGAAGAACTTGTTGTTGAAGGTGAAGACGTTGTGATCCAGAATGAAGCGGATGAGTTGCAGAATTGCGTCTAGAGATTGGCAGTTGTCGGTGTTGAGTACTGAGGCTGTTGCAGCAATGCCGCCGTCATGGGGGATGCTGGTGTAGAGTGCCGAGACGTCCATTGTGACGAGGAATGTTCCTGGTTCAACTGGTCCATGGTTGCTGAGTTTCTGTTGGAAGTCCGTTGTGTCGCAACAGAAGCTGGGCGTACCTTGTACGATGGGTTTCAAGATGCCCTCGATGTAGCCAGAGAGGTTCTCACACAAGGTCCCATTGCCTGAAACGATAGGGCGGCCTGGTGTGTTGGCCTTATGTATTTTCGGGAGGCAGTAGAGATCTCCAACGCGGGGAGTACGTGGGATGAGAGCACGTAGCCTGCTCTGCAGATCTGGATCCAAGGTCTTGATCAGTCTGTTAAGTTGGCGGATGTGTTCCTTGGTCGGATCTGCGGGTAACTGTCTGTAGTGTTCTTGGTTGTTCAGTTGTCGGTATACTTCTTTGCAGTAGTCCGTTCTGTTCAGTACGACAGTGGCCCCTCCTTTGTCTGCTGGTTTGATGACGATGCTGCGGTTGGTCTTGAGAGGGCGGATGGCATTGCGTTGTGCTTGGGTGACGTTCGGGGCTGTCTTGTGAATGCGACTGATGAATCTGGCATTGACTCGACTCCTGACGGCTTGAGCATACATGTCGAGTCTAAGGCAGCGGCCTTCCGGAGGGGTCCAATTCGACTCTTTCCTCTTCGGTTGCCGCACCGCAGATCTCTTGGTCTGCTGTTCCGGTTCATTGATAGTCTCCTTGGGTTCGCTGTTGGCCTCTTGGGGGTCTGTGGAAGAATTCCTGGAGCCTCATTCGCCTGATGAATTCCTCCGCGTCTGCCGCGAAGCTGATGGGGTCCATTTAGGTGGTGGTGCAGAAATTGAGCCCTCTGCTGAGGACTTCGGTTTTATCTGGTTGAAGGGTGTAGTCTGACAAGTTGACAATAGATTTCCCTGTATTATTTTCTACTGTGGTACCGGGGGTGGCTTGGTTGCTGCCGGTGGTGATGCCAAGTTTCTCAAGCTTCCTGTTCTTGGTGTGCATATAGGTGGCATAGTATTGTTGTCTCATCTGTTTGGCGGAGTTCCGCAGCTGGTCTGCTGCATCCTGAGCGCAAGTTGAGAATATGGCCTCTATCTTGGTTTCCAGGTTGCTGCGTCTGCTGTAGAGCTGGCGGCCGAGGTGGTTGAGGAGTGTGTGAGAGGTGCGACGGCAGAGTCTCTCAGCGTAGTCAGTGTTGTCGGTCGACTTGAGTGGGTTTGTGATCTGTAGCCCTTTCGGGATCTTGTCTGCTTTCTTGCATCTTTGTAGAAACTTAATGTCAGTGTCTATATGCGCGACCTTCCTGGAGATCCTCTCCACTTTGAGCCGGCAGTTTGCGGTGTCGATGGTAGCCATGATGTAGAGATGCCGGCGTTGGACTGGGGTGAGCACAGTACGAAGTCTTACAAAACCAGGTTAAAGTCCAACAGGTTTGTTTCGATGTCACTAGCTTTCGGAGCGCTGCTCCTTCCTCAGGTGAACGATTTTAACTTGTGCATCAGTCCTATTATACAGAAATGTTGTCCCTGTGGGCTGACTGTTCCTCAGTACGATTGAAACAGTGAGGGACCCCACGCACTGCATTTGACGACATTTGTGGCACTTCCAATATCTACGAGACATTGCTGTCTGTATTGTGTGAATCCAGCTGCGAAAAATCAATTAACAGAAAGTAGTTGGGGATGATCATACTGACTGTTTTAATTTAATCTAAATTGTTTCATTATAAATTCTAATCTCAGGAATTGACATCAATTCTAATCTCAGGAATTGACATCAGAGGATTTCAGTGAAAAATCCCATTGAACCTCCTTGTCTAATAAAATGATGTTGTTGCCGATGACCCTGTATTGATTCAGGAATAAACTTTACATCTCACAGTGTGAAAAAAATCAAATTGAATCCCAATTTATATAGCAGCTGACTGAGGAAATCTGACTGTGAGTAACATAGAATAAGATTGTTCCCATCAAAGACTCCCAAGACAGGTCCGTCCTGGGAAATTCTTGCTGGTTTTTACTCATTGTATAGAAACCCCTCCTCGGGAGACAGATGAATAGACAACCCAAACTAGTCAGAAACTCAGGGGGAATTAAATATTAACATAAATACTGAAGTAAGGACAGGACATTGCTAGATCTGTTGCTGTGCCCTGAATTAACATGACCATAGACAGGACAAATGCCTCTGGCCTCTCCTGTGAAGACACATCTTTAGCAAACCATCGCAGCGGACAGACTGAAAACATTCATGACAGAAAGTCATGGGGTAGGTCTGCACACAGATCTCTGAGGAGATCTCAACCAATACTGTTTCTAATCATTTCCCAATAGTATTTGAACTCAGCGCTGGCTGAGGCCTGTTCTGCAGGCTTCACCCAGGGTGAGTTGTGTCTGGTTATTACCCTGACCGAGGTGTAATTTTAATAACTGAGGGATAGTGAGTGAGGGAGGGGGACAGAAATATAAATGAGTGAGGGACTGAGAGTCAGAGAGAAACATAAGGGAAGGGGGAAACTGTCTCTCATCTTTTTTTAGCCTCTGGTTGAAAGCTGTACCATTTTTGTGTTTGAACATTGCTGAGAGTTTGTGTAACTGATAAGTGGATCCTGGGATCTCGCTATATCAAATAGTGTCAGTTTTCCCATCTTTCAGTCAACTTTCTCCCTCTTTTCCCCAGGAATTTGAATTTTGAAGACTGCAATGTGAGCAGGAATCTTTGGACAAGGGCTATTCTCCAGAGGACAAGTGGAAGGACTGAGGCCTACTCCACTGGCCGCACACACGTGAGTTGTCTCTTTATTGCCGCCCCGGCCTTGCACTTAGACACAAACACATTAACCCTTTGGTGGGTGACAAAGAGTAAATTAAAGATCTGTAATATGAAGCTGTCTAAATGTTGTTTATGAACCCAAAATAACAGGGGTTCTTTTAAATCTGGATGTCCCAAAAGGGAGGGGGGGTTTGATTTCATTGCCTGAGCCACGTTCACTCTCTGTATAACCTGTTAGCTATTTTAAACGACACGCAACACTGCTGACTGCACCTTCTGGGATCTTTCTCTGTACCAATGGATTTTGTTTTAAAAAGGGTTTTCTTAGTTTTGAGAGGCAGTTTAACTCTTTCCGAGGATTGAAGGGAGTTCTTTAGACTTGGTCCAATCCACACACACAGGATGAGGGGGGAGGAAGGGGTTTAGATCCAGGGTGGAATGGGGGAATGAGGCTCGTAGCAGGAGTGAGGGAGGGGGGGGGAGAGGAAAGACAGCGCCCCGCCTGGTTAGGTTCACATTGCTGCTGCTGTGGGATCTTGCTGTTCACGCACAGGCCTGTGGCCTTTGCCCGCAAAGCAATTGAGATCACAACTCTTAAAATAAAATAGCACATGGACTGCAAAGTGGGTTCGAAGGTCTCAAATTTGAAAGTCTTGGGAATGAGGGAGTTGATGAACCCTTTCCACAGATGACTGAGGGGATATTCAGCCAGGATCACATTTCTGCTTGTGGGATCTTACTGTGCAAACAATACTGCTGTCAGTTTGTACATTGCAACAATGGTGTAGAAACAGAGAGAAAGAGAGAGAGAGAGAGAAATTCACGATGTGAAACTCTGAACTCAATAAGGAAAGTGTTATCATTTTTGGGATCTCCCTGTGCATAAGTTGCCTGCAGAATTCACAAAATTAACAAAAGCGGGGTCACTTTTAAAATTTATCCATCGACTAAAGTAATCTCGATGGTGCGGAATTAAAGTCCCTTAACTTGAAGCGGGTATAATTCTGGAATGAAGCCTGTATTTTAGGCCGAGACATAAATATGAGGGTGCAATGAAATCCGCAGGGGGCCATTTGAATTCAGTTTGCTGTGGTTCTGATTGTTAGATTCCTGTGTGTGACCCTCTCTTTCTCTCTCTCTCTCCTTCACAACTACTGGGATGAGCAAGACAGAGAGAGAAGTACAGAAAGAATGTGGGGCTGGGGGGTGATGGAGATTAGAGAGAGGGAGAATGACAGAGAGGGAGGTAGTGAAAAAGAGAGGCTGTCTCTCTCTTTCTGCATTCTTTCCATTCTTGTCTCTCTCCCTCTGTCTCCCCAGCGTTCTGCCGATATCTGTCCATCTCTCTCCACCTTCTTGGTGTCTCTTTAAACCTTCAATCAACAAAAACCACCCCACAAACTGCACCGGGGAGCCTCCAGCACACCTTCCCGGGAATTCCTTGATTTGCGAAAAGAATAGCAATAAATGCTGGGAGGGTGATTTACCGGGCAGTGGGTTTCCCAGGTTAAAGAGGGGAGTTTAACTTTCTGAGGGCGGATGTGTCTCGAGACTTGGAATACCCGTGCTGTTCAGAGGTTGGGGTGGTGGCGAGGGGAGATTGAAGAAAGAATATAGCAGTCAAGGGAAGGAACATGTCCCCCACCCCCCTGCTCACCTGCCTGTCCCACCCTGACAGGATCACATTGCTATGTGTGGGATCCTGCTGTGCACCAATGGCCTGCAGCCTTTCCTGAACTGTCAACTTAGTGACCACGCACAATTTAAAATTAAACTGGCTCACTGAGTGTGAAGCAGTCGGGAGGCGGTGAGGGAGTGGGTCTGAAATGAATAGGCCGCAGCCTGGGTACAGGTTTGTCCTCAATGGTGGTGTTTGTGTTTTAGACAGGGCGGTGGGGTTGGAAGGATTTCTGAGGGGGGTTTGGGGTTAAATATCCCTGTCTCTGTCCCTCCAGCTTTCTATCTCTCCCTTTCCAATCATTTATTTGTACATTGAATCTTCTAATAAATGGGTTTGAGAATCCCAAGGTGATTTAGACATAGAAAGGATAGAAATGAAATGAAAATTGCTATTGTCACAAGTAGGCTTCAATTAAGTTACTGTGAAAAGCCCCGAGTTGCCACATTCCGGCTCCTGTTCGGGAAGGCTGTTACGGGAATTGAACCGTGCTGCTGGCCTGCCTTGGTCTGCTTTCAAAGCCAGCGATTTAGCCCGGTGCTAAACAGCCGAACCATGTTCTTTATCAATGATAAGAAGATAGAAACAGTGGAAGTTCAAAACGTACAACATTTCTGTGTGATAGGATTGAGGCATCAGTTAAAATAGTTCTGTTTCAAAATTTAATCTCACCAGTCATTTCCGTGGCAGCTTTTGGAATCTCTCAGTGGAATTTACTTTATACAGTCAAGTGTTAACAAGTCTATGGGAACTCAAGTTTGATTGAGATATTCCTGCTTTATGGAAATGTGTCCGATCTTTTTTTTTCTTCAAAAAATATACTTTATTCATAAAATCTATCATAAACATTACAGAACATTTTGAATTGTCTTGACTGTACATTTCCATCAGAGTTACACATTCCCTTGACTTTCTTCCATTCAATTTTGATAACCTTACACACATATCGCTCTTTACGTTACAAAAGATCAGCCATGACCTCATTGAATGGAGGAGCAGGCTCGAGGGGCCAGATGGCCTACTCCTGCTCCTAGTAATTATGTTCTTATGTAATTCCTTCTTAAACATTATAGACGGGCAGAACGGTAGCATTGTGGAGAGCACAATTGCTTCACAGCTCCAGGGTCCCAGGTTCGATTCCGGCTTGGGTCACTGTCTGTGAGGAGTCTGCACATCCTCCCCGTGTTTGTGTGGGTTTCCTCCGGGTGCTCCGGTTTCCTCCCACAGTCCAAAGATGTGCAGGTTAGGTGGATTGGCCACGATAAATTGCTCTTAGTGTCCAAAATTGCCCTTAGTGTTGGGTGGGGTTATGTGGTTATGGGGATAGGGTGGGGGTGTTGACGTTGGGTAGGGTGCTCTTTCCAAGAACCGGTGCAGACTCGATGGGCCGAATGGCCTCCTTCTGCACTGTAAATTCTATGATCTATGATTTACATTGTCATGTTTCTTTTATACATTGGAGTGTTAATGACCCAGACCGAGGGGGGTTTACACTGTTAACTGCCCCTCGGTGTACATTTGCTGGTGAGACCTTACACAGTGGTCTTTCCCCTTTGCGCCTTGGCGGCAGCTGACCCAAGCTTGAGTGCGTCCCTCAGCACATAGTCCTGGACCTTGGAATGTGCCAGTCTGCAACACTCGGCACGGGACCTGGCGATTCTCCAACCATTTACCGCGCGTTCCACGAGTGTTTCACGCAACGCCGCTGCTAGCCACTCACAAGTAGCGGAATTGGTGAGGGTTTTGTGTCAGTTTTGCCATCGTGAAACTCCACGGATCCTCCGTTGGCATCAGCACTTAGCCTGAGGATTGGAGAATCCAGCCCACGGTGTTTTGAATTTGCCGACCACAAATAAAATGTCAGGGGGAGAATTGCGTGGGGTGAGGGTTATTTTTTCTGGGGTAAATAAATTGTAGTTATGGGTGGATTGCAGGCAGAGTAATAAACTCTGAGCAGAAGGAATAATTGTTGATAATGGAAGGGAGTAAAATAATGGAGGTGGGCAATTATTGTGTGGAAAGACTAGGTAACCAGCAAATACATAAGACTGGACAGGTCTCGAAAGAGTTGAGCGCCCTACTGGCAAGTGAATGAACAGCAATTCTATTTTTATTTTGTAAATCAGGGGAGAGCGCGAACGCAGTCCCCCACTACCACAAATTTTGCAGTCGAGTATCCCGCATTTGGGGACATCGCAGGCGTCAGCACACCCGAAGTGCAATGGGCTAGCCTCGTCCTGGGCGAACCACCTTTTTGATCATGGTTTCACCCCTGCCAGGTAAGTATGCTTAAAAACACGACACACTCCCAGCCCACACCACACATCACATCTTTCACTCACACTTACTGCATTTACACCGCCAAACTGTCCCTTTACTTACAATTTCCTCTCATCAGTAAAGCTACTTCTTCGGTATTGTTCTAACAAATGTTGGAATGTTCCTCTCTAGTTGGAGAAATATGGCTCAAAAAGTCCACTATGCTCATTTGCATATTGCCCTTAAAAGGAAGTGAACCGCCCCTCAGCCACAATCACAGGCTCAGCTTTCCGGAAAGAAAACTTTCTCTGTCTAACTTTGTTCAGCAAGGAAAGATGAAACTTCTCAGACACTGGCAGAGAGAGAGATTGATCAGGAGGGTTTGGAGTCACAAACATGCTCATTATTGTCACTCGGAGAGATGTTTTTGGTCACGAGGTTGAGGAACCCCCCCCAGACTCCCCACACCCACTCCCTCCCACACACTTCCTTCCCCCCCCCACTCCCCCCCCCCACACACACCACCGCCCCACACACTCCCCCCCACCCACTCTCCACCCCACACACTCCCCACACTCCCCCCCTCACACACTCCCCCACCCACACACTCCCCACCCCACACTCCCCCCCCCCACACACACACACACTCCCCCCCCACACACCCACTCCCCCCACACACACAACCCCGCCCCACACACTCCCCCCCCCCACACACTCCCTACCCCCCAATCCCCCCCCACACACCCCCCCACACAAACACCCACACACTCCCCCCCACACATACTCCCCCCACAGGGAGGGTGCAGAAGAGATTTACCAGATGTTGCCTGGTATGGAGGGCATTAGGTATGAGGAGCGGTTGAATAAACTCGGTTTGTTCTCACTGGAACGACGGAGGTTGAGGGGTGACCTGATAGCGGTCTACAAAATTATAAGGAGCATAGACAGATAGTCAGCGGCTTTTCCCCATGGTAGCAGGGTCAATTACTCGGGGGCATAGGTTTAAGGTGCGAGGGGCAATGTTTAGAAATGAAATGAAATGAAATGAAAATCGCTTATTGTCACAAGTAGGCTTCAATGAAGTTACTGTGAAAAGACCCTAGTCGCCACATTCCAGCGCCTGTTCGGGGAGGCTGTTACAGGAATTGAACCGTGCTGCTGGCCTGCCTTGGTCTGCTTTCAAAGCCAGCGATTTAGCCCTGTGTACGAGGCAAGTCTTTTACACAGAGGGTAGTGGGTGCCTGGAACTCGCTGCCGGAGGAGGTGGTGGAAGCAGGGACGATAGTGACATTTAAGGTCCATCTTGAGAAATACATGAATAGGATGGGAATAGAGGGATACAGACCCAGGAAGTGTAGAAGATTGTAGTTTAGGCGGGCAGCATTGTAGTTTAGGTGGCACTGGCTTGGAGGGCCGAAGGGCCTGTTCCTGTGCTGTACTTTTCTTTGTTCTTTGTTGTTCTTGTTCAATATAAACCCCATATTTCAATTTATTTCCTGGCTGCATCAGTAGCTGTAAATGCTGCTGTACACTCTATCTGAAATATTACTGCATTAGAGAATGTCATTCTGAATATTAGCTTGTAATATATAGCTGTTCTCATCCATATCACTATTGAGAACACATTAGCTCCTTTCCCAGATATCACTGCAGTTGACCCGGTCACTGTTTATACTATAAGACTAGAATAAACATTCCACCATGTTGATGTGGTCACTACAATTATTCCTTTTGGAGTTCTGACTATCATGTACCCAGGGTGAGAGCCTGTGAGACTACACTGTATAATAATCTTTATTCGGCACCGAGGTCCCAGGTTCGATCCTGGCTCTGGGTCACAGTCCGTGTGGAGTTTGCACATTCTCCCCGTGTTTGCATGGCTTTCGCCCCCACAACCCAAACGAGGTGCCGTGTAGGTGGATTGACCACATTAAATTGCACCACACCAACCAGCGCCGAAGGGCCTCCGCCGGCCGGCGAGGTTGGCGCACGTGCGGGAGCGCCAGCGCGATCTGGCGCATGCGCCGAATCGCTGCCGTATTTACCTTTTTTTTTCTTTTTAAAAAGTATTTTTATTAAGGTTTTGCAGAATTTTTTCATAATAATACAGTAGTAACAATAACAACAAAACAAACTAGAGTGAACATTCACATAATGCAAAAAGAGAATATACAATAACAATTAAACAGACATTACCCCACGCGACCCAGTCTTCCCACACCATCCCAATGAAGCACACACCCACCCCCCCTACGGATTGCTGCTGCTGCTGACATTTTAATTTCCCCCGAGAAAGTCGAGGAACGGCTGCCACCTCCGAGCGAACCCCAGCATTGACCCTCTTAAGGCAAACTTTATTTTCTCGAGGCTGAGAAACCCAGCCATGTCGTTAACCCAAGTCTCTACACTCGGGGGCTTCGAGTCCCTCCACATTAATAAAATCCATCTCCAGGCTACTAGGGAGGCAAAGGCCAAGACGTCGGCCTCTTTCGCCCCCTGAACTCCCGGGTCTTCTGACACTCCAAAGATTGCTATCTCTGGACTCGGCACCACCCGTGTGTTAAGCACCTTGGACATTGCCCTCGCGAACCCGTGCCAGAACTCTCTAAGCTCCGGGCATGCCCAAAACATGTGGACATGGTTTGCAGGGCTGCCCTTGCACCTCACACAACTGTCTTCTACCCTAAAAACGTGCTCATTCTCGCTGCCATCATGTGTGCCCGGTGGACCACCTTAAATTGAATTAGACTGAGCCTGGCACATGATGAGGAGGAATTAACCCTGCCCAGGACCTCTGCCCACAGACCCGCTTTCAACTCCTCACCCCTCACCTAGCTCCTCCTCCCACTTGCCCTTGAGCTCCTCCACCAGGGTTTCCTCCGCCTCCTGTAGTTCCCGGTAGATATCCAATACCTTCCCCTCCCCCACCCTGGTGCCGGAGACCACCCTGTCCTGTATCCTCAGTGGTGGCAGCGTCGGAAAGGCCACTGCCTGTTTGTTCTGGAATGCTCGTACTTGCAGATGTTTAAAGGCGTTTCCTGGCGGCAGATTAAATTTGTCCTCTAGCGCCTTCAAACTGGGAAAGCTTCCGTCTATGACCAGATCTCCCATCCTGCTGATACCTGCCCTCTGCCAGCTGTGGAACCCACCATCCATCCTACCCGGGACAAACCTGAGGTTGTTACATATCGGGGTCCAGATCGACGCTCCCTCAACCTTCTTGTACCTCCTCCACTGTCCCCAGATCCGCAGTGTCGCCACCACCACCGGACTTGTGGAGTAACCGGTCGGCGAGAACGGCAAAGGAGCTGTTATCAAAGCTCCCAGACTGGTACCTTTACATGACGCCGTCTCCAGCTGCTCCCCCCCCCACCCCCCCACCCCCCCCCCCCCCACCACCATCGCCCACTTCCTAATCATCGCTATATTGGTCGCCCAGTAGTAGTTGTGAAAGCTTGGCAGCGCCAACCTGCCCCCCCACCCCTCCGACTGCGCTCCAACAGCGATCTCCTTTATTCGCCCACACAATGAACCTACTCACCCACTTAAAAAAGGCCTTAGGGATGAAGATGGGGAGGCACTGAAAGACAAACAAAAATCTGTGGAGGACAGCCATTTTCACGGTCTGCACCCTCCCTGCCAGTGACAGCGGGAGCATGTCCCACCTTTTAAAGTCCCCTTCCATTTGCTCCACAAACCGGGTCAGGTTGAGCCTGTGCAGGGCATCCCATTTCCTGGCCACTTGTATACCAGGGTAACAAAAACTTTCGCTGTTACCACCTCCACCTCCCCTCCCTCTCAGGGCATCATAATAATATTGAAAAGTCTCCGGACATTGGTATTGAGTTGTCTGCCTTTCACAAACCCAGTCTGGACTTCCTCTATCACCCCTGGGACGCAATCCTCAATTCTTGTGGCCAGAATCTTAGCTAGCAATTTGGTATCCACGTTTATCAGCAAAATCGGCCTGTGTGACTCGCAATGTTCCGGGTCCTTCCCTCGTTTAAGAATGAGTGAGATCAAGGCCTGTAACATTGTTGGGGGGGGGAGGGTTCCTTTTTCTCTAGCCTCATTGAAGGTCCTCATCAGGAGTGGGCTCAATATTTCCGAAAATGTCTTATAGAATTCTACCTGGTAACCGTCCTGCCCTGGGGCTTTACCCAATTGCATGCCCTCTATACCCTTGACAATCTCCTCCAATTCAATCAGGGCCCTCAGCCCCTCCACCAGGGCCTCTTCCACCTTTGGAAACCTCAACTGGTCCAAAAGTTGCCTCATCCCATCCACTCCCGTGGGAGGCTCCGACTCAGACAGTTTACTATAGAACTCCTTAAAGACTCCGTTCACCCCCCCCCCCCCCCCCACTGCTGGCGTATTTCTTGCGCATGCGCACGGGATTTCTTCTCTGCGCCGGCCATCGCGGAGGTTCACAGCGGCCGGCGTGGAGGGAAAGAGTGCCCCCACGGCACAGCCCCACCTGCGGATCGGTGGGCCCCGATCACGGGCCAGGCCACCGTGGGGCCACCCCCCCCCCCCCACCACGGGGCCAGATTCCCCCGTGCCCCGCGAGGACTCCGCAGGCCGCACGCAGAGCCAGGTCCTGCAGGTAAGGACCTGTTGTGATTTGCGCCAGCGGGACCAGCCGAAAACGACGGCATCTCCACCTTTAACTTGGAGAGGTGTATCTGTCCTGTGTGTGACCCAAGTCACCCACTGACTCTGAACATCCTCACAGCAACTTGGGGACAGGCATTTCGAAAGCACATTTCAGAACCTTTGGGTATCGCAAACTGCTTCACAGGCAATGGAGCCCTTTTGAAATCTAGTCAGGAGTAATTTAGGAAATGGACCAGCTAATTTGAGAAAGAGAGAGAGAGAGAGAGAGAGATACAGGGAGACACAGAAACAAGATGAGGTTGTGCTGTACATGTTTCAGAACTGACACTGAGACACACACGAGATGTACAATATCAATTATTATTCTGAAGCATTTGATTAAATCATCCCTTAACCTAAATTCCATTGTTTCAGAGTAAAGCTTCATCTACACTGTCCATCAAACACTCACAACCCAAATACTGTCTGGAATTAAATACAGAGTCAAAATCCCTCTGTCCTGTCCAAGGGATTTTTCATTGCAGATACTTATTTTTATTATTTTGGAAAAGCAGAATTCAAATTGCACCGAATCCCAGGGTGGACTCTTGTTCATTACAATCATGAACTCAGCCCTTCACATTCAAACATGAAGTTTAAGCTCTGATTACAGGTGCCTGCTTGTCTCTGTTTGTATATTGGATATTCTGAATTCAAGTTGCTTTGTCACTTGTCTGAAGGATTTGAATAATTGGTGTTGGTTAATCAATCCTTTCTCTCAGCACATGGAAGTTGTGAACCTCAGTCTGATGTAGTAAACAAAAAACTGCTTCCTTTGATCATCAATCCATTTCCCAACCCTAAAAAGATCTCACACCTTTCCATAATGCAGGAATATCTCAATCAAAACTTCTAATCAGTTCCCCATACACTTGTTAACACTTGCCTGTGTGAAGTAAATTCCACTGACAGATTCCAAAACTTGCACAGAACAATGACTGATTACTTTAAACTTTCAAACAGAATTATTTTAACTTGTACGAAGTCTTACAACACCGGGTTAAAGTCCAACAGGTTTGTTTCGATGTCACTAGCTTTCGGAGCGCTGCTCCTTCCTCAGGTGAATGAAGACGTATGTTCCAGAAACACATATATAGACAAATCCAAAGATGCCAAACAATGCTTGGAATGCGACCATTAGCAGGTGATTAAATCTTTGCAGATCCAGAGATGGGGTAACCCCAGGTTAAAGAGGTGTGAATTGTGTCAAGCCAGGACAGTTGGTAGGATTTCGCAGGCCAGATGGTGGGGGATGAATGTAATGCAACATGAATCCCAGGTCCCGGTTGAGGCCGCACTCATGTGTGCGGAACTTGGCTATAAGTTTCTGCTCGGCGATTCTGCGTAGTCGCGCGTGCTGAAGGCCGCCTTGGAGAACGCTTACCCGGAGATCAGAGGCTGAATGCCCTTGACTGCTGAAGTGTTCCCCGACTGCAAGGGAACATTCCTGCCTGGCGATTGTTGCGCGATGTCCGTTCAATCGTTGTCGCAGTGTCTGCATTGTCTCGCCAATGTACCACGCTTTGGGACATCCTTTCCTGCAGCGTATGAGGTAGACAACGTTGGCCGAGTCACACGAGTATGTACCGCGTACCTGGTGGGTGGTGTTCTCACGTGTAATAGTGGTATCCATGTCGATGATCTGGCACGTCTTGCAGAGATTACCATGGCAGGGTTGTGTGGTGTCGTGGTCACTGTTCTGAAGACTGGGTAGTTTGCTGCAAACAATGGTTTGTTTGAGGTTGCGCGGTTGTTTGAAGGCAAGTAGTGGGGGTGTGGGGATGACCTTGGTAAGATGTTCATCGTCATCAATGACGTGTTGAAGGCTGTGAAGAAGATGACGTCGTTTCTCCGCTCCGGGGAATGCAACTGATTTTGGAGAGTAGTCCATGGTGAGTCTGATGGTTGGCTGGAACTTTTTAATGTCATCGTGTAGTCATTTCAGTGATTCTTTGCCGTGGGTCCAAAGGAAAAAAATGTCATCGATGTATCTGGTGTATAACGTCGGTTGAAGGTCCTGTGTGGTGAGTAGGTCCTGTTCAAACTTGTGCATGAAGATGTTGGCGTATTGGGGTGCGAATTTGGTCCCCATGGCTGTTCCGTGCATCTGGATGAAGAACTTGTTGTTGAAGGTGAAGACGTTGTGATCCAGAATGAAGCGGATGAGTTGCAGAATTGCGTCTAGAGATTGGCAGTTGTCGGTGTTGAGTACTGAGGCTGTTGCAGCAATGCCGCCGTCATGGGGGATGCTGGTGTAGAGTGCCGAGACGTCCATTGTGACGAGGAATGTTCCTGGTTCAACTGGTCCATGGTTGCTGAGTTTCTGTTGGAAGTCCGTTGTGTCGCAACAGAAGCTGGGCGTACCTTGTACGATGGGTTTCAAGATGCCCTCGATGTAGCCAGAGAGGTTCTCACACAAGGTCCCATTGCCTGAAACGATAGGGCGGCCTGGTGTGTTGGCCTTATGTATTTTCGGGAGGCAGTAGAGATCTCCAACGCGGGGAGTACGTGGGATGAGAGCACGTAGCCTGCTCTGCAGATCTGGATCCAAGGTCTTGATCAGTCTGTTAAGTTGGCGGATGTGTTCCTTGGTCGGATCTGCGGGTAACTGTCTGTAGTGTTCTTGGTTGTTCAGTTGTCGGTATACTTCTTTGCAGTAGTCCGTTCTGTTCAGTACGACAGTGGCCCCTCCTTTGTCTGCTGGTTTGATGACGATGCTGCGGTTGGTCTTGAGAGGGCGGATGGCATTGCGTTGTGCTTGGGTGACGTTCGGGGCTGTCTTGTGAATGCGACTGATGAATCTGGCATTGACTCGACTCCTGACGGCTTGAGCATACATGTCGAGTCTAAGGCAGCGGCCTTCCGGAGGGGTCCAATTCGACTCTTTCCTCTTCGGTTGCCGCACCGCAGATCTCTTGGTCTGCTGTTCCGGTTCATTGATAGTCTCCTTGGGTTCGCTGTTGGCCTCTTGGGGGTCTGTGGAAGAATTCCTGGAGCCTCATTCGCCTGATGAATTCCTCCGCGTCTGCCGCGAAGCTGATGGGGTCCATTTAGGTGGTGGTGCAGAAATTGAGCCCTCTGCTGAGGACTTCGGTTTTATCTGGTTGAAGGGTGTAGTCTGACAAGTTGACAATAGATTTCCCTGTATTATTTTCTACTGTGGTACCGGGGGTGGCTTGGTTGCTGCCGGTGGTGATGCCAAGTTTCTCAAGCTTCCTGTTCTTGGTGTGCATATAGGTGGCATAGTATTGTTGTCTCATCTGTTTGGCGGTGTTCCGCAGCTGGTCTGCTGCATCCTGAGCGCAAGTTGAGAATATGGCCTCTATCTTGGTTTCCAGGTTGCTGCGTCTGCTGTAGAGCTGGCGGCCGAGGTGGTTGAGGAGTGTGTGAGAGGTGCGACGGCAGAGTCTCTCAGCGTAGTCAGTGTTGTCGGTCGACTTGAGTGGGTTTGTGATCTGTAGCCCTTTCGGGATCTTGTCTGCTTTCTTGCATCTTTGTAGAAACTTAATGTCAGTGTCTATATGCGCGACCTTCCTGGAGATCCTCTCCACTTTGAGCCGGCAGTTTGCGGTGTCGATGGTAGCCATGATGTAGAGATGCCGGCGTTGGACTGGGGTGAGCACAGTACGAAGTCTTACAAAACCAGGTTAAAGTCCAACAGGTTTGTTTCGATGTCACTAGCTTTCGGAGCGCTGCTCCTTCCTCAGGTGAACGATTTTAACTTGTGCATCAGTCCTATTATACAGAAATGTTGTCCCTGTGGGCTGACTGTTCCTCAGTACGATTGAAACATTGAGGGACCCCACGCACTGCATTTGACGACATTTGTGGCACTTCCAATATCTACGAGACATTGCTGTCTGTATTGTGTGAATCCAGCTGCGAAAAATCAATTAACAGAAAGTAGTTGGGGATGATCATACTGACTGTTTTAATTTAATCTAAATTGTTTCATTATAAATTCTAATCTCAGGAATTGACATCAATTCTAATCTCAGGAATTGACATCAGAGGATTTCAGTGAAAAATCCCATTGAACCTCCTTGTCTAATAAAATGATGTTGTTGCCGATGACCCTGTATTGATTCAGGAATAAACTTTACATCTCACAGTGTGAAAAAAATCAAATTGAATCCCAATTTATATAGCAGCTGACTGAGGAAATCTGACTGTGAGTAACATAGAATAAGATTGTTCCCATCAAAGACTCCCAAGACAGGTCCGTCTTGGGAAATTCTTGCTGGTTTTTACTCATTGTATAGAAACCCCTCCTCGGGAGACAGATGAATAGACAACCCAAACTAGTCAGAAACTCAGGGGGAATTAAATATTAACATAAATACTGAAGTAAGGACAGGACATTGCTAGATCTGTTGCTGTGCCCTGAATTAACATGACCATAGACAGGACAAATGCCTCTGGCCTCTCCTGTGAAGACACATCTTTAGCAAACCATCGCAGCGGACAGACTGAAAACATTCATGACAGAAAGTCATGGGGTAGGTCTGCACACAGATCTCTGAGGAGATCTCAACCAATACTGTTTCTAATCATTTCCCAATAGTATTTGAACTCAGCGCTGGCTGAGGCCTGTTCTGCAGGCTTAACCCAGGGTGAGTTATGTCTGGTTATTACCCTGACCGAGGTGTAATTTTAATAACTGAGGGATAGTGAGTGAGGGAGGGGGACAGAAATATAAATGAGTGAGGGACTGAGAGTCAGAGAGAAACATAAGGGAAGGGGGAAACTGTCTCTCATCTTTTTTTAGCCTCTGGTTGAAAGCTGTACCATTTTTGTGTTTGAACATTGCTGAGAGTTTGTGTAACTGATAAGTGGATCCTGGGATCTCGCTATATCAAATAGTGTCAGTTTTCCCATCTTTCAGTCAACTTTCTCCCTCTTTTCCCCAGGAATTTGAATTTTGAAGACTGCAATGTGAGCAGGAATCTTTGGACAAGGGCTATTCTCCAGAGGACAAGTGGAAGGACTGAGGCCTACTCCACTGGCCGCACACACGTGAGTTGTCTCTTTATTGCCGCCCCGGCCTTGCACTTAGACACAAACACATTAACCCTTTGGTGGGTGACAAAGAGTAAATTAAAGATCTGTAATATGAAGCTGTCTAAATGTTGTTTATGAACCCAAAATAACAGGGGTTCTTTTAAATCTGGATGTCCCAAAAGGGAGGGGGGGTTTGATTTCATTGCCTGAGCCACGTTCACTCTCTGTATAACCTGTTAGCTATTTTAAACGACACGCAACACTGCTGACTGCACCTTCTGGGATCTTTCTCTGTACCAATGGATTTTGTTTTAAAAAGGGTTTTCTTAGTTTTGAGAGGCAGTTTAACTCTTTCCGAGGATTGAAGGGAGTTCTTTAGACTTGGTCCAATCCACACACACAGGATGAGGGGGGAGGAAGGGGTTTAGATCCAGGGTGGAATGGGGGAATGAGGCTCGTAGCAGGAGTGAGGGAGGGGGGGGGGAGAGGAAAGACAGCGCCCCGCCTGGTTAGGTTCACATTGCTGCTGCTGTGGGATCTTGCTGTTCACGCACAGGCCTGTGGCCTTTGCCCGCAAAGCAATTGAGATCACAACTCTTAAAATAAAATAGCACATGGACTGCAAAGTGGGTTCGAAGGTCTCAAATTTGAAAGTCTTGGGAATGAGGGAGTTGATGAACCCTTTCCACAGATGACTGAGGGGATATTCAGCCAGGATCACATTTCTGCTTGTGGGATCTTACTGTGCAAACAATACTGCTGTCAGTTTGTACATTGCAACAATGGTGTAGAAACAGAGAGAAAGAGAGAGAGAGAGAGAAATTCACGATGTGAAACTCTGAACTCAATAAGGAAAGTGTTATCATTTTTGGGATCTCCCTGTGCATAAGTTGCCTGCAGAATTCACAAAATTAACAAAAGCGGGGTCACTTTTAAAATTTATCCATCGACTAAAGTAATCTCGATGGTGCGGAATTAAAGTCCCTTAACTTGAAGCGGGTATAATTCTGGAATGAAGCCTGTATTTTAGGCCGAGACATAAATATGAGGGTGCAATGAAATCCGCAGGGGGCCATTTGAATTCAGTTTGCTGTGGTTCTGATTGTTAGATTCCTGTGTGTGACCCTCTCTTTCTCTCTCTCTCTCCTTCACAACTACTGGGATGAGCAAGACAGAGAGAGAAGTACAGAAAGAATGTGGGGCTGGGGGGTGATGGAGATTAGAGAGAGGGAGAATGACAGAGAGGGAGGTAGTGAAAAAGAGAGGCTGTCTCTCTCTTTCTGCATTCTTTCCATTCTTGTCTCTCTCCCTCTGTCTCCCCAGCGTTCTGCCGATATCTGTCCATCTCTCTCCACCTTCTTGGTGTCTCTTTAAACCTTCAATCAACAAAAACCACCCCACAAACTGCACCGGGGAGCCTCCAGCACACCTTCCCGGGAATTCCTTGATTTGCGAAAAGAATAGCAATAAATGCTGGGAGGGTGATTTACCGGGCAGTGGGTTTCCCAGGTTAAAGAGGGGAGTTTAACTTTCTGAGGGCGGATGTGTCTCGAGACTTGGAATACCCGTGCTGTTCAGAGGTTGGGGTGGTGGCGAGGGGAGATTGAAGAAAGAATATAGCAGTCAAGGGAAGGAACATGTCCCCCACCCCCCTGCTCACCTGCCTGTCCCACCCTGACAGGATCACATTGCTATGTGTGGGATCCTGCTGTGCACCAATGGCCTGCAGCCTTTCCTGAACTGTCAACTTAGTGACCACGCACAATTTAAAATTAAACTGGCTCACTGAGTGTGAAGCAGTCGGGAGGCGGTGAGGGAGTGGGTCTGAAATGAATAGGCCGCAGCCTGGGTACAGGTTTGTCCTCAATGGTGGTGTTTGTGTTTTAGACAGGGCGGTGGGGTTGGAAGGATTTCTGAGGGGGGTTTGGGGTTAAATATCCCTGTCTCTGTCCCTCCAGCTTTCTATCTCTCCCTTTCCAATCATTTATTTGTACATTGAATCTTCTAATAAATGGGTTTGAGAATCCCAAGGTGATTTAGACATAGAAAGGATAGAAATGAAATGAAAATTGCTTATTGTCACAAGTAGGCTTCAATTAAGTTACTGTGAAAAGCCCCGAGTTGCCACATTCCGGCTCCTGTTCGGGAAGGCTGTTACAGGAATTGAACCGTGCTGCTGGCCTGCCTTGGTCTGCTTTCAAAGCCAGCGATTTAGCCCGGTGCTAAACAGCCGAACCATGTTCTTTATCAATGATAAGAAGATAGAAACAGTGGAAGTTCAAAACGTACAACATTTCTGTGTGATAGGATTGAGGCATCAGTTAAAATAGTTCTGTTTCAAAATTTAATCTCACCAGTCATTTCCGTGGCAGCTTTTGGAATCTCTCAGTGGAATTTACTTTATACAGTCAAGTGTTAACAAGTCTATGGGAACTCAAGTTTGATTGAGATATTCCTGCTTTATGGAAATGTGTCCGATCTTTTTTTTTCTTCAAAAAATATACTTTATTCATAAAATCTATCATAAACATTACAGAACATTTTGAATTGTCTTGACTGTACATTTCCATCAGAGTTACACATTCCCTTGACTTTCTTCCATTCAATTTTGATAACCTTACACACATATCGCTCTTTACGTTACAAAAGATCAGCCATGACCTCATTGAATGGAGGAGCAGGCTCGAGGGGCCAGATGGCCTACTCCTGCTCCTAGTAATTATGTTCTTATGTAATTCCTTCTTAAACATTATAGACGGGCAGAACGGTAGCATTGTGGAGAGCACAATTGCTTCACAGCTCCAGGGTCCCAGGTTCGATTCCGGCTTGGGTCACTGTCTGTGAGGAGTCTGCACATCCTCCCCGTGTTTGTGTGGGTTTCCTCCGGGTGCTCCGGTTTCCTCCCACAGTCCAAAGATGTGCAGGTTAGGTGGATTGGCCACGATAAATTGCTCTTAGTGTCCAAAATTGCCCTTAGTGTTGGGTGGGGTTATGTGGTTATGGGGATAGGGTGGGGGTGTTGACGTTGGGTAGGGTGCTCTTTCCAAGAACCGGTGCAGACTCGATGGGCCGAATGGCCTCCTTCTGCACTGTAAATTCTATGATCTATGATTTACATTGTCATGTTTCTTTTATACATTGGAGTGTTAATGACCCAGACCGAGGGGGGTTTACACTGTTAACTGCCCCTCGGTGTACATTTGCTGGTGAGACCTTACACAGTGGTCTTTCCCCTTTGCGCCTTGGCGGCAGCTGACCCAAGCTTGAGTGCGTCCCTCAGCACATAGTCCTGGACCTTGGAATGTGCCAGTCTGCAACACTCGGCACGGGACCTGGCGATTCTCCAACCATTTACCGCGCGTTCCACGAGTGTTTCACGTAACGCCGCTGCTAGCCACTCACAAGTAGCGGAATTGGTGAGGGTTTTGTGTCAGTTTTGCCATCGTGAAACTCCACGGATCCTCCGTTGGCATCAGCACTTAGCCTGAGGATTGGAGAATCCAGCCCACGGTGTTTTGAATTTGCCGACCACAAATAAAATGTCAGGGGGAGAATTGCGTGGGGTGAGGGTTATTTTTTCTGGGGTAAATAAATTGTAGTTATGGGTGGATTGCAGGCAGAGTAATAAACTCTGAGCAGAAGGAATAATTGTTGATAATGGAAGGGAGTAAAATAATGGAGGTGGGCAATTATTGTGTGGAAAGACTAGGTAACGAGCAAATACAAAAGAATGGATGGGTATAGAAAGAGTTGAGCGCCCTCCTGGCAACTGTATGAAGAGCAGTTCTATTTTTGTTTTGTAAACCAGGGGAGAGCGCGAACGCAGTCCCCCACTACCACAAATTTTGCAGTCGAGTATCCCGCATTTGGGGACATCGCAGGCGTCAGCACACCCGAAGTGCAATGGGCTAGCCTCGTCCTGGGCGAACCACCTTTTTGATCATGGTTTCACCCCTGCCAGGTAAGTATGCTTAAAAACTGTACACACTCCCAGCCCACACCACACATCACATCTTTCACTCACACTTACTGCATTTACACCGCCAAACTGTCCCTTTACTTCCAATTTCCTTTCACCAGTAACTTTAGATCTTCGGTCTTGTTCTGACAAATGTTGAAATGTTCCTCTCTAGTTGGAGAAATATGGCTTAAAATGTCCGCTATGCTGATTTGCATATTGCCCTTAAAAGGAAGTGAACCGCCCCTCAGCCACAATCACAGGCTCAACTTTCCGGAAAGAAAACTTTCTCTGTCTCACTTTGTTCGGCGAGGAAAGATGAAACTTCTCTGACACTGGCAGAGAGAGATTGATCAGGAGGGTTTGGAGTCACAAACATGCTCATTGTTGTCACCCGGAGAAATGTTTTTGGTCACGAAGTTGAGAACCCCCCCCACACACACACACACACGCTCACTCCCCACACACACTCTCCCCCCACACACACTCCCCACCCACACACACTCAGCGCCCCCACACCCCGCCCACACACACACTCCCCCCCAAAAAACACACTCTCCCCCACACACACCCCCACACACACACTCCCCCCCCACATATTCCCCCCCCCACACACCCACTCCTCCCCCACACTCACACACCCACACACTCCCCCCACACACACGCCCCCCACACACACTCCCCTCCACACACTCCCCCCCCCCACACACACACACTCCCCCCCACACACACACACTCCCCCCCACACACACACTCCCCCACACACTCCCCCACACAGACACTCCCCCCCCACACACACTCACTCCCCACACACACTCTCCCCCCACACACACTCCCCACCCACACACACTCAGCCCCCCCACACACAATCCACCCCACCCACACACACTCAGCCACACCCCGCCCACACACACACACTCCCCCCCACACACACACTCTCACCCCACACACACCCCCACATATCTGCCCCACACACACACTCCCCCCCCACACACACTCCCCCCACACACACTACCCCCACACACATACACACTCCCCCCACACACACCTACACACACACTCCCCCCACACACTCCTCCCCCACACACAAACACACTCCCCCCCACACACATACTCCCCCCCCACATACCGCCCCACACACACACGCTCCCCCCCACACACTCCCCCCACACACACGCCCCCCCCCACACACACTCCCCCCCACACACACAGGCACTCCCCCCAACACACACACCTCCACACACACACCCCCCACACACACACACTCCCCCCCACACACACACCCACACACTCCCCCCACACACACTCCCCCCCACACATACTCCCCCCACACACTCCCCACACGCACACTCCCCCCACACACTCCCCCCACACACACACTCCCCCCCACACACACACACTCCCCCCCACACTGCTCCCCCACACATACTCCCCCCCACACACACACTCCCCCTCCACACACACTCACCCACACTCCCCCCCACACACACACTCCCCCCCACATACCGCCCCACACACCCACACACTCCCCCCACACACACGCCCCCCCACACACACTCCCCCCCACACACTCCCCCCCACACACACACTCCCCCCCACACACTCCCCCCCACACACACACTCCCCCCACACACACTACCCCCACACACATACACACTCCCCCCCACATACCGCCCCACACACACACTCCCCCCCACATACCGCCCCACACACACACTCACTCCCCCCCACACACTCCCCCCCCACACACACACTCCCCCCCACATACCGCCCCACACACACACTCACTCCCCCCCACACACTCCCCCCCCACACACACTCCCCCCACACACACACACTACCCCCCACACACTCACTCCCCCCACACACTCCCCCCACACTCTCCCATCACACACACACTCCCCCCCACACACTCCCCCCCCACACACCGCCACACACTCCCCCCACACACACTCCACCCCCACACACACACCCCACACACACACACTCCCCCCACACATTCCCCCCCACACCCTCTCCACACTCTCCCCCCCACACACACGCCCCCCCCACACACACACACTCCCCCCCCACACTGCTCCCCCACACATACTCCCCCCCACACACACACTCCCCCTCCACACACACTCACCCACACTCCCCCCCCACACACACACTCCCCCCCACATACCGCCCCACACACACACTCACTCCCCCCCACACACTCCCCCCCCACACACACTCCCCCCACACACACACACTACCCCCCACACACTCACTCCCCCCACACACTCCCCCCCACACACTCCCCCCACACACACACTCCCCCCCACACACACACACTCCCCCCCCACACTGCTCCCCCACACATACTCCCCCCCACACACACACTCCCCCTCCACACACACTCACCCACACTCCCCCCCACACACACACTCCCCCCCCACATACCGCCCCACACACACACTCACTCCCCCCCACACACTCCCCCCCACACACACTCCCCCCACACACACACACACTACCCCCCACACACTCACTCCCCCCACACACTCCCCCCCACACACCCCCCCCACACATACTCCCCCCACACACACACCCCCACCCACACACTCTCCCCCACACTCTCTCCCCACACACACACTCCCCCCCACACACTCCCCCCCACACACCGCCACACACTCCCCCCACACACACTCCACCCCCACACACACACCCCACACACACACACTCCCCCCCACACATTCCCCCCCACACCCTCTCCACACTCTCCCCCCCACACACACGCCCCCCCACACACACACTCCCCCCACACACACACACACTCCCCCCCACACACCCCCATACTCTCCCCCCCCACACATACTCCCCCTCACACACACACTCATCTCCCACACACTCCCCCCCCCACACCCCTCCCCCAATGATTGTATGTTGTTATGTCCGTCCTCATCTGAATGAAAATATTTTTTAAAAACTCAGCAGCAGTGGCCATTAAAATAGCTCACAGATTGAAAAGTAAGTTTGAAGGTCATGAACTATAAGTCTTAAACTTGAAACGTGGGAATGAGGGAGTTAATTAATACTTTCCGCTGGCGACTTGGACATTTTTCTATCGTGATCACGATTTCTGATTCTGGGATCTTGCTGTGCAGTCAATATGCCTGCTGTCACTTTCAACATGTTCGTGCAGAAACACAGAGAGAGGGGACTTCTGGAGGCGACCATGGAGTGAGCGCTCACACATTTGCTGACTCCCGCTCGTAAGTGAGAAACTGGAGGGGATGCTGGTGGTGTTGGTCAGCATCCATGCCCCAAACTGGGATGACGTGGAATTTATGAGGCGGGTGCTGGGGAATATTCCGGAGCTGGACTCTCAGCGACTAAATATGCGGGGGGGGGGGGGGAACTTTAATACAATCTTGGATCCGAGACTGGACCAGTCGAGCTCGAGGTCGGGGAGGGTGTTGCCTGCAGCTAAAGAGCTCCTCTGGTTCATGCAGCAAACGGGGGGTGGGTGGGGGGGGGGGGGGGGTGGGTGGGTGGGTGGGGGGGGTGGTGGGTGGGTGGGGGGGGTGGTGGGTGGGTGGGGTGGACCCGTGGAGATTTGGGACGCCGAGGGCGAAAGAATTTTAGTTTTACTCCCATGTGCACAAGGTGTACTCACGAATAGATTTTGTCGTGGCAGATAAGACGTTATTGGCTGGGACGTGGAGATT
Source organism: Scyliorhinus torazame (assembly GCF_047496885.1). Classification (NCBI taxonomy): domain Eukaryota; kingdom Metazoa; phylum Chordata; class Chondrichthyes; order Carcharhiniformes; family Scyliorhinidae; genus Scyliorhinus; species Scyliorhinus torazame. Next base: position 197,881,168 of record NC_092720.1, read on the forward strand.
TCGGCAGGTACGGCCTGGGAGGCACTGAAAGCAGTTGCCAGGGGGGAGTTGGTTTCGATGCGGACCCATTGGGAAGAGGCTGAGCGGGTGAGATAGAAAGGCTAGTGGAGGAAATGTTGCAGGTGGACCGGAGATATGTAGAGATCCCGGAGGAAGGGCTGTTAAAGGAGCGGCAGAGGCTGCAAATGAAATTTGAGTTGGTAACCACGGGTAAGGCGGTAGGGCAGTTGCGAAGGGTAAGAGGGGCAGTATATGAGTATGCCTCCAGAGAGGTGCAAGGTTGAGGTGGTGAGGTCGGAGGTGGCGCAGTGGTTAGCACTGCTGTCTATGGCGCTTGTCATGATATCCACATTAACATATCATGGTGCAATCACACACACACACTGATGGACAGGTCGACGGACCAATCAACACACACGCAACATCACAGCCAATCACCAGTGAGAGCACACGCACTACAAAACAGGGAACACCACAGTTCCCGCTCATTCGACCAGGAGGTAGCTCAGAGCACAGAGCTCACAGCGTGCCACTCAGACATGCACCATGTGCTGAGTGCCTCACTAAGAAAGTGCTAGGGCTGGGTCCACAGGTTAGCTGGTGAAGTACGAACCACAGCCAGAAGTTAATAGTTATCATTGCACAGAATAAAAAAACAGAGTTGAACCATCTACAACCGTGTTGGATCGTTTGTGTATCGGAACACCCAACACGACAGCGCTGAGGATCTGTGTTCGATCCCCGCCCTGGGTTACTGTCTGTGTGGAGTTTGCACATTCTCCCAGTGTCAGTGCGGGTTTCACCCCCACAACCCAAAGATGTGCAGGTTTGGTGGATTAGCGACACTAAATTGCCCCTTATTTGGAAAAAACAATTGGGTTCTCTATATTTATAACAAAAAAAAAGGAACCTGTTTTAATATTATATTAAGTCTCCGTGGAGACTTGGGCGGAGAGATGGCAGATGGAGATTAATCCGGACAAATGTGAGGGAATGCATTTTGGAAGGTTTAATGCAGCTAGGGAATATACAGTGAATGGTAGAACCCTCAAGAGTATTGAATGTCAGACAGATCTAGGTGTACAGGTCCACAGGTCACTGAAAGGGGCAACACAGGCAGAGAAGGTAGTCAAGAAAGCATACGCCATATTTGCCTTCAGTGGCCGGGGCATTGAGTATAAGAATTGGCAAGTCATGTTGCAGCTGTACAGAACCTTAGTTAGGCCACATTTGGAGTATAGTGTTCAATTCTGGTCGCCACACTACCAGAAGGATGTGGAGGCTTTAGAGAGGGTGTAGAAGAGATTTACCAGATGATGCCTGGTATGGAGGGCATTAGGTATGAGGAGCGGTTGAATAAACTCGGTTTGTTCTCACTGGAACGACGGAGGTTGAGGGGCGACATGATAGAGGTCTACAAAATTATAAGGGGCATAGACAAATAGTCAGAGGCTTTTCCCCATGGTAGCGGGGTCAATTACTCGGGGGCATAGGTTTAAGGTGCGAGGGGCAAGGTTTAGAGTAGATGTACGAGGCAAGTCTTTTCCACAGAGGGTAGTGGGTGCCTGGAACTCGCTGCTGGAGGAGGTGGTGGAAGCAGGGACGATAGTGACATTTAAAAAAAAAAAAAAATTTTATTAAAGGTTTTCATAAAATATCAATAACAAAATGAGAAAGAAAAAAGAACCCAACAGGGTTAAGTACAAAACACAATCTAAAAAAACAACCCCCCAAACCCCTCCCCCACTGTACCTAAATTATAAATTAACATTAACACCCCGACTTAACACAACAGGTGTATACACCCCCTCAGACCCTCCAGTGTAAATAACATAAACAAAAATAAAGTTAACCCCCCCCCCCCCCCCCCCCCCCCCCCCGAGCTGCTGCTGCCATTGACCAATGTCTATCGCTCTGCCAGAAAGTCTAAGAACGGTTGCCACTGCCTAAAGAACCCTTGTACCGACCCTCTCAAGGCGAATTTCACCCTCTCCAATTTAATGAACCCTGCCATATCGCTGATCCAGGATTCCACGCTTGGGGGCCTCGCATCTTTCCACTGAAGGAGAATCCTTCGCCAGGCTACCAGGGACGCAAAGGCCAGAATTTCCGGCCTCTTTCGCCTCCTGCACTCCCGGCTCCTATGCCACCCCAAATATTGCGAGCCCCCAGCCCGGTCTGACCCTGGATCCTACCACCCTCGACACCATCCTCGCTACGCCCTTCCAAAATTCCTCCAGCGCTGGGCATGCCCAGAACATATGGATGTGATTTGCTGGGCTCCCTGAGCACCTAACACACCTGTCCTCACCCCCAAAGAACCGGCTCATCCTTGTCCCGGTCATGTGTGCCCTGTGCAGCACCTTAAACTGTGTGAGGCTGAGCCTCGCGCACAAAGAGGAAGAATTCACCCTCCCTAGGGCATCTGCCCACGTCCCCTCTTCGATCTCCTCTCCCAACGCCTTCTCCCACTTACCTTTCAACTCCACCACCGGGGCCTCCTCCTCCTCCTGCATCACCTGGTAAGTTTCCGAGATCTTCCCCACTCCCACCCACCCCCACGAGAGCACCCTGTCCTGTACTGCGTGTGGCAGTAGCCGCGGGAATTCCACAACCTGCCGTCTGGCAAACGCCCTTACCTGTAAGTACCTGAAGGTGTTCCCCGGGGGGAGCCCGTACTTCTCCTCCAGCTCACCCAAGCTCGCGAACTTCCCGTCCACAAACAGGTCCCCCAACTTTCGTATCCCTGCCCTGTGCCACCCCGAAAACCCTCCACCTGTTCTTCCTGGGGCGAACCGGTGGTTCCCCCGTAATGGGGTCCACCCCGAGGCCCCAACTTCCCCCCTATGCCGCCTCCACTGCCCCCATATTTTGAGGGCCGCCACCACCACCGGGCTCGTGGTATACCTCCTTGGAGGGGGCGGCAGCGGCGCCGCTGCCAGCGCCCCCAGGCTCATACCCACACAGGACGCCGTCTCCAGCCTCGTCCATGCAGCCCCCTCCCCCTCCATCACCCACTTGCGCACCATTGTCGCATTGGCGGCCCAGTAGTACCCACAGAGGTTGGGCAGCGCCAGCCCCCCCTATCTCTACTCTGCTCCAGGAACACCCTTCTCACCCTCGGAGTCCCTCGCGCCCACACAAACCCCATTAAAGTCCTGTTAACCCGCCTGAAAAAAGTATTCGGGATAAACACAGGGAGGCACTGGAACAGGAACAAAAACCTTGGGAGCACCGTCATTTTGATTGACTGCACCCTACCCGCCAAGGACAGCGGCAACGCGTCCCACCTCTTGAACCCCTCCTCCATTTGCTCCACCAGCCTTGTAAAGTTAAGCCGATTTGTCAATCCCATTCATTTCCCCAAAACCATTTCTTTACTCATACTAATTTCCTTCAAAGTTCCTCACTAAAACTTATGCTTCTCAGAACTTCCAGTACATTGTTCATGTCTTCCTTGCGAGGACAGAGCAAAGTACGAATTGAGTTCCTCAGATATTTCTTTGTTCCATGTGCCTCTTTACATACTTATAGAAACTTTCACAGTCAGCTTTAGTTAATAATGTTGAAGAATCAACATTTGCAGCATTTTAGGGGGTGGCACGGGGTGCAGTGGTTAGCACTGCTGCCTACGGCGCCGAGGACCCGGGTTTTGCAGCATTTTGCTTTTATTTTCAATGGTCCACCACTTTCAAAACAGCGTGGAATCACAGAACCCTACAGTGCAGAAAGCCTTTTGGCCCATCAAGCCTGCACTGACTCTCCCAAAGAGCACCCTACCTAGGTCCACACCCCCTCCCACTGAGCGAGCGAAAGAGGAGGACTTTGAGATTCTTCGAATCTCACTCAGGTGTGCAATGATAGAAGAAGGAGGGTTAACCAGCCTTAATTGAATGATGTACATAAATGGTCAGAAAAAAGAAGTCATTTAAGAAAGAAAAAAGAAAGAAATGGTGGCAATGGAAGTCCTGGAGAGGGCACTTCTGGAATATCCAAACAAGAATAGAAAGACACAACTTAAAGAAATAGGGCCCTCTCCAACCTTGACCTGTTCGTTTGATTTTTCAGCTAGAGAGAATGATACAGACCCATTTGTTTAGAAGGAGAAAAAGGACTACAATCAAGAGGAAAATGAGGATCAAATTTGCAGAAGGAATGGAAGAAGCTAGGACTGGGAGTAAGCTAGATTGGTTAAAATGGGAGGCAACAATGTTAATGGGGATTACCGCAATTAGTTTGGGAATATCAGTATGGCTAATTAGGGAAATCAGGTAATGGGATATGGGATATGGAAAAATAGATACCAGATTGAATCACACAGAACACATAATAAAAATAAGAATAAACAAATGTTTAAGTATAACAGAAGAAATCGTTAATTTTCAGGACATCCAGGAGATCCTTTTAAAGCAGACCAAGGCAGGCCAGCAGCACGGTTCAATTCCCGTACCAGCCTCCCCGAACAGGCGCCGGAATGTAGCGACTAGGGGCTTTTCACAGTAACTTCATTGAAGCCTACTTGTGACAATAAGCAATTTTCATTTTCCTTTCATTTCATTTCATTCATTCAACAGCAGTATGTTAAAATCAAGAAAGAGCGACAGGAACAACATGTTCAGTAAAATGTGGGGAGCACTTACAAGCAGCCTGGGATACATACAACCTATCAGATAGATTGAAGATTTTTAGACAGTATTCGGGGAAAACTAATGATACTCAATGGGACCCCGAGAAAGGACAAGTTAAGATAGGAAACGCGTTACAAAACAAAACCGCAACTAGCAGTAATTTGGGAAACAATTTGATAGATGTAGGCTTAAAATTTAAAGAAACAGTTAAAACAGCAATTAAAATTATAGCAAGTCTGTTTAAATGGTTTTGGACTATGTTAACCTGGATTATAAAAAATTGGTGCTTACTTGTTATTACAATCAACCTCTTTGTGACCCTCAAAACATCCTCATCAATTTCTTTCTATCCCAGTTTCAGAAAAGTTAACTCTGTGTCGGGGGGTGTGTGTGTCAGAGGTGTGTGTATGAGTTGGGTTATTGTATGTATTGGGGTTTGTGTGCGTGTTGGGTGTGTGTGTTCGTGTCGGGTATGTGTGTGTCGGGATGCGTGTGGGGGTTATGTATGTGTGTCGGTGGTGTGTGTGTGTGCCAGATGGGTGTGGCATGGTCGTGCATGTGCTTAGCACTGTTGCCTCACGGCATCGAAGACTCGAGTTTGATCCCGAGCCCGGGTCACGGTCCATGTGAACTTTGCGCATTTTCCACGTGGTTGTATGGGCCTCACCCCCACAACCCAAAGATGTACAGGCGAGGTGGATTGGCCACGCTAAATTGCCCCTTAATTAGAAAAAAAATGAATTGGGTCCTCTAAATTAAAAAAAAAATTATAGGAGTGTGTGTGTCTGGTGTGCATGTTTCGGTGGTATGTGTGTGTGTGTGTGTGTGTGTGTGCGTGTGTGGGGGGGTGGGGGGAATTGTGTCCCCATGAACATTAATCTGCCCCCCCCCCCAAACAAACCTCCAAAGATGCCTCTCAATAACCTCCTCATGACCCTAAAACATTCTCTTTGAGACAACAATCAACATCTTTGTGACTCCAAAAACCTCCTCATCAATCTCTCTCTATCCCAGTGTTAGAAAGGTTAAATCTTTCCTTGCTGAACAAAGTTAGACAGAGAAAGTTTTCTTTCCGTAAAACAGTCCCTCGTTTGACGGACAGATTGGTTCAGGGGCGGTTCACTTCCTTTTAAGGGCAATATGCAAATTCAGGCTTTTTTATCAATGTTTTTCTTACTGAAGAGGTATATTCGACAATTTTCAAATTAATACAACAGAACTAGTCTGAATCGGTAGAGATAATTGTAAGTAAAGGGACAGTTTGGCGGTGTAAATACAGTAAGTGTGAGTGTAAGATGTGATGTGTGGTGTGGGCTGGGAGAGTGCGAGAGTTTCCAGGCATGCTTACCTTGCAGGGGTGAAATGAAGATTTTTTCGCTGAAAGGAGTGTGATGGTGATCGTGGATTGGAGAACACTGAGCGATTAAAGTTGTTGGAAGAGGAAACGTTTAGAGCTCTGCTGCTATTGGTGGATCTTCATGCTGGTCTAAGCCTCTGGTTTAGGCCTAACGCCGATACAGTTCAGACTCAACATTTGAGCTATGGCTGCAGCTGCATCCAGCCCACCAGGCTGCCGAATGCGAAACACTGTACGAGTCACAGTGAAGAAGTCTGAAGGGGAGTCACCTGTGGACCGCAATTTCTTTGTGAAGCGTGTGCTGTTTGAATGCTGTGGGTTTCAAGGAGCAGATATCATCTGCTTGCAAAACCTCCCCAACAATGGTTTTTTTGATGTCACCTTCAAGAGTGTCGCAGCTTGCATCAAATTCTTGAACTTGTTCAAGGAAAAAGGTAACCAGAGCCCCCTGTCTATGCTGACTGCGGAGCCTCTGTTTACGCTACCGTCGCAGCAAAACCGGGTTGTTACAGTGCACATGTACAACCCCCACGTCCCTGTGTCTGATGTGCTCACGTTCCTGGCCAGGTACGTCGAGCTGAAAAGTAACAGCGTGCAAGTGAAGGACACCTTTGGCATCTGGACAAGTGAGCACCAGGTCAAGGTGACTCTGAGAACAGGTGACGACGGAACCATCCTGCATCCCCCCTCCAGTTTCGCCATTGGAGGAAATCGAGGCCATCTCTACTACGAGGGACAGCCACAAGTATGCTGCACCTGTGGCAAAACAGGGCATGTTGACGCCAACTGCAATGTCTCCTTCTGCAAAAACTGCAGGCAGGAGGGACACATGACAAAGGACTGCAAGGAAGACAAGTGCTGTAACCTGTGTGGGGAGGCCAGCCATCTTTACAGGGCCTGCCCAAAACGCGGGGCAACGTACGCACAAATCATCAGCGGCGGAGTCAAAAAGGCGACCACAGAGGAGGTTCATGCCCCCTCCATCGACAAAGACACCACAGCACAGAATGCTGAAGATCAACTGAAGGGCCTTCAACAAAAAGTGGAGGCCCCAGCTCAACCTGACAACTCAACCTCATCTGACGAGGAAGAATCAACGGAAGAGGCTGAAGAATCAAGGGCCCTGGGAAACGGTGAACAGGGACAAATGAAAGAGGAAACCAAATTGAACTGAAGGAACCCCCGATGGGGAATGCAAACAGCGGCACCTTTCAGCCAGCTGGCTTAGTGCCGAAACCTCCTCCGGTGAGGGAAAACAAGACCAGAATCGACCTCAAATAAAGAGGCAAAGTACCAATGTAGAATGGGATGCACAGACCCCCCAGACCACAGACAGGGAAGGAAATAAAGCACACCGAGATCATCAACCTCTGGTGGATGGGAACAGCAATATGACCAACGGACGCCGGACATTAAAAATAAGGTCACAGACCAACTCCAGAAATTAACAAGCAGCAACAACCCAGGCGAAAACCGGCCTGCAACTCCAACACCCACTGAATGCCACGACGGACGCCAGGGCTACACTAACCCCCCCCCCCCCCCACCCCAATGCATCCCCGTCGAGTTCACGGGCCCAGTGTGGACCAGGACAGCTTTCTCAGCCCTGAAACTGTGCAACAGTTTGCGAGCACCACCGGCATGCTGGGGAACATTCAACATCTGGAACACCCAACTGCATAGACTCTGGACTCAGACTGGTAAATCTACCTTTTTAAAATGGGGTTTAAAATTGCATCTATTAATTTTTTAAAAGTATATATTTTTTTAAAGTTTTCAAACACAATTTTTCCTCCTTACAAATCAACAAAAACGGTAACATGATAACTAATAGATAACATTGTTTAAATAAAATAGTGAACTAACAAAATAACACAAAATAGTGCTTCCCCAACCTCTCCACCCCATCTAGAACAAAAACAATTCCCCCCCCCCCCTTCTGGGATGCTGGCTATCTATTTTCCCCTAATGTTCCGCTAGATAGGCGAAGAACGGTTGCCACCGCCTGGAGAACCCCTGAGCCGATCCCCTCAGCGCAAACTTCATCCACTCCAGTTTTATGAACCCTGCCATATCGTTTATCCAGGCCTCCAGTCCGGGGGGTTTCGCTTCCTTCCACATGAGTAGAATCCTACGCCGGGCTACTAGGGACGCAAAGGCCACGACATCGGCCTCTTTTGCCTCCTGCACTCCCGGCTCATCCGCAACTCCAAATAAAGCTAACCCCCAGCCTGGTTTGACCGGACCTTCACCACCTTCGAAGTCACTCCCGTCACTCCCCTCCAATACCCCTCCAGTGCCGGGCACAACCAAAACATATGTGTGTGGTTTGCCGGGCTTCCGCCGCACCTCCCACACTTGTCCTCCACTCCGAAGAACCTGCTCAACCTTGCTCCTGTTATGTGTGCTCTATGTAGCACCTTAAATTGAATCAGGCTAAGCCTGGCACATGAGGAAGAGGAATTTACCCTGCTTAGGGCATCAGCCCACAGACCCTCCTCTATCTCCTCCCTGAGCTCTTCTTCCCACTTTCCTTTTAGTTTGCCCACCAGCTCCTCCCCCTCTTCTCTCCTCTCTCGGTATATCTCTGACACCTTGCCCTCCCCGACCCACACCTCCGAGAGCATTCTATCCTGGATCTCCTGTGTCGGGAGCAATGGAAATTTCATCACCTGTTGTCTTCTGAACGCCCTCATCTACATCTACCTAAAGAAATTTCCCCGGGGCAGCTTATACTTTTCCTCCAACTCGCAAACTCCCCGTCTAAATAAATCTCCCACCCTCCTAATTCCCAACTGGTGCCAGCTCTGGAATCCTCCATCCATCCTCCCTGGGGCAAACCTATGGTTGTTCCTAATTGGGGACCCCACCAGGGCTCCCAGCACACCCCTCTGTCGCCTCCATTGCCCCCAGATATTTAATGTTGCTGCCACCACTGGGTTCGTGGTAAATTTTTTTGGTGAGAATGGTAGTGGTGCCGTCACCAGTGCCTCTAGACTCGTCCCTTTACAGGACTTTCTCTCTAGTCTTTTCCACGCCGCTCCCTCTCCCTCTATCATCCATTTACGGATCATCGCCACATTGGCGGCCCAGTAGTAGTCGCCCAAATTCGGCAGCGCCAGTCCCCCTGTCTCTGCTACGTTGTAAGAATCCCCTCCTTACCCTCGGAACTTTCCCTGCCCCCACGAAGCTTGTGATGGTCCTGTCTATTTTTTTAAAGAAGGCCTTAGTGATCAGTATAGGGAGACATTGGAATACAAATAGGAACCTCGGGAGGACCATCATCTTAATTGCCTGCACTCTGCCTGCCAGTGACAGCGGCTGCATGTCCCACCTCTTGAAGTCCTCTTCCATTTGTTCTACCAATCGTGTCAGATTAAGTCTGTGCAAGGTTCCCCAGCTCCTGGGTATCTGAATCCCCAGGTATCGAAAGTTCCTTTCCACTTTCTTTAAAGGCAGGCCCTCTATCCCTCTACTCTGGTCCCCAGGGTGTATCACGAAAAGTTCACTCTTCCCCATGTTAAGCCTATATCCCGAGAAATCTCCGAACTCCCTCAATATCTGCATGACCTCTGTCATCCCTCCCACTGGGTCTGTCACATACAACAGTAGGTCATCCGCGTAGAGTGACACTCGGTGTTCTTCTCCCCCTCTAATCACCCCTCTTCATTTTCTGGAGTCTCTCAGCGCCATGGCCAGTGGTTCAATTGCCAACGCGAACAGTAATGGAGATAGCGGGCATCCCTGTCTTGTTCCCCTGTATAGTCGGAAATACTCCGATCTTTGCCGACCCGTGACCACACTTGCCGTTGGGGCCCCATAGAGGAGTTTGACCCAGCTAACAAACCTGTCCCCGAACCTCCTCCGCACCTCCCATAGATACTCCCACTCCACCCTGTCAAATGCCTTCTCTGCACCCATTGCTGCCACTATCTCTGCCTCCCCCTCTACTGGGGGCATCATTATCGCCCCTAAGAGCCGTCGCACGTTGACATTTAGTTGTCTCCCCTTTACGAATCCTGTCTGGTCTACGTGCACCACCCCCGGGACATGGTCCTCTATCCTCGATGCCAGCCCCTTTGCTAGCAATTTGGCGTCCACATTTAATAGTGAAATAGACCTATAGGACCCGCACTGCAGCGGATCTTTATCCCGCTTCAAAATTAGCGATATCGTCGCCTCCGACATTGTCGGGGGTCGAGTCCCTCCTTCCCTGGCCTCGTTAAAAGTCCTCACCAACAGTGGGGCCAGCAAGTCCACATTTTCTATAAAATTCCACCGGGAACCCATCTGGTCCCGGGGCCTTCCCTGCCTGCATGTTCCCCAGCCCCTTGGTAACCTCGTCCACCCCAATTGGTGCCCCCAGGCCTTCCACCTCCTGCTCCTCCACCCTCGGGAACCTTAGTTGGTCCAGAAACTGCTGCATCCCCTCTTTTCCCTCCGGGGGTTGGGACCTATAAAGTCTTTCGTAAAAGGTCTTAAACACCTCGTTTATCTTCCCTGCTTTCCGTAGCTCCCTTTTCGTCTCTAATTCCCCCTATCTCCCTCGCCGCTGTCCTCTTTCGCAGCTGATGGGCCAACAGGCGACTAGCCTTTTCCCCATATTCATATCTCATCCCCTGTGCCATCCTCCACAGCACCTCCGCCCTCCTGGTGGTCAGAAGATTGAACTCCGTCTGGAGTCGTCGTCTCTCCCTGTACAGTCCCTCCTCCGGGGTCTCCGCATATTCTTTGTCCACCCTTAAGATCTCCCCCAGTAATCTTTCCCTTTCCTTGGCCTCTGTTCTCCCTTTGTGGGCCCTGATGGAGATCAGCTCTCCTCTGACCACCGCCTTTAGTGCTTCCCATACCACTCCCACTCGGACCTCCCGTCGTCATTGGCCTCCAGGTATCTCTCGATACATCCCTGAACCCTTCCACAGACTCCCTCATCCGCCAACAATCCCACATCTAATTACCAGAGTGCATGCTGCTCCCTCTCCTCTCCTAGTTCCAGGTCCACCCAATGTGGGGCATGATCCGAGATAGCTATGGCTGAATACTCAGTTTCTTCCACCCTCGAGATCAATGGCCTTCCCAAAACAAAAAAATCTATCCGGGAGTACACCTTATGAACATGGGGGAAGAAGAAGGAGAACTCCCTGGCCTTCGGTCTAACAAATCGCCATGGATCCACTCCCCGCATTTGGTCCATAAACCCCTTAAGCACCTTGGCCGCTGCCGGCCTTCTTCCGGTCTTAGATCTGGATCTATCTAACCCTGGGTCCAGCATGGTGGACCCCCCCCATTATCAAGTTTCCTACCTCCATGTCCGGTATACGTCCCAGCATCCGCTTCATGAATCCCGCATCATCCCAATTCGGGGCATACATGTTAACCAACACGACCTCCATTCCCTCCAGCCTGCCACTCACCATCACATATCTGCCTCCACTATCTGCTACAATGCTCCTTGCTTCGAATGATACCCGTTTCCCCACCAGTATGGCCACCCTCTATTCTTTGCATCCAGCCCTGAATGGAACACCTGTCCCACCCATCCTTTCCTTAGCCTAACTTGGTCCACCACCTTCAGGTGCGTCTCCTGGAGCATAGCCATGTCTGCCCTCAGTCCTTTCAAGGGCGTGAATACTCGGGCCCTTTTAATCGGTCCATTTAGGCCTCTCACGTTCCACGTGATCAGCCGCACTGGGGGGCTACCTGCCCCCTTCCCGTGTCGACTAGCCATCACCCTCTCTAGGCCAGTCCCACGTCCCGATTCCGCGCTCCCACTCGTTCCCCAGGTGGCGCATTCCAGCCCCGACCACCCTTTCTTTAGCCAGTTACTCTTTGATTTCCGCAGCAGCAACCCAGTTATCCTCCCCCGCCCCCCCCCCCCCCCCCCCCCCCCCCACCAGATCCCCGTGATTGCTCCCCCCATATTACTTCTGCAAGTCAGCTGACTTCAACTGACCCCGGCTTCTCCCGCTCACTCCCTGACCCCCCATGTGGGGAACTCCCATCTACCTTGCGCCTATCTTCCCGCCATCACCTTTCTGGCGCGGGAACTTCCCCTCTGACCACCGCCTTCAGTGCCTCCCAGACCTCTCCCACCTGAACCTCTCCATCGTTAATCTCAAGGTACCTTTCGATACATCCCCTCACCCTTATACACACCCCCTCATCCGCCAACAGTCCCATATCTAATCTCCTGAGTGGGTGCCGTTCCATTTCCCCTCCTACTACCAGATCTACCCAATGGTCCGAGATGGCTATGGCCGAATACTCCGTCCCTGTCACCTTCGGGATCAGTGCCCTTCCCAGGACAAAGGAGTCTATCCGAGAATACACCTTGTGGACATGGGAGAAGAAGGAAAACTCCCTGCTCCTGGGCCTAGTGAATCTCCAGGGGTCTACTCCTCCCATCTGCTCCATGAAGTCCTTAAGCACCTTGGCCGCTGCCGGTCCTAGACCTGGACTGGTCCAGTCCTGGATCCTGCACCGTATTGAAATCTTCCCCCCCATTACCAACTTTCCCGCCTCCAGGTCCGGGATATGCCCCAGCACAGAATCATCATAGAATTTACAGTGCAGAAGGAGGCCATTCGGCCCATCGAGTCTGCACCGGCTCTTGGAAAGAGCACCCTACCCAAGGTCCACACCCCCACACTATCCCCATAACCCAGCAACCCCACCCAACACTAAGGGCAATTTTGGACACCAAGGGCAATTTATCATGGCCAATCCACCTAACCTGCACATCTTTGGACTGTGGGAGGAAACCGGAGCACCCGGAGGAAACCCACGTGCACACGGGGAGAACGTGCAGACTCTGCACAGACAGTGACCCAAGCCGGAATCGAACCTGGGACCCTGGAGCTGTGAAGCAATTGTGCTATCCACTATGCTACCGTGCTGCCTTCATATGCTTCATGAAGTTTGCATCATCCCAGTTCGGGGCATATACGTTCACCAGAACCACCGCTTCCCCTTGTAATCTGCCACTCACCATCACGTATCTACCCCCACTGTCCGCTACTATGGTCCTCGCCTCAAACACTACCCGTTTCCCCACTAATATAGCCACCCCTCTATTTTTCGCATCCAAACCCGAATGACATACCTGTCCCACCCATCCTTTACGTAATCTGACCTGATCTGCCAGTTTCAGGTGCGTCTCCTGTAGCATGACCACATCTGCTGGGTGGGGGGGGGGGGGAAAGAAGGGGGGGGGAAGGCGGGGGGGGGGGGGGGGGACTGTTGTATGGGTGAGGTGTGTGACGTTTGGGCTGAGGGGGGGGAATGTTTATTTTACCATGTTGATGTCATTGTTTTTGTTACTGTCATAAAAATTTTCAAATACCTTAATAAAATATTATTTAAAAAAAAAAAGAAAAAGACCCATTTATTCCATCTTTTTACTTTCTGACTGCTAACCAGTTTTTTTTTATCCGTCATGAGACACCACCTGTAATCCCATGTGCTTTAAACTTTACATATTAATCTGCTATGTGAGACCATGTTGAAAGCCTTCTGAAAGTCTAAATAAACCACATTCACCGATTCTCTCTGGTCAACACTACTGGTCACATCTTCAAAGAATTCTACTAGATTTGTCAAGCATGCTTTCCCTTTTGTAAATCCTTGCTGACTTTGTCTGATTGCACCACTGCTTTCCAAATGCTGTGCTATGAAATCCTTGATAATGGACTCCAGCAACTTTCCTCCTACTGACGTTAGGCTCACTGGTCTATAGTTCCCTGTTTTCTCTCTCCGTCCCTTTTTGAATTCGCTCCCCTCCAATCTGTAGGAACCATTTCAGAGTACAAAAGTTTGGAAAATGACCACCAATGGATCTACCATTTCTGGGGCCACTTCCTCAAATACTCTGGGATGAAGATTATCAGGCCTTGGGGATTTGTCAATCCCATTCATTTCCCCAAAACCATTTCTTTAATCCTACTAATTTCCTTCAAAGTTCCTCACTAAAACTTATGCTTCTCAGAACTTCCAGTACATTGTTCATGCCTTCCTTGCCCTTCTTTGGGCAGCACGGTAGCATAGCGGTTAGCGCAATTGCTTCACAGCTCCAGGGTCCCAGGTTCGATTCCCGGCTGGGTCACTGCCTGTGCGGAGTCTGCACGTTCTCCCCCTGTGTGCGTGGGTTTCCTCCGGGTGCTCCGGTTTCCTCCCACAGTCCAAAGATGTGCAGGTTAGGTGGATTGGCCATGTTAAATTGCCCTTAGTGTCCAAAATTGCCCTTAGTGTTGGGTGGGGTTACTGGGTTATGGGGATAGGGTGGTGTGGGCTTGGGTAGGGTGCTCTTTCCTAAGAGCCGGTGCAGACTCGATGGGCCGAATGGCCTCCTTCTGCACTGTGAATCCTATGAATCTATGACAGAGCAAAGTACGAATTGAGTTCGTCAGCTATTTCTTTGTTCCATGTGCCTCTTTACATACTTATAGAAACTTTCACAGTCAGCTTTAGTTAATAATGTTGAAGAATCAACATTTGCAGCATTTTAGGGGGTGGCACGGGTTACAGTGGTTAGCACTGCTGCATACGGCACTGAGGACAGGGAAGGAAATAAAGCACGCCGAGATCATCAACCTCTGGTGGATGGGAACAGCAATATGACCAACGGACACCAAACGCCCGACATTAAAGATAAGGTCACAGACCCAACTCCAGAAATTAACAAGCAGCAACCACCCAGGTGAAAACCGGCCTGCAACCCCAACACTCACTGAATGGCACGACGGATGCCAGGGCTACACTATGCCGCCCCCCCCCCCCCCCAATGCATCCCCGTCGAGTTCGCGGGCCCAGTGCGGACCAGGACAGCTTTCTCAGCCCTGCAACTGTGCAACAGTTTGCGAGCACCACCGGCATGCTGGGGAACATTCAACAGCTGGAACACCCAACTGCATAGACTCTGGACTCAGACTGGTAAATCTACCTTTTTAAAATGGGGTTTAAAATTGCATCTATTTTTTAAAAAATATATGTTTTATTAAAGTTTTCAAACACAATTTTTCCTCCTTACAAATCAACAAAAACGGTAACATGATAACTAATAGATAACATTGTTTAAATAAAATAGTGGACTAACAAAATAACACAATAGTGCTCTTTCCCCCCCCCCCCCCCGCCTCTCCACCCCATCTTGAACAAAAACAATCCCCCCCCCCCCCTCCCTCTCCAGGGCTGCTGCTGCTGGCTATCTATTTTCCCCCCTAACATTCCGCTGGATAGTCGAGGAACGGTTGCCACCACCTGGAGAACCCCTGAGCCGATCCCCTCAGCGCAAACTTCATCCGCTCCAGTTTTATGAACCCTGCCATATCGTTTATCCAGGCCTCCACGCCGGGGGGGTTTCGCTTCCTTCCGCATGAGTAAAATCCTTCGCCGGGCTACCAGGGACGCAAAGGCCACAATATCGGCCTCTTTCGCCTCCTGCACTCCTGGCTCATCCGCTACCTCAAATATAGCTAACCCCCAGCTTGGCTTGACCCAGACCTTCACCACCTTCGAGCTCAGTCCCGCCACTCCCCTCCAATACACCTCCAGTGCCGGACACGCCCAAAACTTGTGTGTGGTTCGCCGGGCTTACCCCGCTCCTCCCGCATCTGTCCTCTACTCCGAAGAACCTGCTCATCCTCGCTCCCGTTATATGTGCTCTATGTAGCACATTAAATTGGATCAGGCTAAGCCTGGCACACGAGGAAAAGGAATTTACCCTGCTTAGGGCATCAGCCCACAAACTCTCCTCCCCGAGCTTTTCTTCCCTTTTTCCTTTCAGCTCTTCTACCAGCTCCTCCCCCTCTTCTCTCATCTCCTGGTATATTTCGGACACTGCCCTCCTGACTCACACCCCTGAAAGCACTCTATCCTGGCTCCCCTGTGTCGGGAGCAGCGGAAATTCCCTCACCTGTTGGCTGGTGAACGCCCTCGCCTGCATATACCTGAAGATATTCCCTGGAGGCAGCTCATACTTTTCCTCTAGCGCTCGTAAACGTCCCATCTATAAATCCGTCTCCCACTCTCCTAATTCCTGCCCGGTGCCAGCTCTGGAACCCTCCGTCCAACCTCCCTGGGGCAAACCTATGGTTGTTCCAGATCGGGGACCACACCGAGGCTCCCAACACACCCTTCTGTCACCTCCATGGCCCCCAGATACTTAATGTTGCTGCCACCACTGGGTTCGCGGTAAACCTTTTCGGGGAGAGCGGTAGTGGCACCGTCACCAGCGCTTTTAAGCTCGTTCTTTTACAGGACGCCATCTCCAGCCTTTTCCACGCCGCCCCCTCTCCCTCTATCATCCACTTATGGATCATCGCCACATTGGCGGCCCAGGAATAGTCGCCCAAATTCGGCAAAGCCAGTCCCCCTCTGTCCCTGCTACGTTGCAGGAACCCCCTCCTTACCCTCGGGGCCTTCCCTGTTCACAAAGCTCATGATGCTCCTATCTATTTTCTTGAAAAAGGCCTTAGTGATCAATATGGGGAGACATTGAAACACAAATAGGAACTTCGGGAGGACCATCATCTTCGCCTGCACTCTGCCCGCCAGTGACAGCGGCTGCATATCCCACCTTTTGAAATCCTCTTCCATTTGCTCCACCAGCCGAGTCAGATTGAGTTTGTGTAAGGTCCCCCAGCTCCTGGCTATCTGAATCCCCAGGTATCGGAAGTTTCTTTCCACTCTCCTTAGCGGCAGGCCATCTATCCCTCTACTCTGGTCCCCAGGGTGTATTACGAAAAGCTCACTCTTTCCCATGTTAAGCTTATATCCCGAGAAATCTCCAAACTCCCTCAAAATCTGCAGAACCTCTGTCATTCCCCCCCCCCCCCCCCCCCCCCCCCCCCCACCCACTGGATCCGCCACATACACCAGTAGGTCATCTGCGTAGAGTGACACTCTGTGTTCCTCTCCCCTTCTAACCACCCTCTCCATTTCCTGGAGCCGAAAATACTCCGATCTTTCTGATTTGAGACTACACTTGCCATTAGGGCCCCATAGAGAAGTTTAACCCAGCTGACACACCCCTCCCCGAACCTCCTCAGCACCTCCCATAGATACTCCCACTCTACCCTATCAAATGCCTTCTCTGCATCCATTGCCGCCACTATCTCTGCCTCCCCCTCTGCAGGGGGCATCATTATCACCCCCAATAGCCGTTGCATGTTGACATTCAATTGTCTCCCCCTTACGAAGACCCATAATCGCGCCGGCTGCAACATCCCGAACATTACTTTCTTCTTATGCAGCCCCTCCTTGGCTCAATTGAAACTCACCCTCCTTCTCGACACCTCCGCGCTCCAGTCCTGATACACTCGTATCACCGCATTCTCCCATCTGCTACTCCGTACCACCTTGGCCCAGCTCAAAACAACCTCTCTGTCATTGAAGCGGTGAAATCGCACGACCATCGCCCTTGGTGGTTCTCCAGCCTTTGGTCTCCTCGCAGTGACCCGGTGAGCCCCTTCCACTTCCAAGGGGCCCGAGGGGGCCTCAGCTCCCATTAGCGAACGTAGCATCGCGCTCGCATAGGCCCCGTCGTCAGCTCCTTCCACTCCCTTGGGGAGACCCAGGATCCGGAGGTTCTTTCTCCTTGATCTATTTTCCAGGATTTCAATTCTTTCGATGCACTTCTTATGAAGCGCCTCGTGCGTCTGCATTTTGACCGCTAGGCCCAGGATCGCGTCCTCGTTATCAGTTACCTTCTGCTCCACCACATGGAGCTCTATCTCCTGGGCCTTTGGTGTCTCTTTAAGCCCCTCGATTGCCTGTAACATCGGGGCCAGCACCTCCTTTTTTAACACCTCCACACACGGTCTTAGAAATTCTTCCTGGTCCGGTCCCCATGTCGCCTGGGCTCCCTCCGACGCCATCTTGTTTCTTTCTTTCCTCTGCCGCTGCCCTCGAGGATCCTCCATGATCTGGCCACCACCGCCGATCTTTTTCTTTCACACTGGGGGGGACTCACTGTTGCTTCACCCCACACCGGGGTTCGTCGCGAAAATTTCCCGTTGGGGCTCTCAAAGAGCCCGAAAGTCCGTCAGAGCTGGAGCCGCCGAAACGTGCGGCTTAGCTGAGCATCGCCGTAACCGGAAGTCAATTGCATTGATTAATGTGCGAAGCATTTAAGATACTTCGCGGTGTGTAGCCACACTCGGCTACTTAGCAAACGTGAAAGCCGACCCACTGTTCCTGCAGGAGTGCGGAATTCCTCACCTCAGCAACTACAGGCGCTGATGGTCCCACGGGCTATCCACCTGGTGAGGAGGAAACGACTGTCGTTCCTCAGGCCTGGGTACTCTGCTACGGGGAGGCAACTTCACCATCTCCGACGTTAAGGAGGTAGTGGGTGGACGGCCCCTTCTGGCAGACGTTAAATACACAAACGTCCCTCTCAGACTCATTAACGTGTACGCTCCGGCCATAAAGAGTGAGCGGCCGGCAGTCCTTCAGCGACTCCCGCTGCTGTTGGCCACCTCCAAGCTGGTCATCCTGGGCGGTGACTTGAACTGCATCATTGATGCGGCTGGACGATCCAGCAGAGCCAACAGCAAACTAGACGCTACGTCCAGACTCCTGATGGAAACGGTAAAAGACGCCAAGCTGCTCGACGTCTTCAGCAACCCTGCAGACGGAGCGCAGCGTAGATACGCATGGTCACGGCCAGACGGGTCTGTCCGCTCCAGGATAGACTTCTTCTTTATGTCCCGTGCTTTCACGTTCAGGTCCACCGTCGTTAAGCCGGTGTTCATCTCTGACCACTGCCTCCTACTGGCCGACTGCCACCTGCAGGAAAACCAGGGGGCGGGCAGGGGGACATGGAAGCTGAATGTAAAACTGTTGACTCCAGAGAACCTCGAGGAACTTAAACGGGATTACAAAGGTTGGAGAACCGTGAAACCCCTCTTGAGTCTCCACATCTCTGGTGGGAAGCAATCAAGGGGAACATCAAAAGGTTTTTCATCCTCAAAGGCATTCAAAAGGTGAGAGTGAGACGAGGGGCCATGTCCAGGCTCCAAAAATGTATGCAGAATTTGCTCCAGCTGCAGTCGATGGGGGTTGATGTTAAGGAGGATCTCCAAGAGGTGAAGAGCCAGCAAGCCTCACTCTACACCGCGGAGGCCTCCAAGGTTATCTTCCGTTCTAGAGTCCGCTCCGTGGAGCAGGATGAAAAGTGCTCACGCTTCTTCTTCCAAAAGGTGCACAGAGAGACCTCTGTGATCAGCAGCCTAAAGGAAGAAGATGGCTCTGTAAATTCATCGCAGTCTGACATCCTGAGGATCAGCAAATCCTTTTATGCTGGACTGTATGACCTGGAGCCAACAGATAACACTGTTTCTCAGACCTTCCTGTCGTCTATCACGGAGGTCTTGGGCGACAGCGAGCGGGAAAACCTGGACAAACCGCTAACTCTGGAAGAGCTGACAAAGGTCGTCAGGTCGTTTTGAGACGAGTAAAATCCCCGGAAGCGACGGCTTACTGGCTGAGTTGTATTCGGCTCTGTGGGACTGGATGGGCCCAGACCTGCTGGAAGTGTACGAGAGTATGCTCCTGGAAGGCAGCATGTCAGAGTCCATGAAGAAAGACATCATCACCCTCATCTACAAGCAGAAGGGGGAAAGGGAAGAAATTCGAAATTGGCGACCCATTTCACTGTTGAATGTGGATTATAAAATTCTAGCCAAGCTCATCGCCAATCGGGTCAGGTCTGCTCTGGAGTCGGTGATCCACCCTGACCAGACCTGTGCTGTAACCGGCAGGAAGATCTCTGATAGCCTCGTGCTACTCAGGGTAACGATCGCCTACGTGCAGGACAGGAGGGTGGACACCTGCCTCATCAGCCTTGACCAGGAGAAGGCTTTTGACAGAATATCGCACACCTACATGATGGATGTGCTTTCCAAAATGGGGTTTGGGGAGGGAATTCGCAATTGGATCAAACTGCTCTACACAAACATCGATAGCGCAGTCTCAATCAATGGGTGGGAATCAGAAAAGTTCCAGATCAAATCTGGAGTCAGGCAGGGCTGCCCTCTCTCCTCGGCCCTGTTTGTGTGCTGCATAGAACCTTTTGCCGAGTCCATCAGGAGGGATCCGGGTATAAGAGGAGTGACGATCCCAGGCAGTGGAGGAGTGCAAGTTAAAGCCTCCCTGTATATGGACGATGTCGCCGTCTTCTGCTCGGATCCTGCGTCTGTACGCAGGCTCTTGAATGCCTGCGACCAGTTTGAACTGGCCTCGGGAGCCAAGGTAAACCGCGGCAAGAGCGACGCCATGTTCTTTGGGAACTGGGCCGACCGGTCCTTTGTCCCTTCACTGTCAGGTCAGATTACCTGAAGGTGCTGGGGATATGGTTCGGAGCTGCTGGGCCGTGCACCAAAAACTGGGAGGAGCGCATCGCCAAGGTAAGACAGAAACTGGGCGGGTGGGAGCAACACTCCCTCTCCATTGCGGGCAAAACCCTGGTCATCAGGTGTGAGGCACTCTCGGTGTTCCTGCACGTAGAGCAGGTCTGGCCCATTACCCGACCCTACGCCACAGCAGTCACCTGGGCCATCATCAAATTCATCTGGAGATCCAAGATGGACCGTGTCCGAAGGAACACTATGTACAAACCTCTGGATAAGGGAGGGAAAAATGTCACCCACCTCCTTGTGGAATGTGCCTTTGCAAAGAAGGTCTGGAGAGAGATGCAGTGGTATTTGTCCCGAGCAGCTCTGTGACACAGGACTCTTGCTCTACGGACTGTTTCCACGGACACACACCGAGACAAACATCAACTGCTGCTGGAAGGTCATCAACTCGGTGAAAGACGCTCTTTGGTCTGCCCGAAACTTGCTGATCTTCCAGTGCAACAAGCTGTCCTCGACCGAGTGTTGCAGACTGGCACATTCCAAGGTCCAGGACTACGTGCTGAGGGACGCACTCAAGGTCTTACCAGCAAATGTACACCGAGGGGTGGGTAACAGTGTAAACCCCCCTCGGTCTGGGTCATTAACACTCCAATGTATAAAAGAAACATGACAATGGAAATGTTTAAGAAGGAATTGTTACGTAAAGAGCGATATGTGTGTAAGGTTATCAAACTTGAATGGAAGAAAGTCAAGGGAATGTGTAACTCTGATGGAAATGTACAGTCAAGACAATTCGAAATGTTCTGTAATGTTTATGATAGATTTTATGAATAAAGTATATCTTTTGGGAAAAAAAGGTTCGCCCAGGACGAGGCTAGCCCATTGCACTTCGGGTGTGCTGACGCCTGCGATGTCCCCAAATGCGGGATACTCGACTGCAAAATTTGTGGTAGTGGGGGACTGCGTTCGCGCTCTCCCCTGATTTACAAATCAAAAATAGAAACTTATTCGATTCCTGCAGAGGGAGTTGTTCCACTCAGTTTGTTTCCCTGCCAGTCAGTTAAATCATGGTGATTCGAAAACTCCACAGGTTCAGTAGACAGATACAAAATAGAAGCAGGAAGAGGCCCTTTCTGTCTGCGCTGCCACCCATTTGTTATAATCATGGCTGATCATCAAGTTCAATACTTTCATCCCACCTTCCCCCATATCCCTTTAGCCCCAAGAGGTATATCTAATTCGGTACAGTAGCACTATTGCTACACAGCACCAGGGACACAGGTTCATTCCCGGTTTGGCTCACTGTCTGTGTGGAGTCTGCACGGTTCTCCCTGTATCTGCTTGGGTTTCCTCCGGGTGCCCCGGTTAACTCCAAAGGACGTGCTTGTTAGGTGATTGGACGTTCTGAATTCTCCCTCAGTGAATCTGAACAGGCGCCATAATGTGCCGACTAGGGGATTTTCGATCTACACCTCCCGCTACCTGGGGAAAGCGGACAGCATAATCAAAGACCCCTCCCACCCGGCTTACTCACTCTTCCAACTTTTTCCATCGGGCAGGAGATACAAAAGTCTGAGAACAAACACGAATAGATTCAAAAACAGCTTCTCCCCCACTGTCGCCAGACTCCCAAATGACCCTCTCGTGGACTGATCTGATTAATACTACACTCCTGTATGCTTCGCCCGATGCCGGTGTCTATGTATTTACATTGACAGCAGTAGCTGGTTTACAGTGTAAGGGGGAGAGCAGTGGCGAGATAATGAACCTATACAGGTGAGTAAGGCTCCCCATCAGTCCAGGCTGTGGATGTACAAAGGGATCTGTGTGGCCTTGTACACCAGTCAATGAAAATGCAGCAAACAATTAATAATAATCTTTATCGTAACAATTAGGTTTACATTAATAAAAGCCCCTAGTTGCCACACTCTGGCGTCTGTTTGGGCCGACTGAGAGAAGAAAGGATATACTTGCTATTGAGGCAATGCAGCAGAGGTTCACTAGGCTGACACTGGGGTTGGCAGGACTGTCTTATGAAGAGAGATTGGTTCAACTGTGCCCGTATTCACTGGCATTTAGAAGGATTAGAGGAGATCTGGGCTGGAATTCTCCAACTGTTGCGATTCACGTCTTCTGCTGGCAGTGCTACCCGGCCCACGGGTTTCCCGGTAAATGGGAAAGCCCATTGACGAGCAGCGGGAGCAGTGAATCCTGCTGCCAGCGAACGGTGTACTGCTGAGAAGCACGCGGCTGGGCGGCCGGAGACTCCAACCCCGGTTGAAACGTATAAAATTCTAACGGCTGGACAGACTAGCTGCTGGGAGGGTGTTTTCCCTGGTTAGGGAATCTAGAACCTGGGACACCGTCTCGTGAAACTAGGTAGATGATTTAGGATTGAGATGAGGGGAAATCTCTTTACACAAAAGATGGTAAACCTGTAGAATTCTCTACCACTGCAGGCTGTAGCGAAACAAGTCACGGAGTGTATTAAAGAAAGAAATAGATGGAGTCATTGCGTAATGCAGCACACAAAAGCCCCTTCGGCCCATCTAGCCAGCACCGGCCAAAAACAACCATTCTAATGCCATTTCCCAGCACTTGTCCCATAGCCTTGGGATCCCAAGTACGTATTTAAATACTTCCTCAATGTTCTGAGGTTCTCTGCCTCTACCCCCCCCCCCCCCGCCCCATTTCAGACAGCGAGTTTCAAACTCCCATCACCCTCTGGGTAAAAAGGCTTTTCCTCACATCCGTGTCGGAGAGTGGGGGGGTTTTTAGTCTGTCTGTGATGCGTGTGCATGCCAGGTTTTATGCATGTGTGTGTGCCGGGGCTGTGTCGGGGGTGTATATCCAGATTATATGTGTGCTTCCGGGCTGTATGTGTCGAGGTGTGTGTGCATCCGGGATATGTGTATCGAGTATTGAGGAAGGGTGCCTGCGTCTCTGGGGTGTGAACAGAATTTTCTGTTTGTAAGTGTACTGAAGTATGTCAATGTCGCAGACTGTATTTGAACTGCATTGCCATTTTTATATATATATATATATACATATATATTTTTTAAATCATTAAAAAAAAAAATTCCAATTAAGGGGCAATCTAGCATGGACAATCCACCTACCCGACACAGCTTTGGGTTGTGGGAGCGAATCGCAGACACGGGGAGAATGTGCAAACTCCACACGGACAGTGACCCAGAGCCGGGATCAAACCTGGGACCTCGACACCGTGAGGCGGCAGGGCTAACTCACTGCCCCGCCGTGCTGTCGTATGAGGGAGCAGTGCTAACCACTGCGCCATCGTATTGCCCTTTATATGATGTCAAATTGGAAGGATCATTTCATATACCTTACATATTTTATGAAGTGGAGATGCCGGCGTTGGACTGGGGTGAGCACAGTACGAAGTCTTACAACACTAGGTTAAAGTCCAACAGGTTTGTTTCACAATTTATGAATAAATAGGATATCTTGGGGTACATCCCTGGGAACAGTTGGAGCACAGGTTCCTGTATCACAGAGTCACTCGAACTGAACTGCTACAAAAATTACTGCATCATTCTCCAGGCCTGCTTTGTAAAGACACATCCCTGCACGGTGGCACAGTAGTTAGCATGGCTGCCTCACAGCACCAGGAATCCAGGTCTATTCCGGCGTTGGGTGGAATTTGTACGTTTTCCCATGACTACGTGGGTTTCCTCTGGGCGCCCCAGTTTCCTCCCACAGTCCAGAAATGAGCACGTTAAGTGGATTGGCCGTGCTAAAATGCTCCTTTAGTTATGGGGATAGGGAGGGGCTATGGTTCTTCGTAGGGTGTCCTTTCAGAGGTTTGATGCAGACTCGATGGGCTGAATGGCCTCATTCTGCACTGTAAGGATTCTACAGATTCTCAATCTGTCCTCTCTTCCATTTTGTCACAGACCTTCTGATTTATTCAACTCCCCTCCCTGCCACCCATACACTTTGTTTTAAACTCATTAAGCATCCAGCTTTTCAAACAACAACAAAGAACAAAGAAATGTACAGCACAGGAACAGGCCCTTCGGCCCTCCAAGCCCGTGCCGACCATACTGCCCGACTCAACTACAATCTTCTATACTTCCTGGGTCCGTATCCTTTTATTCCCATCCTATTCATATATTTGTCAAGATGCCACCTTAAATGTCCCTATCGTCCCTGCTTCCACTACCTCCTCCGGTAGCGAGTTCCAGGCACCCACTACCCTCTGCGTAAAAAACTTGCCTCGTACATCTACTCTAAACCTTGCCCCTCTCACCTTAAACCTATGCCCCCTAGTAATTGACCCCTCTACCCTGGGGAAAAGCCTCTGACTATCCACTCTGTCTATGCCCCTCATAATTTTGTATACCTCTATCAGGTCGCCCCTCAACCTCCTTCGTTCCAGTGAGAACAAACCGAGTTTATTCAATCGCTCCTCATAGCTAATGCCCTCCATACCAGGCAACATTCTGGTAAATCTCTTCTGCACCCTCTCTAATGCCTGCACATCCTTCTGGTAGTGTGGCGACCAGAATTGAACACTATACTCCAAGTGTGGCCTAACTAAGGTTCTATACAGCTGCAACATGACTTGCCAATTCTTATACTCAATGCCCCGGCCAATGAAGGCAAGCATGCCGTATGCCTTCTTGACTACCTTCTCCACCTGTGTTGCCCCTTTCAATGACCTGTGGATCTGTACTCCTAGATCTCTTTGACTTTCAATACTCTTGAGGGTTCTACCATTCACTGTATATTCCCTACCTGCATTAGCCCTTCCAAAATGCATTACCTCACATTTGTCCGGATTAAACTCCATCTGCCATCTCTCCGCCCAAGTCTCCAGACAATCTAAATCCTGCTGTATCCTCAGACAGTCCTCATCGCTATTCGCAATTCCACCAACCTTTGTGTCGTCTGCAAACTTACTAATCAGACCAGTTACATTTTCCTCCAAATCATTTATATATACTACAAATAGCAAAGGTCCCAGCACTGATCCCTGTGGAACACCACTGGTCACAGCCCTCCAATTAGAAAAGCATCCCTCCATTGCTACCCTCTGCCTTCTATGGCCTAGCCAGTTCTGTATCCACCTTGCCAGTTCACCCCTGATCCCGTGTGACTTCACCTTTTGTACTAGTCTACCATGAGGGACCTTGTCAAAGGCCTTACTGAAGTCCATATAGACAACATCTACTGCCCTACCTGCATCAATCATCTTAGTGACCTCCTCGAAAAACTCTATCAAGTTAGTGAGACACGACCTCCCCTTCACAAAACCGTGCTGCCTCTCACTAATACGTCCATTTGCTTCCAAATGGGAGTAGATCCTGTCTCGAAGAATTCTCTCCAGTAATTTCCCTACCACTGAAGTAAGGCTCACCGGCCTGTAGTTCCCGGGATTATCCTTGCTACCCTTCTTAAACAGAGGAACAACATTGGCTATTCTCCAGTCCTCCGGGACATCCCCTGAAGACAGCGAGGATCCAAAGATTTCTGTCAAGGCCTCAGCAATTTCCTCTCCAGCCTCCTTCAGTATTCTGGGTAGATCCCATCAGGCCCTGGGGACTTATCTACCTTAATATTTTTTAAGACACCCAACACCTCGTCTTTTTGGATCACAATGTGACCCAGGCTATCTACACCCCCTTCTCCAGACTCAACATCTACCAATTCCTTCTCTTTGGTGAATACTGATGCAAAGTATTCATTTAGTACCTCGCCCATTTCCTCTGGCTCCACACATAGATTCCCTTGCCTATCCTTCAGTGGGCCAACCCTTTCCCTGGCTACCCTCTTGCTTTTTATGTACGTGTAAAAAGCCTTGGGATTTTCCTTAACCCTATTTGCCAATGACTTTTCATGACCCCTTCTAGCCCTCCTGACTCCTTGCTTAAGTTCCTTCCTACTTTCCTTATATGCCACACAGGCTTTGTCTGTTCCCAGCCTTTTAGCCCCGACAAATGCCTCCTTTTTCTTTTTGACGAGGCCTACAATATCACTCGTCATCCAAGGTTCCCGAAAATTGCCGTATTTATCTTTCTTCCTCACAGGAACATGCCTGTCCTGTATTCCTTTCAACTGACACTTGAAAGCCTCCCACATGTCAGATGTTGATTTGCCCTCAAACATCCGCCCCCAATCTATGTTCTTCAGTTCCCGCCTAATATTGTTATAATTAGCCTTCCCCCAATTTAGCACATTCATCCTCGGACCACTCTTATCCTTGTCCACCAGTACTTTAAAACTTACTGAATTGTGGTCACTGTTACCGAAATGCTCCCCTACTGAAACATCTACCACCTGGCCGGGCTCATTCCCCAATACCAGGTCCAGTACCGCCCCTTCCCTAGTTGGACTGTTTACATATTGTTTTAAGAAGCCCTCCTGGATGCTCCTTACAAACTCCGCCCCGTCTAAGCCCCTGGCACTAAGTGAGTCCCAGTCAATATTGGGGAAGTTGAAGTCTCCCATCACCACAACCCTGTTGTTTTTACTCTTTTCCAAAATCTGTCTACCTATCTGCTCCTCTATCTCCCGCTGGCTGTTGGGAGGCCTGTAGTATACCCCCAACATTGTGACTGCACCCTTCTTATTCCTGATCTCTACCCATATAGCCTCACTGCCCTCTGAGGTGTCCTCTCGCAGTATAGCTGTGATATTCTCCCGAACAAGTAGCGCAACTCCGCCTCCCCTTTTACATCCCCCTCTATCCCGCCTGAAACATCTAAATCCTGGAACGTTTAGCTGCCAATCCTGCCCTTCCCTCAACCAGGTCTCTGTAATGGCAACAACATCATAGTTCCAAGTAGTAATCCAAGCTCTAAGTTCATCTGCCTTACCCGTAATGCTCCTTGCATTAAAACATATGCACTTCAGGCCACCAGACCCGCTGTGTTCAGCAACTTTTCCCCGTCTGCTCTGCCTCAGAGCCACACTGTCCCTATTCCCTAGTTCTCCCTCAATGCCCTCACCTTCTGACCTATTGCTCCCGTGCCCACCCCCCTGCCATACTAGTTTAAACCCTCCCGTGTGACACTAGCAAACCTCGCGGCCAGGATATTTATGCCTCTCCGGTTTAGATGCAACCCATCCATCTTATACAGGTCACACCTGCCCCGGAAGAGCTGAAGATTGTGTGTGGGGATTGTGTATATGAAGATCACTAGAGCTGAAAAACTATTTCTGTCTCCCTCCTCAAAGTTGCCGCCTGTCCTGATGATTATGCCCCACCAGTTACTGTAAATTATAGTTACTGTACTTATTTCATATATTCAGCTTCCGCAGTGCTGAGTATCTCTAAAGAGTGTCTTATAAATGTGTATGAGTCGCTGTGTGTCAATCAATTGTGTCAGGGATTTGTGTCTTATGTCTGTGCGTGAGTGAGTGTGGTGTGTCAGGTGTTTGTATGTGTGTGAAGGATGTGTGTAGAGTGTGGGTGTGTGTGCCTGTGTGTGTGGGAATGTGTCCCGAAGAACATTAACCTAAACCCCTCATAAAAACCTCCTCAGTTTATTTTCAGTAACCTCCTCATGATCCTAAAAACCTCTCCCCGCTGGAGACAACAATCAACATCTTTGGGACTCTCAAAACCTCCATCAATTTCTTTCTATCCCAGTTTCAAAAAAGTTAAGTCTGTGTAGGGGGTGTGTGTGCGTCAGAGGTATGTGTGGGTGAATTGCGTGATTGTATGTGTCGGGATGTGTGTACGTATTGGGTGTGTGTGCCCGAGCCAGGTACGTGTGGGTGTCGGGATGTGTGTGGGGATTGTGTATATGTGTCGGGGTGATTGTGTGTATCAAAGCTGGGTGTGTGTGTTTTTCGTTGGAGGGGGTGGTGTGCCGGGTGTGCGTGTGTCAGATAGCTGTGTGTGTGTCAGAATTGTGTGTGTTTGTGCGGCGCTGAGGACACGGGTTCGAATCCCGGCCCTGGGTCACTGTCCGTGTGGAATTTGCACATTCTCCACATGTCTGCGTGGGTTTCACCCCCTCAACCCAAAGATGTGCAGGTTAGGTGGACTGACCACGCTAAATTGCCCCTTAATTGGAAAAAAAAAATAATTGGGTACTCTAAATTTATTTTAAGAAGGATTGTGTCTGTTTGGGGCAGCATGGTGGCCCAGTAGTTAGCACTGCTGCCTCACGCCACCGAGGACCCGGGTTCGATCCCGGCCCCGGGTTATTATCCATATGGAGTGAGCACATTTTCCCCATGTCTGCGTGGGTCTCACCCCCACAATCCAAAGATGTGCAGGGTAGGTGGATTGGCCATGCTAAATTGCCCCTTAATTGGGTCCTCTAAATTTACTTTAAAAAATATAGAAATGTGTGTGTTTCGGAGGGGGGAGTACTGATGCATGTGGTGGGGTGCATGTGTGTACGTGTGTCGGGCATACCCGTGCTGTTCAGAGGTTGGGGTGGTGGCGAGGGGAGATGGAAGAAAGAATATAGCAGTCAAGAGAAGGAACATGTCCCCCACCCCCTGCTCACCTGCCTGTCCCACCTGACAGGATCACATTGCTGTGTGTGGGGTCCTGCTGTGCACCAATGGCCTGCAGCCTTTCCTGAACTGTCAACTTAGTGACCACACGCAATTTAAAATTAAACTGGCTCACTGAGTGTGAAGCGGTGAGGGAGTGGGTCTGAAATGAGTAGGCCGCAGCCTGGGTACAGGTTTGTCCTCAATGGTGGTGTTTGTGTTTTAGACAGGGCGGAGGGGTTGGAAGGATTTCTATGGGGGGGTTTGGGGTTAAATATCCCTGTCTCTGTCCCTCCAGCTTCCTATCTCTCCCTTTCCAATCATTTATTTGTACATTGAATCTCCTAATAAATGGGTTTGAGAATCCCAAGGTGATTTAGGATAGAAATGAAATGGAAATTGCTTATTGTCACAAGTAGGCTTCAATGAAGTTACATTTAGGGACATCGCAGGCGTCAGCACACCCGCAGTGCAATGGGCTAGCCTCGTCCTGGGCGAACCTTTTTTTTTCAAAAAATATACTTTATTCATAAAACCTGTCATAAACATTACAGAACATTTTGAATTGTCTTGACTGTACATTTCCATCAGAGTTACACATTCCCTTGACTTTCTTCCATTCAAGTTTGATAACCTTACACACATATCGCTCTTTACGTTACAATTCCTTCTTAAACATTTCCATTGTCATGTTTCTTTTATACATTGGAGTGTTAATGACCCAGACCGAGGGGGGTTTACACTGTCACCCACCCCTCGGTGTACATTTGCTGGTGAGACCTTACACAGTGGTCTTTCCCCATTGCGCCTTGGCAGCAGCTGCTTGAGTGCGTCCCTCAGCACGTAGTCCTGGACCTTGGAATGTGCCAGTCTGCAACACTCGGCACGGGACCTGGCGATTCTCCAACCATTTACCGCGCGTTCCACGAGTGTTCCACGCAACGCCGCTGCTAGCCACTCACCGGTAGCAGAATTGGTGAGGGTTTTGCGTCAATTTTGCCATCGTGAAACTCCACGGACCCTCCGTTGGCATCAGCACTTAGCCTGAGGATTGGAGAATCCAGCCCACGGTGTTTGGAATTTGCCGGGCACAAAACAAAATGTCAGGGTGAGAATTGTGTGGGGTGAGGGTAATTTTTTCTGGGGGAAATAAATTCCAGTTGTGGGTGGATTGCAGGCAGAGTAATAAACTCTGAGCAGAAGGAATAATTGGTGATAACGGGAAGAGAGTAAAATAATGGAGGTCGTCAATTATTGTGTGGAAATACTTCGGACTGAATGGGTATAGAAGGAATTGAGCGCCCTACTGGCAAGTGTGTGAAGACCAGTTCTATTTTTGTTTTGTAAACCAGGGGAGAGCGCGAACGCAGTCCCCCACTACCACAAATTTTGCAGTCGAGTATCCCGCATTTGGGGACATCGCAGGCGTCAGCACACCCGAAGTGCAATGGGCTAGCCTCGTCCTGGGCGAACCACCTTTTTGATCATGGTTTCACCCCTGCCAGGTAAGTATGCTTAAAAACACGACACACTCCCAGCCCACACCACACATCACATCTTTCACTCACACTTACTGCATTTACACCGCCAAACTGTCCCTTTACTTACAATTTCCTCTCACCAGTAACTTTAGATCTTCGGTATTGTTCTGACAAATGTTGGAATGTTCCTCTCTAGTTGGAGAAAAATGGCTTAAAGAGTCCGCTATGCTGATTTGCATATTGCCCTTAAAAGGAAGTGAACCGCCCCTCAGCCACAATCACAGGCTCGGCTTTCGGGAAAGAAAACTTTCTCTGTCTCACTTTGTTCGGCGAGGAAAGATGAAACTTCTCTGACACTGGCAGAGAGACATTGATCAGGAGGGTTTGGAGTCACAAACATGCTGATTATTGTCACTCGGAGAGATGTTTTTGGTCACGAGGTTGAGGCCCCCCCCGCCCCCCCACACTCCCCGCCCCCACACACTCCCCCCACACACACGCCCCCCCCACACACACATTCCACCCCACACTCCCACCCCACACACACTCCCCCCACACACAGTTCCCCCCACACACACACTCCCCCCCACATTTCATTCATAGAATTTACAGTGCAGAAGGAGGCCATTCGGCCCATCGAGTCTGCACCGGCTCTTGGAAAGAGCACCCTACCCAAGGTCAACACCTCCACCCTAACCCCATAACCCAGTAACCCCACCCAACACTAAGGGCAATTTTGGACACTAAGGGCAATTTATCATGGCCAATCCACCTAACCTGCACATCTTTGGTCTGTGGGAGGAAACTGGAGCACCCGGAGGAAACCCACGCACACAGGGGGAGGATGTGCAGACTCCACACAGACAGTGACCCAAGCTGGAATCGAACCTGGGACCCTGGAGCTGTGAAGCAATTATGCTATCCACAATGCTACGTGCTGCCACTAACATACCGCACCACACACACACACTCCCCCCCACACACTCCCCCCACACACACGCCCCCCACACACACTCCCCCCACACACACACACTCCCCCCCCCACACACACACACTCCCCCCCACACACATACTCCCCCACACACACTCCCCCCCCCCACATCTCCCACACTCTCCCCGCCCACACACACAATCCCCCCCCACACACACACTTCCCCCCACACACACTCCCCCCCCACACACACACTCCCCCCCCCACATCCCCCCCATACTCTTCCCCCCCACACACACACTCACCCCCCACACACCCCTCCCCCAATGATTGTATGTTGTTATGTCCGTCCTCATCTGAATGAAAATATATTTTTTTAATTCAGCAGCAGTGGACATTAAAATAGCTCACAGATTGAAACGTAAGTTTGACGGTCATGAACTAAAAGTCTTAAACTTCAAACGTGGGAATGAGGGAGTTAATTAATACTTTCCGCAGGCGACATGGACATTTTTCTATCGTGATCACGATTTCTGATTCTGGGATCTTGCTGTGCAGTCAATATGCCTGCTGTCAGTTTCTACATGTTCGTGCAGAAACACAGAGAGAGGGGACTTCTGGAGGCGACCATGGAGTGAGCGCTCACACATTTGCTGACTCCCGCTCGTAAGTGGGAAACTGGAGGGGATGCTGGTGGTGTTGGTCAGCATCCATGCCCCAAACTGGGATGACGTGGAATTTATGAGGCGGGTGCTGGGGAATATTCCGGAGCTGGACTCTCAGCGACTGATTATGGGGGGGACGACCTTAATACAATCTTGGATCCGAGACTGGACCAGTCGAGCTCGAGGTCGGGGAGGGTGTTGCCTGCAGCTAAAGAGCTCCTCTGGTTCATGCAGCAAACGGGGAGGGGTGGGGGGGGGGGGGGGTGGGGGGGGGGGGGTGGGGGGGTGGTGGGTGGGTGGGGTGGACCCGTGGAGATTTGGGACGCCGAGGGCGAAAGAATTTTAGTTTTACTCCCATGTGCACAAGGTGTACTCACAAATAGATTTTATCGTGGCAGATAAGACGTTATTGGCTGGGACGTGGAGGTTTCGGCAGGTTCGGCCTGGGAGGCACTGAAAGCAGTTGCCAGGGGGGGAGTTGGTTTCGATGCGGACCCATGGGGAAGAGGCTGAGCGGGTGAGATAGAAAGGCTAGTGGAGGAAATGTTGCAGGTGGACCGGAGATATGCAGAGATCCCGGAGGAAGGGCTGTTAAAGGAACGGCAGATGGTGCAAATGAAATTTGAGTTGGTAACCACGGGTAAGGCGGTTGGGCAGTTGCGAAGGGTAAGAGGGGCAGTATATGAGTATGCCTCCAGAGAGGTGCAAGGTTGAGGTGGTGAGGTCGGAGGTGGCGCAGTGGTTAGCACTGCAGTCTATGGCGCTTGTCATGATATCCACATTAACATATCATGGTGCGATCACACACACATTGATGGACAGGTCGACGGACCAATCAACACACACACAACATCGCAGCCAATCACCAGTGAGAGCACACGCACTATAAAACAGGGAACACAACAGTTCCCGCTCATTCGACCAGAGATAGCTCAGAGCACAGAGCTCACAGCGTGCCACTCAGACATACACCATGTGCTGAGTGCCTCACTAAGATAGTGCTAGGGCTGGGTCCACAGGTTAGCTGGTGAAGTACGAACCACGGCCAGAAGTCACTGTTATTATTGTACAGAATAATAAAACAGAGTTGCACCATCTACAACCGTGTTGGTTCGTTTGTGTACCGAACACGACATGATACCAGGTCTGGAAACTCGCCAGCGACTGTCAGACCTACCTGTACCTCTTCAGAAACCCGGCATCCTGCGCCATGGAAACCATCAGACCGTCGCAGCCGCTCCAAATCGCTGGAAATCTCGGCGTCAACTGGAAGCTGTTTAAACAGTGCTTCGAGCTCTTCCTAGAAGCCACACACAGGGAGAATGCATCGGACACCAGGAAGATCGCCCTCCTCCTCTCCACGGCGGGGCAACACGCCATCCACGCCTACAACTCCCTGGCATTCGCGGAAGGCGAGGACAAGACAAAGTACAAGACGGTCCTGCTCAAATTTGAGGAACACTTCAATGTGGAAGTCAATGAGAGCTTCGAGAGGTACATCTTCCAGCAGCGCCTGCAGGGTAAGGATGAGCCTTTTCTGTCTTATTTGACACACCTCCGTATCCTCGTGCAGTCCTGCGGCTATGAGGCCACCTCCGACTCCATGACTCGGGATCAGATAGTCTTTGGGGTCACCTCGGACACTACGCCAGCAGCTCCTCAAAATAAAGCGTCTCACCCTAGCCACCGCCATCGAGACCTGCGTCCTCCACGAAAACGCGACCAGCCGGTACTCCCAATTCCAGGCGGCCGGCACGGCAGGGGTCCTACGAGCCCGAGCGGGTCCAGTCGATCGGGTTCCTCCCGGCCCGCGGCCCGGACGAGGGCGGCCATTTCGCTCGCTTTCCGAGGCCTCCCGCGCTTGTACGTGCCAAAAGAGGGGACATCGACGCAGAGGGACGGGACGCGCAGGCGCGCTCTACGCAAGACCGCACCGCGCATGCGCGGTGGCGCAACGAACACCATGACGTCACGAAGTGCGACAACTGTGGATCCGCACACTTAAAACGGCAATGTCCGGCCAAAGCGCGACAATGCCTCCGCTGTGGCAGGATGGGCCACTACGCTGCCGGCTGTCGAGCAGCTCAACCTGCCAACTCTCCGCAATTCCGCCAGCCTCGCTGACGTGCTGACCGGTGATGCCGACGACCGGGAACCCTTCCGCGTTGCAGTAATAAACAAGAACCGGATATCCCCAAGTCGGACCCACCAGCCGATGCCAGTGCACAGCATTAATCTGGGCGATGAATGGTATGCCACCCTAACAGTCAACCGATCACCAATTACATTCCGCTTAGACACTGGTGCCTCCGCCAATCTCATTATATAGTCAGCCATCCACACCTTGAAGGTTAAACCACCGATTCTGCCATCCCATTCTCAGCTGGTTGATTATAACGGAAAAGTAATCCTGGCCATGGGGTCCTGCCAGCTCGAGGTCGCACACATTTCACATACAGCCACACTGTCTTTTGAGATAGTTGAATCCTCGAAGGACTCTCTGTTAGGCGCACAGGCGTGCAAGATCCTCCACCTCGTTCAGCGGGTACACACTTTGTCTCCAGAAGGCACGTCCGATTTCCCGGATGCAGACTTTTAGGCGCAGCTCCACTCGCTCCTTGCCCACAACCAGGAGGTTTTCGAGGGCATGGGCACACTGCCCTATACTTACAGAATACGGCTCAAACCGGACGCCACCCCGGTCATTCACGCACCTCGTAGAGTCCCAGCACCACTCAAGGACCGCCTCAAGCAGCAGCTGCAGGACCTGCAGGACCAAGGAGTGCTTTCCTGGGTCACGGAGCCCACGCCATGGGTCAGCTCCAATGTGTGCGTAAAAAAGCCCTCCAGCGAGCTCCGGATCTGCATCGACCCGAAAGACCTGAACAACAACATCATGAGGGAACACTACCCCATACCCATACTACTACAATAGGATGCCGTTTGGCATCATCTCGGCATCCGAGGTGTTTCATCGCATCATGGAACAGATGATGGGGGCATCGAAGGGGTACGAGTCTATGTTGACGACGTCATCATCTGGTCCACCAAACCACAGGAGCACATCAGTCGTCTCCAGCTATGCGCAGATTAAAAAGGAGTGCCTGGGTTTGTTGACCAGCATCGACAAATTCCACGATTATGTGTATGGTCTTCCGCAGTCCACTGTGGAGACCGACCATCGCCCCCTGGTCGGCATCATTCAGAAGGACCTCAAGGATATGACCCTTCGCCTCCAGCGCATTCTGCTCAAGCTCCGGAGGTACGACTTCCAACTTGTCTACACCCCGGGAAGGACCTCACCATCACGGATGCCCTGTCCAGAGCAGTGAACACACCGCCCGAATCGGAGGGGTTCGTTTGTCAGGTCGACGCACAAGTAGCCTTCACATCGGCCAACCTGCCGGCTACTGATGCACGTCTGGCCCACATTCGCCACCCTGAGACTGCGGCTGACCCCCTTCTACAACGTGTGATGCGCCACATGATGGAAGGGTGGCTCAAGGGGCAGTGCCCACAATCCTACAATGTCCGGGACGACTTGGCCGTCGTTGATGGTGTCCTCCTCAAGTTGGACCGGATTGTGATCCCACACAGCATGCACCGGCTTGTCCTCGAACAACTACACGAAGGCCATCACGTCCCCCTGGGCAAAGGTGGGTGTGGACCTCTTTCATGCGCTCAGCAGGGACTACGTCATTATAATTGACTATTTTTCAAATTATCCAGAGGTCATACGCCTGCACGACTTGACATCATCAGCTGTCATCAAAGCATGCAAAGAAACCTTATCTCGCCATGGGATTTCGCTCACCGTCATGTCTGACAACGGGCCCTGTTTTGCGAGCCAAGAATGGTCTTCTTTTGCCACTTATATGACTTCACACACATGACGTCCAGCCCTTTGCATCCCCAGTCCAATGGCAAGGCAGAAAAGGGCGTCCATATCGTGAAGCGGCTCCTCTGCAAGGCTCTGATGCCGGATCTGACTTCTGTTTAGCCCTGCTGGCCTATCGCTCGGCCCCACTGTCCACGGGCCTCTCGCCAGCCCAGCTGTTGATGGGTCGTACCTCAGGACCACTGTGTCGTCCATTCAAGTTCCTAAACCCGACCATGCTCCAGTACTGCAAAGGATGCGACAGCAGCGTGCTCAGCAGAAGGTGGCACATGACGCTCGGGCAACTGATCTTCCTGCCCTGGCACCTGGAGACAACGTCCGCATACACCTACCGGAGGGTGGCTGGTCGGCAACCACCGAGGTTCTCCGCCGCGTGGCACCCCGCTCGTTCCTGGTTCGCCTGCCTGATGACTCCATTCGCCGGCGTAATCGGCGGGCCCTTCGGCTGCTTCCGCACTCGCTACGTGATCATGCACCGGTGCCACGTCCTCCTGTTGTCCCTGATGTTGACTTTGTTGA
Source organism: Scyliorhinus torazame (assembly GCF_047496885.1). Classification (NCBI taxonomy): domain Eukaryota; kingdom Metazoa; phylum Chordata; class Chondrichthyes; order Carcharhiniformes; family Scyliorhinidae; genus Scyliorhinus; species Scyliorhinus torazame. Next base: position 197,917,479 of record NC_092720.1, read on the forward strand.
GCTTCCTGCCACTCTGCCTATTCCTCTCTCGCCCGTGGCCAGGCCCATTCCTCAGCCGGTGGATCCTGACCCACACTTGAGGCGATCAACCCGAATTTGTCGCCCACCTAATAGACTGGACTTATAAGCCTGTTTGCACATTGGACTCACTGAATTGCTTTGCCATACTGTTAACGTCTTTCTTTCTTGTCGTTCCAGAAGTTCTCTTTCGATGTTCGCTGTTTGCACTTGTTTTGTTCGTGGTACAGCCTCGTTGCTCTGTTGCACCTGACACCTTCCTCTGTCTATAGTTTAGCCTCATGTACATGTTGTAAATATTGCACACACATACTCCGATGCACTCAGTACACACCAATATTTATTACCATGTAGGCACATATTCTTGTGAAAAGGGGGGATGTCTATAAAACAGGGAACACCACAGTTCCCGCTCATTCGACAAGGAGGTAGCTCAGAGCACAGAGCTCACAGCGCGCCACTCAGACATGCACCATGTGCTGAGTGCCTCACTAAGATAGTGCTAGGGCTGGGTCCACAGGTTAGCTGGTGAAGTACGAACCACAGCCAGAAGTTAATAGTTATTATTGTACAGAATAATAAAACAGAGTTGTACCATCTACAACCGTGTTGGTTCGTTTGTGTATCGGAACACCCAACACGACAGCGCTGAGGATCTGTGTTCGATCCCCGCCCTGGGTTACTGTCTGTGTGGAGTTTGCACATTCTCCCAGTGACAGTGTGTGTTTCACCCCCACAACCCAAAGATGTGCAGGTTTGGTGGATTAGCTACACTAAATTGCCCCTTATTTGGAAAAAACAATTGGGTTCTCTATATTTATAACAAAAAAAAGAAACCTGTTTTAATATTATATTAAGTCTCCGTTTGGGGACTTGGGCAGAGAGATGGCAGATGGAGTTTATTCCGCACAAATGGAATATACAGTGAATGGTAGAACCCTCAAGAGAGAGAGAGAAGTACAGAAACAGTGTGGTGCTGGCGTGGTGATGGAGATTACAGAGAGGGAGAGGAGAAAGACAGAGAGGGAGGTAGTGAAAAAGAGAGGCTTTCTCTCCCTTTCTGCCTTCTTAACATTCTTGTCTCTCTCTCTCTGTCTTCCCAGCGTTCTGCCGATATCTGTCCATCTCTCTCCACCTTCTTCGTGTCTCTTTAAACCTTCAATCAATGAAAACCACCCCACAAACTGCAACGGGGAGCTTCCAGCACACCTTCCCGGGGATTCCTTGATTTGGGAAAAGAATAGAAATAAATGCTGGGAGGTTGATTTTAAAAAGTCCCCTCATGGACCGGGCTTCCCAGTTTAAAGAGGGGAGTTTAACTTTCTGAGGGCGGCTGTGTCTCCAGACTCGGAATACCCGTGCTGTTCAGAGGTTGGGGTGGTGGCGAGGGGAGATGGAAGAAAGAATATAGCAGTCAAGGGAAGGAACATGTCCCCCACCCCCTGCTCACCTGCCTGTCCCACCCTGACAGAATCACATTGCTGTGTGTGGGATCCTGCTGTGCACCAATGGCCTGCAGCCTTTCCTGAACTGTCAACTTAGTGACCAGGCACAATTTAAAATTAAACTGGCTCACTGAGTGTGAAGCAGTCGGGAGGCGGTGAGGAAGTGGGTCTGAAATGAATAGGCCGCAGCCTGGGTACAGGTTTGTCCTCAAAGGTGGTGTTTGTGTTTTAGACAGGGCGGTGGGGTTAGAAGGATTTCTGAGGGGGAGTTTAGGGGTTAAATATCCCTGTCTCTGTCCCTCCAGCGTTCTATCTCTCCCTTTCCAATCATTTATTTGTACATTGAATCTTCTAATAAATGGGGTTGAGAATCCCAAGGTGATTTGTGGTTATTTTAATTGGGGGGTTTGGTTGGTTAAGAGGGAGGGGAGGTCAGTTGGGGTCCCCTTTCCCTCTCGCTCCCTCGTGCTCTGTCTGGGAGGTTTCGCGACTGAGTTGCTGATGCTGAGGATTGTTCTGTTTAACTGGGGGCGGAGGCGAGGGGGTTGGGGGGCGGGGGGGGTTTTGTTCTTTGTCCCTGCGGTTTAATGCAGCCTCTCTGACTAGGCCTCAATTTTGCACCCTACGAAGAATCTCGGGTTTAGTGGATGTGCAGGAAGCACTTTGAATGGAGTTTATTGAGGACTTGACTGAGTATTTCTCTCTCTCTCTCTCTCTGCCTGTCTGTATTCCACCGTGTGAAAATCCGAGAGAGTGAGAGAGAGGCGTGGACACACGCTGGGCAGCACAGTAGCATTGTGGATAGCACAATTGCTTCACAGCTCCAGGGTCCCAGGTTCGATTCCGGCTTGGGTCACTGTCTGTGCGGAGTCTGCACATCCTCCCCGTGTGTGCGTGGGTTTCCTCCGGGTGCTCCGGTTTCCTCCCACAGTCCAAAGATGTGCGGGTTAGGTGATTTGGCTATGATAAATTGGCCATGATAAATTGCCCTTAGTGTCCAAAATTGCCCTTAGTGTTGGGTGGAGGTGTTGACCTTGGGTAGGGTGCTCTTTGCAAGAGCCGGTGCAGACTCGATGGGCCGAATGGCCTCCTTCTGCACTGTAAATTCTATGATAATCTATGATTTCCCACTCACTTGAACCCCAATCCTCACTTAAAAATTGCTTTGTATCTGGCCATACCCAGGTTTGTGTGAGATCCTGCTGTGTACACATACTCTGGCTCCCCCCCCTCCACCTTATAGTCCTCACACCGCCACAGTGTCCAAAAATAGATTGAGGGAAAGGAGGAGGAGGGTGGGGGTGGAGGGAGAGAAAAACCTTTAATTGACTGACTGAGAGGAGATGAAAGGGATGGATCTGTGGAATTACAAATATTAAACATGTCTAGTGTGGTGGGACATGTATTACAAATGGGAAGACAGAAACCTTTCAGAGGACATTCCCTCTGGGCAGCATGGTGGCATTGTGGTTAGCACAGTTGCTTCACAGCTCCAGGGTCCCAGGTTCGATTCCCGGCTGGGGCACTGTGTGTGCGGAGTCTGCACGTTCTCCCCGTGTCTGCGTGGGTTTCCTCCGGGTGCTCTGGATTCCTCCCACAGTCCAAAGATGTGCAGGTTAGGTGGATTGGCTGTTCTAAATTGCCCTTTGTGTCCAAAAAGGTTAAGTGGAGTTACTGGGTTATGGGGATAAAGTGGGATAGGCTGGAGGTGTGGGCTTGGGTAGGGTGCTCTTTCCAAGGGCCGGTGCAGACTCGATGGGCTGAATGGCCTCCTTTTGTACTGTAAATTCTATGATTTCAATCCGGCCCTCACAAAGGGGCTTGAATGAAAAAGGCTGCGATTGGCCGGGTTGGGGGGGGGCGGGGGGGGGGGCGGGGGGGTGCAGTTTAATTTCCCAATCGCACAGTGCCCGTGTTTTACTGTAATTAATGTCACGGTTCCTTGTGAAAGTCCAATCAAACACTTCTGGGTATACCCTGATTTGGCACAAAACAGAAGTTAATGCTGGGAGGTATGAAATGCTCAGAAGGCGGTTTGAAAAAGTCTCTCAAGGTCTGGGGCAGCTGGTTTCATTGCTATCTGTGGGATCCTGCTGTGTGTCAGTGACCTGGGGCCTTTCCTGTACTGCAACTGGTAACCACCCAATTAAAAGAAGCAACTCAGCTTCACTGAGTGTGAAGCAGTCGGGAGGGGGTGAGGGAGTGGGTCTGAAATGAATAGGCCGCAGCCTGGGTAAAGATTTGTCCTCAATCCCAGTGGTGTTTGTGTTTTAGACAGGGCGGTGGCTTTGGAAGGATTTCTGAGGGGGTTATGTGGTGAAATATCCCTGTCTCTGTCCCTCCAGCTTTCTATCTCTCTCTCTTTCCAATCTCTCTCTCTTTCCAATCTCTCCCTCTTTCCAGCCATTTCTTTCTATATTTATCTTGTAATAAATGTAAAAGAAAACCCCAATGTGATTTGTCGAGAGGTAAGAGAGAGGGAAAGAGAAAGACAGAGAGAGAGGGTGGCGGGAGAACGAGAGAAAAAGAGAGGGGGTGAGAGAAAGACAGAGATATTGTGGAAAAGAGAGGGTTTTGGGGTGGGGGTCCGCTGTGTGCAGTCACGGCCCAGTTACATGTTTTAGAAAGTGCGATTTTACACAAGCTATAATCCTGAGACGGTCGATTTGAAAATGTCTCGGGAGGGAGAGAACCCCTGAGAGAGAGAAAGAGAGACAGATCTGAGGGGGTGTGGGGGAAATTCCCTGTCTCTTTCGACCCCATTCCATCCGTCCGACCATCTGTCCATCCATAATGAATAGGATGGGAATAGAAGGATACGGACCCAGGAAGTGTAGAAGATTGTAGTTTAGTCGGGCAGTATGGTCGGCACGGGCTTGGAGGGCCGAAGGGCCTGTTCCTGTGCTGTACATTTCTTTGTTCTTTGTTTGTTCATCCATAGCTTTACTCTGTACCTCACACCGTGCCGTACCTGTCCTGGGAGTGTTTGATTTGGACAGCGTAGAGGGAGCTTTACTCTGTATCTAGCCCCGTGCTGTACCTGTCCTGGGAGTGTTTGATGGGGACAGTGTAGTGGGAGCTTTACTCTGTATCTAACCGTGTTCTGTACCTGACCTGGGAGTGTTTGATAGGGATAGTATTGAGGAAGCTTTACTCTGTATCTAGCCCCGTGCTGTACCTGTCCTGGGAGTGTTTGATGGGGACAGTGTAGCGGGAGCTTCATTCTGTATCTAATCCAGTGCTGTATCTGTCCTGGGAGTGTTTGATCGGGACAGTGTAGCGGGAGCTTCACTCTGTAGAAAATGGGGAATCTTTGTCATGCTATTCCAGAGGGCTGTGGAAGCTCAATCATTGAACATGTTCGAGACACAAATCGACTGTGTGTAGTAACATAGGAATGAGTGTGTGAGTGTGCATGAGTCTGGGCTTGCCAAGATCTGTTTGAATGGTGGATCAGGCTCAATGGGCTGAATGGACTGCATCTGCTCCTATATTCCTTTGAGACTTAAATGCAAACACACACTCACAGATACACACACACGCATGCACACACACAGAGTTTTACTGAATATCTTAGTCATTTAAGATAATTTGATAGAATGCAACACATCCTAGTTTGCCAACGACACCAATCATTAGACAGCATTGTAAGCAGCATAGCTGGGAACATCAAATTGCAGAGAGATATTAATGTTTTGTCAGTAGGCACAACTGGTGGACGTGTTTCAGTGTAGGGAAATATAAGATGATGCACTTTTGACTTAGAAAGGACAGAACCGTGTTCTTTATAAATGATGAGAAGATAGAAACAGTGGAAGTTCAAAACGTACAACATTTCTGTGTGATAGGATTGAGGCATCAGTTAACATAGTTCTGTTTCAAAATTTAATCTAACCAGTCACTTCTGTGGCAGCTTTCGGAATCTCTCAGTGGCATTTACCTTTTGCAGTCAAGTGTTAACAAGTGTATGGGAACTGAAGTTTGATTGAGATATTCCTGCATTATGAAAATGTGTCCAATCTATTTAGGGATAGGAAATCGATTGATTATCAAAGGATGCAGTTGTTTGTTAACTACATCAGACTGTGAGGCTTGAATGTTCACAACTTCCATGTGCTGGTAGAAAGGACTGATTAACCAACACCTATTATTCAAATACTTCAGGCAAGTGACAAAGCAGCAGGAACAGCGAATACACAAACAGAGACAAGCAGCCACCTTTAATTGGAGCTTAAACTTCATGTTTGAATGTGAAGCGCAGAGCTCATGATTGAAATAAGCAAGAGTCCACCGTGGGATTGTGTGCAATTTGAGTTCTGTATTTCCAAAAAATAAAAATAAAAACCTTGAATGAAAAATTTGTTGAATCAGAGGGATTTTGACTCTGTTTTTAACCCCAGACAGTATTTGGGTCGTGAGTGTTTGATGAACAGTGTAAATGAAGCTTTACTCCGAAACAATGGAATTTAGGTTAGGGGGTGATTTAATCAATTGCTTCAAAATAATAATTGATATTGTACATTTTGTGTGTGTCTCAGTGTCAGCTCTGAAACATGTACAGATGTACATGGCGTAATGTCGTATTAACTGGGACAAGATCTTATAGCATAAACAGTGACAGAGTCAACTGCAGTGATAACCTGGAAAGGAGCTAATGTGTTCTCAATAGCGATATGGATGTGAACAGTTATATATTACAAGCTAATATTCACAATGACATTCTCTAATGCAGTAATATTTCAGACAGAGTGTACAGCAGCATTTACAGCTACTGATGCTGCCAGGAGTTAAATTGATTCAGCGTTTTTTGTCGGAAAATTAAAACAGGTTCTTGATTCATCGAAATTGAGATGGTGTAGTCGCTCGAGAAAGCTCGATAGGCTGAATGGCCAACTCCTGTCCCTATATACCTGTCCTGGGAGTGTTTGATGGAACAGTGTAGAGGGAGCTTTACTCTGTATCTAACCCCGTGCTGTACCTGTCCTGGGAGTGTTTGATAGGGACAGTCTAGAGGGAGCTTTACTCTGTATCTAACCCCGTGCTGTACCCCACATTTGAGTGTTTGATGGGGACAGTATAGAGGGATGTGCAACTTGTAACTAACCCCATGATGTACCTTTGCTGGCAGTGTTAAATGGAATTTCAAATTCTCAAATGAATGTCTTTTGTTAGCCTCTCCATCTCTGCATCTCTCTATCCAAACCCATGTTGCACCTGTCCTGGGAGTGTTTGATGGGGACAGTGTAGAGGGAGCTTTACTCTGTATCTAACCCCGTGCTGTACCTATCCTGGGAGTGTTTGATGGGGACAGTGTAGAGGGAGCTTTACTCTGTATCTAACCCCGTGCTGTACCTGTCCTGGGTGTGTTTGATGGGACAGTGTAGAGGGAGATTTACTCTGTATCTAAACCCATGTTGCACCTGTCCTGGGACTGTTTGATGGGGACAGTGTAGAGGGAACTTTACTCTGTATCGAACCCCGTGCTGTACCTGTCCTGGGAGGGTTTAATGATGACAGTGTAGATCTGTTGCTGTGCCCTGAATTAACATGATCATAGACAGGACAAATGCCTCTGGCCTCTCATGTGAAGACACACCTTTAGTAAACCATCGCAGCGGACAGACTGAAAACATTCATGACAGAAAGTCAGGGGGTAGGTTTGTACACAGAACTCTGAGGAGATCCCAACCAATACTGTTTCTAATCATTTCCCAATAGTATTTGAACTCAGCGCTGGCTGAGGCCTGTTCTGCAGGCTTCACCCAGGGTGAGTTGTGTCTGGTTATTACCCTGACCGAGGTGTAATTTTAATATCTGAGGGATAGTGAGTGAGGGAGGGAGACAGAAATATAAATGAGTGAGGGATCGAAAGACAGAGAGAAACATAAGGGAAGGGGGAAACTGTCTCTCATCTTTTTTTAGCCTCTGGTTGAAAGCTGTGCCATTTTTGTGTTTGAACATTGCTGAGAGTTTGTGTAACTGAAAAGTGGATCCTGGGATCTCACTAGATCAAATAGTGTCAACGTTTTCCTGTCTTTCAGTTAACTTTCTCCCTCTTTTCCCCAGGAATTTGAATTTTGAAGACTGCAATGTGAGCAGGAATCTTTGGACAAGGGCTATTCTCCAGAGGACAAGTGGATGGACTGAGGCCTACTCCACAGGCCACACTCACATGAGTTGTCTCTTTATTGCCGCCCCGGCCTTGCACTTCGACACAAACACATTAACCCTTTGGTGGGTGATGTTGCTAACTTTGCCTTAGTTCAATTGCTCTGTTTTATTACCTTTGCTCTCGAGTCGCCAGGTATCTTTATGATACCGCCACGAGGTTCAAGTCCGAGTAATGATCAATAATCCAATACACTGATTAGTAAGATTTAAATCAAAGCACATTTATTATACACAGTAATCACTACTCATGCACAAATACTACGTCTAAGCTACTTCTACAACTAACAGGCCTATACTTAACTTTGAACTGGCCCACCAGGTCAGGGAAACAAATGGCCTTTCGTTTGGGTTCTGAGCCTGCGGGATTCGAAGTTGGTACGGATTGGTAGCTAGGAGCGCCTATCTCGTAGCGAGCGTTGAATTAAGACTTACGACTTTGATCTTCACTGCTCCGGTCACGGTCAATGTTGGTTCGTTGTTGCTGGGTGACCCGGGCAGGAAGAAGAGCGTGAAGAGAGCAAAGAGGTGGAGAAGAAGAGGGATTTGAACTTGGGGCTCAATTCTTATAATCGTCAGGGGGATTTTGACCCTGTTTTTAACCCCAGTATTTGGGTTGTGAGTGTTCGATGAACAGTGTAAATGAAGCTTTACTCTAAAACAATGGAATTTAGATTAAGGGGTGATTTAATCAATTGCTTCAGAATAATAATTGATATTGTACATTTTGTGTGTGTCTCAGTGTCAGCTCTGAAACATGTACAGATGTCCACATCAACATGGTGGAATGTTGGAATGGGGGGGAGCACTGCCAGTGCCCTCCACAGCCAGCACTGCCAGTGCCCCCCCACTGCCAGCACTGCCAGTGCCCTCCACAGCCAGCACTGCCAGTGCCCCCCCACAGACAGCACTTCCAGTGCTCCCCGCACCTGCCCACAGGCAGTGCACCCCCACCCCCACAGCCTGTACTGCTAGTGCTCCCCCCACAGCCAGCAATGCCAGTGCTTCCCTCCCCAGCCAGCGCTGCCAGTGACCCCCACAGTCAGCACTGCCAGTGCTCAACCCCAAACCCAGCACTGCCTGATCTCCCACACATAGCCAGGACTGCACCCCCATTCCCCCACAGCCAGTGCTACCTCCATCCCCACAGCCAGTGCTCCGCCACCCCCAACAGCCAGCACTGCCAGTGCAACCCAACAGGCAGCGCTGCCAGTGCTCCCTCAACCAGCCCCTGAGCCAGCACTGCCAGTGCTCATGCCCCCCCACAGCCAGCAATGCCAGTGCTCCCTATGACAGCCTGCACTTCCGTCCGTCCATTCATTCATTCATTGCTGGCTCTTCACCTCTTGGAGATCCTCCTTGACATCAACCCCCATCGACTGCAGCTGGAGCAAATTCTGCATACATTTCTGGAGCCTGGACACGGCCCCTCGTCTCACTCTCACCTTTTGAATGCCTTTGAGGATGAAAAACCTTTTGATGTTCCCCTTGATTGCTTCCCACCAGAGATGTGGAGACTCAAAGAGGGGTTTCACGGTTCTCCAACCTTTGTAATCCCTTTTTCTGGTTCGCTGGAGTCAACAGTTTTACATTCAGCTTCCATGTCCCCCTGCCCGCCCCCTGGTTTTCCTGCATGTGACAGTCGGCCAGTAGGAGGCAGTGGTCAGAGAAGAACACCAGCTTAATGACGGTGGACCTGACCGTAAAAGCACGGGACACAAAGAAGAAGCCTATCCTGGAGCGGACGGACCCGTCTGGTCGTGACCATGTGTACCTACGCTGCGCTCCGTCTGCAGGGTTGCTGAAGACGTCGAGCAGCTTGGCGTCTTTTACCGTTTCCATCAGGAGCCTGGAGGTAGCGTCTAGTTTGCTGTTGGCTCTGCCGGATCGTCCAGCCGCATCGATGATGCAGTTCAAGTCACCGCCCAGGATGACCGGCTTGGAGGTGGCCAACAGCAGCGGGAGTTGCTGAAGGACTGCCGGCCGCTCACTCTTTACGGCCGGGGCGTACACGTTAATGAGTCTGAGAGGGACCTTATTGAGTTTAACGTCTGCTACAAGGAGCCGTCCACCCACTGCCTCCTTAACGTCGGAGATGGTGAAGTTGCCTCCCCGCAGCAGAATACCCAGGCCGGACGAACGACAGTCGTTTCCTCCTAACCAGATGGATGGCCCATGGGGCCACCAGCTCGACCAGTGCCTGTAGTTGCTGAGGTGAGGAATTCCGCACTCCTGCAGGAACAGTAGGTCGGCTTTCACGTTTGTGAAGTATCCGAGTGTGGCTACACACCGCGAAGTATCTTTAATGCTTCGCACATTAATAGATGCAATTTTAAACCCCATTTTAAAAAGGTAGATTTACCAGTCTCAGAGTCCAGAGTCTATGCAGTTGGGTGTTCCAGCTGTTGAATGTTCCCCAGCATGCCGGTGGTGCTCGCAAACTGTTGCACAGTTGCAGGGCTGAGAAAGCTGTCCTGGTCCACACTGGGCCCGTGAACCCGACGGGGATGCATTGGGGGGGTGTCAGATCTTTAATATTATTGGACTACGCCAAGTTGTTAGATCTAGTCTTATTTGACTGTGTAAAGTTGAAGGAATTTATAGTATTCCTACTATTCGGTTACCAGAAGCACTTTGCGATTACTGGGACTGCAGAAATTTGCAGTTAAAACTTCTCAGGTGCCAAAAGGAATTCTTTTATTTGTCTTCTATTGATTACAATTTGAAAGTCATTTAAAAGGCAATTCGTAGACAATTTGAAGCTTTCAGAAGAATCAAAGACATTATTTTCTTGCTTAGGCAGACAGCTCGAAAGTAACTTTTAAAAGGTCAAAGTCTGGAAATGAAACATGAAAAAGAGGGAGAGAGAGAGAGAGAGAGCTAATCTAAAACTGAACATCAAAACCTCAAAAACATTCTCCAAAACGCCCCAAAACACACTAAACACTACTACAGAAACACACTAAACACTACTACAGAAACACACTAAACACTACTACAGAAACACACTAAACACTACTACAGAAACACACCAAAACAGTACTACAGAAACACACTAAACACTACTACAGAAACACACTAAACACTACTACAGAAACACACTAAACACTACTACAGAAACACACTAAACACTACTACAGAAACACACCAAAACACTACTACAGAAACACACTAAACACTACTACAGAAACACACTAAAACACTACTACAGAAACACACTAAAACACTACATCACAGAAAAAACGCCAATATAATCCTGATTGGTTTGGGTTAGACTCAAACACATTTGATTTGACGGCAGGCCGTCCATCTTCAATGTGCAACATTAGCTTTTAATTGTTTCATGTCTCCATGTTATGGAATGTGATATTCTGCTTATCTTTACCAGCAAAAAAACTGGTCTTCTGCTGACTTAGCTGTGATCTGCATTGTGAACAATGGTGCCTTCATGTTGCTATGGTGCCTGCTTCATCCTTGATCTGATATCTGGTACGGCTTGTGTTTTAATGTCACACTGTCTTGCAAATGTATTTGCTAGAACAACGGACCTCAGTAAAAGTGAATTATGCTGTATCATGCTGTTTTGTGTATCTATTGAAGCTATATGTTTTGAGATGACCTGAGGTCATGGGTGCTGAAATTCTCATTTTAAATGGGTAATTAAAACTGGGGCTTAATATTTATGCTTAAACAGCTATCTTTTACCAATACTAGTTGTATTAGAAATACCTGGCATCCGTCGTGGCATTCAGTGGGTGTTGGAGTTGCAGGCCGGTTTTCACCTGGGTTGTTGCTGCTTGTTACTTTCTGGAGTTGGTCTGTGACCTTATTTTTAATGTCCGGCGTTTGGTATTCATTGGTCATATTGCTGTTCCCATCCACCAGAGGTTGATGATCTCGCCGTGCTTTATTTCCTTCCCTGTCTGTGGTCTGGTGGTCTGTGCATCCTGTTCTACATTGGTACTTTGCCTCTTTATTTTGAGGCCGATTCTGGTCTTGTTTTCCCTCATCGGAGGAGGTTTCGGCACTAAGCCCGCTGGCTGAAAGGTGTCGCTTTTTGCCATTCCCCATCGGGGGTTCCTTCAGTTCATTTTCTTGTTTCCTCTTTATTTGTCCCTGTTCACCGTTTCCCAGGGCCCTTGATTCTTCGTTCCAGCCTCTTCCATTGTGTCGTCCTCGTCAGATGAGGTTGGGGTTGAGTTGTCAGGTTGAGCTGGGGCCTCCACTTTTTGTTGAGGGCCCTTCTGTTAATTTTCAGCATTCTGTGCTGTGGTGTCTTTGTCGATGGAGGGTGCATGAACCTCCTCTGTGGTTGCCTTTTTGACTCCGCCGCTGATGATTTGTGCGTACGTTGCCCCGCGTTTTGGGCAGGCCCTGTAAAGATGGCCGGCCTCCCCACACAGGTTGCAGCACTTGTCTTCCTTGCAGTCCTTTGTCATGTGTCCCTCCTGCCTGCAGTTTTTGCAGAAGGTGACATTGCAGTTGGCGGCAACGTGCCCCGTTTTGCCACAGGTGCGTCATACACGTAGTAGAGATAGCCAGGTTTTCCTCCAATGGCGAAACTGGAGGGGGGATGCAGGATGGTTCCGTCGCCATCTGTTCTCAGAGTCACCTTGATCTGGTGCTCACTTGTCCAGATGCCAAAGGTGTCCTTCACTTGCGCGCTGTTACTTTTCAGCTCGATGTACCTGGCGAGGAACGTGAGCACATCAGACACGGGGACGTGGGGGTTGTACGTGTGCAGTGTAACAACCCGGTTTTGCTGCGACGGTAGCGTAAACAGAGGCTCCGCAGTCAGCATAGACAGGGGGCTCTGGTTACCATTGTCTTTGAACACATTCAAGAATTTGATGCAAACTGCGACACTCTTGAAGGTGTAAGGTTTTCGGGCAATTCGGCCCTTTTGGAGAAACTCAGAGACTGTAAACTGACTTTCCAGCCAAGGGAACAGAACCAGTTTTCCCAGCAGGCTTGGTCCGCTGAGCTGAGTAGGGACATAAGCACATAAATATTTACAAACACCCCCCTAGGAGCTACAAGGAAGAAGGAGCCAGACAACAAGATAACATCAAAACACAGACAAAGGGGCACGGGAATACACAGGAGGCTTGCATGCAAGCAGGACAATGGGATGGTCATAGCCCCATGCAAATGTAAATGACCTGGCCTCCACCAGAGCAGAATCCAATTAACACCCCATCAACATAGCGAGGTGAGAATAGCAGCTATCTCCGGAGCAGATGGAAGTCTTTGAAAATCTTCAAGGGAGCTCAACCTCGTTATCTTAAAAAACAGACTGGAGGCGGACCTAGGGGAGGTACTCCCATCTCGACAGGTCTGACCGGCTCAAAGGGGGCGGGACCAGCGGGAACTTTAAATCTTACCTTTTTCAATGCAAAAGGGGCTGGCCGATCACAGGACAAAGCCAGGTAAAACAATATAAAAGGGGCTGTGTTTTCGATTGGGGGTCTCTTCGTTCTTGGCTCGACCTCTGCACCCCTGACTTGACCTCTGCAGCCTGTGACCGTAAGTATCCTGCAGCAGCTTGCGAAACTCCCTTGACTTTAATAGTGGTTGAGGCTTTGGGGAAGGGAACTTGTTTTGTGCCTTGTGATATTGCTAAAAACTGTGTAATCATAAGAATTTTCGTTGTGTCCGCTATATTACTTTTGAATAGCCTTAGTTTGTATTAGAGCATAAGATTTTATTGTGTTTCTTCTGTTGATGATTTTGACCTGGGTTTTGCAATAAACCTTGATTTGATGATAATTGGAGTCGTTTAAATTCTTCAATCTTTCACCAGCGATCTCTGACCAAGTCATTGTTAAAATACTCCTCACCTTAATTCCGGGTTCAGGAATCGAGGGTCATCTTGAGCGATTCACTCAGGACAGACTGCTGGTTAGGGAATAAACAGCAGTGTCCTATTCTCTCTCTTGGGAAAGCTACTCTAGTGGAGTAGGAACCGGGTGAGTGTTGCACCACCGGCAAGAGAGAGAATCACCTGGGTATTGGTAGGGGTCTGGAGATCTGTGTGATATAAGTCTCAGGCTGTCGGTTAGGAATAAACGGCAGGCTTGAATCAGTGCTCTCTTCAGTGGAAGTGTCCCAGTGCGACATCCCCTGGCCTCTGAAGTTTCAGTGCCAGCTGGAGAGAGACACACACAGATATTCAAACCCCAGATATCGGCCCAGTAGTGGAGTAGCGGAGATGGCACCCTCTACAAAGGTGACGTCAAAATATCCATTGTTGGGGAAGTCTTGCAAGCAGAAGATATCTGTTGCTTGAAACACACAGCACTCGAGCAGCACCCGCTTCACGAAGAAATTGCGGTCCACAGGTGACTCCCCTTCCGCCTTCTTCGCTATGACTCGGACAGTGTTTCGCACTACCCAGCCTGGTGGTCGGGATGCAGCTGCAGCCATAGCTCACACGTTGAGTCTCAACTGTATCGGTGTGAGGCCTAAACCAGAGGCTTAGACCAGCATGTAGATCCACCAATAGCAGCCGAGCTCTAAACGTTTCCTCTTCGACGACTTCATTCCCTCCGTGTTCTCCAATCCACAATCAACAGAGACTACACTTGACCTTAGCCAAAACCAATGGGTTAGTCTCGTCCTGGGCGAACCTTTTTTTTTCAAAAAATATAATTTATTCATAAAATCTATCATAAACATTACAGAACATTTTGAATTGTCTTTACTGTACATTTCCATCAGAGTTACACATTCCCTTGACTTTCTTCCATTCAATTTTGATAACCGTACACACATATCGCTCTTTACGTTACAATTCCTTCTTAAACATTTATATTGTCATGTTTCTTTTATACATTGGAGTGTTAATGACCCAGACCGAGGGGGGTTTACACTGTTACCCACCCCTCGGTGTACATTTGCTGGAAAGACCTTACACAGTGGCCTTTCCCCATTGCGCCTTGGCAGCAGCTGCTTGAGTGCGTCCCTCAGCACGTAGTCCTGGACCTTGGAATGTGCCAGTCTGCAACACTCGGCACGGGACCTGGCGATTCTCCAACCATTTTCTACGCGTTCCACGAGTGTTTTACGCAACGCCGCTGCTAGCCACTCACCGGTAGCAGAATTGGTGAGGATTTTGCGTCAATTTTCCCATCGTGAAACTCCACGGAACCTCCGTTGGCATCAGCACTTAGCCTCAGGAATGGAGAATCCAGCCCATGGTGTTTGGAATTTGCCAGCCACAAAATAAAATGGATGGGGTAACCTGGGGTTACCCCATCTCTGGTGGATCTGTAAAGATTTAATCACCTGCTAATGCTCGCATTCCAAGCATTGTCTGGCATCTTTGAATTGTCTATATATATATGTTTCTGGAACATACCTCTTCATTCACCTGAGGAAGGAGCAGTGCTCCGAAAGCTAGTAACATCGAAACAAACCTGTTGGACTTTAACCTGGTGGTGTAAAACTTCTTACTGTGCTCACCCCAGTCCCCAGATGCTGGCATCTCCACATCACAAAATAAAATGTCAGGGGGAGAATTGTGTGGGGTGAGGGTAACTTTTTCTGGGGGAAATAAATGATAGTTGTGGGTCAATTGCAGGCAGAGTAATAAACTCTGAGCAGAGGGAATAGTTGTCTGGTGTTAATGGTTGTAGGAAATTATTGTGTGGAAAGATTTGGTAACTGCAGCAAATGCGAAGGACTAGATGGATGGACAAGGTTGAGCACCCTACTGGCAATTGTGTTCAGAGCAATTCTATTTTTGTTTTGTAAACCAGGGGAGAGCGCGAACGCAGTCCCCCACTACCACAAATTTTGCAGTCAAGTATCCCGCATTTGTGGACATCGCAGGCGTCAGCACACCCGAAGTGCAATGGGCTAGCCTCGTCCTGGGCGAACCACCTTTTTGATCATGGTTTCACCCCTGCCAGGTAAGTATGCTTAAAAACACGACACACTCCCAGCCCACACCACACATCACATCTTTCACTCACACTTACTGCATTTACACCGCCAAACTGACCCTTTACTTACAATTTCCTCTCACCAGTAAATTCAGATCTTCGGTATTGTTCTGAAAAATGTTGGAATGTTCCTCTCTAGTTGGAGAAATATGGCTTAAAAGGTCCGCTATGCTGATTTGCATATTGCCCTTAAAAGGAAGTGAACCGCCCCTCAGCCACAATCACAGGCTCAACTTTCCGGAAAGAAAACTTTCTCTGTCTCACTTTGTTCGGCGAGGAAAGATGAAACTTCTCTGACACTGGCAGAGAGAGAGATTGATCAGGAGGGTTTGGACTCACAAACATGCTGATTGTTGTCACTCGGAGAGATGTTTTTGGTCACGAGGTTGAGGGCCCCACCGCCCCCCCTCCCACACACACTCACTCCCCCCACACACTTCCCCCCACATACTCCCTCCACCCCTCACACTCCTCCCCCCCACACACACACTCCCCCCACACACACTCCCCCCAACACTCACTCCCCCCACACACTTCTCCCCCACACACTCCCTGCGCCCACACACATTCCCCCTCTACACACTCACTCCCCCCACACACACTCCCCACCCACACTCCCACCCCACACGCACACCCTCCACACCCCCCCCCACACACACACACTCCCCCCCCCACACACACACTCCCCCCACACACACACTCTCCCCACCCCCCCCACACACACTCTCGTTCACTGGCCGGCACACACCGTCCAGCGTGGAGGCCCCCGCCCGGGTCCCTTTCCCACTTGCCTGGCCCCAGGAAAGCCCAAAGATCCCCTTTTAGCACAGAAACCCCGCCTATCCATCTACACCCCAAAGAACTCTCATTTCGAGTGAAAGTCCCGTCCCTTCCCTCGTCCAAATATATACCACCTTGGCTCCTTTAATCTCTACACCCGCGCGCAGTGATACAAAAAAGAAGAAAATACAGTCATGAGGTTACATCGGCACATGG
Source organism: Scyliorhinus torazame (assembly GCF_047496885.1). Taxonomy (NCBI): domain Eukaryota; kingdom Metazoa; phylum Chordata; class Chondrichthyes; order Carcharhiniformes; family Scyliorhinidae; genus Scyliorhinus; species Scyliorhinus torazame. The sequence continues at coordinate 197,934,052 of NC_092720.1, forward strand.
CCATTCCTCAATTTGTCAGTTCTGCCACAGTCCTTCTGCCTTCGCAAACTCCTCCGCTGCTTCCGCCGTTCCAAAATAAAAGTCCCTGAGCTTGTAAGTCACCCTCAGCTTCGCTGGATATACAATGCCGCACCGCACCTTGCTAATGTACAGTGCCCTCTTCACCCGGTTGAAGGCAGCCCGCCTCCTTGCCAGCTCCACCGTAAAGTCCTGGTATACACGTATACCAGCTCCAGCCCACTGCATCACCCGCTTCTGCTTGGCCCAGCTCAGGACCTTCTCCTTCACCCTGTACCTACGGAAGCACAGAGTCATTGCCCTTGGCGGCTCACTCGCCTTTGGTACAGGCCTCCACGACCGATGAGCCCGATCCAGTTCATATCGGGAGGGGTCCTCCCCCTCCCCCAGTAGTTTTGCTAGCATCGCGGCAAAATACTCAGTCGGCTTCGGTCCTTCAACTCCTTCGGGCAGCCCCACAATCCTCAAGTTCTGTCGCCTGGATCTATTTTCCAGGTCTTCCATTTTTCCTTGCAGATCCTTGTTAGTATCCATCACCTTCCGCATCACTTTCCCCATCGAGGCAAGTTGATCACCGTGCTGCAATAACGTCTCCTCCACTTCCTTCAGCGCCTCCCCTTGCTCTCGCACCTCCGCCACTGCGCTCGCCACCTCCGTCCTCACCGGGGAAACCGCCTCCTCCACCAGCACACTCAAAGCCTCCCTCAACTCCTTCCTCACCGTCTCCATGCATTTCGCAATCTGCACCAACAGCTTTTCAAATTCCGCAGCCATCACCTTGGTTATTTCTTCAGCCGTAAGCAATGCAGCCTTCCCTGGTGCTCCAGCCTCCATTTTTCCTGGTGACCCCGCGGTGACCTTTCCACTCCCCGACGGACCACCAGCTGGGTATTTTTCGGCCGTTTTTCTGCTCACCCTCGACATTTTTCTTTGGGGTTTTTTTCCCTCCTGTGTCTTCTCAGTGCCTCCTCCGTGCCTTCTTCCTTCTTCTGCCGCCTCCGCGGACCCTGGGACCGGGCCTAAAGCCCCGAAATTGCCGTTCCCGAGCGGGGGCTCTCCATTGTGTGGCCGCCACCCGCCCGCCGTCACCGGAAGTCGATGTCGACTTTGTTGAGCTTCCTGCCACTCTGCCTATTCCTCTCTTGCCCGTGGCCAGGCCCATTCCTCAGCCGGTGGATCCTGACCCACCCTTGAGGCGGTCAACCCGAATTCGTCGCCCACCTAACAGACTGGACTTATAAGCCTGTTTGCACATTGGACTCACTGAATTGTTTTGCAATACTGTTAACGTTTTTCTTTCTTGTCGTTCCAGAAGTTCTCTTTCGATGTTCGCTGATTGCACTTGTTTTGTTTGTGGTACAACCTCGTTGCTCTGTTGCACCTGACACCTTCCTCTGTCTATAGTTTAACCTTATGTACATGTTGTAAATATTACCCACACATACTCAGATGCACTCAGTACACACCAATATTTATTACCATGTAGGCACATATTCTTGTGAAAAGGGGGGATGTCATGATATCCACATTAACATATCATTTTGCAATCACACACACACACTGATGGACAGGTAGTTGGACCAACCAACACACACACAACATCGCAGCCAATCGCCAGTGAGAGCACACGCACTATAAAACAGGGAACACCACAGTTCCCGCTCATTCGACCAGGAGGTAGCTCAGAGCACAGAGCTCACAGCGTGCCACTCAGACATGCACCATGTGCTGAGTGCCTCACTAAGATAGTGCGAGGGCTGGGTCCACAGGTTAGCTGGTGAAGTACGAACCACAGCCAGAAGTTAATAGTTATTATTGTACAGAATAATAAAACAGAGTTGTACTATCGACAACCGTGTTGGTTCGTTTGTGTATCGGAACACCCAACACGACAGCGCTGAGGATCTGTGTTCGATCCCCGCCCTGGGTTACTGTCTGTGTGGAGTTTGCACATTCTCCCAGTGTCAGTGCGGGTTTCACCCCCACAACCCAAAGATGTGCAGGTTTGGTGGATTAGCGACACTAAATTGCCCCTTATTTGGAAAAAACAATTGGGTTCTCTATATTTATAACAAAAAAAAAGGAACCTGTTTTAATATTATATTAAGTCTCCGTGGAGACTTGGGCGGAGAGATGGCAGATGGAGATTAATCCGGACAAATGTGAGGGAATGCATTTTGGAAGGTCTAATGCAGGTAGGGAATATACAGTGAATGGTAGAACCCTCAAGAGTATTGAATGTCAGACAGATCTAGGTGTACAGGTCCACAGGTCACTGAAAGGGGCAACACAGGCAGAGAAGGTAGTCAAGAAAGCATACGCCATATTTGCCTTCAGTGGCCGGGGCATTGAGTATAAGAATTGGCAAGTCATGTTGCAGCTGTACAGAACCTTAGTTAGGCCACATTTGGAGTATAGTGTTCAATTCTGGTCGCCACACTACCAGAAGGATGTGGAGGCTTTAGAGAGGGTGTAGAAGAGATTTACCAGATGTTGCCTGGTATGGAGGGCATTAGGTATGAGGAGCGGTTGAATAAACTCGGTTTGTTCTCACTGGAACGACGGAGGTTGAGGGGCGACATGATAGAGGTCTACAAAATTATAAGGGGCATAGACAGATAGTCAGAGGCTTTTCCCCATGGTAGCGGGGTCAATTACTCGGGGGCATAGGTTTAAGGTGCGAGGGGCAATGTTTAGAGTAGATGTACGAGGCAAGTCTTTTACACAGAGGGTAGTGGGTGCCTGGAACTCGCTGCTGGAGGAGGTGGTGGAAGCAGGGACGATAGTAACATTTAAAAAAAAAAAAATTTTTTATTAAAGGTTTTCATAAAATATCAATAACAAAATGAGAAAGAAAAAAGAACCCAACAGGGTTAAGTACAAAACACAATCTAAAAAAGCAACCCCCCAAACCCCTCCCCCCGTACATAAATAATAAATTAACATTAACACCCCGACTTAACACAACAGGTGTATACACCCCCTCAGACCCTCCAGTGTAAATAACATAAACAAAAATAAAGCTAACCCCCCCCACCCCGAGCTGCTGCTGCCATTGACCAATGTCTATCGTTCTGCCAGAAAGTCTAAGAACGGTTGCCACTGCCTAAAGAACCCTTGTACCGACCCTCTCAAGGCGAATTTCACCCTCTCCAATTTAATGAACCCTGCCATATCGCTGATCCAGGATTCCACGCTTGGGGGCCTCGTATCTTTCCACTGAAGGAGAATCCTTTGCCGGGCTACCAGGGACGCAAAGGCCAGAATTCCGGCCTCTTTCGCCTCCTGCACTCCCGGCTCCTATGCCACCCCAAATATTGCGAGCCCCCAGCCCGGTCTGACCCTGGATCCTACCACCCTCGACACCATCCTCGCTACGCCCTTCTAAAATTCCTCCAGCGCTGGGCATGCCCAGAACATATGGGTGTGATTTGCTGGGCTCCCTGAGCACCTAACACACCTGTCCTCACCCCCAAAGAACCGGCTCATCCTTGTCCCGGTCATGTGTGCCCTGTGCAGCACCTTAAACTGTGTGAGGCTGAGCCTCGCGCACAAAGAGGAAGAATTCACCCTCCCTAGGGCATCTGCCCACGTCCCCTCTTCGATCTCCTCTCCCAACGCCTCCTCCCACTTACCTTTCAACTCCACCACCGAGGCCTCCTCCTCCTCCTGCATCACCTGGTAAGTTTCCGAGATCTTCCCCACTCCCACCCACCCCCACGAGAGCACCCTGTCCTGTACTGCGTGTGGCAGTAGCCGCGGGAATTCCACAACCTGCCGTCTGGCAAACGCCCTTACCTGTAAGTACCTGAAGGTGTTCCCCGGGGGGAGCCCGTACTTCTCCTCCAGCTCACCCAAGCTCGCGAACTTCCCGTCCACAAACAGGTCCCCCAACTTTCGTATCCCTGCCCTGTGCCACCCCGAAAACCCTCCACCTGTTCTTCCTGGGGCGAACCGGTGGTTCCCCCGTAATGGGGTCCACCCCGAGGCCCCAACTTCCCCCCTATGCCGCCTCCACTGCCCCCATATTTTGAGGGCCGCCACCACCACCGGGCTCGTGGTATACCTCCTTGGAGGGGGCGGCAGCGGCGCCGCTGCCAGCGCCCCCAGACTCATACCCACACAGGACGCCGTCTCCAGCCTCGTCCATGCAGCCCCCTCCCCCTCCATCACCCACTTGCGCACCATTGTCGCATTGGCGGCCCAGTAGTACCCACAGAGGTTGGGCAGCGCCAGCCCCCCCCCTATCTCTACTCTGCTCCAGGAACACCCTTCTCACCCTCGGAGTCCCTCGCGCCCACACAAACCCCATTAAAGTCCTGTTAACCCGCCTGAAAAAAGTATTCGGGATAAACACAGGGAGGCACTGGAACAGGAACAAAAACCTTGGGAGCACCGTCATTTTGATTGACTGCACCCTACCCGCCAAGGACAGCGGCAATGCGTCCCACCTCTTGAACCCCTCCTCCATTTGCTCCACCAGCCTTGTAAAGTTAAGCCGATTTGTCAATCCCATTCATTTCCCCAAAACCATTTCTTTACTCATACTAATTTCCTTCAAAGTTCCTCACTAAAACTTATGCTTCTCAGAACTTCCAGTACATTGTTCATGTCTTCCTTGCGAGGACAGAGCAAAGTACGAATTGAGTTCCTCAGCTATTTCTTTGTTCCATGTGCCTCTTTACATACTTATAGAAACTTTCACAGTCAGCTTTAGTTAATAATGTTGAAGAATCAACATTTGCAGCATTTTAGGGGGTGGCACGGGGTGCAGTGGTTAGCACTGCTGCCTACGGCGCCGAGGACCCGGGTTTTGCAGCATTTTGCTTTTATTTTCAATGGTCCACCACTTTCAAAACAGTGTAGAATCACAGAACCCTACAGTGCAGAAAGCCTTTTGGCCCATCAAGCCTGCACTGACTCTCCCAAAGAGCACCCTACCTAGGTCCACACCCCCTCCCACTGAGCGAGCGAAAGAGGAGGACTTTGAGATTCTTCGAATCTCACTCAGGTGTGCAATGATAGAAGAAGGAGGGTTAACCAGCCTTAATTGAATGATGTACATAAATGGTCAGAAAAAAGAAGTCATTTAAGAAAGAAAAAAGAAAGAAATGGTGGCAATGGAAGTCCTGGAGAGGGCACTTCTGGAATATCCAAACAAGAATAGAAAGACACAACTTAAAGAAATAGGGCCCTCTCCAACCTTGACCTGTTCGTTTGATTTTTCAGCTAGAGAGAATGATACAGACCCATTTGTTTAGAAGGAGAAAAAGGACTACAATCAAGAGGAAAATGAGGATCAAATTTGCAGAAGGAATGGAAGAAGCTAGGACTGGGAGTAAGCTAGATTGGTTAAAATGGGAGGCAACAATGTTAATGGGGATTACCGCAATTAGTTTGGGAATATCAGTATGGCTAATTAGGGAAATCAGGTAATGGGATATGGGATATGGAAAAATAGATACCAGATTGAATCACACAGAACACATAATAAAAATAAGAATAAACAAATGTTTAAGTATAACAGAAGAAATCGTTAATTTTCAGGACATCCAGGAGATCCTTTTAAAGCAGACCAAGGCAGGCCAGCAGCACGGTTCATTTCCCGTAACAGCCTCCCCGAACAGGCGCCGGAATGTAGCGACTAGGGGCTTTTCACAGTAACTTCATTGAAGCCTACTTGTGACAATAAGCAATTTTCATTTTCCTTTCATTTCATTTCATTCATTCAACAGCAGTATGTTAGAATCAAGAAAGAGCGACAGGAACAACATGTTCAGTAAAATGTGGGGAGCACTTACAAGCAGCCTGGGATACACACAACCTATCAGATAGATTGAAGATTTTTTTTTTTTTTTTTTTATATAAATGTTTTATTGAAATTTTTTTCCCAAACAACAATTTTTCCCCTCTTACAAAGCAAACGCAACAATAACAATACAGAAATTTTAAACAATACACAAGTAACAAAACCCCTTTATCTTTGACCTAAACTAAACCCCCCCCCTCCCCCCCCTCCCCCTGGGTTGCTGCTGCTGGTCATCTGTCTTCCCTCTAACGTTCCCCTAGGTAGTCGAGAAATGGCTGCAACCGCCTGGTGAACCCTTGAGCCGATCCTCTCAGGGCAAACTTTATCTGCTCCAGTTTAATGAACCCCGCCATATCATTTACCCAGGCCTCCAGTCCGGGGGGTTTCGCCTCCTTCCACATGAGTAGGATCCTGCGCCGGGCTACTAGGGACGCAAAGGCCACAACGTCGGCCTCTTTCGCCTCCTGCACTCCCGGCTCTTCCGCAACTCCAAATAGAGCTAACCCCCAGATATTGAAGATTTTTAGACAGTATTCGGGGAAAACTAATGATACTCAATGGGACCCCGAGAAAGGGCAAGTTAAGATAGGAAACGCGTTACAAAACAAAACCGCAACTAGCAGTAATTTGGGAAACAATTTGATAGATGTAGGCTTAAAATTTAAAGAAACAGTTAAAACAGCAATTAAAATTATAGCAAGTCTGTTTAAATGGTTTTGGACTATGTTAACCTGGATTATAAAAAATTGGTGCTTACTTGTTATTACAATCAACCTCTTTGTGACCCTCAAAACATCCTCATCAATTTCTTTCTATCCCAGTTTCAGAAAAGTTAACTCTGTGTCGGGGGGTGTGTGTGTCAGAGGTGTGTGTATGAGTCGGGTTATTGTATGTATTGGGGTGTGTGTGCGTGTTGGGTGTGTGTGTTCGTGTCGGGTATGTGTGTGTCGGGATGCGTGTGGGGGTTATGTATGTGTGTCGGTGGTGTGTGTGTATGTGTGGCAGGTCTGTGTGTGTGTATATCGGGGTGATTGTGTGTATCAAGGGTGTGTGTGTGTGTTTTTTGGGGGGGTTGGTGTGTCGGGTGTGTGTGTGTGTGCCAGATGGGTGTGGCATGGTCGCGCATGTGCTTAGCACTGTTGCCTCACGGCATCGAAGACTCGAGTTTGATCCCGAGCCCGGGTCACGGTCCATGTGAACTTTGCGCATTTTCCACGTGGTTGTATGGGCCTCACCCCCACAACCCAAAGATGTACAGGCGAGGTGGATTGGCCACGCTAAATTGCCCCTTAATTAGAAAAAAAATGAATTGGGTCCTCTAAATTAAAAAAAAAATTATAGGAGTGTGTGTGTCGGGTGTGCATGTTTCGGTGGTATGTGTGTGTGTGTGTGGGGGGGTGGGGGGAATTGTGTCCCCATGAACATTAATCTGCCCCCCCCTCCAAACAAACCTCCAAAGATGCCTCTCAATAACCTCCTCATGACCCTAAAACATTCTCTTTGAGACAACAATCAACATCTTTGTGACTCCAAAAACCTCCTCATCAATCTCTCTCTATCCCAGTGTTAGAAAGGTTAAATCTTTCCTTGCTGAACAAAGTTAGACAGAGAAAGTTTTCTTTCCGTAAAACAGTCCCTCGTTTGACGGACAGATTGGTTCAGGGGCGGTTCACTTCCTTTTAAGGGCAATATGCAAATTCAGGCTTTTTTATCAATGTTTTTCTTACTGAAGAGGTATATTCGACAATTTTCAAATTAATACAACAGAACTAGTCTGAATCAGTAGAGATAATTGTAAGTAAAGGGACAGTTTGGCGGTGTAGATACAGTAAGTGTGAGTGTAAGATGTGATGTGTGGTGTGGGCTGGGAGAGTGCGAGAGTTTCCAGGCATGCTTACCTTGCAGGGGTGAAATGAAGATTTTTTGGCTGAAAGGAGTGTGATGGCGATCGTGGATTGGAGAACACGGAGCAATTAAAGTTGTTGAAGAGGAAACGTTTAGAGCTCTGCTGCTATTGGTGGATCTTCATGCTGGTCTAAGCCTCTGGTTTAGGCCTAACGCCGATACAGTTCAGACTCAACGTTTGAGCTATGGCTGCAGCTGCATCCAACCCACCAGGCTGCCGAATGCGAAACACTGTACGAGTCACAGTGAAGAAGTCTGAAGGGGAGTCACCTGTGGACCGCAATTTCTTTGTGAAGCGTGTGCTATTTGAATGCTGTGGGTTTCAAGGAGCAGATATCGTCTGCTTGCAAAACCTCCCCAACAATGGTTTTTTTGATGTCACCTTCAAGAGTGTCGCAGCTTGCATCAAATTCTTGAACTTGTTCAAGGAAAAAGGTAACCAGAGCCCCCTGTCTATGCTGACTGCGGAGCCTCTGTTTACGCTACCGTCGCAGCAAAACCGGGATGTTACAGTGCACATGTACAACCCCCACGTCCCTGTGTCTGATGTGCTCACGTTCCTCGCCAGGTTCGTCGAGCTGAAAAGTAACAGTGTGCAAGTGAAGGACACCTTTGGCATCTGGACAAGTGAGCACCAGGTCAAGGTGACTCTGAGAACAGGTGACGACGGAACCATCCTGCATCCCCCCTCCAGTTTCGCCATTGGAGGAAATTGAGGCCATCTCTACTACGAGGGACAGCCACAAGTATGCTGCACCTGTGGCAAAACAGGGCATGTTGACGCCAACTGCAATGTCACCTTCTGCAAAAACTGCAGGCAGGAGGGACACATGACAAAGGACTGCAAGGAAGACAAGTGCTGTAACCTGTGTGGGGAGGCCAGCCATCTTTACAGGGCCTGCCCAAAACGCGGGGCAATGTCCGCACAAATCATCAGCGGCGGAGTCAAAAAGGCGACCACAGAGGAGGTTCATGCCCCCTCCATCGACAAAGACACCACAGCACAGAATGCTGAAGATCAACTGAAGGGCCCTCAACAAAAAGTGGAGGCCCCAGCTCAACCTGACAACTCTACCTCATCTGACGAGGAAGAATCAACGGAAGAGGCTGGAACAAAGAATCAAGGGCCCTGGGAAACGGTGAACAGGGACAAATGAAAGAGGAAACCAAATTGAACTGAAGGAACCCCCGATGGGGAATGCAAACAGCGGCACCTTTCAGCCAGCTGGCTTAGTGCCGAAACCTCCTCCGATGAGGGACAACAAGACCAGAATCGACCTCAAATAAAGAGGCAAAGTACCAATGTAGAATGGGATGCACAGACCCCCCAGACCACAGACAGGGAAGGAAATAAAGCACACCGAGATCATCAACCTCTGGTGGATGGGAACAGCAATATGACCAACGGACGCCGGACATTAAAAATAAGGTCACAGACCAACTCCAGAAAGTAACAAGCAGCAACAACCCAGGCGAAAACCGGCCTGCAACTCCAACACCCACTGAATGCCACGACGGACGCCAGGGCTACACTAACCCCCCCCCCCACCCCACCCCAATGCATCCCCGTCGAGTTCACGGGCCCAGTGTGGACCAGGACAGCTTTCTCAGCCCTGAAACTGTGCAACAGTTTGCGAGCGCCACCGGCATGCTGGGGAGCATTCAACAGCTGGAACACCCAACTGCATAGACTCTGGACTCAGACTGGTAAATCTATCTTTTTAAAATGGGGTTTAAAATTGCATCTATTAATTTTTTAAAAGTATATATTTTTTTAAAGTTTTCAAACACAATTTTTCCTCCTTACAAATCAACAAAAACGGTAACATGATAACTAATAGATAACATTGTTTAAATAAAATAGTGAACTAACAAAATAACACAAAATAGTGCTTCCCCAACCCCCCCCCAACCTCTCCACCCCATCTAGAACAAAAACAATTTCCCCCCCCCCCCCCTTCTGGGATGCTGGCTATCTATTTTCCCCTAACGTTTCGCTAGATAGTCAAGGAACGGTTGCCACCGCCTGGAGAACCCCTGAGCCGATCCCCTCAGCGCAAACTTCATCCACTCCAGTTTTATGAACCCTGCCATATCGTTTATCCAGGCCTCCAGTCCGGGGGGTTTCGCTTCCTTCCACATGAGTAGAATCCTACGCCGGGCTACTAGGGACGCAAAGGCCACGACATCGGCCTCTTTTGCCTCCTGCACTCCCGGCTCATCCGCAACTCCAAATAAAGCTAACCCCCAGCCTGGTTTGACGGGACCTTCACCACCTTCGAAGTCACTCCCGTCACTCCCCTCCAATACCCCTCCAGTGCCGGGCACAACCAAAACATATGTGTGTGGTTTGCCGGGCTTCCGCCGCACCTCCCACACTTGTCCTCCACTCCGAAGAACCTGCTCAACCTTGCTCATGTTATGTGTGCTCTATGTAGCACCTTAAATTGAATCAGGCTAAGCCTGGCACACGAGGAAGAGGAATTTACCCTGCTTAGGGCATCAGCCCACAGACCCTCCTCTATCTCCTCCCCGAGCTCTTCTTCCCACTTTCCTTTTAGTTCGCCCACCAGCTCCTCCCCCTCTTCTCTCATCTCTCGGTATATCTCTGACACCTTGCCCTCCCCGACCCACACCTCCGAGAGCATTCTATCCTGGATCTCCTGTGTCGGGAGCAATGGAAATTTCATCACCTGTTGTCTTCTGAACGCCCTCATCTACATATACCTAAAGAAATTTCCCCGGGGCAGCTTATACTTTTCCTCCAACGCTCCCAAGCTCGCAAACGCCCCGTCTAAATAAATCTCCCACCCTCCTAATTCCCAACTGGTGCCAGCTCTGGAATCCTCCATCCATCCTCCCTGGGGCAAACCTATGGTTGTTCCTAATTGGGGACCCCACCAGGGCTCCCAGCACACCCCACTGTCGCCTCCATTGCCCCCAGATATTTAATGTTGCTGCCACCACTGGGTTCGTGGTAAATTTTTTTGGTGAGAATGGTAGTGGTGCCGTCACCAGTGCCTCTAGACTCGTCCCTTTACAGGACTTTCTCTCTAGTCTTTTCCACGCCTCTCCCTCTATCATCCATTTACGGATCATCGCCACATTGGCGGCCCAGTAGTAGTCGCCCACATTCGGCAGCGCCAGTCCCCCTCTGTCTCTGCTATGTTGTAAGAACCCCCTCCTTACCCTCGGAACTTTCCCTGCCCACACGAAGCTCGTGATGCTCCTGTCTATTTTTTTAAAGAAGGCCTTAGTGATCAGTATAGGGAGACATTGGAATACAAATAGGAACCTCGGGAGGACCATCATCTTAATTGCCTGCACTCTGCCTGCCAGTGACAGCGGCTGCATGTCCCACCTCTTGAAGTCCTCTTCCATTTGTTCCACCAGTCGTGTCAGATTAAGTCTGTGCAAGGTTCCCCAGCTCCTGGCTATCTGAATCCCCAGGTATCAAAAGTTTCTTTCCACTTTCCTTAAAGGCAGGCCCTCTATCCCTCTACTCTGGTCCCCAGGGTGTATCACGAAAAGTTCACTCTTCCCCATGTTAAGCCTATATCCCGAGAAATCTCCGAACTCCCTCAATATCTGCATGACCTCTGTCATCCCTCCCACTGGGTCTGTCACATACAACAGTAGGTCATCCGCGTAGAGTGACACTCGGTGTTCTTCTCCCCCTCTAATCACCCGTCTCCATTTTCTGGAGTCTCTCAGCGCCATGGCCAGTGGTTCAATTGCCAACGCGAACAGTAATGGAGATAGCGGGCATCCCTGTCTTGTTCCCCTGTATAGTCGGAAATACTCTGATCTTTGCCGACCCGTGACCACACTTGCCGTTGGGGCCCCATAGAGGAGTTTGACCCAGCTAACAAACCTGTCCCCGAACCTCCTCCGCACCTCCCATCGATACTCTCACTCCACCCTGTCAAATGCCTTCTCTGCACCCATTGCTGCCACTATCTCTGCCTCCCCCTCTACTGGGGGCATCATTATCACCCCTAATAGCCGTCGCACGTTGACATTTAGTTGTCTCCCCTTTACGAACCCTGTCTGGTCTTCGTGCACCACCCCCGGGACACGGTCCTCTATCCTCGATGCCAGCCCCTTTGCTAGCAATTTGGCGTCCACATTTAGTAGTGAAATAGACCTATAGGATCCGCACTGCAGCGGATCTTTATCCCGCTTCAAAATTAGCGATATCGTCGCCTCCGACATTGTCGGGGGTAGAGTCCCCCTTTCCCTGGCCTCTTTCAAAGTCCTCACCAACAGCGGGGCCAGCAAGTCCACATATTTTCTATAAAATTCCACCGGGAACCCATCTGGTCCCGGGGCCTTCCCTGCCTGCATGTTCCCCAGCCCCTTGGTAACCTCGTCCACCCCAATTGGTGCCCCCAGGCCTTCCACCTCCTGCTCCTCCACCCTCGGGAACCTTAGTTGGTCCAGAAACTGCTGCATCCCCTCTTTTCCCTCCGGGGGTTGGGACCTATAAAGTCTTTCGTAAAAGGTCTTAAACACCTCGTTTATCTTCCCTGCTTTCCGTAGCTCCCTTTTCGTCTCTAATTCCCCCTATCTCCCTCGCCGCTGTCCTCTTTCGCAGCTGATGGGCCAACAGGCGACTAGCCTTTTCCCCATATTCATATCTCATCCCCTGTGCCTTCCTCCACAGCACCTCCGCCCTCCTGGTGGTCAGAAGATTGAACTCCGTCTGGAGTCGTCGTCTCTCCCTGTACAGTCCCTCCTCCGGGGTCTCCGCATATTCTTTGTCCACCCTTAAGATCTCCCCCAGTAATCTTTCCCTTTCCTTGGCCTCTGTTCTCCCTTTGTGGGCCCTGATGGAGATCAGCTCTCCTCTGACCACCGCCTTTAGTGCTTCCCATACCACTCCCACTCGGACCTCCCGTCGTCATTGGCCTCCAGGTATCTCTCGATACATCCCTGAACCCTTCCACAGACTCCCTCATCCGCCAACAATCCCACATCTAATTGCCAGAGTGCATGCTGCTCCCTCTCCTCTCCTAGTTCCAGGTCCACCCAATGTGGGGCATGATCCAAGATAGCTATGGCTGAATACTCAGTTTCTTCCACCCTCGAGATCAATGACCTTCCCAAAACAAAAAAATCTATCCGGGAGTACACCTTATGAACATGGGGGAAGAAGAAGGAGAACTCCCTGGCCTTCGGTCTAACAAATCGCCATGGATCCACTCCCCGCATTTGGTCCATAAACCCCTTAAGCACCTTGGCCGCTGCCGGCCTTCTTCCGGTCTTAGATCTGGATCTATCTAACCCTGGGTCCAGCATGGTGGACCCCTCCCATTATCAAGTTTCCTACCTCCATGTCCGGTATACGTCCCAGCATCCGCTTCATGAATCCCGCATCATCCCAATTCGGGGCATACATGTTAACCAACACGACCTCCATTCCCTCCAGCCTGCCACTCACCATCACATATCTGCCTCCACTATCTGCTACAATGCTCCTTGCTTCGAATGATACCCGTTTCCCCACCAGTATGGCCACCCCTCTATTCTTTGCATCCAGCCCTGAATGGAACACCTGTCCCACCCATCCTTTCCTTAGCCTAACTTGGTCCACCACCTTCAGGTGCGTCTCCTGGAGCATAGCCATGTCTGCCCTCAGTCCTTTCAAGGGCGCGAATACTCGGGCCCTTTTAATCGGTCCATTTAGGCCTCTCACGTTCCACGTGATCAGCCGCACTGGGGGGCTACCTGCCCCCTTCCCGTGTCGACTAGCCATCACCCTCTCTAGGCCAGTCCCACGTCCCGATTCTGCGCTCCCACTCGTTCCCCAGGTGGCGCATTCCAGCCCCGACCACCCTTTCTTTAGCCAGTTACTCTTTGATTTCCGCAGCAGCAACCCAGTTATCCTCCCCCGCCCCCCTCCCCCCCCCCCCCGCCAGATCCCCATCTAGCGTGATTGCTCCCCCCATATTACTTCCGCAAGTCAGCTGACTTCAACTGACCCCGGCTTCTCCCGCTCACTCCCTGACCCCCCATGTGGGGAACTCCCATCTACCTTGCGCCTATCTTCCCGCCATCACCTTTCTGGCGCGGGAACTTCCCCTCTGACCACCGCCTTCAGTGCCTCCCAGACCTCTCCCACCTGAACCTCTCCATCGTTAATCTCAAGGTACCTTTCGATACATCCCCTCACCCTTATACACACCCCCTCATCCGCCAACAGTCCCATATCTAATCTCCTGAGTGGGTGCCGTTCCATTTCCCCTCCTACTACCAGATCTACCCAATGGTCCGAGATGGCTATGGCCGAATACTCCGTCCCTGTCACCTTCGGGATCAGTGCCCTTCCCAGGACAAAGGAGTCTATCCGAGAATACACCTTGTGGACATGGGAGAAGAAGGAAAACTCCCTGCTCCTGGGCCTAGTGAATCTCCAGGGGTCTACTCCTCCCATCTGCTCCATGAAGTCCTTAAGCACCTTGGCCGCTGCCGGTCCTAGACCTGGACTGGTCCAGTCCTGGATCCTGCACCGTATTGAAATCTTCCCCCCCATTACCAACTTTCCCGCCTCCAGGTCCGGGATATGCCCCAGCATAGAATCATCATAGAATTTACAGTGCAGAAGGAGGCCATTCGGCCCATCGAGTCTGCACCGGCTCTTGGAAAGAGCACCCTACCCAAGGTCCACACCCCCACACTATCCCCATAACCCAGCAACCCCACCCAACACTAAGGGCAATTTTGGACACCAAGGGCAATTTATCATGGCCAATCCACCTAACCTGCACATCTTTGGACTGTGGGAGGAAACCGGAGCACCCGGAGGAAACCCACGTGCACACGGGGAGAACGTGCAGACTCTGCACAGACAGTGACCCAAGCTGGAATCGAACCTGGGACCCTGGAGCTGTGAAGCAATTGTGCTATCCACTATGCTACCGTGCTGCCTTCATATGCTTCATGAAGTTTGCATCATCCCAGTTCGGGGCATATACGTTCACCAGAACCACCGCTTCCCCTTGTAATCTGCCACTCACCATCACGTATCTACCCCCACTGTCCGCTACTATGGTCCTCGCCTCAAACACTACCCGTTTCCCCACTAATATAGCCACCCCTCTATTTTTCGCATCCAAACCCGAATGACATACCTGTCCCACCCATCCTTTACGTAATCTGACCTGATCCGCCAGTTTCAGGTGCGTCTCCTGTAGCATGACCACATCTGCTGGGTGGGGGGGGGAAAGAAGGAGGGGGGGAAGGCGGGGGGGGGACGACTGTTGTATGGGTGAGGTGTGTGAAGTTTGGGCTGAGGGGGGGGAATGTTTATTTTACCATGTTGATGTCATTGTTTTTGTTACTGTCATAAAAATTTTCAAATACCTTAATAAAATATTATTTAAAAAAAAAAGAAAAAGACCCATTTATTCCATCTTTTTACTTTCTGACTGCTAACCAGTTTTTTTTATCCGTCATGAGACACCACCTGTAATCCCATGTGCTTTAAACTTTACATATTAATCTGCTATGTGAGACCATGTTGAAAGCCTTCTGAAAGTCTAAATAAACCACATTCACCGATTCTCTCTGGTCAACACTACTGGTCACATCTTCAAAGAATTCTACTAGATTTGTCAAGCATGCTTTCCCTTTTGTAAATCCTTGCTGACTTTGTCTGATTGCACCACTGCTTTCCAAATGCTGTGCTATGAAATCCTTGATAATGGACTCCAGCAACTTTCCTCCTACTGACGTTAGGCTCACTGGTCTATAGTTCCCTGTTTTCTCTCTCCGTCCCTTTTTGAATTCGCTCCCCTCCAATCTGTAGGAACCATTTCAGAGTACAAAAGTTTGGAAAATGACCACCAATGGATCTACCATTTCTGGGGCCACTTCCTCAAATACTCTGGGATGAAGATTATCAGGCCTTGGGGATTTGTCAATCCCATTCATTTCCCCAAAACCATTTCTTTAATCCTACTAATTTCCTTCAAAGTTCCTCACTAAAACTTATGCTTCTCAGAACTTCCAGTACATTGTTCATGCCTTCCTTGCCCTTCTTTGGGCAGCACGGTAGCATAGCGGTTAGCGCAATTGCTTCACAGCTCCAGGGTCCCAGGTTCGATTCCCGGCTGGGTCACTGCCTGTGCGGAGTCTGCACGTTCTCCCCGTGTGTGCGTGGGTTTCCTCCGGGTGCTCCGGTTTCCTCCCACAGTCCAAAGATGTGCAGGTTAGGTGGATTGGCCATGTTAAATTGCCCTTAGTGTCCAAAATTGCCCTTAGTGTTGGGTGGGGTTACTGGGTTATGGGGATAGGGTGGTGTGGGCTTGGGTAGGGTGCTCTTTCCTAAGAGCCGGTGCAGGCTCGATGGGCTGAATGGCCTCCTTCTGCACTGAATCCTATGAATCTATGACAGAGCAAAGTACGAATTGAGTTCCTCAGCTATTTCTTTGTTCCATGTGCCTCTTTACATACTTATAGAAACTTTCACAGTCAGCTTTAGTTAATGTTGAAGAATCAACATTTGCAGCATTTTAGGGGGTGGCACGGGTTACAGTGGTTAGCACTGCTGCCTACGGCACTGAGGACAGGGAAGGAAATAAAGCACGCCGAGATCATCAACCTCTGGTGGATGGGAACAGCAATATGACCAACGGACACCAAACGCCCGACATTAAAGATAAGGTCACAGACCCAACTCCAGAAATTAACAAGCAGCAACCACCCAGGTGAAAACCGGCCTGCAACCCCAACACCCACTGAATGGCATGACGGATGCCAGGGCTACACTACGCCCCCCCCCCCCCCCCCCCCAATGCATCCCCGTCGAGTTCACGGGCCCAGTGCGGACCAGGACAGCTTTCTCAGCCCTGCAACTGTGCAACAGTTTGCGAGCACCACCGGCATGCTGGGGAACATTCAACAGCTGGAACACCCAGCTGCATAGACTCTGGACTCAGACTGGTAAATCTACCTTTTTAAAATGGGGTTTAAAATTGCATCTATTTTTAAAAAAATATATGTTTTATTAAAGTTTTCAAACACAATTTTTCCTCCTTACAAATCAACAAAAACGGTAACATGATAACTAATAGATAACATTGTTTAAATAAAATAGTGAACTAACAAAATAACACAATAGTGCTCTTTTTCCCCCCCCCCCCCACCTCTCCACCCCATCTTGAACAAAAACAATCCCCCCCCCCCCTCCCTCTCCAGGGCTGCTGCTGCTGGCTATCTATTTTCCCCCCTAACATTCCGCTGGATAGTCGAGGAACGGTTGCCACCACCTGGAGAACCCCTGAGCCGATCCCCTCAGCGCAAACTTCATCCACTCCAGTTTTACGAACCCTGCCATATCGTTTATCCAGGCCTCCACGCCGGGGGGGTTTCGCTTCCTTCCACATGAGTAAAATCCTTCGCCGGGCTACCAGGGACGCAAAGGCCACAATATCGGCCTCTTTCGCCTCCTGCACTCCTGGCTCATCCGCTACCTCAAATATAGCTAACCCCCAGCTTGGCTTGACCCGGACCTTCACCACCTTCGAGCTCAGTCCCGCCACTCCCCTCCAATACTCCTCCAGTGCCGGACACGCCCAAAACATGTGTGTGGTTCGCCGGGCTTACCCCGCACCTCCCGCATCTGTCCTCTACTCCGAAGAACCTGCTCAACCTCGCTCCCGTTATATGTGCTCTATGTAGCACATTAAATTGGATCAGGCTAAGCCTGGCACACGAGGAAGAGGAATTTACCCTGCTTAGGGCATCAGCCCACAAACTCTCCTCCCCGAGCTTTTCTTCCCTTTTTCCTTTCAGCTCTTCTACCAGCTCCTCCCCCTCTTCTCTCATCTCCCGGTATATTTCGGACACTGCCCTCCCGACTCACACCCCTGAAAGCACTCTATCCTGGCTCCCCTGTGTCGGGAGCAGCGGAAATTCCCTCACCTGTTGGCTGGTGAACGCCCTCGCCTGCATATACCTAAAGATATTCCCTGGAGGCAGCTCATACTTTTCCTCTAGCGCTCGCAAACGTCCCATCTATAAATCCGTCTCCCACTCTCCTAATTCCTGCCCGGTGCCAGCTCTGGAACCCTCCGTCCAACCTCCCTGGGGCAAACCTATGGTTGTTCCAGATCGGGGACCACACCGAGGCTCCCAACACACCCTTCTGTCACCTCCATGGCCCCTGCTGCCACCACTGGGTTCGCGGTAAACCTTTTCGGGGAGAGCGGTAGTGGCACCGTCACCAGCGCTTTTAAGCTCGTTCTTTTACAGGACGCCATCTCCAGCCTTTTCCACGCCGCCCCCTCTCCCTCTATCATCCACTTATGGATCATCGCCACATTGGCGGCCCAGGAATAGTCGCCCAAATTCGGCAAAGCCAGTCCCCCTCTGTCCCTGCTACGTTGCAGGAACCCCCTCCTTACCCTCGGGGCCTTCCCTGCCCACACAAAGCTCATGATGCTCCTATCTATTTTCTTGAAAAAGGCCTTAGTGATCAATATGGGGAGACATTGAAACATAAATAGGAACCTCGGGAGGACCATCATCTTCGCCTGCACTCTGCCCGCCAGTGACAGCGGCTGCATATCCCACCTTTTGAAATCCTCTTCCATTTGCTCCACCAGCCGAGTCAGATTGAGTTTGTGTAAGGTCCCCCAGCTCCTGGCTATCTGAATCCCCAGGTATCGGAAGTTTCTTTCCACTCTCCTTAGCGGCAGGCCATCTATCCCTCTACTCTGGTCCCCAGGGTGTATTACGAAAAGCTCACTCTTTCCCATGTTAAGCTTATATCCCGAGAAGTCTCCAAACTCCCTCAAAATCTGCAGAACCTCTGTCATTCCCCCCCCCCCCCCCCCCACTGGATCCGCCACATACACCAGTAGGTCATCTGCGTAGAGTGACACTCGGTGTTCCTCTCCCCTTCTAACCACCCTCTCCATTTCCTGGAGCCGAAAATACTCCGATCTTTCGGATTTGAGACTACACTTGCCATTAGGGCCCCATAGAGAAGTTTAACCCAGCTGACACACCCCTCCCCGAACCTCCTCAGCACCTCCCATAGATACTCCCACTCTACCCTATCAAATGCCTTCTCTGCATCCATTGCCGCCACTATCTCTGCCTCCCCCTCTGCAGGGGGCATCATTATCACCCCCAATAGCCGTTGCATGTTGACATTCAATTGTCTCCCCTTTACGAAGACCCATAATCGCGCCGGCTGCAACATCCCGAACATTACTTTCTTCTTATGCAGCACCTCCTTGGCTCAATTGAAACTCACCCTCCTTCTCGACACCTCCGCGCTCCAGTCCTGATACACTCGTATCACCGCATTCTCCCATCTGCTACTCCGTACCACCTTGGCCCAGCTCAAAACAACCTCTCTGTCATTGAAGCGGTGAAATCGCACGACCATCGCCCTTGGTGGTTCTCCAGCCTTTGGTCTCCTCGCAGTGACCCGGTGAGCCCCTTCCACTTCCAAGGGGCCCGAGGGGGCCTCAGCTCCCATTAGCGAACGTAGCATCGCGCTCGCATAGGCCCCGTCGTCAGCTCCTTCCACTCCCTCGGGGAGACCCAGGATCCGGAGGTTCTTTCTCCTTGATCTATTTTCCAGGATTTCAATTCTTTCGATGCACTTCTTATGAAGCGCCTCGTGCGTCTGCATTTTGACCGCTAGGCCCAGGATCGCGTCCTCGTTATCAGTTACCTTCTGCTCCACCACATGGAGCTCTATCTCCTGGGCCTTTGGTGTCTCTTTAAGCCCCTCGATTGCCTGTAACATCGGGGCCAGCACCTCCTTTTTTAACACCTCCACACACGGTCTTAGAAATTCTTCCTGGTCCGGTCCCCATGTCGCCTGGGCTCCCTCCGACGCCATCTTGTTTCTTTCTTTCCTCTGCCGCTGCCCTCGAGGATCCTCCATGATCTGGCCACCACCGCCGATCTTTTTCTTTCACACTGGGGGGGACTCACTGTTGCTTCACCCCACACCGGGGTTCGTCGCGAAAATTTCCCGTTGGGGCTCTCAAAGAGCCCGAAAGTCCGTCAGAGCTGGAGCCGCCGAAACGTGCGGCTTAGCTGAGCATCGCCGTAACCGGAAGTCAATTGCATTGATTAATGTGCGAAGCATTTAAGATACTTCGCGGTGTGTAGCCACACTCGGCTACTTAGCAAACGTGAAAGCCGACCCACTGTTCCTGCAGGAGTGCGGAATTCCTCACCTCAGCAACTACAGGCGCTGATGGTCCCACGGGCTATCCACCTGGTGAGGAGGAAACGACTGTCGTTCCTCAGGCCTGGGTACTCTGCTGCGGGGAGGCAACTTCACCATCTCCGACGTTAAGGAGGTAGTGGGTGGACGGCCCCTTCTGGCAGACGTTAAATACACAAACGTCCCTCTCAGACTCATTAACGTGTACGCTCCGGCCATAAAGAGTGAGCGGCCGGCAGTCCTTCAGCGACTCCCGCTGCTGTTGGCCACCTCCAAGCTGGTCATCCTGGGCGGTGACTTGAACTGCATCATTGATGCGGCTGGACGATCCAGCAGAGCCAACAGCAAACTAGACGCTACGTCCA
Organism: Scyliorhinus torazame; assembly: GCF_047496885.1. Lineage (NCBI taxonomy): Eukaryota > Metazoa > Chordata > Chondrichthyes > Carcharhiniformes > Scyliorhinidae > Scyliorhinus > Scyliorhinus torazame. Next base: position 197,954,345 of record NC_092720.1, read on the forward strand.
GACTCCTGATGGAAACGGTAAAAGACGCCAAGCTGCTCGACGTCTTCAGCAACCCTGCAGACGGAGCGCAGCGTAGATACGCATGGTCACGGCCAGACGGGTCTGTCCGCTCCAGGATAGACTTCTTCTTTATGTCCCGTGCTTTCACGTTCAGGTCCACCGTCGTTAAGCCGGTGTTCATCTCTGACCACTGCCTCCTACTGGCCGACTGCCACCTGCAGGAAAACCAGGGGGCGGGCAGGGGGACATGGAAGCTGAATGTAAAACTGTTGACTCCAGAGAACCTCTAGGAACTTAAACGGGATTACAAAGGTTGGAGAACCGTGAAACCCCTCTTGAGTCTCCACATCTCTGGTGGGAAGCAATCAAGGGGAACATCAAAAGGTTTTTCATCCTCAAAGGCATTCAAAAGGTGAGAGTGAGACGAGGGGCCATGTCCAGGCTCCAATAAATGTATGCAGAATTTGCTCCAGCTGCAGTCGATGGGGGTTGATGTTAAGGAGGATCTCCAAGAGGTGAAGAGCCAGCAAGCCTCACTCTACACCGCGGAGGCCTCCAAGGTTATCTTCCGTTCTAGAGTCCGCTCCGTGGAGCAGGGTGAAAAGTGCTCACGCTTCTTCTTCCAAAAGGTGCACAGAGAGACCTCTGTGATCAGCAGCCTAAAGGAAGAAGATGGCTCTGTAAATTCATCGCAGTCTGACATCCTGAGGATCAGCAAATCCTTTTATGCTGGACTGTATGACCTGGAGCCAACCGATAACACTGTTTCTCAGACCTTCCTGTCATCTATCACGGAGGTCTTGGGCGACAGCGAGCGGGAAAACCTGGACAAACCGCTAACTCTGGAAGAGCTGACAAAGGTCGTCAGGTCGTTTTGAGACGAGTAAAATCCCCGGAAGCGACGGCTTACTGGCTGAGTTGTATTCGGCTCTGTGGGACTGGATGGGCCCAGATCTGCTGGAAGTGTACGAGAGTATGCTTCTGGACGGCAGCATGTCAGAATCCATGAGGAAAGGCAGCATCACCCTCGTCTACAAGCAGAAGGGGGAAAGGGAAGAAATTCAAAATTGGCGACCCATTTCACTTGAATGTGGATTATAAAATTCGAGCCAAGCTCATCGCCAATCGGGTCAGGTCTGCTCTGGAGTCGGTGATCCACCCTGACCAGACCTGTGCTGTAACCGGCAGGAAGATCTCTGATAGCCTCGTGCTACTCAGGGTAACGATCGCCTACGTGCAGGACAGGAGGGTGGACATCTGTCTCATCAGCCTTGACCAGGAGAAGGCTTTTGACAGAATATCGCATGATGGATGTGCTCTCCAAAATGGGGTTTGGGGAGGGAATTCGCAATTGGATCAAACTGCTCTACACAAACATCGATAGCGCAGTCTCAATCAATGGGTGGGAATCAGAAAAGTTCCAGATCAAATCTGGAGTCAGGCAGGGCTGCCCTCTCTCCTCGGCCCTGTTTGTGTGCTGCATAGAACCTTTTGCCGAGTCCATCAGGAGGGATCCGGGTATAAGAGGAGTGACGATCCCAGGCAGTGGAGGAGTGCAAGTTAAAGCCTCCCTGTATATGGACGATGTCGCCGTCTTCTGCTCGGATCCTGCGTCTGTACGCAGGCTCTTGAATGCCTGCGACCAGTTTGAACTGGCCTCGGGAGCCAAGGTAAACCGCGGCAAGAGCGACGCCATGTTCTTTGGGAACTGGGCCGACCGGTCCTTTGTCCCTTCACTGTCAGGTCAGATTACCTGAAGGTGCTGGGGATATGGTTCGGAGCTGCTGGGCCGTGCACCAAAAACTGGGAGGAGCGCATCGCCAAGGTAAGACAGAAACTGGGCGGGTGGGAGCAACACTCCCTCTCCATTGCGGGCAAAACCCTGGTCATCAGGTGTGAGGCACTCTCGGTGTTCCTGCACGTAGAGCAGGTCTGGCCCATTACCCGACCCTACGCCACAGCAGTCACCTGGGCCATCATCAAATTCATCTGGAGATCCAAGATGGACCGTGTCCGAAGGAACACTATGTACAAACCTCTGGATAAGGGAGGGAAAAATGTCACCCACCTCCTTGTGGAATGTGCCTTTGCAAAGAAGGTCTGGAGAGAGATGCAGTGGTATTTGTCCCGAGCAGCTCTGTGACACAGGACTCTTGCTCTACGGACTGTTTCCACGGACACACACCGAGACAAACATCAACTGCTGCTGGAAGGTCATCAACTCGGTGAAAGACGCTCTTTGGTCTGCCCGAAACTTGCTGATCTTCCAGTGCAACAAGCTGTCCTCGACCGAGTGTTGCAGACTGGCACATTCCAAGGTCCAGGACTACGTGCTGAGGGACGCACTCAAGGTCTTACCAGCAAATGTACACCGAGGGGTGGGTAACAGTGTAAACCCCCCTCGGTCTGGGTCATTAACACTCCAATGTATAAAAGAAACATGACAATGGAAATGTTTAAGAAGGAATTGTAACGTAAAGAGCGATATGTGTGTAAGGTTATCAAAATTGAATGGAAGAAAGTCAAGGGAATGTGTAACTCTGATGGAAATGTACAGTCAAGACAATTCGAAATGTTCTGTAATGTTTATGATAGATTTTATGAATAAAGTATATCTTTTGGGAAAAAAAGGTTCGCCCAGGACGAGGCTAGCCCATTGCACTTCGGGTGTGCTGACGCCTGCGATGTCCCCAAATGCGGGATACTCGACTGCAAAATTTGTGGTAGTGGGGGACTGCGTTCGCGCTCTCCCCTGGTTTACAAATCAAAAATAGAAACTTATTTGATTCCTGCAGAGGGAGTTGTTCCACTCAGTTTGTTTCCCTGCCAGTCAGTTAAATCATGGTGATTCGAAAACTCCACAGGTTCAGTAGACAGATACAAAATAGAAGCAGGAAGAGGCCCTTTCTGTCTGCGCTGCCACCCATTTGTTATAATCATGGCTGATCATCAAGTTCAATACTTTCATCCCACCTTCCCCCATATCCCTTTAGCCCCAAGAGGTATATCTAATTCGGTACAGTAGCACTATTGCTACACAGCACCAGGGACACAGGTTCATTCCCGGTTTGGCTCACTGTCTGTGTGGAGTCTGCACGGTTCTCCCTGTATCTGCTTGGGTTTCCTCCGGGTGCCCCGGTTAACTCCAAAGGACGTGCTTGTTAGGTGATTGGACGTTCTGAATTCTCCCTCAGTGAATCTGAACAGGCGCCATAATGTGCCGACTAGGGGATTTTCGATCTACACCTCCCGCTACCTGGGGAAAGCGGACAGCATAATCAAAGACCCCTCCCACCCGGCTTACTCACTCTTCCAACTTTTTCCATCGGGCAGGAGATACAAAAGTCTGAGAACAAACACGAATAGATTCAAAAACAGCTTCTCCCCCACTGTCGCCAGACTCCCAAATGACCCTCTCGTGGACTGATCTGATTAATACTACACTCCTGTATGCTTCGCCCAATGCCGGTGTCTATGTATTTACATTGACAGCAGTAGCTGGTTTACAGTGTAAGGGGGAGAGCAGTGGCGAGATAATGAACCTATACAGGTGAGTAAGGCTCCCCATCAGTCCAGGCTGTGGATGTACAAAGGGATCTGTGTGGCCTTGTACACCAGTCAATGAAAGTGCAGCAAACAATTAATAATAATCTTTATTGTAACAATTAGGTTTACATTAATACTGCAACAAAATTATTGTGAAAAGCCCCTAGTTGCCACACTCTGGCGTCTGTTTGGGCCCACTGAGAGAAGAAAGGATATACTTGCTATAGAGGCAATGCAGCAACACTGGGGTTGGCAGGACTGTCTTATGAAGAGAGATTGGTTCAACTGTGCCCGTATTCACTGGCATTCAGAAGGATTAGAGGAGATCTGGGCTGGAATTCTCCAACTGTTGCGATTCACGTCTTCTGCTGGCAGTGCTACCCGGCCCACGGGTTTCCCGGTAAATGGGAAAGCCCATTGACGAGCAGCGGGAGCAGTGAATCCTGCTGCCAGCGAACGGTGTACTGCTGAGAAGCACGCGGCTGGGCGGCCGGAGACTCCAACCCCGGTTGAAACGTATAAAATTCTAACGGCTGGACAGACTAGCTGCTGGGAGGGTGTTTTCCCTGGTTAGGGAATCTAGAACCTGGGACACCGTCTCGTGAAACTAGGTAGATGATTTAGGATTGAGATGAGGGGAAATCTCTTTACACAAAAGATGGTAAACCTGTAGAATTCTCTACCACTGCAGGCTGTAGCGAAACAAGTCACGGAGTGTATTCAAGAAAGAAATAGATGGAGTCATTGCGTAATGCAGCACACAAAAGCCCCTTCGGCCCGTCTAGCCAGCACAGGCCAAAAACAACCATTCTAATCCCATTTCCCAGCACTTGTCCCATAGCCTTGGGATCCCAAGTACGTATTTAAATACTTCCTCAATGTTCTGAGGGTCTCTGCCTCTACCCCCCCCCCTCCCCCCCCCCCCCCCATTTCAGACAGCGAGTTTCAAACTCCCATCACCCTCTGGGTAAAAAGGCTTTTCCTCACATCCTGTGTCGGAGAGTGGGGGGGTTTTTAGTCTGTCCGTGATGCGTGTGCGTGCCAGGTTTTATGCATGTGTGTGTGCCGGGGCTGTGTCGGGGGTGTATATCCAGATTATATGTGTGCTTCCGGGCTGTATGTGTCGAGGTGTGTGTGCATCCGGGATATGTGTATCGAGTATTGAGGAAGGGTGCCTGCGTCTCTGGGGTGTGAACAGAATTTTCTGTCTGTAAGTGTACTGAAGTATGTCAATGTCGCAGACTGTATTTGAACTGCATTGCCATTTTTATATATATATATATATATACATATATATTTTTTAAATCATTAAAAAAAAAAATTCCAATTAAGGGGCAATCTAGCATGGACAATCCACCTACCCTACACAGCTTTGGGTTGTGGGAGCGAATCGCAGACACGGGGAGAATGTGCAAACTCCACACGGACAGTGACCCAGAGCCGGGATCGAACCTGGGACCTCGACACCGTGAGGTGGCAGGGCTAACTCACTGCCCCGCCGTGCTGTCGTATGAGGGAGCAGTGCTAACCACTGCGCCATCGTATTGCCCTTTATATGATGTCAAATTGGAAGGATCATTTCATATACCTTACATATTTTATGAAGTGGAGATGCCGCGTTGGACTGGGGTGAGCACAGTACGAAGTCTTACAACACCAGGTTAAAGTCCAACAGGTTTGTTTCACAATTTATGAATAAATAGGATATCTTGGGGTACATCCCTGGGAACAGTTGGAGCACAGGTTCCTGTATCACAGAGTCACTCGAACTGAACTGCTACAAAAATTACTGCATCATTACATAGTACATACAGTGCAGAAGGAGGCCATTCGGCCCATCGAGTCTGCACCGACCCACATTAATCCCTCACTTCCACCCAATAACCCCTCCCAACCCTTATGGACACTACGGGTAATTTAGCATGGCCAATCCACCTAACCTGCACGTCTTTGGACTGTGGGAGGAAACCAGAGCACCCGGAGGAAACCCACGCAGACACGGGGAGAACGTGCAAACTCCGCACAGACAGTGACCCAGCGGGGAATCGAACCTGGGACCCTGGCGCTGTGAAGCCACAGTGCTAATCACTTGTGCTACCGTGCTACAAGGTAAATCCAGGCCTGTGCTCACTGGGGACATCTACACTCTGGCACAAGACCTGTGGAACAGTCCCTTCCCACCGCTTGCCTTCCGCTGGCAGCCACTGGAGGAACCAAAGGTCGCATGTTGGGTGGCTCCTGCTCGAGCTTTTGTTTTTTGGCCCTTCGCACCCAGTTATATAGTGATATACATAGAACACACAGTGCAGAAGGAGGCCATTTGGTGCATCGAGTCTGCAACGACCCACTTAAGCCCTCACTTCCACTATCCCCATAACCCAATAACCCCTCCTAACTTTTTTGGTCACGAAGGGCAATTTATCATGGCCAATCAACCTAACCTGCACGTCTTTGGACTGTGGGAGGAAACCGGACCACCCGGAGGAAACCCATGCAGGCACGGGGAGAACATGCAGACTCCGCACAGACAGTCACCCAGCGGGGAATCGAACCTGGGACCCTGGCGTTGTGAAGCCACAGTGCTATCCACTTGTGCTACCGTGCTGCCCATTCTCCAGGCCTGCTTTGTAAAGACACATCCCTGCACGGTGGCACAGTAGTTAGCATGGCTGCCTCACAGCAACAGGAATCCAGGTCTATTCCGGCGTTGGGTGGAATTTGTACATTTTCCCATGACTACGTGGGTTTCCTCTGAGCGCCCCAGTTTCCTCCCACAGTCCAGAAATGAGCACGTTCAGTGGATTGGCCGTGCTAAAATGCTTCTTTAGTTATGGGGATAGGGCATTCTTACTGGGATAGGGAGGGGGAATGGTTCTTCGTAGGGTGTCCTTTCAGAGGTTTGATGCAGACTCGATGGGCTGAATGGCCTCATTCTGCACTGTAAGGATTCTACAGATTCTCAATCTGTCCTCTCTTCCATTTTGTCACAGACCTTCTGATTTATTCAACTCCCCTCCCTGCCACCCATACACTTTGTTTTAAACTCATTAAGCATCCAGCTTTTCCCAGCTCCAGTGAAGATCACTAGAGCTGAAAAACTATTTCTGTCTCCCTCCTCAAAGTTGCCGCCTGTCCTGATGATTATGCCCCACCAGTTACTGTAAATTATAGTTACTGTACTTATTTCATATATTCAGCTTCCGCAGTGCTGAGTATCTCTAAAGAGTGTCTTATAAATGTGTGTGAGTCGCTGTGTGTCAATCAATTGTGTCAGGGATTTGTGTCTTATGTCTGTGCGCGCGCGAGTGTGGTGTGTGTCGGGTGTTTGTATGTGTGTGAAGGATGTGTGTAGAGTGTGGGTGTGTGTGCCTGTGTGTGTGGGAATGTGTCCCGAAGAACATTAACCTAAACCCCTCATAAAAACCTCCTCAGTTTATTTTCAGTAACCTCCTCATGATCCTAAAAACCTCTCCCCCCTGGAGACAACAATCAACATCTTTGGGACTCTCAAAACCTCCATCAATTTCTTTCTATCCCAGTTTCAAAAAAGTTAAGTCTGTGTAGGGGGTGTGTGTGCGTCAGAGGTATGTGTGGGTGAATCGCGTGATTGTATGTGTCGGGATGTGTGTACGTATTGGGTGTGTGTGCCCGAGCCAGGTACGTGTGGGTGTCGGGATGTGTGTGGGGATTGTGTATATGTGTCGGGGTGATTGTGTGTATCAAAGCTGGGTGTGTGTGTTTTTCGTTGGAGGGGGTGGTGTGCCGGGTGTGCGTGTGTCAGATAGCTGTGTGTGTGTCAGAATTGTGTGTGTTTGTGCCGCGCTGAGGACACGGGTTCGAATCCCGGCCCTGGGTCACTGTCCGTGTGGAATTTGCACATTTTCCCCATGTCTGCGTGGGTCTCACCCCCACAATCCAAAGATGTGCAGGGTAGGTGGATTGGCCATGCTAAATTGCCCCTTAATTGGGTCCTCTAAATTTACTTTTAAAAATATAGAAATGTGTGTGTTTCGGAGGGGGGAGTACTGATGCATGTGGTGGGGTGCATGTGTGTACGTGTGTCGGGCATACCCGTGCTGTTCAGAGGTTGGGGTGGTGGCGAGGGGAGATGGAAGAAAGAATATAGCAGTCAAGAGAAGGAACATGTCCCCCAAAACCTGCTCCCCTGCCTGTCCCACCCTGACAGGATCACATTGCTGTGTGTGGGGTCCTGCTGTGCACCAATGGCCTGCAGCCTTTCCTGAACTGTCAACTTAGTGACTACACGCAATTTAAAATTAAACTGGCTCACTGAGTGTGAAGCGGTGAGGGAGTGGGTCTGAAATGAGTAGGCCGCAGCCTGGGTACAGGTTTGTCCTCAATGGTGGTGTTTGTGTTTTAGACAGGGCGGTGGGGTTGGAAGGAAGGATTTCTATGGGGGGGTTTGGGGTTAAATATCCCTGTCTCTGTCCCTCCAGCTTCCTATCTCTCCCTTTCCAATCATTTATTAGTACATTGAATCTCCTAATAAATGGGTTTGAGAATCCCAAGGTGATTTAGGATAGAAATGAAATGAAAATTGCTTATTGTCACAAGTAGGCTTCAATGAAGTTACATTTAGGGACATCGCAGGCGTCAGCACACCCGAAGTGCAATGGGCTAGCCTCGTCCTGGGCGAACCTTTTTTTTTCAAAAAATATACTTTATTCATAAAATCTGTCATAATTACATTACAGAACATTTCGAATTGTCTTGACTGTACATTTCCATCAGAGTTACACATTCCCTTGACTTTCTTCCATTCAAGTTTGATAACCTTACACACATATCGCTCTTTACGTTACAATTGCTTCTTAAACATTTCCATTGTCATGTTTCTTTTATACATTGGAGTGTTAATGACCCAGACCGAGGGGGGGTTTACACTGTCACCCACCCCTCGGTGTACATTTGCTGGAAAGACCTTACACAGTGTCTTTCCCCATTGCGCCTTGGCGGCAGCTGACCCAAGCTTGAGTGCGTCCCTCAGCACGTAGTCCTGGACCTTGGAATGTGCCAGTCTGCAACACTCGGCACGGGACCTGCCGATTCTCCAACCATTTTCCGCGCGTTCCACGAGTGTTCCACGCAACGCCGCTGCTAGCCACTCAAGCGGTAGCAGAATTGGTGAGGGTTTTGCGTCAATTTTGCCATCGTGAAACTCCACGGACCCTCCGTTGGCATCAGCACTTAGCCTCAGGATTGGAGAATCCAGCCCACGGTGTTTGGCATTTGCCGGGCACAAAACAAAATGTCAGGGTGAGAATTGTGTGGGGTGAGGGTAATTTTTTCTGGGGGAAATAAATTCCAGTTGTGGGTGGATTGCAGGCAGAGTAATAAACTCTGAGCAGAAGGAATAATTGGTGATAACGGGAAGAGAGTAAAATAATGGAGGTCGTCAATTATTGTGTGGAAATACTTCGGACTGAATGGGTATAGAAGGAATTGAGCGCCCTACTGGCAAGTGTGTGAAGACCAGTTCTATTTTTGTTTTGTAAACCAGGGGAGAGCGCGAACGCAGTCCCCCACTACCACAAATTTTGCAGTCGAGTATCCCGCATTTGGGGACATCGCAGGCGTCAGCACACCCGAAGTGCAATGGGCTAGCCTCGTCCTGGGCGAACCACCTTTTTGATCATGGTTTCACCCCTGCCAGGTAAGTATGCTTAAAAACACGACACACTCCCAGCCCACACCACACATCACATCTTTCACTCACACTTACTGCATTTACACCGCCAAACTGTCCCTTTACTTACAATTTCCTCTCACCAGTAACTTTAGATCTTCGGTATTGTTCTGACAAATGTTGGAATGTTCCTCTCTAGTTGGAGAAAAATGGCTTAAAGAGTCCGCTATGCTGATTTGCATATTGCCCTTAAAAGGAAGTGAACCGCCCCTCAGCCACAATCACAGGCTCGGCTTTCGGGAAAGAAAACTTTCTCTGTCTCACTTTGTTCGGCGAGGAAAGATGAAACTTCTCTGACACTGGCAGAGAGACATTGATCAGGAGGGTTTGGAGTCACAAACATGCTGATTATTGTCACTCGGAGAGATGTTTTTGGTCACGAGGTTGAGGCCCCCCCCCGCCCCCCCACACTCCCCGCCCCCACACACTCCCCCCACACACACGCCCCCCCCACACACACATTCCACCCCACACTCCCACCCCACACACACTCCCCCCACACACAGTTCCCCCCACACACACACTCCCCCCCACATTTCATTCATAGAATTTACAGTGCAGAAGGAGGCCATTCGGCCCATCGAGTCTGCACCGGCTCTTGGAAAGAGCACCCTACCCAAGGTCAACACCTCCACCCTAACCCCATAACCCAGTAACCCCACCCAACACTAAGGGCAATTTTGGACACTAAGGGCAATTTATCATGGCCAATCCACCTAACCTGCACATCTTTGGTCTGTGGGAGGAAACTGGAGCACCCGGAGGAAACCCACGCACACAGGGGGAGGATGTGCAGACTCCACACAGACAGTGACCCAAGCTGGAATCGAACCTGGGACCCTGGAGCTGTGAAGCAATTATGCTATCCACAATGCTACGTGCTGCCACTAACATACCGCACCACACACACACACTCCCCCCCACACACTCCCCCCACACACACGCCCCCCACACACACTCCCCCCACACACACACACTCCCCCCCCCACACACACACACTCCCCCCCACACACATACTCCCCCACACACACTCCCCCCCCCCACATCTCCCACACTCTCCCCGCCCACACACACAATCCCCCCCCACACACACACTTCCCCCCACACACACTCCCCCCCCACACACACACTCCCCCCCCCACATCCCCCCCATACTCTTCCCCCCCACACACACACTCACCCCCCACACACCCCTCCCCCAATGATTGTATGTTGTTATGTCCGTCCTCATCTGAATGAAAATATATTTTTTTAATTCAGCAGCAGTGGACATTAAAATAGCTCACAGATTGAAACGTAAGTTTGACGGTCATGAACTAAAAGTCTTAAACTTCAAACGTGGGAATGAGGGAGTTAATTAATACTTTCCGCAGGCGACATGGACATTTTTCTATCGTGATCACGATTTCTGATTCTGGGATCTTGCTGTGCAGTCAATATGCCTGCTGTCAGTTTCTACATGTTCGTGCAGAAACACAGAGAGAGGGGACTTCTGGAGGCGACCATGGAGTGAGCGCTCACACATTTGCTGACTCCCGCTCGTAAGTGGGAAACTGGAGGGGATGCTGGTGGTGTTGGTCAGCATCCATGCCCCAAACTGGGATGACGTGGAATTTATGAGGCGGGTGCTGGGGAATATTCCGGAGCTGGACTCTCAGCGACTGATTATGGGGGGGACGACCTTAATACAATCTTGGATCCGAGACTGGACCAGTCGAGCTCGAGGTCGGGGAGGGTGTTGCCTGCAGCTAAAGAGCTCCTCTGGTTCATGCAGCAAACGGGGAGGGGTGGGGGGGGGGGGGGGGTGGGGGGGGGGGGGGGTGGGGGGGGTGGTGGGTGGGTGGGGTGGACCCGTGGAGATTTGGGACGCCGAGGGCGAAAGAATTTTAGTTTTACTCCCATGTGCACAAGGTGTACTCACAAATAGATTTTATCGTGGCAGATAAGACGTTATTGGCTGGGACGTGGAGGTTTCGGCAGGTTCGGCCTGGGAGGCACTGAAAGCAGTTGCCAGGGGGGGAGTTGGTTTCGATGCGGACCCATGGGGAAGAGGCTGAGCGGGTGAGATAGAAAGGCTAGTGGAGGAAATGTTGCAGGTGGACCGGAGATATGCAGAGATCCCGGAGGAAGGGCTGTTAAAGGAACGGCAGATGGTGCAAATGAAATTTGAGTTGGTAACCACGGGTAAGGCGGTTGGGCAGTTGCGAAGGGTAAGAGGGGCAGTATATGAGTATGCCTCCAGAGAGGTGCAAGGTTGAGGTGGTGAGGTCGGAGGTGGCGCAGTGGTTAGCACTGCAGTCTATGGCGCTTGTCATGATATCCACATTAACATATCATGGTGCAATCACACACACACACTGATGGACAGGTCGACGGACCAATCAACACACACACAACATCGCAGCCAATCACCAGTGAGAGCACACGCACTATAAAACAGGGAACACAACAGTTCCCGCTCATTCGACCAGAGATAGCTCAGAGCACAGAGCTCACAGCGTGCCACTCAGACATACACCATGTGCTGAGTGCCTCACTAAGATAGTGCTAGGGCTGGGTCCACAGGTTAGCTGGTGAAGTACGAACCACAGCCAGAAGTTACTGTTATTATTGTACAGAATAATAAAACAGAGTTGCACCATCTACAACCGTGTTGGTTCGTTTGTGTACCGAACACGACATGATACCAGGTCTGGAAACTCGCCAGCGACTGTCAGACCTACCTGTACCTCTTCAGAAACCCGGCATCCTGCGCCATGGAAACCATCAGCCCGCCGCAGCCGCTCCAAATCGCTGGAAATCTCGGCGTCAACTGGAAGCTGTTTAAACAGTGCTTCGAGCTCTTCCTAGAAGCCACACACAGGGAGAATGCATCGGACACCAGGAAGATCGCCCTCCTCCTCTCCACGGCAGGGCAACACGCCATCCACATCTACAACTCCCTGGCATTCGCGGAAGGCGAGGACAAGACGAAGTACAAGACGGTCCTGCTCAAATTTGAGGAACACTTCAATGTGGAAGTCAATGAGAGCTTCGAGAGGTACCTCTTCCAGCAGCGCCTGCAGGGTAAGGATGAGCCTTTTCAATCTTATTTGACACACCTCCGTATCCTCGTGCAGTCCTGCGGCTATGAGGCCACCTCCGACTCCATGACTCGGGATCAGATAGTCTTTGGGGTCACCTCGGACACTATGCCAGCAGCTCCTCAAAATAAAGCGTCTCACCCTAGCCACCGCCATCGAGACCTGCGTCCTCCACGAAAACGCGACCAGCCGGTACTCCCAATTCCAGGCGGCCGGCACGGCAGGGGTCCTACGAGCCCGAGCGGGTCCAGTCGATCGAGGCCCTCCCGGCCCATGCCCCGGACGAGGGCGGCCATTTCGCTCACTTTCCGAGGCCTCCCGCGCTTGTACGTGCCAAAAGAGGGGACATCGACGCAGAGGGACGGGACGCGCAGGCGCGCTCTACGCAAGACCGCACCGCGCATGCGCGGTGGCGCAACGAACACCATGAAGTCACGAAGTACGACAACTGTGGATCCGCACACTTAAAACGGCAATGTCCGGCCAAAGCGCGACAATGCCTCCGCTGTGGCAGGATGGGCCACTACGCTGCCGGCTGTCGAGCAGCTCAACCTGCCAACTCTCCGCAATTCCGCCAGCCTCGCAGGGACGTGGGGGCCATTCAGCCCCCATACACCGAGTCATACCCTGACGACGTGCTGACCGGTGATGCCGACGACCGGGAACCCTTCCGCGTTGTGGTAATAAACAAGAACCGGATGTCCCCAAGTCGGACCCACCAGCCGATGCCAGTGCACAGCATTAATCTGGGCGATGAATGGTGTGCCACCCTAACAGTCAACCGATCATCAATTACATTCCGCGTAGACACTGGTGCCTCCGCCAATCTCATTATATAGTCAGCCATCCACACCTTGAAGGTTAAACCACCGATTCTGCCATCCCATTCTCAGCTGGTTGATTATAACGGAAAAGTAATCCTGGCCATGGGGTCCTGCCAGCTTGAGGTCGCACACATTTCACATACAGCCACACTGTCTTTTGAGATAGTTGAATCCTCGAAGGACTCTCTGCTAGGCGCACAGGCGTGCAAGATCCTCCACCTCGTTCAGCGGGTACACACTTTGTCTCCAGAAGGCACGTCCGATTTCCCGGATGCAGACTTTTAGGCACAGCTCCACTCGCTCCTTGCCCACAACCAGGAGGTTTTCGAGGGCATGGGCACACTGCCCTATACTTACAGAATACGGCTCAAACCGGACGCCACCCCGGTCATTCACGCACCTCGTAGAGTCCCAGCACCACTCAAAGACCGCCTCAAGCAGCAGCTGCAGGATCTCCAGGACCAAGGAGTGCTTTCCCGGGTCACGGAGCCAACGCCATGGGTCAGCTCCATGGTGTGCGGATCTGCATCAACCCGAAAGACCTGAACAACAACATCATGAGGGAACACTACCCCATACCCAAACGGAAAAAAATCACGAGCGAAATGGCCCGGGCTAAAATTTTCACCAAGCTTGATGCCTCAAAGGGTTTTTGGCAGATTCAACTGGGTCAGTCCAGCAGGAAGCTGTGCACTTTCAACACTCCCTTTGGCAGATACTGCTACAATAGGATGCCGTTTGGCATCATTTCGGCATCCGAGGTGTTTCATCGCATCATGGAACAGATGATGGGGGCATCGAAGGGGTACGAGTCTATGTTGACGACGTCATCATCTGGTCCACCAAACCACAGGAGCACATCAGTCGTCTCCAGCTATGCGCAGATTAAAAAGGAGTTCCTGGGTTTGTTGACCAGCATCGACAAATTCCACGATTATGTGTATGGTCTTCCGCAGTCCACTGTGGAGACCGACCATCGCCCCCTGGTCGGCATCATTCAGAAGGACCTCAAGGATATGACCCCTCGCCTCCAGCGCATTCTGCTCAAGCTCCGGAGGTACGACTTCCAACTTGTCTACACCCGGGAAGGACCTCACCATCGCGGATGCCCTGTCCAGAGCAGTGAACACACCGCCCGAATCTCAGGGGTTCGTTTGTCAGGTCAACGCACAAGTAGCCTTCACATCGGCCAATCTGCCGGCTACTGATGCACGTCTGGCCCACATTCGCCACCCTGAGACTGCGGCTGACCCCCTTCTACAACGTGTGATGCGCCACATGATGGAAGGGTGGCTCAAGGGGCAGTGCCCACAATTCTACAATGTCCGGGACGACTTGGCCGTCGTTGATGGTGTCCTCCTCAAGTTGGACCGGATTGTGATCCCACACAGCATGCACCGGCTTGTCCTCGAACAACTACACGAAGGCCATCACGTCCCCCTGGGCAAAGGTGGGTGTGGACCTCTTTCATGCGCTCAGCAGGGTTAACGTCATTATAATTGACTATTTTTCAAATTATCCGGAGGTCATACGCCTGCACGACTTGACATCATCAGCTGTCATCAGAGCATGCAAAGAAACCTTATCTCGCCATGGGATTTCGCTCACCGTCATGTCTGACAACGGGCCCTGTTTTGCTAGCCAAGAATGGTCTTCTTTTGCCACTTATATGACTTCACACACATGACGTCCAGCCCTTTGCATCCCCAGTCCAATGGCAAGGCAGAAAAGGGCGTCCATATCGTGAAGCGGCTCCTCTGCAAGGCTCTGATGCCGGATCTGACTTCTGTTTAGCCCTGCTGGCCTATCGCTCGGCCCCACTGTCCACGGGCCTCTCGCCAGCCCAGCTGTTGATGGGTCGTACCTCAGGACCACTGTGTCGTCCATTCAAGTTCCTAAACCCGACCATGCTCCAGTATTGCGAACGATGCGACAGCAGCGTGCTCAGCAGAAGGTGGCACATGACGCTCGGGCAACTGATCTTCCTGCCCTGGCGCCTGGAGACAACGTCCGCATACACCTCCCGGAGGGTGGCTGGTCGGCAACCGCCGAGGTTCTCCGCCGCGTGGCACCCCGCTCGTTCCTGGTTCGCCTGCCTGATGACTCCATTCGCCGGCGTAATCGGCGGGCCCTTCGGCTGCTTCCGCACTCGCTACGTGATCATGCACCGGTGCCACGTCCTCCTGTTGTCCCTGATGTTGACTTTGTTGAGCTTCCTGCCACTCTGCCTATTCCTCTCTCGCCCGTGGCCAGGCCCATTCCTCAGCCGGTGGATCCTGACCCACACTTGAGGCGATCAACCCGAATTTGTCGCCCACCTAATAGACTGGACTTATAAGCCTGTTTGCACATTGGACTCACCGAATTGTTTTGCAAAACTGTTAACGTCTTTCTTTCTTGTCGTTCCAGAAGTTCTCTTTCGATGTTCGCTGTTTGCACTTGTTTTGTTTGTGGTACAACCTCGTTGCTCTTTTGCACCTGACACCTTCCTCTGTCTATAGTTTAGCCTCATGTACATGTTGTAAATATTGCACACACATACTCCGATGCACTCAGTACACACCAATATTTATTACCATGTAGGCACATATTCTTGTGAAAAGGGGGGATGTCTATAAAACAGGGAACACCACAGTTCCCGCTCATTCGACTAGGAGGTAGCTCAGAGCACAGAGCTCACAGCGTGCCACTCGATATGCACCATGTGCTGAGTGCCTCACTAAGATAGTGCTAGGGCTGGGTCCACAGGTTAGCTGGTGAAGTACGAACCACAGCCAGAAGTTAATAGTTATTATTGTACAGAATAATAAAACAGAGTTGTACCATCGACAACCGTGTTGGTTCGTTTGTGTATCGGAACACCCAACACGACAGCGCTGAGGATCTGTGTTCGATCCCCGCCCTGGGTTACTGTCTGTGTGGAGTTTGCACATTCTCCCAGTGACAGTGTGTGTTTCACCCCCACAACCCAAAGATGTGCAGGTTTGGTGGATTAGCTACACTAAATTGCCCCTTATTTGGAAAAAACAATTGGGTTCTCTATATTTATAACAAAAAAAAAGAAACCTGTTTTAATATTACATTAAGTCTCCGTTTGGGGACTTGGGCGGAGAGATGGCAGATGGAGTTTACTCCGCACAAATGGAATATACAGTGAATGGTAGAACCCTCAAGAGAGAGAGAGAAGTACAGAAACAGTGTGGTGCTGGCGGGGTGATGGAGATTACAGAGAGGGAGAGGAGAAAGACAGAGAGGGAGGTAGTGAAAAAGAGAGGCTTTCTCTCCCTTTCTGCCTTCTTAACATTCTTGTCTCTCTCTCTCTGTCTTCCCAGCGTTCTGCCGATATCTGTCCATCTCTCTCCACCTTCTTCGTGTCTCTTTAAACCTTCAATCAATGAAAACCACCCCACAAACTGCACAGGGGAGCCTCCAGCACACCTTCCCGGGGATTCCTTGATTTGGGAAAAGAATAGAAATAAATGCTGGGAGGTTGATTTTAAAAAGTCCCCTCATGGACCAGGCTTCCCAGTTTAAAGAGGGGAGTTTAACTTTCTGAGGGCGGATGTGTCTCCAGACTCGGAATACCCGTGCTGTTCAGAGGTTGGGGTGGTGGCGAGGGGAGATGGAAGAAAGAATATAGCAGTCAAGGGAAGGAACATGTCCCCCACCCCCTGCTCACCTGCCTGTCCCACCCTGACAGGATCACATTGCTGTGTGTGGGATCCTGCTGTGCACCAATGGCCTGCAGCCTTTCCTGAACTGTCAACTTAGTGACCACGCACAATTTAAAATTAAACTGGCTCACTGAGTGTGAAGCAGTCGGGAGGCGGTGAGGGAGTGGGTCTGAAATGAATAGGCCGCAGCCTGGGTACAGGTTTGTCCTCAAAGGTGGTGTTTGTGTTTTAGACAGGGCGGTGGGGTTAGAAGGATTTCTGAGGGGGAGTTTAGGGGTTAAATATCCCTGTCTCTGTCCCTCCAGCGTTCTATCTCTCCCTTTCCAATCATTTATTTGTACATTGAATCTTCTAATAAATGGGGTTGAGAATCCCAAGGTGATTTGTGGTTATTTTAATTGGGGGGTTTGGTTGGTTAAGAGGGAGGGGAGGTCAGTTGGGGTCCCCTTTCCCTCTCGCTCCCTCGTGCTCTGTCTGGGAGGTTTCGCGACTGAGTTGCCGATGCTGAGGATTGTTCTGTTTAACTGGGGGCGGAGGCGAGGGGGGTTGGGGGGGGGGGTTTGTTCTTTGTCCCTGCGGTTTAATGCAGCCTCTCTGACTAGGCCTCAATTTTGCACCCTACGAAGAATCTCGGGTTTAGTGGATGTGCAGGAAGCACTTTGAATGGAGTTTATTGAGGGCTTGACTGAGTATTTCTCTCTCTCTCTCTCTGCCTGTCTGTATTCCACCGTGTGAAAATCCGAGAGAGAGAGAGAGGCGTGGACACACGCTGGGCAGCACAGTAGCATTGTGGATAGCACAATTGCTTCACAGCTCCAGGGTCCCAGGTTCGATTCCGGCTTGGGTCACTGTCTGTGCGGAGTCTGCACATCCTCCCCGTGTGTGCGCGGGTTTCCTCCGGGTGCTCCGGTTTCCTCCCACAGTCCAAAGATGTGCGGGTTAGGTGATTTGGCTATGATAAATTGGCCATGATAAATTGCCCTTAGTGTCCAAAATTGCCCTTTGTGTTGGGTGGAGGTGTTGACCTTGGGTAGGGTGCTCTTTGCAAGAGCCGGTGCAGACTCGATGGGCCGAATGGCCTCCTTCTGCACTGTAAATTCTATAATAATCTATGATTTCCCACTCACTTGAACCCCAATCCTCACTTAAAAATTGCTTTGTATCTGGCCATACCCAGGTTTGTGTGAGATCCTGCTGTGTACACATACTCTGGCTCCCCCCCCTCCACCTTATAGTCCTCACACCGCCACAGTGTCCAGAAATAGATTGAGGGAAAGGAGGAGGGTGGGGGTGGAGGGAGAGAAAAACCTTTAATTGACTGACTGAGAGGAGGTGAAAGGGATGGATCTGTGGAATTACAAATATTAAACATGTCCAGTGTGGTGGGACATGTATTACAAATGGGAAGACAGAAACCTTTCAGAGGACATTCCCTCTGGGCAGCATGGTGGCATCGTGGTTAGCACAGTTGCTTCACAGCTCCAGGGTCCCAGGTTCGATTCCCGGCTGGGGCACTGTGTGTGCGGAGTCTGCACGTTCTCCCCGTGTCTGCGTGGGTTTCCTCCGGGTGCTCTGGATTCCTCCCACAGTCCAAAGATGTGCAGGTTAGGTGGATTGGCTGTTCTAAATTGCCCTTTGTGTCCAAAAAGGTTAAGTGGAGTTACTGGGTTATGGGGATAAAGTGGGATAGGCTGGAGGTGTGGGCTTGGGTAGGGTGCTCTTTCCAAGGGCCGGTGCAGACTCGATGGGCTGAATGGCCTCCTTTTGTACTGTAAATTCTATGATTTCAATCCGGCCCTCACAAAGGGGCTTGAATGAAAAAGGCTGCGATTGGCCGGGTTGGGGGGGGGGGGCAGGGGGGTGCAGTTTAATTTCCCAATCGCACAGTGCCCGTGTTTTACTGTAATTAATGTCACGGTTCCTTGTGAAAGTCCAATCAAACACTTCTGGGTATACCCTGATTTGGCACAAAACAGAAGTTAATGCTGGGAGGTATGAAATGCTCAGAAGGCGGTTTGAAGAAGTCTCTCAAGGTCTGGGGCAGATGGTTTCATTGCTATCTGTGGGATCCTGCTGTGTGTCAGTGACCTGGGGCCTTTCCTGTACTTCAACTGGTAACCACCCAATTAAAAAAAGCAACTCTGCTTCACTGTGAAGCAGTCGGGAGGGGGTGAGGGAGTGGGTCTGAAATGAATAGGCCGCAGCCTGGGTAAAGATTTGTCCTCAATCCCAGTGGTGTTTGTGTTTTAGACAGGGCGGTGGCTTTGGAAGGATTTCTGAGGGGGTTATGTGGTGAAATATCCCTGTCTCTGTCCCTCCAGCTTTCTATCTCTCTCTCTTTCCAATCTCTCTCTCTTTCCAATCTCTCCCTCTTTCCAGCCATTTCTTTCTATATTTATCTTGTAATAAATGTAAAAGAAAACCCCAATGTGATTTGTCGAGAGGTAAGAGAGAGGGAAAGAGAAAGACAGAGAGAGAGGGTGGCGGGAGAACGAGAGAAAAAGAGAGGGGGTGAGAGAAAGACAGAGATATTGTGGAAAAGAGAGGGTTTTGGGGTGGGGGTCCGCTGTGTGCAGTCACGGCCCAGTTACATGTTTTAGAAAGTGGATTTTACACAAGCTATAATCCTGAGACGGTCGATTTGAAAATGTCTCGGGAGGGAGAGAACCCCTGAGAGAGAGAAAGAGAGACAGATCTGAGGGGGTGTGGGGGAAATTCCCTGTCTCTTTCGACCCCATTCCATCCGTCCGACCATCTGTCCATCCATCCATAGCTTTACTCTGTACCTCACACCGTGCCGTACCTGTCCTGGGAGTGTTTGATTTGGACAGTGTAGAGGGAGCTTTACTCTGTATCTAGCCCCGTGCTGTACCTGTCCTGGGAGTGTTTGATGGGGACAGTGTAGAGGGAGCTTTACTCTGTATCTAACCGTGTGCTGTACCTGACCTGGGAGTGTTTGATAGGGATAGTATAGAGGAAGCTTTACTCTGTATCTAGCCCCGTGCTGTAGCTGTCCTGGGAGTGTTTGATGGGGACAGTGTAGCGGGAGCTTCACTCTGTATCTAATCCAGTGCTGTATCTGTCCTGGGAGTGTTTGATCGGGACAGTGTAGCGGGAGCTTCACTCTGTAGAAAATGGGGAATCTTTGTCATACTATTCCAGAGGGCTGTGGAAGCTCAATCATTGAACATGTTCGAGACACAAATCGACTGTGTGTAGTAACATAGGAATGAGTGTGTGAGTGTGCATGAGTCTGGGCTTGCAAGATCTGTTTGAATGGTGGATCAGGCTCAATGGGCTGAATGGACTGCATCTGCTCCTATATTCCTTTGAGACTTAAATGCAAACACACACACTCACAGATACACACACACGCATGCACACACACAGAGTTTTACTGAATATCTTAGTCATTTAAGATAATTTGATAGAATGCAACACATCCTAGTTTGCCAACGACACCAATCATTAGACAGCATTGTAAGCAGC
Organism: Scyliorhinus torazame; assembly: GCF_047496885.1. Classification (NCBI taxonomy): domain Eukaryota; kingdom Metazoa; phylum Chordata; class Chondrichthyes; order Carcharhiniformes; family Scyliorhinidae; genus Scyliorhinus; species Scyliorhinus torazame. The sequence continues at coordinate 197,974,668 of NC_092720.1, forward strand.
ATAGCTGGGAACATCAAATTGCAGAGAGATATTAATGTTTTGTCAGTAGGCACAACTGGTGGACGTGTTTCAGTGTAGGGAAATATAAGATGATGCACTTTTGACTTAGAAAGGACAGAACCGTGTTCTTTATAAATGATGAGAAGATAGAAACAGTGGAAGTTCAAAACGTACAACATTTCTGTGTGATAGGATTGAGGCATCAGTTAACATAGTTCTGTTTCAAAATTTAATCTAACCAGTCACTTCTGTGGCAGCTTTCCGAATCTCTCAGTGGCATTTACCTTTTGCAGTCAAGTGTTAACAAGTGTATGGGAACTGAAGTTTGATTGAGATATTCCTGCATTATGAAAACGTGTCCGATCTATTTAGGGATAGGAAATCGATTGATTATCAAAGGATGCAGTTGTTTGTTAACTACATCAGACTGTGAGGCTTGAATGTTCACAACTTCCATGTGCTGGTAGAAAGGACTGATTAACCAACACCTATTATTCAAATACTTCAGGCAAGTGACAAAGCAGCAGGAACAGCGAATACACAAACAGAGACAAGCAGCCACCTTTAATTGGAGCTTAAACTTCATGTTGGAATGTGAAGCGCAGAGCTCATGATTGAAATAAGCAAGAGTCCACCGTGGGATTGTGTGCAATTTGAGTTCTGTATTTCCAAAAAATAAAAATAAAAACCTTGAATGAAAAATTTGTTGAATCAGAGGGATTTTGACTCTGTTTTTAACCCCAGACAGTATTTGGGTCGTGAGTGTTTGATGAACAGTGTAAATGAAGCTTTACTCCAAAACAATGGAATTTAGGTTAGGGGGTGATTTAATCAATTGCTTCAAAATAATAATTGATATTGTACATTTTGTGTGTGTCTCAGTGTCAGCTCTGAAACATGTACAGATGTACATGGCGTAATGTCGTATTAACTGGGACAAGATCTTATGGCATAAACAGTGACAGAGTCAACTGCAGTGATAACCTGGAAAGGAGCTAATGTGTTCTCAATAGCGATATGGATGTGAACAGTTATATATTACAAGCTAATATTCACAATGACATTCTCTAATGCAGTAATATTTCAGACAGAGTGTACAGCAGCATTTACAGCTACTGATGCTGCCAGGAGTTAAATTGATTCAGCGTTTTTTGTCGGAAAATTAAAACAGGTTCTTGATTCATCGAAATTGAGATGGTGAAGTCGCTCGGGAAAGCTCGATAGGCTGAATGGCCAACTCCTGTCCCTATATACCTGTCCTGGGAGTGTTTGATGGAACAGTGTAGAGGGAGCTTTACTCTGTATCTAACCCTGTGCTGTACCTGTCCTGGGAGTGTGGGGGCAGTGTAGAGGGAGCTTCACTCTGTATCTAACCCCGTGCTGTACCTGTCCTGGGAGTGTTTGATAGGGACAGTGTAGAGGGAGCTTTACTCTGTATCTAACCCCATGCTGTACCCCACATTAGAGTGTTTGATGGGGACAGTATAGAGGGATGTGCAACTTGTAACTAACCCCATGATGTACCTTTGCTGGCAGTGTTAAATGGAATTTCCAATTCTCAAATGAATGTCTTTTGTTAGCCTCTCCATCTCTGCATCTCTCTATCCAAACCCATGTTGCACCTGTCCTGGGAGTATTTGATGGGGACAGTGTAGAGGGAGCTTTACTCTGTATCTAACCCCGTGCTGTACCTATCCTGGGAGTGTTTGATGGGGACAGTGTAGAGGGAGCTTTACTCTGTATCTAACCCCGTGCTGTACCTGTCCTGGGTGTGTTTGATGGGACAGTGTAGAGGGAGATTTACTCTGTATCTAAACCCATGTTGCACCTGTCCTGGGAATGTTTGATGGGGACAGTGTAGAGGGAACTTTACTCTGTATCGAACCCCGTGCTGTACCTGTCCTGGGAGGGTTTAATGATGACAGTGTAGATCTGTTGCTGTGCCCTGAATTAACATGATCATAGACAGGACAAATGCCTCTGGCCTATCATGTGAAGACACACCTTTAGTAAACCATCGCAGCGGACAGACTGAAAACATTCATGACAGAAAGTCAGGGGGTAGGTTTGTACACAGAACTCTGAGGAGATCCCAACCAATACTGTTTCTAATCATTTCCCAATAGTATTTGAACTCAGCGCTGGCTGAGGCCTGTTCTGCAGGCTTCACCCAGGGTGAGTTGTGTCTGGTTATTACCCTGACCGAGGTGTAATTTTAATATCTGAGGGATAGTGAGTGAGGGAGGGAGACAGAAATATAAATGAGTGAGGGATCGAAAGACAGAGAGAAACATAAGGGAAGGGGGAAACTGTCTCTCATCTTTTTTTAGCCTCTGGTTGAAAGCTGTGCCATTTTTGTGTTTGAACATTGCTGAGAGTTTGTGTAACTGAAAAGTGGATCCTGGGATCTCACTAGATCAAATAGTGGCAACGTTTTCCTGTCTTTCAGTTAACTTTCTCCCTCTTTTCCCCAGGAATTTGAATTTTGAAGACTGCAATGTGAGCAGGAATCTTTGGACAAGGGCTATTCTCCAGAGGACAAGTGGATGGGCTGAGGCCTACTCCACAGGCCACACTCACATGAGTTGCCTCTTTATTGCCGCCCCGGCCTTGCACTTAGACACAAACACATTAACCCTTTGGTGGGTGATGTTGCTAACTTTGCCTTAGTTCAATTGCTCTGTTTTATTACCTTTGCTCTCGAGTCGCCAGGTATCTTTATGATACCGCCACGAGGTTCAATAATGATCAATAATCCAATACACTGATTAGTAAGATTTAAATCAAAGCACATTTATTATACACAGTAATCACTACTCATGCACAAATACTACGTCTAAGCTACTTCTACAACTAACAGGCCTATACTTAACTTTGAACTGGCCCACCAGGTCAGGGAAACAAATGGCCTTTCGTTTGGGTTCTGAGCCTGCGGGATTCAAAGTTGGTACGGATTGGTAGCTAGGAGCGCCTATCTCGTAGCGAGCGTTGAATTAAGACTTAAGACTTTGATCTTCACTGCTCCGGTCACGGTCAATGTTGGTTCGTTGTTGCTGGGTGACTCGGGCAGGAAGAAGAGCGTGAAGAGAGCAAAGAGGTGGAGAAGAAGAGGGATTTGAACTTGGGGCTCAATTCTTATAATCGTCAGGGGGATTTTGACCCTGTTTTTAACCCCAGTATTTGGGTTGTGAGTGTTCGATGAACAGTGTAAATGAAGCTTTACTCTGAAACAATGGAATTTAGATTAAGGGGTGATTTAATCAATTGCTTCAGAATAATAATTGATATTGTACATTTTGTGTGTGTCTCAGTGTCAGCTCTGAAACATGTACAGATGTCCACATCAACATGGTGGAATGTTGGAATGGGGGGGAGCACTGCCAGTGCCCTCCACAGCCAGCACTGCCAGTGCCCCCCCACTGCCAGCACTGCCAGTGCCCTCCACAGCCAGCACTGCCAGTGCCCCCCCACAGACAGCACTTCCAGTGCTCCCCGCACCTGCCCACAGGCAGTGCACCCCACCCCCACAGCCTGTACTGCTAGTGCTCCCCCCACAGCCAGCAATGCCAGTGCTTCCCTCCCCAGCCAGCGCTGCCAGTGACCCCCACAGTCAGCACTGCCAGTGCTCAACCCCAAACCCAGCACTGCCTGATCTCCCACACGTAGCCAGGACTGCACCCCCATTCCCCCACAGCCAGTGCTACCTCCATCCCCACAGCCAGTGCTCCGCCACCCCCAACAGCCAGCACTGCCAGTGCAACCCAACAGGCAGCGCTGCCAGTGCTCCCTCAACCAGCCCCTGAGCCAGCACTGCCAGTGCTCATGCCCCCCCACAGCCAGCAATGCCAGTGCTCCCTATGACAGCCTGCACTTCCGTCCGTCCATTCATTCATTCATTGCTGGCTCTTCACCTCTTGGAGATCCTCCTTGACATCAACCCCCATCGACTGCAGCTGGAGCAAATTCTGCATACATTTCTGGAGCCTGGACATGGCCCCTCGTCTCACTCTCACCTTTTGAATGCCTTTGAGGATGAAAAACCTTTTGATGTTCCCCTTGATTGCTTCCCACCAGAGATGTGGAGACTCAAAGAGGGGTTTCACGGTTCTCCAACCTTTGTAATCCCTTTTTCTGGTTCGCTGGAGTCAACAGTTTTACATTCAGCTTCCATGTCCCCCTGCCCGCCCTCTGGTTTTCCTGCATGTGACAGTCGGCCAGTAGGAGGCAGTGGTCAGAGAAGAACACCAGCTTAATGACGGTGGACCTGACCGTGAAAGCACGGGACACAAAGAAGAAGCCTATCCTGGAGCGGACGGACCCGTCTGGTCGTGACCATGTGTACCTACGCTGCGCTCCGTCTGCAGGGTTGCTGAAGACGTCGAGCAGCTTGGCGTCTTTTACCGTTTCCATCAGGAGCCTGGAGGTAGCGTCTAGTTTGCTGTTGGCTCTGCCGGATCGTCCAGCCGCATCGATGATGCAGTTCAAGTCACCGCCCAGGATGACCGGCTTGGAGGTGGCCAACAGCAGCGGGAGTTGCTGAAGGACTGCCGGCCGCTCACTCTTTACGGCCGGGGCGTACACATTAATGAGTCTGAGAGGAACCTTATTGAGTTTAACGTCTGCTACAAGGAGCCGTCCACCCACTGCCTCCTTAACGTCGGAGATGGTGAAGTTGCCTCCCCGCAGCAGAATACCCAGGCCGGACGAACGACAGTCGTTTCCTCCTAACCAGATGGATGGCCCATGGGGCCACCAGCTCGACCAGTGCCTGTAGTTGCTGAGGTGAGGAATTCCGCACTCCTGCAGGAACAGTAGGTCGGCTTTCACATTTGCGAAGTAGCCGAGTGTGGCTACACACCGCGAAGTATCTTTAATGCTTCGCACATTAATAGATGCAATTTAAAACCCCATTTTAAAAAGGTAGACTTACCAGTCTCAGAGTCCAGAGTCTGTGCAGTTGGGTGTTCCCGATGTTGAATGTTCCCCAGCATGCCGGTGGTGCTCGCAAACTGTTGCACAGTTGCAGGGCTGAGAAAGCTGACCTGGTCCACACTGGGCCCGTGAACCCGACGGGGATGCATTGGGGGGTGTCAGATCTTTAATATTATTGGACTATGCCAAGTTGTTAGATCTAGTATTATTTGACTGTGTAAAGTTGAAGGAATTTATAGTATTCCTACTATTCGGTTACCAGAAGCACTTTGCGATTACTGGGACTCAGCAGAAATTTGCAGTTAAAACTTCTCAGGTGACAAAAGGAATTATTTTATTTGTCTTCTATTGATTACAATTTGAAAGTCATTTAAAAGGCAATTCGTAGACAATTTGAAGCTTTCAGAAGAATCAAAGACATTATTTTCTTGCTTAGGCAGACAGCTCAAAAGTAACTTTTAAAAGGTCAAAGTCTGGAAATGAAACATGAAAAAGAGAGAGAGAGAGAGAGAGAGAGAGCTAATCTAAAACTGAACATCAAAACCTCAAAAACATTCTCCAAAACGCCCCAAAACACACTAAACACTACTACAGAAACACACCAAAACACTACTACAGAAACACACTAAACACTACTACAGAAACACACTAAACACTACTACAGAAACACACTAAAACACTACATCACAGAAAAAACGCCAATATAATCCTGATTGGTTTGGGTTAGACTCAAACACATTTGATTTGACGGCAAGCCGTCCATCTTCAATGTGCAACATTAGCTTTTAATTGTTTCATGTCTCCATGATATGGAATGTGATATTCTGCTTATCTTTACCAGCAAAAAAACTGGTCTTCTGCTGACTTAGCTGTGATCTGCATTGTGAACAATGGTGCCTTCATGTTGCTGTGGTGCCTGCTTCATCCTTGATCTGATATCTGGTACGGCTTGTGTTTTAATGTCACACTGTCTTGCAAATGTATTTGCTAGAACAACGGACCTCAGTAAAAGTGAATTATGCTGTATCATACTGTTTTGTGTATCCATTGAAGCTATATGTTTTGAGATGACCTGAGGTCATGGGTGCTGAAATTCTCATTTTAAATGGGTAATTAAAACTGGGGCTTAATATTTATGCTTAAACAGCTATCTTTTACCAATACTAGTTGTATTAGAAATACCTGGCGTCCGTCGTGGCATTCAGTGGGTGTTGGAGTTGCAGGCCGGTTTTTGCCTGGGTTGTTGCTGCTTGTTACTTTCTGGAGTTGGTCTGTGACCTTATTTTTAATGTCCGGCGTTTGGTATTCATTGGTCATATTGCTGTTTCCATCCACCAGAGGTTGATGATCTCGCCGTGCTTTATTTCCTTCCCTGTCTGTGGTCTGGTGGTCTGTGCATCCTGTTCTACATTGGTACTTTGCCTCTTTATTTGAGGCCAATTCTTGTCTTGTTTCCCCTCAGCGGAGGAGGTGTCGGCGCTAAGTCCGCTGGCTGAAAGGTGTCGCTTTTTGCCATTCCCCATCAGGGGTTTCTTCAGTTCATTTTCTTGTTTCCTCTTTATTTGTCCCTGTTCACCGTTTCCCAGGGCCCTTGATTCTTCGTTCCGTCCTCTTCCATTGAGTCGTCCTCGTCAGATGAGGTTGGGGTTGAGTTGTCAGGTTGAGCTGGGGCCTCCACTTTTTGTTGAGGGCCCTTCTGTTGATTTTCCGCATTCTGTGCTGTGGTGTCTTTGTCGATGGAGGGTGCATGAACCTCCTCTGTGGTCGCCTTTTTGACTCCGCCGCTGATGATTTGTGCATATGTTGCCCCGCGTTTTGGGCAGGCCCTGTAAAGTTGGCCGGCCTCCCCACACAGGTTGCAGCACTTGTCTTCCTTGCAGTCCTTTGTCATGTGTCCCTCCTGCCTGCAGTTTTTGCAGAAGGTGACATTGCAGTTGGCGGCAACATGCCCCGTCTTACCACAGGTGCGTCATACACGTAGTAGAGATAGCCAGGTTTTCCTCCAATGGCGAAACTGGAGGGGGGATGCAGGATGGTTCCATCGCCATCTGTTCTCAGAGTCACCTTGATCTGGTGCTCACTTGTCCAGATGCCAAAGGTGTCCTTCACTTGCACGCTGTTACTTTTCAGCTCGATGTACCTGGCGAGGAACGTGAGCACATCAGACATGGGGACGTGGGGGTTGTACGTGTGCAGTGTAACAACCCGGTTTTGCTGCGACGGTAGCGTAAACAGAGGCTCCGCAGTCAGGATAGACAGGGGACTCTGGTTACCTTTGTCTTTGAACACGTTCAAGAATTTGATGCAAACTGCGACACTCTTGAAGGTGACGTCAAAATATCCATTGTTGGGGAAGTCTTGCAAGCAGAAGATATCTGTTGCTTGAAACACGCAGCACTCGAGCAGCACCCGCTTCACGAAGAAATTGCGGTCCACAGGTGACTCCCCTTCCGCCTTCTTCGCTATGACTCGGACAGTGTTTCGCACTACCCAGCCTGGTGGTCGGGATGCAGCTGCAGCCATAGCTCACACGTTGAGTCTCAACTGTATCGGTGTGAGGCCTAAACCAGAGGCTTAGACCAGCATGTAGATCCACCAATAGCAGCCGAGCTCTAAACGTTTCCTCTTCGACGACTTCATTCCCTCCGTGTTCTCCAATCCACAATCAACAGAGACTACACTTGACCTTAGCCAAAACCAATGGGTTAGTCTCGTCCTGGGCGAACCTTTTTCTTTCAAAAAATATAATTTATTCATAAAATCTATCATAAACATTACAGAACATTTTGAATTGTCTTGACTGTACATTTCCATCAGAGTTACACATTCCCTTGACTTTCTTCCATTCAATTTTGATAACCGTACACACATATCGCTCTTTACGTTACAATTCCTTCTTAAACATTTACATTGTCATGTTTCTTTTATACATTGGAGTGTTAATGACCCAGACCGAGGGGGGTTTACACTGTTAACTGCCCCTCGGTGTACATTTGCTGGAAAGACCTTACACAGTGGTCTTTCCCCATTGCGCCTTGGTGGCAGCTGCCCCAAACTTGAGTGCGTCCCTCAGCACATAGTCCTGGACCTTGGAATGTGCCAGTCTGCAACACTCGGCACGGGACCTGGCGATTCTCCAACCATTTTCTACGCGTTCCACGAGTGTTTTACGCAACGCCGCTGCTAGCCACTCACCGGTAGCAGAATTGGTGAGGATTTTGCGTCAATTTTCCCATCGTGAAACTCTACGGAACCTCCGTTGGCATCAGCACTTAGCCTCAGGATTGGAGAATCCAGCCCATGGTGTTTGGAATTTGCCAGCCACAAAATAAAATGGGTGCTAAAAGGGGATCTTTGGGCTTTCCTGGGGCCAGGCAAGTGGGAAAGGGACCCGGGCGGGGGCCTCCACGCTGGACGGTGTGTGCCGGCCAGTGAACGAGAGTGTGTGTGGGGGGGGTGGGGGGGTGGGGGGGGTGGGGGGGGGGGCCGGCACACACCGTCCAGCGTGGAGGCCCCCGCCCGGGTCCCTTTCCCACTTGCCTGGCCCCAGGAAAGCCCAAAGATCCCCTTTTAGCACCCATTTTATTTTGTGGCTGGCAAATTCCAAACACCATGGGCTGGATTCTCTCATAAAATGGTAACCCAGGTTACCCCATCTCTGGTGGATCTGTAAAGATTTAATCACCTGCTAATGCTCGCATTCCAAGCATTGTCTGGCATCTTTGAATTGTCTATATATATATGTTTCTGGAACATACCTCTTCATTCACCTGAGGAAGGAGCAGTGCTCCGAAAGCTAGTAACATCGAAACAAACCTGTTGGACTTTAACCTGGTGGTGTAAAACGTCTTACTGTGCTCACCCCAGTCCCCAGATGCTGGCATCTCCACATCACAAAATAAAATGTCAGGGGGAGAATTGTGTGGGGTGAGGGTAACTTTTTCTGGGGGAAATAAATTCTAGTTGTGGGTCAATTACAGGCAGAGTAATAAACTCTGAGCAGTGCGAATAGTTGTCTGGTGTTAATGGATGTAGGAAATTATTGTGTGGAAAGATTAGGTAACTGCAGCAAATGCGAAGGACTGGATGTATGGACAAGGTTGAACACCCTACTGGCAATTGTGTTAAGAGCAATTCTATTTTTGTTTTGTAAACCAGGGGAGAGCGCGAACGCAGTCCCCCACTACCACAAATTTTGCAGTCGAGTATCCCGCATTTGGGGACATCGCAGGCGTCAGCACACCCGAAGTGCAATGGGCTAGCCTCGTCCTGGGCGAACCACCTTTTTGATCATGGTTTCACCCCTGCCAGGTAAGTATGCTTAAAAACACGACACACTCCCAGCCCACACCACACATCACATCTTTCACTCACACTTACTGCATTTACACCGCCGGACTGTCGCTTTACTTACAATTTCCTCTCACCAGTAAATTCAGATCTTTGGTATTGTTCTGACAATTGTTGGAATGTTCCTCTCTAGTTGGAGAAATATGGCTTAAAAAGTCCGCTATGGAGATTTGCATATTGCCCTTAAAAGGAAGTGAACCGCCCCTCAGCCACAATCACAGGCTCAACTTTCGGGAAAGAAAACTTTCTCTGTCTCACTTTGTTCAGCGAGGAAAGATGAAACTTCTCTGACACTGGCAGAGAGAGAGATTGATCAGGAGGGTTTGGACTCACAAACATGCTGATTATTGTCACTCGGAGAGATGTTTTTGGTCACGAGGTTGAGGGCCCCACCGCCCCCCTCCCACACACACACACTCACTCCCCCCACACACGCCCCCCCACACACACTCACTCCCCCACACACACTTCCCCCCCCACATACTCCCTCCACCCCTCACACTCCTCCCCCCCACACACACACTCCCCCCACACACACTCCCCCCAACACTCACTCCCCCCACACACTTCTCCCCCACACACTCCCCGCGCCCACACACATTCCCCCTCCACACATTCACTCCCCCACACACACTCCCCACCCACACACACTCCCCCCCCCACACACTCCCACCCCACACGCACACCCCCCCCCACACACACACACTCCCCCCCCCCACACACACACTCCCCCCACACACACACTCTCCCCACCCCCCCCACACACACTCTCGTTCACTGGCCGGCACACACCGTCCAGCGTGGAGGCCCCCGCCCGGGTCCCTTTCCCACTTGCCTGGCCCCAGGAAAGCCCAAAGATCCCCTTTTAGCACAGAAACCCCGCCTATCCATCTACACCCCAAAGAACTCTCATTTCGAGTGAAAGTCCCGTCCCTTCCCTCGTCCAAATATATACCACCTTGGCTCCTTTAATCTCTACACCCGCGCGCAGTGATACAAAAAAGAAGAAAATACAGTCATGAGGTTACATCGGCACATGGCCTTTCCTCAATTTGTCAGTTCTGCCACAGTCCTTCTGCTTTCGCAAACTCCTCCGCTGCTTCCGCCGTTCCAAAATAAAAGTCCCTGAGCTTGTAAGTCACCCTCAGCTTCGCTGGATATACAATGCCGCACCGCACCTTGCTAATGTACAGTGCCCTCTTCACCCGGTTGAAGGCAGCCCGCCTCCTTGCCAGCTCCACCGTAAAGTCCTGGTATACACGTATACCAGCTCCAGCCCACTGCATCACCCGCTTCTGCTTGGCCCAGCTCAGGACCTTCTCCTTCACCCTGTACCTACGGAAGCACAGAGTCACTGCCCTTGGCGGCTCACTCACCTTTGGTACAGGCCTCCACGACCGATGAGCCCGATCCAGTTCATATCGGGAGGGGTCCTCCCCCTCCCCCAGTAGTTTTGCTAGCATCGCGGCAAAATACTCAGTCGGCTTCGGTCCTTCAACTCCTTCGGGCAGCCCCACGACCCTCAAATTCTGTCGCCTGGATCTATTTTCCAGGTCTTCCATTTTTCCTTGCAGATCCTTGTTAGTATCCATCACCTTCCGCATCACTTTCCCCATCGAGGCAAGTTGATCACCGTGCTGCAATAACGTCTCCTCCACTTCCTTCAGCGCCTCCCCTTGCTCTCGCACCTCCGCCACTGCGCTCGCCACCTCCGTCCTCACCGGGGAAACCGCCTCCTCCACCAGCACACTCGAAGCCTCCCTCAACTCCTTCCTCACCGTCTCCATGCATTTCGCAATCTGCACCAACAGCTTTTCAAATTCCGCAGCCATCACCTTGGTTATTTCTTCAGCCGTAAGCAGTGCAGCCTTCCCTGGTGCTCCAGCCTCCATTTTTCCTGGTGACCCCGCGGTGACCTTTCCACTCCCCGACGGACCTCCAGCTGGGTTTTTTTCGGCCGTTTTTCTGCTCACCCTCGACATTTTTCTTTGGGTTTTTTTTCCCCTCCTGTGTCTTCTCAGTGCCTCCTCCGTGCCTTCTTCCTTCTTCTGCCGCCTCCGCGGACCCTGGGACCGGGCCTAAAGCCCCGAAATTGCCGTTCCCGAGCGGGGGCTCTCCATTGTGCGGCCGCCTCCCGCCCGCCGTCACCGGAAGTCGATGTCGACTTTGTTGAGCTTCCTGCCACTCTGCCTATTCCTCTCTTGCCCGTGGCCAGGCCCATTCCTCAGCCGGTGGATCCTGACCCACCCTTGAGGCAGTCAACCCGAATTTGTCGCCCACCTAATAGACTGGACTTATAAGCCTGTTTGCACATTGGACTCGCTGAATTGCTTTGCCATACTGTTAACGTTTTTCTTTCTTATCGTTCCAGAAGTTCTCTTTCGTTGTTCGCTGATTGCACTTGTTTTGTTTGTGGTACAACCTCGTTGCTCTGTTGCACCTGACACCTTCCTCTGTCTATAGTTTAACCTTATGTACATGTTGTAAATATTACCCACACATACTCAGATGCACTCAGTACACACCAATATTTATTACCATGTAGGCACATATTCTTGTGAAAAGGGGGGATGTCATGATATCCACAATAACATATCATTTTGCAATCACACACACACACTGATGGACAGGTAGTTGGACCAACCAACACACACACAACATCGCAGCCAATCGCCAGTGAGAGCACACGCACTATAAAACAGGGAACACCACAGTTCCCGCTCATTCGACCAGGAGATAGCTCAGAGCACAGAGCTCACAGCGTGCCACTCAGACATGCACCATGTGCTGAGTGCCTCACTAAGATAGTGCTAGGGCTGGGTCCACAGGTTAGCTGGTGAAGTACGAACCACAGCCAGAAGTTAATAGTTATTATTGTACAGAATAATAAAACAGAGTTGTACCATCGACAACCGTGTTGGTTCGTTTGTGTATCGGAACACCCAACACAACAGCGCTGAGGATCTGTGTTCGATCCCTGCCCTGGGTTACTGTCTGTCTGGCGTTTGCACATTCTCCCAGTGTCAGTGCGGGTTTCACCCCCACAACCCAAAGATGTGCAGGTTTGGTGGATTAGCGACACTAAATTGCCCCTTATTTGGAAAAAACAATTGGGTTCCCTATATTTATAACAAAAAAAAGGAACCTGTTTTAATATTACATTAAGTCTCCGTTTGGAGACTTGGGCAGAGAGATGGCAGATGGAGTTTAATCCGGACAAATGTGAGGGAATGCATTTTGGAAGGTTTAATGCAGCTAGGGAATATACAGTGAATGGTAGAACCCTCAAGAGTATTGAATGTCAGACAGATCTAGGTGTACAGGTCCACAGGTCACTGAAAGGGGCAACACAGGCAGAGAAGGTAGTCAAGAAGGCATTGCCTTCATTTGCCGGGGCATTGAGTATAAGAATTGGCAAGTCATGTTGCAGCTGTATAGAACCTTAGTTAGGCCACACTTGGAGTATAGTGTTCAATTCTGGTCGCCACACTACCAGAAGGATGTGGAGGCTTTAGAGAGGGTGCAGAAGAGATTTACCAGATGTTGCCTGGTATGGAGGGCATTAGCTATGAGGAGCGGTTGAATAAACTCGGTTTGTTCTCACTGGAACAACGGAGGTTGAGGGGCGACCTGCTAGAGGTCTACAAAATTATAAGGCGCATAGACAGATAGTCAGAGGCTTTTCCCCACGGTAGCAGGGTCAATTACTCGGGGGCATAGGTTTAAGGTGCGAGGGGCAAGGTTTAGAGTAGATGTACGAGGCAAGTCTTTTACACAGAGGGTAGTGGGTGCCTGGAACTCGCTGCTGGAGGAGGTGCTGGAAGCAGGGACGATAGTGTGATTTAAAAAAAAAAAATTTTAATTAAAGGTTTTCATAAAATATCAATAACAAAATGAGAAATAAAAAAGAACCCAACAGGGTTAAGTACAAAACACAATCTAAAAAAGCAACCCCTCAAACTCCTCCCCCCCTGTACATAAATAATAAATTAACATTAACACCCCGACTTAACACAACAGGTGTATACACCCCCTCAGACCCTCCAGTGTAAATAACATAAACAAAAATAAAGTTAAACATCCCCCCCCCCCACCCCGAGCTGCTGCTGCCATTGACCAAAGTCTATCGTTCTGCCAGAAAGTCTAAGAACGGTTGCCACCGCCTAAAGAACCCTTGTACCGACCCTCTCAACGTGAATTTCACCCTCTCCAATTTAATGAACCCTGTCATATCGCTGATCCAGGATTCCACGCTTGGGGGCCTCGCATCTTTTCACTGAAGGAGAATCCTTCGCCGGGCTACCAGGGACGCAAAGGCCAGAATTCCGGCCTCTTTTGCCTCCTGCACTCACGACTCCTCTGCCACCCCTAATATTGCGAGCCGCCAGCACGGTCTGACCCTGGATCCTACCACCCTCGACAACATCCTCGCTACGCCCTTCCAAAATTCCTCCAGCGTTGTACATGCCCAGAACATATGGGTGTGATTTGCTGGGCTCCCTGAGCACCTAACACACCTGTCCTCACCCCCCAAAGAACCTGCTCATCCTTGTCCCGGTCATGTGTGCCCTGTGCAGCACCTTAAACTGTATGAGGCTGAGCCTCGCGCACAAAGAGGAAGAATTTACCCTCCCTAGGGCATCTGCCCACGTCCCCTCTTCGATCTCCTCTCCCAACTCCTCCTCCCACTTACCTTTCAACTCCACCACCGAGGCCTCCTCCTCCTCCTGCATCACCTGGTAATCTTCCGAGATCTTCCCCACTCCCACCCACCCCCCCGAGAGCACCCTGTCCTGTACTGTGTGTGGCAGTAGCCGCGGGAATTCCACAACCTGCCGTCTGGCAAACGCCCTGACCTGTAAGTACCTGAAGGTGTTCCCCGGGGGGAGCCCGTACTTCTCCTCCAGCTCACCCAAGCTCGCGAACATCCCGTCCACAAACAGGTCCCCCAACTTTCGTATCCCTGCCCTGTGCCAGCCCGAAAACCCTCCACCTGTTCTTCCTGGGGCGAACCGGTGGTTCCCCCGTAATGGGGTCCACGCCGAGGCCCCAACTTCCCCCCTATGCCGCCTCCACTGCCCCCATATTTTGAGGGCCGCCACCACCACCGGGCTCGTGGTATACCTCCTTGGAGGGGGCGGCAGCGGCGCCGCTGCCAGCGCCCCCAGACTCATACCCACACAGGACGCCGTCTCCAGCCTCGTCCATGCAGCCCCCTACCCCTCCATCACCCACTTGCGCACCATTGTCGCATTGGCGGCCCAGTAGTACCCACAGAGGTTGGGCAGCGCCAGCCCCCCCTATCTCTACTCTGCTCCAGGAACACCCTTCTCACCCTCGGAGTCCCTCGCGCCCACACAAACCCCATTAAAGTCCTGTTAACCCGCCTGAAAAAAGTATTCGGGATAAACACAGGGAGGCACTGGAACAGGAACAAAAACCTTGGGAGCACCGTCATTTTGATTGACTGCACCCTACCCGCCAAGGACAGCGGCAACGCGTCCCACCTCTTGAACCCCTCCTCCATTTGCTCCACCAGCCTTGTAAAGTTAAGCCGATTTGTCAATCCCATTCATTTCCCCAAAACCATTTCTTTACTCATACTAATTTCCTTCAAAGTTCCTCACTAAAACTTATGCTTCTCAGAACTTCCAGTACATTGTTCATGTCTTCCTTGCGAGGACAGAGCAAAGTACGAATTGAGTTCCTCAGATATTTCTTTGTTCCATGTGCCTCTTTACATACTTATAGAAACTTTCACAGTCAGCTTTAGTTAATAATGTTGAAGAATCAACATTTGCAGCATTTTAGGGGGTGGCACGGGGTGCAGTGGTTAGCACTGCTGCCTACGGCGCCGAGGACCCGGGTTTTGCAGCATTTTGCTTTTATTTTCAATGGTCCACCACTTTCAAAACAGCGTGGAATCACAGAACCCTACAGTGCAGAAAGCCTTTTGGCCCATCAAGCCTGCACTGACTCTCCCAAAGAGCACCCTACCTAGGTCCACACCCCCTCCCACTGAGCGAGCGAAAGAGGAGGACTTTGAGATTCTTCGAATCTCACTCAGGTGTGCAATGATAGAAGAAGGAGGGTTAACCAGCCTTAATTGAATGATGTACATAAATGGTCAGAAAAAAGAAGTCATTTAAGAAAGAAAAAAGAAAGAAATGGTGGCAATGGAAGTCCTGGAGAGGGCACTTCTGGAATATCCAAACAAGAATAGAAAGACACAACTTAAAGAAATAGGGCCCTCTCCAACCTTGACCTGTTCGTTTGATTTTTCAGCTAGAGAGAATGATACAGACCCATTTGTTTAGAAGGAGAAAAAGGACTACAATCAAGAGGAAAATGAGGATCAAATTTGCAGAAGGAATGGAAGAAGCTAGGACTGGGAGTAAGCTAGATTGGTTAAAATGGGAGGCAACAATGTTAATGGGGATTACCGCAATTAGTTTGGGAATATCAGTATGGCTAATTAGGGAAATCAGGTAATGGGATATGGGATATGGAAAAATAGATACCAGATTGAATCACACAGAACACATAATAAAAATAAGAATAAACAAATGTTTAAGTATAACAGAAGAAATCGTTAATTTTCAGGACATCCAGGAGATCCTTTTAAAGCAGACCAAGGCAGGCCAGCAGCACGGTTCAATTCCCGTACCAGCCTCCCCGAACAGGCGCCGGAATGTAGCGACTAGGGGCTTTTCACAGTAACTTCATTGAAGCCTACTTGTGACAATAAGCAATTTTCATTTTCCTTTCATTTCATTTCATTCATTCAACAGCAGTATGTTAAAATCAAGAAAGAGCGACAGGAACAACATGTTCAGTAAAATGTGGGGAGCACTTACAAGCAGCCTGGGATACATACAACCTATCAGATAGATTGAAGATTTTTAGACAGTATTCGGGGAAAACTAATGATACTCAATGGGACCCCGAGAAAGGGCAAGTTAAGATAGGAAACGCGTTACAAAACAAAACCGCAACTAGCAGTAATTTGGGAAACAATTTGATAGATGTAGGCTTAAAATTTAAAGAAACAGTTAAAACAGCAATTAAAATTATAGCAAGTCTGTTTAAATGGTTTTGGACTATGTTAACCTGGATTATAAAAAATTGGTGCTTACTTGTTATTACAATCAACCTCTTTGTGACCCTCAAAACATCCTCATCAATTTCTTTCTATCCCAGTTTCAGAAAAGTTAACTCTGTGTCGGGGGGTGTGTGTGTCAGAGGTGTGTGTATGAGTTGGGTTATTGTATGTATTGGGGTGTGTGTGCGTGTTGGGTGTGTGTGTTCGTGTCGGGTATGTGTGTGTCGGGATGCGTGTGGGGGTTATGTATGTGTGTCGGTGGTGTGTGTGTGTGCCAGATGGGTGTGGCATGGTCGTGCATGTGCTTAGCACTGTTGCCTCACGGCATCGAAGACTCGAGTTTGATCCCGAGCCCGGGTCACGGTCCATGTGAACTTTGCGCATTTTCCACGTGGTTGTATGGGCCTCACCCCCACAACCCAAAGATGTACAGGCGAGGTGGATTGGCCACGCTAAATTGCCCCTTAATTAGAAAAAAAATGAATTGGGTCCTCTAAATTAAAAAAAAAATTATAGGAGTGTGTGTGTCGGGTGTGCATGTTTCGGTGGTATGTGTGTGTGTGTGTGTGTGTGTGTGTGTGTGTGTGCGTGTGTGGGGGGGTGGGGGGAATTGTGTCCCCATGAACATTAATCTGCCCCCCCCCCCCAAACAAACCTCCAAAGATGCCTCTCAATAACCTCCTCATGACCCTAAAACATTCTCTTTGAGACAACAATCAACATCTTTGTGACTCCAAAAACCTCCTCATCAATCTCTCTCTATCCCAGTGTTAGAAAGGTTAAATCTTTCCTTGCTGAACAAAGTTAGACAGAGAAAGTTTTCTTTCCGTAAAACAGTCCCTCGTTTGACGGACAGATTGGTTCAGGGGCGGTTCACTTCCTTTTAAGGGCAATATGCAAATTCAGGCTTTTTTATCAATGTTTTTCTTACTGAAGAGGTATATTCGACAATTTTCAAATTAATACAACAGAACTAGTCTGAATCGGTAGAGATAATTGTAAGTAAAGGGACAGTTTGGCGGTGTAAATACAGTAAGTGTGAGTGTAAGATGTGATGTGTGGTGTGGGCTGGGAGAGTGCGAGAGTTTCCAGGCATGCTTACCTTGCAGGGGTGAAATGAAGATTTTTTCGCTGAAAGGAGTGTGATGGCGATCGTGGATTGGAGAACACGGAGTGATTAAAGTTGTTGAAGAGGAAACGTTTAGAGCTCTGCTGCTATTGGTGGATCTTCATGCTGGTCTAAGCCTCTGGTTTAGGCCTAACGCCGATACAGTTCAGACTCAACGTTTGAGCTATGGCTGCAGCTGCATCCAGCCCACCAGGCTGCCGAATGCGAAACACTGTACGAGTCACAGTGAAGAAGTCTGAAGGGGAGTCACCTGTGGACCGCAATTTCTTTGTGAAGCGTGTGCTGTTTGAATGCTGTGGGTTTCAAGGAGCAGATATCGTCTGCTTGCAAAACCTCCCCAACAATGGTTTTTTTGATGTCACCTTCAAGAGTGTCGCAGCTTGCATCAAATTCTTGAACTTGTTCAAGGAAAAAGGTAACCAGAGCCCCCTGTCTATGCTGACTGCGGAGCCTCTGTTTACGCTACCGTCGCAGCAAAACCGGGTTGTTACAGTGCACATGTACAACCCCCACGTCCCTGTGTCTGATGTGCTCACGTTCCTCGCCAGGTACGTCGAGCTGAAAAGTAACAGCGTGCAAGTGAAGGACACCTTTGGCATCTGGACAAGTGAGCACCAGGTCAAGGTGACTCTGAGAACAGGTGACGACGGAACCATCCTGCATCCCCCCTCCAGTTTCGCCATTGGAGGAAATCGAGGCCATCTCTACTACGAGGGACAGCCACAAGTATGCTGCACCTGTGGCAAAACAGGGCATGTTGACGCCAACTGCAATGTCACCTTCTGCAAAAACTGCAGGCAGGAGGGACACATGACAAAGGACTGCAAGGAAGACAAGTGCTGTAACCTGTGTGGGGAGGCCAGCCATCTTTACAGGGCCTGCCCAAAACGCGGGGCAACGTACGCACAAATCATCAGCGGCGGAGTCAAAAAGGCGACCACAGAGGAGGTTCATGCCCCCTCCATCGACAAAGACACCACAGCACAGAATGCTGAAGATCAACTGAAGGGCCTTCAACAAAAAGTGGAGGCCCCAGCTCAACCTGACAACTCAACCTCATCTGACGAGGAAGAATCAACGGAAGAGGCTGGAACGAAGAATCAAGGGCCCTGGGAAACGGTGAACAGGGACAAATGAAAGAGGAAACCAAATTGAACTGAAGGAACCCCCGATGGGGAATGCAAACAGCGGCACCTTTCAGCCAGCTGGCTTAGTGCCGAAACCTCCTCCGCTGAGGGAAAACAAGACCAGAATCGACCTCAAATAAAGAGGCAAAGTACCAATGTAGAATGGGATGCACAGACCCCCCAGACCACAGACAGGGAAGGAAATAAAGCACACCGAGATCATCAACCTCTGGTGGATGGGAACAGCAATATGACCAACGGACGCCGGACATTAAAAATAAGGTCACAGACCAACTCCAGAAATTAACAAGCAGCAACAACCCAGGCGAAAACCGGCCTGCAACTCCAACACCCACTGAATGCCACGACGGACGCCAGGGCTACACTAACCCCCCCACCCCAATGCATCCCCGTCGAGTTCACGGGCCCAGTGTGGACCAGGACAGCTTTCTCAGCCCTGAAACTGTGCAACAGTTTGCGAGCACCACCGGCATGCTGGGGAACATTCAACATCTGGAACACCCAACTGCATAGACTCTGGACTCAGACTGGTAAATCTATCTTTTTAAAATGGGGTTTAAAATTGCATCTATTAATTTTTTAAAAGTATATATTTTTTTAAAGTTTTCAAACACAATTTTTCCTCCTTACAAATCAACAAAAACGGTAACATGATAACTAATAGATAACATTGTTTAAATAAAATAGTGAACTAACAAAATAACACAAAATAGTGCTTCCCCAACCTCTCCACCCCATCTAGAACAAAAACAATTACCCCCCCCTTCTGGGATGCTGGCTATCTATTTTCCCCTAATGTTCCGCTAGATAGGCGAGGAACGGTTGCCACCGCCTGGAGAACCCCTGAGCCGATCCCCTCAGCGCAAACTTCATCCACTCCAGTTTTATGAACCCTGCCATATCGTTTATCCAGGCCTCCAGTCCGGGGGGTTTTGCTTCCTTCCACATGAGTAGAATCCTACGCCGGGCTACTAGGGACGCAAAGGCCACGACATCGGCCTCTTTTGCCTCCTGCACTCCCGGCTCATCCGCAACTCCAAATAAAGCTAACCCCCAGCCTGGTTTGACCGGACCTTCACCACCTTTGAAGTCACTCCCGCCACTCCCCTCCAATACCCCTCCAGTGCCGGGCACAACCAAAACATGTGTGTGTGGTTTGCCGGGCTTCCGCCGCACCTCCCACACTTGTCCTCCACTCCGAAGAACCTGCTCAACCTTTCTCCCGTTATGTGTGCTCTATGTAGCACCTTAAATTGAATCAGGCTAAGCCTGGCACACGAGGAAGAGGAATTTACCCTGCTTAGGGCATCAGCCCACAGACCCTCCTCTATCTCCTCCCTGAGCTCTTCTTCCCACTTTCCTTTTAGTTTGCCCACCAGCTCCTCCCCCTCTTCTCTCCTCTCTCGGTATATCTCTGACACCTTGCCCTCCCAGACCCACACCTCTGAGAGCATTCTATCCTGGATCTCCTGTGTCGGGAGCAATGGAAATTTCATCACCTGTTGTCTTCTGAACGCCCTCATCTACATATACCTAAAGAAATTTCCCCGGGACAGCTTATACTTTTCCTCCAACGCTCCCAAGCTCGCAAACGCCCCGTCTAAATAAATCTCCCACCCTCCTAATTCCCAACTGGTGCCAGCTCTGGAATCCTCCATCCATCCTCCCTGGGGCAAACCTATGGTTGTTCCTAATTGGGGACCCCACCAGGGCTCCCAGCACACCCCTCTGTCGCCTCCATTGCCCCCAGATATTTAATGTTGCTGCCACCACTGGGTTCGTGGTAAATTTTTTTGGTGAGAATGGTAGTGGTGCCGTCACCAGTGCCTCTAGACTCGTCCCTTTACAGGACTTTCTCTCTAGTCTTTTCCACGCCGCTCCCTCTCCCTCTATCATCCATTTACGGATCATCGCCACATTGGCGGCCCAGTAGTAGTCGCCCAAATTCGGCAGCGCCAGTCCCCCTCTGTCTCTGCTATGTTGTAAGAATCCCCTCCTTACCCTCGGAACTTTCCCTGCCCCCACGAAGCTTGTGATGCTCTTGTCTATTTTTTTAAAGAAGGCCTTAGTGATCAGTATAGGGAGACATTGGAATACAAATAGGAACCTCGGGAGGACCATCATCTTAATTGCCTGCACTCTGCCTGCCAGTGACAGCGGCTGCATGTCCCACCTCTTGAAGTCCTCTTCCATTTGTTCTACCAATCGTGTCAGATTAAGTCTGTGCAAGGTTCCCCAGCTCCTGGGTATCTGAATCCCCAGGTATCGAAAGTTCCTTTCCACTTTCCTTAAAGGCAGGCCCTCTATCCCTCTACTCTGGTCCCCAGGGTGTATCACGAAAAGTTCACTCTTCCCCATGTTAAGCCTATATCCCGAGAAATCTCCGAACTCCCTCAATATCTGCATGACCTCTGTCATCCCTCCCACTGGGTCTGTCACATACAACAGTAGGTCATCCGCGTAGAGTGACACTCGGTGTTCTTCTCCCCCTCTAATCACCCCTCTTCATTTTCTGGAGTCTCTCAGCGCCATGGCCAGTGGTTCAATTGCCAACGCGAACAGTAATGGAGATAGCGGGCATCCCTGTCTTGTTCCCCTGTATAGTCGGAAATACTCTGATCTTTGCCGACCCGTGACCACACTTGCCGTTGGGGCCCCATAGAGGAGTTTGACCCAGCTAACAAACCTGTCCCCGAACCTCCTCCGTACCTCCCATCGATACTCCCACTCCACCCTGTCAAATGCCTTCTCTGCACCCATTGCTGCCACTATCTCTGCCTCCCCCTCTACTGGGGGCATCATTATCACCCCTAATAGCCGTCGCACGTTGACATTTAGTTGTCTCCCCTTTACGAATCCTGTCTGGTCTACGTGCACCACCCCCGGGACATGGTCCTCTATCCTCGATGCCAGCCCCTTTGCTAGCAATTTGGCGTCCACATTTAGTAGTGAAATAGACCTATAGGACCCGCACTGCAGCGGATCTTTATCCCGCTTCAAAATTAGCGATATCGTCGCCTCCGACATTGTCGGGGGTAGAGTCCCCCCTTCCCTGGCCTCGCTAAAAGTCCTCACCAACAGTTGGGCCAGCAAGTCCACATATTTTCTATAAAATTCCACCGGGAACCCATCTGGTCCCGGGGCCTTCCCTGCCTGCATGTTCCCCAGCCCCTTGGTAACCTCATCCACCCCAATTGGTGCCCCCAGGCCTTCCACCTCCTGCTCCTCCACCCTCGGGAACCTTAGTTGGTCCAGAAACTGCTGCATCCCCTCTTTTCCCTCCGGGGGTTGGGACCTATAAAGTCTTTCGTAAAAGGTCTTAAACACCTCGTTTATCTTCCCTGCTTTCCGTAGCTCCCTTTTCGTCTCTAATTCCCCCTATCTCCCTCGCCGCTGTCCTCTTTCGCAGCTGATGGGCCAACAGGCGACTAGCCTTTTCCCCATATTCATATCTCATCCCCTGTGCCTTCCTCCACAGCACCTCCGCCCTCCTGGTGGTCAGAAGATTGAACTCCGTCTGGAGTCGTCGTCTCTCCCTGTACAGTCCCTCCTCCGGGGTCTCCGCATATTCTTTGTCCACCCTTAAGATCTCCCCCAGTAATCTTTCCCTTTCCTTGGCCTCTGTTCTCCCTTTGTGGGCCCTGATGGAGATCAGCTCTCCTCTGACCACCGCCTTTAGTGCTTCCCATACCACTCCCACTCGGACCTCCCGTCGTCATTGGCCTCCAGGTATCTCTCGATACATCCCTGCACCCTTCCACAGACTTCCTCATCCGCCAACAATCCCACATCTAATCGCCAGAGTGCATGCTGCTCCCTCTCCTCTCCTAGTTCCAGGTCCACCCAATGTGGGGCATGATCCGAGATAGCTATGGCTGAATACTCAGTTTCTTCCACCCTCGAGATCAATGACCTTCCCAAAACAAAAAAATCTATCCGGGAGTACACCTTATGAACATGGGGGGAGAAGAAGGAGAACTCCCTGGCCTTCGGTCTAACAAATCGCCATGGATCCACTCCCCGCATTTGGTCCATAAACCCCTTAAGCACCTTGGCCGCTGCCGGCCTTCTTCCGGTCTTAGGTCTGGATCTATCTAACCCTGGGTCCAGCACGGTGGACCCCCCCCATTATCAAGTTTCCTACCTCCACGTCCGGTATACGTCCCAGCATCCGCTTCATGAATCCCGCATCATCCCAATTCGGGGCATACATGTTAACCAACACGACCTCCATTCCCTCCAGCCTGCCACTCACCATCACATATCTGCCTCCACTATCTGCTACAATGCTCCTTGCTTCGAATGATACCCGTTTCCCCACCAGTATGGCCACCCCTCTATTCTTTGCATCCAGCCCTGAATGGAACACCTATCCCACCCATCCTTTCCTTAGCCTAACTTGGTCCACCACCTTCAGGTGCGTCTCCTGGAGCATAGCTATGTCTGCCCTCAGTCCTTTCAAGGGCGCGAATACTCGGGCCCTTTTAATCGGTCCATTTAGGCCTCTCACGTTCCACGTGATCAGCCGCACTGGGGGGCTACCTGCCCCCTTCCCGTGTCGACTAGCCATCACCCTCTCTAGGCCAGTCCCACGTCCCGATTCCGCGCTCCCACTCGTTCCCCAGGTGGCGCATTCCAGCCCCGACCACCCTTTCTTTAGCCAGTTACTCTTTGATTTCCGCAGCAGCAACCCAGTTATCCTCCCCCGCCCCCCCCCCCAAGCCAGATCCCCATCTAGCGTGATTGCTCCCCCCATATTACTTCCGCAAGTCAGCTGACTTCAACTGACCCCGGCTTCTCCCGCTCACTCCTTGACCCCCCGTGTGGGGAACTCCCATCTACCTTGCGCCTATCTTCCCGCCATCACCTTTCTGGCGCGGGAACTTCCCCTCTGACCACCGCCTTCAGTGCCTCCCAGACCTCTCCCACCTGAACCTCTCCATCGTTAATCTCAAGGTACCTTTCGATACATCCCCTCACCCTTATACACACCCCCTCATCCGCCAACAGTCCCATATCTAATCTCCTGAGTGGGTGCCGTTCCATTTCCCCTCCTACTACCAGATCTACCCAATGTGGGGCATGGTCCGAGATGGCTATGGCCGAATACTCCGTCCCTGTCACCTTCGGGATCAGTGCCCTGCCCAGGACAAAGGAGTCTATCCGAGAATACACCTTGTGGAAGGAGAAGAAGGAAAACTCCCTGCTCCTGGGCCTAGTGAATCTCCAGGGGTCTACTCCTCCCATCTGCTCCATGAAGTCCTTAAGCACCTTGGCCGCTGCCGGTCCTAGACCTGGACTGGTCCAGTCCTGGATCCTGCACCGTGTTGAAATCTTCCCCCCATTACCAACTTTCCTGCCTCCAGGTCCGGGATATGCCCCAGCATTGAATCATCATAGAATTTACAGTGCAGAAGGAGGCCATTCGGCCCATCGAGTCTGCACCGGCTCTTGGAAAGAGCACCCTACCCAAGGTCCACACCCCCACCCTATCCCCATAACCCAGCAACCCCACCCAACACTAAGGGCAATTTTGGACACCAAGGGCAATTTATCATGGCCAATCCACCTAACCTGCACATCTTTGGACTGTGGGAGGAAACCGGAGCACCCGGAGGAAACCCACGTGCACACGGGGAGAACGTGCAGACTCTGCACAGACAGTGACCCAAGCCGGAATCGAACCTGGGACCCTGGAGCTGTGAAGCAATTGTGCTATCCACTATGCTACCGTGCTGCCTTCATACGCTTCATGAAGTTTGCATCATCCCAGTTCGGGGCATATACGTTCACCAGAACCACCGCTTCCCCTTGTAATCTGCCACTCACCATCACGTATCTACCCCCACTGTCCGCTAGTATGGTCCTCGCCTCAAACACTACCCGTTTCCCCACTAATATAGCCACCCCTCTATTTTTCGCATCCAAACTCGAATGACATACCTGTCCCACCCATCCTTTACGTAATCTGACCTGATCCGCCAGTTTCAGGTGCGTCTCCTGTAGCATGACCACATTTGCTGGGTGGGGGGGGGGGGGAAAGAAGGGGGGGGGGAAGGCGGGGGGGGACTGTTGTATGGGTGAGGTGTGTGAAGTTTGGGCTGAGGGGGGGGAATGTTTATTTTACCATGTTGATGTCATTGTTTTTGTTACTGTCATAAAAATTTTCAAATACCTTAATAAAATATTATTTAAAAAAAAAAAGAAAAAGATCCATTTATTCCATCTTTTTACTTTCTGACTGCTAACCAGTTTTTTTTATCCGTCATGAGACACTACCTGTAATCCCATGTGCTTTAAACTTTACATATTAATCTGCTATGTGAGACCATGTTGAAAGCCTTCTGAAAGTCTAAATAAACCACATTCACCGATTCTCTCTGGTCAACACTACTGGTCACATCTTCAAAGAATTCTACTAGATTTGTCAAGCATGCTTTCCCTTTTGTAAATCCTTGCTGACTTTGTCTGATTGCACCACTGCTTTCCAAATGCTGTGCTATGAAATCCTTGATAATGGACTCCAGCAACTTTCCTCCTACTGACGTTAGGCTCACTGGTCTATAGTTCCCTGTTTTCTCTCTCCGTCCCTTTTTGAATTCGCTCCCCTCCAATCTGTAGGAACCATTTCAGAGTACAAAAGTTTGGAAAATGACCACCAATGGATCTACCATTTCTGGGGCCACTTCCTCAAATACTCTGGGATGAAGATTATCAGGCCTTGGGGATTTGTCAATCCCATTCATTTCCCCCAAACCATTTCTTTAATCCTACTAATTTCCTTCAAAGTTCCTCACTAAAACTTATGCTTCTCAGAACTTCCAGTACATTGTTCATGCCTTCCTTGCCCTTCTTTGGGCAGCACGGTAGCATAGCGGTTAGCGCAATTGCTTCACAGCTCCAGGGTCCCAGGTTCGATTCCCGGCTGGGTCACTGCCTGTGCGGAGTCTGCACGTTCTCCCCGTGTGTGCGTGGGTTTCCTCCGGGTGCTCCGGTTTCCTCCCACAGTCCAAAGATGTGCAGGTTAGGTGGATTGGCCATGTTAAATTGCCCTTAGTGTCCAAAATTGCCCTTAGTGTTGGGTGGGGTTACTGGGTTATGGGGATAGGGTGGTGTGGGCTTGGGTAGGGTGCTCTTTCCTAAGAGCCGGTGCAGACTCGATGGGCCGAATGGCCTCCTTCTGCACTGTGAATCCTATGAATCTGACAGAGCAAAGTACGAATTGAGTTCCTCAGCTATTTCTTTGTTCCATGTGCCTCTTTACATACTTATAGAAACTTTCACAGTCAGCTTTAGTTAATAATGTTGAAGAATCAACATTTGCAGCATTTTAGGGGGTGGCACGGGTTACAGTGGTTAGCACTGCTGCCTACGGCACTGAGGACAGGGAAGGAAATAAAGCACGGCGAGATCATCAACCTCTGGTGGATGGGAACAGCAATATGACCAACGGACACCAAATGCCCGACATTAAAGATAAGGTCACAGACCCAACTCCAGAAATTAACAAGCAGCAACCACCCAGGTGAAAACCGGCCTGCAACCCCAACACCCACTGAATGGCACGACGGATGCCAGGGCTACACTAACCCCCCCCCCCCCCCCCCCCCCCCGCAATGCATCCCCGTCGAGTTCACGGGCCCAGTGCGGACCAGGACAGCTTTCTCAGCCCTGCAACTGTGCAACAGTTTGCGAGCACCACCGGCATGCTGGGGAACATTCAACAGCTGGAACACCCAACTGCACAGACTCTGGACTCTGACTGGTAAATCTACCTTTTTAAAATGGGGCTTAAAATTGCATCTATTTTTTAAAAAATATATGTTTTATTAAAGTTTTCAAACACAATTTTTCCTCCTTACAAATCAACAAAAACGGTAACATGATAACTAATAGATAACATTGTTTAAATAAAATAGTGAACTAACAAAATAACACAATAGTGCTCTTTCCCCCCCCCCCCTGCCTCTCCACCCCATCTTGAACAAAAACAATCCCCCCCCCCCCCCCCTCTCCAGGGCTGCTGCTGCTGGCTATCTATTTTCCCCCCCTAACATTCCGCTAGATAGTCGAGGAACGGTTGCCACCACCTGGAGAACCCCTGAGCCGATCCCCTCAGCGCAAACTTCATCCACTCCAGTTTTACGAACCCTGCCATATCGTTTATCCAGGCCTCCACGCCGGGGGGTTTCGCTTCCTTCCACATGAGTAAAATCCTTCGCCGGGCTACCAGGGACGCAAAGGCCACAATATCGGCCTCTTTCGCCTCCTGCACTCCTGGCTCATCCGCTACCTCAAATATAGCTAACCCCCAGCTTGGCTTGACCCGGACCTTCACCACCTTCGAGCTCAGTCCCGCCACTCCCCTCCAATACTCCTCCAGTGCCGGACACGCCTAAAACATGTGTGTGGTTCGCCGGGCTTACCCCCGCACCTCCCGCATCTGTCCTCTACTCCGAAGAACCTGCTCAACCTCGCTCCCGTTATATGTGCTCTATGTAGCACATTAAATTGGATCAGGCTAAGCCTGGCACACGAGGAAGAGGAATTTACCCTGCTTAGGGCATCAGCCCACAAACTCTCCTCCCCGAGCTTTTCTTCCCTTTTTCCTTTCAGCTCTTCTACCAGCTCCTCCCCCTCTTCTCTCATCTCCTGGTATATTTTGGACACTGCCCTCCCGACTCACACCCCTGAAAGCACTCTATCCTGGCTCCCCTGTGTCGGGAGCAGCGGAAATTCCCTCACCTGTTGGCTGGTGAACGCCCTCGCCTGCATATACCTAAAGATATTCCCTGGAGGCAGCTCATACTTTTCCTCTAGCGCTCGCAAACGTCCCATCTATAAATCCGTCTCCCACTCTCCTAATTCCTGCCCGGTGCCAGCTCTGGAACCCTCCGTCCAACCTCCCTGGGGCAAACCTATGGTTGTTCCAGATCGGGGACCACACCGAGGCTCCCAACACACCCTTCTGTCACCTCCATGGCCCCCAGATACTTAATGTTGCTGCCACCACTGGGTTCGCGGTAAACCTTTTCGGGGAGAGCGGGTCGTGGCACCGTCACCAGCGCTTTTAAGCTCGTTCTTTTACAGGATGCCATCTCCAGCCTTTTCCACGCCGCCCCCTCTCCCTCTATCATCCACTTACGGATCATCGCCACATTGGCGGCCCAGTAATAGTCGCCCAAATTCAGCAACGCCAGTCCCCCTCTGTCCCTGCTACGTTGCAGGAACCCCCTCCTTACCCTCGGGGCCTTCCCTGCCCACACAAAGCTCATGATGCTCCTATCTATTTTCTTGAAAAAGACCTTAGTGATCAATATGGGAAGACATTGAAACACGAATAGGAACCTCGGGAGGACCATCATCTTCGCCTGCACTCTGCCCGCCAGTGACAGCGGCTGCATATCCCACCTTTTGAAATCCTCTTCCATTTGCTCCACCAGCCAAGTCAGATTGAGTTTGTGTAAGGTCCCCCAGCTCCTGGCTATCTGAATCCCCAGGTATCGGAAGTTTCTTTCCACTCTCCTTAGCGGCAGGCCATCTATCCCTCTACTCTGGTCCCCAGGGTGTATTACGAAAAGCTCACTCTTTCCCATGTTAAGCCTATATCCCGAGAAATCTCCAAACTCCCTCAATATCTGCAGAACCTCTGTCATTCCCCCCCACTGGATCCGCCACATACACCAGTAGGCCATCTGCGTAGAGTGACACTCGGTGTTCCTCTCCCCTTCTAACCACCCTCTCCATTTCCTGGAGCCGAAAATACTCCGATCTTTCCGATTTGAGACTACACTTGCCATTGGGGCCCCATAGAGGAGTTTAACCCAGCTGACAAACCCCTCCCCGAACCTCCTCAGCACCTCCCATAGATACTCCCACTCTACCCTATCAAATGCCTTCTCTGCATCCATTGCCGCCACTATCTCTGCCTCCCCCTCTGCAGGGGGCATCATTATCACCCCCAATAGCCGTCGCATGTTGACATTCAATTGTCTCCCCTTTACGAAGACCCATAATCGCGCCGGCTGCAACATCCCGAACGTGACTTTCTTTTTATGCAGCCCCTCCTTGGCTCAATTGAAACTCACCCTCCTTCTCGACACCTCCGCGCTCCAGTCCTGATACACTCGTATCACCGCATTCTCCCATCTGCTACTCCGTACCACATTGGCCCAGCTCAAAACAACCTCTCTGTCATTGAAGCGGTGAAATCGCACGACCATCGCCCTTGGTGGTTCTCCAGCCTTTGGTCTCCTCGCAGTGACCCGGTGAGCCCCTTCCACTTCCAAGGGGCCCGAGGGGGCCTCAGCTCCTATTAGCGAACGTAGCATTGCGCTCGCATAGGCCCCGTCGTCAGCTCCTTCCACTCCCTCGGGGAGACCCAGGATCCGGAGGTTCTTTCTCCTTGATCTATTTTCCAGGATTTCAATTCTTTCGATGCACTTCTTATGAAGCGCCTCGTGCGTCTGCATTTTGACCGCTAGGCCCAGGATCTCATCCTCGTTATCAGTTACCTTCTGCTCCACCACACGGAGCTCTATCTCCTGGGCCTTTTGTGTCTCTTTAAGCCCCTCGATTGCCTGTAACATCGGGGCCAGCACCTCCTTTTTTAACACCTCCACACACCGTCTTAGAAATTCTTCCTGGTCCGGTCCCCATGTCGCCTGGGCTCCCTCCGACGCCATCTTGTCGTTCCTCAGGCCTGGGTATTCTGCTGCAGGGAGGCAACTTCACCATCTCCGACGTTAAGGAGGTAGTGGGTGGACGGCCCCTTCTGGCAGACGTTAAATACACAAACGTCCCTCTCAGACTCATTAACGTGTACGCTCCGGCCATAAAGAGTGAGCGGCTGGCAGTCCTTCAGCGACTCCCGCTGCTGTTGGCCACCTCCAAGCTGGTCATCCTGGGCGGTGACTTGAACTGCATCATTGATGCGGCTGGACGATCCAGCAGAGCCAACAGCAAACTAGACGCTACGTCCAGACTCCTGATGGAAACGGTAAAAGACGCCAAGCTGCTCGACGTCTTCAGCAACCCTGCAGACGGAGCGCAGCGTAGATACACATGGTCACGGCCAGACGGGTCTGTCCGCTCCAGGATCGACTTCTTCTTTATGTCCCGTGCTTTCACGTTCAGGTCCACCGTCGTTAAGCCGGTGTTCATCTCTGACCACTGCCTCCTACTGGCCGACTGCACCTGCAGGAAAACCAGGGGGGGGGCATGGGGACATGGAAGCTGAATGTAAAACTGTTGACTCCAGAGAACCTCGAGGAACTTAAAAGGGATTACAAAGGTTGGAGAACCGTGAAAACCCTCTTTGAGTCTCCACATCTCTGGTGGGAAGCAATCAAGGGGAACATCAAAAGGTTTTTCATCCTCAAAGGCATTCAGAAGGTGAGAGTGAGACGAGGGGCCATGTCCAGGCTCCAAAAATGTATGCAGAATTTGCTCCAGCTGCAGTCGATGGGGGTTGATGTCAAGGAGGATCTCCAAGAGGTGAAGAGCCAGCAAGCCTCACTCTACACCGCGGAGGCCTCCAAGGTTATCTTCCGTTCTAGAGTCCGCTCCGTGGAGCAGGATGAAAAGTGCTCACGCTTCTTCTTCCAAAAGGTGCACAGAGAGACCTCTGTGATCAGCAGCCTAAAGGAAGAAGATGGCTCTGTAAATTCATCGCAGTCTGACATCCTGAGGATCAGCAAATCCTTTTATGCTGGACTGTATGACCTGAAGCCAACAGATAACACTGTTTCTCAGACCTTCCTGTCGTCTATCACGGAGGTCTTGAGCGACAGCGAGCGGGAAAACCTGGACAAACCGCTAACTCTGGAAGAGCTGACAAAGGCCGTCAGGTCGTTTTGAGACGAGTAAAATCCCCGGAAGCGACGGCTTACTGGCTGAGTTGTATTCGGCTCTGTGGGACTGGATGGGCCCAGACCTGCTGGACGTGTACGAGAGTATGCTTCTGGATGGCAGCATGGCAGAATCCATGAGGAAAGGCATCATCACCCTCGTCTACAAGCAGAAGGGGGAAAGGGAAGAAATTCAAAATTGGCAACCAATTTCACTTGAATGTGGATTATAAAATTCCAGCCAAGCTCATCGCCAATCGGGTCAGGTCTGCTCTGGAGTCGGTGATCCACCCTGACCAGACCTGTGCTGTACCCGGCAGGAAGATCTCTGATAGCCTCGCGCTACTCAGGGATACGATCGCCTACGTGCAGGACAGGGGGGTGGACACTTGCCTCATCAGCCTTGACCAGGAGAAGGCTTTTGACAGAATATCGCACACCTACATGATGGATGTGCTCTCCAAAATGGGGTTTGGGGAGGGAATTCTCAATTGGATCAAACTGCTCTACACAAACATCTATAGCGCAGTCTCAATCAATGGGTGGGAATCAGAAAAGTTCCAGATCAAATCTGGAGTCAGGCAGGGCTGCCCTCTCTCCTCTGCCCTTTTTGTGTGCTGCATAGAACCTTTTGCCGAGTCCATCAGGAGGGATCCGGGCATAAGGGGAGTGACGATCCCAGGCAGTGGAGGCATGCAAGTCAAGGCCTCCCTGTACATGGACGACGTTGCCGTCTTCTGCTCGGATCCTGCGTCTGTACGCAGGCTCTTGACCACCTGCGACCAGTTTGAACTGGCCTCGGGAGCCAAGGTAAACCGTGGCAAGAGCGAGGCCATGTTCTTTGGGAACTGGGCCGACCGGTCCTTTGTCCCCTTCACTGTCAGGTCAGATTACCTGAAGGTGCTGGGGATATGGTTCAGAGCTGCTGGGGCGTGCACCAAAAACTGGGAGGAGCGCATAGGAAAGGTAAGGCAGAAACTGGGCTGGTGGGAGCAACGCTCCCTCTCCATTGCGGGCAAAACCCTGGTCATCAGGTGTGAGGTACTCTCGGTGCTACTGTACGTGGCGCAGGTCTGGCCCATAACCCGACCCTACGCCACAGCAGTCACCCGGGCCATCTTCAAATTTATCTGGCGATCCAAGATGGACCGTGTCCGAAGGGACACCATGTACAAACCTCTGGAGAAGGGAGGGCGGAACGTACCCAACGCCTCCCTCATCCTGTTGGCCACCTTTGTGTCCAGCTGCATCAAGCTGTGCGTGGACCCCCAGTATGCAAACACCAAGTGTCACTACATACTGAGGTTCTACCTGTCCCCGGTGTTGCGAAGGATGGGCCTGGCCTCATTGCCGCGGAACGCTCCAAGTAGTTGGACCGTACCGTACCACCTGTCCTTTGTGGAAAAGTTTTTGAAGGAAAACACCTTTGACCACAAGGCAATGAAGCAGTGGTCAGCACGTAATGTCCTCGAGGCCCTCAGGGAAAAAGAGACCGTGGAGGACGTTGGATGGTTCCCTGAGCAGACTGCCAGAGTCATCTGGCAGAACGCCTCATCACCAGAACTTTCAAACAAGCACCAAGACCCAGCTTGGCTGGTGGTGAGAAGGGCCCTCCCTGTCAGATTCTTCATGCACACCCGAAGGCTCTGCACCAATGCACGCTGCCCTCGGAGTGGCTGTGGGGGAAAAGAGACGGCCACACACCTCCTTGTGGAATGTGCCTTTGCAAAGAAGGTCTGGAGAGAGATGCAGTGGTATTTGTCAAGGTTTATCCCAAACAGATCTGTGACACAGGACTCTGTGATCTACGGACTGTTTCCAGGGACACACACCGAGACAAATATCAACTGCTGCTGGAAGGTCATCAACTCGGTAAAAGACGCTCTTTGGTCTGCCCGAAACTTGCTGATCTTCCAGTGCAAAGAATTGTCCTCGACCGAGTGTTGCAGACTGGCACATTCCAAGGTCCAGGACTACGTGCTGAGGGACGCACTCAAGCTTGGGGCAGCTGCCGCCAAGGCGCAATGGGGAAAGACCACTGTGTAAAGTCTTTCCAGCAAATGTACACCGAGGGGCGCGTAACAGTGTAAAGCCCGTCGGTCTGGGCAACCAACACTCCAATGTATAAAACAAACATGCCGCTGTAAATATTTCAGAAGGAATTGTAATGTAAAGAGTGATATGTGCACGACAATATCAAAATTGAATGAAAGAAAGTCAAGGCAACATGTAACCCTGCCGGAAATGTACAGTCAAGACAATTTGAAATGTTTCTGTAATGCTCATGATAAATTTTTATGAATAAAGTATATTTTTTTTGAAAAAAAATAAAAAAATTTAAAAAAAATGTGTGTGAAGGATGTGTGTAGAGTGTGGGTGTGTGTGCCTGTGTGTGTGGGAATGTGTCCCGAAGAACATTAACCTAAACCCCTCATAAAAACCTCCTCAGTTTATTTTCAGTAACCTCCTCATGATCCTAAAATCCTCTCCCCCCCTGGAGACAACAATCAACATCTTTGGGACTCTCAAAACCTCCATCAATTTCTTTCTATCCCAGTTTCAAAAAAGTTAAGTCTGTGTAGGGTGTGTGTGTGCGTCAGAGGTATGTGTGGGTGAATCGCGTGATTGTTTATGTGTCGGGATGTGTGTACGTATTGGGTGTGTGTGCCCCGAGCCAGGTACGTGTGGGTGTCGGGATGTGTGTGGGGATTGTGTATATGTATCGGGGTGATTGTGTGTATCAAAGCTGGGTGTGTGTGTTTTTCGTTGGAGGGGGTGGTGTGCCGGGTGTGCGTGTGTCAGATAGCTGTGTGTGTGTCAGAATTTTGTGTGTTTGTGCGGCGCTGAGGACACGGGTTCGAATCCCGGCCCTGGGTCACTGTCCGTGTGGAATTTGCACATTCTCCACATGTCTGCGTGGGTTTCACCCCCCTCAACCCAAAGATGTGCAGGTTAGGTGGACTGACCACGCTAAATTGCCCCTTAATTGGAAAAAAATAATAATTGGGTACTCTAAATTTATTTTAAGAAGGATTGTGTCTGTTTGGGGCAGCATGGTGGCCCAGTAGTTAGCACTGCTACTTCACGCCACCGAGGACCCGGGTT